>NC_134356.1:114365462-115027962 GCF_048569485.1 Anomaloglossus baeobatrachus | reverse complement strand
TCCTTTCTCCTTTATGAATCTCAGTCTGTCCCCATAGTGCACAGGAGGACCAGCATCTGTGGCGCCCTGGACAAGCCAAGATGTCACAGGTACTGCAACAACACACCCTACACCCCGGTTAGGAACATCTAAGTCAGACACAAATCCTTGTTGCCTCCCTCCAGGGGCTGATGTCCACACCAGGTGGGGTGGAGCCAGGCAGTTGGCTCCTCCCACCGAGGAGTTCACAGTCCTGGAGGCGGGAAAAGAGTTCAGTTGAGTGGAGAGTGAAGGAGAACAGTTTGGAGAGTTGAGGGAGAGTGAAGTGGTAGGAGAGGAGCAGACTGACCGTGTCCGGGTACGTGGCCCGGGCACTTGAGAGCAAGGTTGGCAGATGGTGGTGACCGTCTGCAGGAGAGGCCGATTGACGCACAACCGTAAGGACCAGGGACGGGTGGTGGACCGCCGGTACCGGATCAGGGAGCGAAGAGAAGCCAGCACCATCCGGCAGGGCCTACGGACCCTGACCAGGCTTGGAGTCGCCGTTAAACCGGTCAAATCCGTCAGCGACGGGAACCTCCGGGGTTTCCCAGCAGTAAAGACCCGATTAAAGGCAACCGCTCAACCGTGAAGGGAAATACAGCTACCGCTACAGCTAGAGTTCCCAGGGCCAGCGCGTGCGGGGAAAAGGGGCTCCTCCGGCAAACATACTGCTGGGGAGCAAGTTACCGGTGGGAAGCCATCGGGGTCGAGAACATAACACCGGTGCAGGGAGAGACAGTTACCGCCAACCTACCAGGAGTGACCGTCTCAGCCGTCTGTGGGACTCGTCCATCCAGCCGTTTATTTTACCAGAGACTCCGTGTACGTTACTGGCTGAGTAAGTACCACCGTGCCGTCTGGCACTGCGCTGCCCCGCGACCCTGCACCTGGCCAAGCCCCGCAATCCACCTTACAGACAACAACTCCGGGCCCCGGGACTACAAAAAATCCCCCTTACCCACGGAGGGGAGGAAAACATCCCAGCTGCTCCCTGTCATCACTCCCGGGATCCCCGTACAGAGCAGCGGTGGTGCCCCAACCTCACCACACACCGTGGGTGGCGTCACAAACCGACATTCCAAACACCAACAAACCACCCCTTTCACTCACGGGCGAGGAGCGCCGCTCGAGTCCCTGGATCCGGCCCACCGCTCGAACCACCGAGCAACAGCAGCGCCGGACCCGAGCGTGGTGAGCGCAGCGCCCTCCCCGCCCGCGACAACTTGGCGTCACGAACAGGATCTTACTGTTCTACTGCCTGGTAGAAGTGCGCCTTGTGTCCCGCCCATCTTAGGCGCGAAAAGTTCCCCGCTCGAGCGTCTTCCCGAGCAGTGGAGGCGCGAAAGCCGAAGCTCCGCCCCTAAAGAGGAGGTGCCGGAAAGAAACCAAGGGGGCACGGATGGCGTCTGGCCGCATGTAGACCGCGGCTATAAAAGCAGGGACGCCAGGACCCTGCGGCCATCTTTTGGTTCCTGGAAGAGGCCGCCGCAGCGATGCACCGTCCAACAGGCAACACCGTAGCCCCCGCGCCCGGCATCGCGGTGTGGGTGGAGGTCCGGACCGTTCAGCTGCATAGCCGACTGCAGATCCGAGTGCAGCTCCTCTTAGAGGAGTGGGAGGCCGACATGGTGGATGTGGTGGCGGCCATACGGAGACGCGAGGCGGAGGAAGTTTCGGAAGAGCGGGTAAGCGACCCACGCCCCTGTAGCCCTATAGGGTCGGCCATCGCGGCTGAGGAGCCCGGTTTGCGCCCGCTCTCCCTGCTGCCTCCCCCGCTGCCCGTGTTGGCTACTGCTACCCCGCCACTAGGCCCGCTACCACCGCAACCGGTAGCGGTACCCTGCCAATCCGCCCAGGCGGACCGACCTGCAGCCAGGGCCCGTGACCGTCTGGAACCGCTCCCCTGGAAGGTACCAAAAGCCGAGCCCGTTCGCGGAGATATCCCAGAAGCACCCGCAGTGACCATGCCTAGGCCCAAACCGACTCCGGCAGCTTGCCCCGTGCAGAAAAAGACAGAGGTCAAGCGGGAGAGGCCCCCTGTACCCATCCCCCACGCCTCGGCTGAGGCTGCGCCGGGTCGTTGCTGTGAGGCAGCACCCCAGGCCATGACACCGCGGGACCTCCCACCCCGAACACCCGTAATAGGCAGCGTAAAGGAGGTCTCGCGGGGCCCGACCCGTGCGCAGGGGCCCGCAATAGCCCCTTACTGGGACAGGGAGCCGGCACCGTTGGGCCAAGAAATCGCAGAGAGGGAGAAGAGGAAGGCGGAGCTGGTAGCCTGCACGATAAGAGAGAAAGAGAACCTCCACAGGGCAACTTCCTGAGTGCGGGGCCCGAGGTACGAGGGGCAAGTGAGGAGGTTCGACGTCCGTAGAGGATACGGCTTCATTTTTGAACCGGGCCTGGAGGCCGAAGTTTTTATAGCCTGGAGGGACGTAAATGACCACCTGCCAGAGGATCACCCAAGCCGCAACTTGCTTCCCGGCGACCTTGTCACCTATACCCGGCACTGTGGGGAGAGGGGCTGGTTTGCCCTGGATGCTAGGCTGAGAGGAGGCCAGGAGCCTCAAGCACCAACCCAGCCCCCTCCCCCGCCAGGTGGAGTAAATCTGGAGTGATGACAGCGGTCCTCCGCTGCAAGTTGTCCCCGTTGGGACCACCAGCACCGTTGTGATGTTGTTGAAATGTGTAAGAATGTAACTGAATGATAAGAAAAAGAATCAACCGTTGTTTACCTGATTGCACTGGGATTGAACCGGCCGTTGCCGGCAACTAGTCCCCGTAGGGACCTTCTGCAACCGTTGCGTAAGGAACTGCTTACGGACAAGCCCGAGAACTTGCAGGGCAACCACAAACTTGTGGCATGTAAATAAAATGTTGGCTTGTTACCGTAACCGCCTCCGGAGAGGCTGATTTGGGAGGATGGGCCTGGAGGAAATGGATGGCCCAGGCCCGCCACTACCGTAACCGGTGGCGATCCTCCGGGGGGGTTCAGGGGTCCCCATGGACGCGGGTCCCCTGAAAGAGACCGTACCCGCTCAGGCAATTTGGTTCTGGACTGGGGCAAGGGGTGCTGCCCACTTCTTAGGGGCAGCATCAGGGCCAGGTTGTTTTGGCGGGGGGAGAGCGGAAGCCGTTACCGTTAATAAAAATGTTAGTAACGTTTAAGGAAGTGCCTCCCGTAAGGGAAGTTTTATATAATGCTTGTGTTTTATATGTTTTCTACTTTTCTACAGAATTAAGAAAATAAAAACGGTGATGGACGAGCAGCCCGTGGACGGTCTGCGTTTAACCAAGGGGGAATGTGGCGCCCTGGACAAGCCAGGACGTCACAGGTACTGCAACAACACACCCTACACCCCGGTTAGGAACATCTAAGTCAGACACAAATCCTTGTTGCCTCCCTCCAGTGGCTGATGTCCACACCAGCTGGGGTGGAGCCAGGCGGTTGGCTCCTCCCACCGAGGAGTTCACAGTCCTAGAGGCGGGAAAAGAGTTCAGTTGAGTGGAGAGTGAAGGAGAACAGTTTGGAGAGTTGAGGGAGAGTGAAGTGGTAGGAGAGGAGCAGACTGACCGTGTCCGGGTACGTGGCCCGGGCACCTGAGAGCAAGGTTGGCAGACAGTGGTGACCGTCTGCAGGAGAGGCCGATTGACGAACAACCGTAAGGACCGGGGACGGGCGGTGGCCCGCCGGTACCGGATCGGGGAGCGAAGAGAAGCCAGCACCATCCGGCAGGGTCTACGGACCCTGACCAGGCTTGGAGTCGCCGTTAAACCGGTCAAATCCGTCAGCGACGGGAACCTCCGGGGTTTCCCAGCAGTAAAGACCCGATTAAAGGCAACCGCTCAACTGTGAAGGGAAATACAGCTACCGCCACAGCTAGAGTTCCCAGGGCCAGCGCCTGTGGGCAAAAGGGGCTCCTCCGGCAAACATACCGCTGGGGAGCGGGTTACCGGTGGGAAGCCATCGGGGCCGAGAACATAACACCGGTGCAGGGAGAGACAGTTACCGCCAACCTACCAGGAGTGACCGTCGCAGCCGTCTGTGGGACTCGTCTATCCAGCCGTTTGTTTTACCAGAGACTCCGTGTACGTTACTGGCTGAGTAAGTACCACCGTGCCGTCTGGCACTGCGCTGCCTCGCGAATCTGCACCTGGCTAAGCCCCGCAATCCACCTTACAGACAACAACTCCGGGCCCCGGGACTACCAAAAATCCCCCTTACCCACGGAGGGGAGGAAAACATCTCAGCTGCTCCCTGTCATCGCTCCCGGGATCCCCGTACAGAGCAGCGGTGGTGCCCCAACCTCACCACACACCGTGGGTGGCGTCACAAACTGACATTCCAAACACCAACAAACCACCCCTTTCACTCACGGGCGAGGAGCGCCGCTCGAGTCCCTGGATCCGGCCCACCGCTCGAGCCACCGAGCAGCAGCAGCAGCGCCGGACCCGAGCGTGGTGAGCGCAGCGCCCTTCCCGCCCGCGACACATCCATAGAACCAGTGTTAACGTAGACCTTGTCACCAGTCCCCTCCTCCAGCAGGAACCCATACCCCTGGTTGTTATTCAAATGGGACACATGGCCATAAGTAAAGCGAGCTGCTACTGCGCCCCCTCCAGGCAGCGCAAGCTGCTCTCTCACCTTCCTTTCCTTCTCTTTTTCTGTCTGATGACCCCCTTGACACACTCAGGGTTGTCTTTGGATAATACCTTGGTGATAGGGCTCACGCATGCCACCAGGCAGCTCCTGGTGGCATCGGCAGCTTCGTCTCTCTCCTGGGCAGTTTTCTCTCTGGCCTACACACACAGCTTCCTCCTGAACTTGGGCGGCCTCCTTTTTGGCCTGCATAGCCTACTCCTTGGCCCGCGTGGTCTTCTCCTGCACCGGAGAGCTTCACTCCTAGCCTGCACGACACTTTCCTGGGCCCTCGCAGCTTCCTCCACTTGCCATATGCGTATCTCGTGGTCGTGGGCAATAACTACTGCACAAGCCGGCAATTTCACTTCTACAGGCTCAGGCACGCCCACGGGACTCACCGCAATCATGCGATAGAACTCCTCCTGCCAGTCCCTCAGGCCTTCGGGACGTCTGCCTGCCACCCGCTCCAGAAGTTCCTCCCAAGCTCGACAACTGCTGACCCGAGTTTTCTGTGTTAGCCAACAGGCCTCGGAATGCACTTCAGGTACGGGTCTGTTTTCCATTTCCTTCACTTTCTCTACACAGAATGGCCGCTCCTAGTCTTCTCAGGCAGGATCCCTCTTTCAGGCCACACCTGCAGGGGTGCAGCTTCTTCCGGCTGCCGCACCCATTCACTCCTGGTCCCTGCCCACTGAATTTCACTTCCCAGCAACGGGTAGGGCCTCACATCAGACCGTAGCCTCCGGGGCCGAACACCAGTCTCTGCACCTACCGAGGACCGGTCATATCTTTGCGCCACTGTGCTAAACACATGCCCACACCTCTCCTTTTGGTTTTTGCCATCTTTACTCTCTTCAGCTGCACATGGACAGCAGCACCTCCTGTACTGGCGCTCTTCCAGTGGTGTTCTGGATTACCGTGCAAGGGCTCATGTGAGTGTAACGTCCACCTGGAACCACAGTCTCAGAATGGCTGACGTGGACCGGCTCGAGGAAAGCCACCCACTAAGCAGGATCCTAAGAACCCCAAAACCCTTTAAAGGGAACCTGTCACCACTTTTTTTTGGCTATAAGCTGCGGCCACCACCAAAGGGCTCTTATATATGTGCCGCCCCCGTACCAGCAGCCTGCCACTGCTCGGGTCCGGACCTTTCGGTGGGTGGCTCGAGGGTCTCCGGACCAGGGGGGATCCCGCGGACACTCCGAATGAAAAGGGGATTTGATGGACGTATATGTACGGGCTGGGCCGTACTAGGTTCATGACGCCACCCACGGTATGTGGTGATATTGGACACCACCGCTGCAATTTCGGGGCACCCGGGGGGAGATGTTGTGCAGCAAGTTGTTAACCCCTCCATGGGCAGGGATGGTGGCCCCGGGACCCGTTGGGGGTTTTGGTGGTGCAGGGGAATGGGCGACCGAAGGGTGCTGGTGTACTCACTATTAGGAAAACACACGAGTCTCTGGTAAACCAAGCTGATGGTGGTCGGTGCCCGCAGCCAGCTGCGTTCTGGTTTCCCCACCTGGCTGGCGGTCTCTGTCATTCTCCAGCACCTGTTTTAGAATGGTGGACTGCCTGTACTTGCAACTTCAGGAGTCCGCTCCCGGCTGGATGTAGCAGACGCTGGCCCGTGGGATCTCTGAGCCCTGGCGGTGGCCTGTTATCCCCCTTGGTAGGCTGTTGCCTTCAATCGGGACTTTGGGTGAGACAGGACCTCTAGTTCTGTCCGCAATCAGTTAATTAACCAGTTCCAGTCGCTTCTGGACCTAGCTTCAGGGTCTGAGTACCCCCCCTGTGTGCTCCGGTTTCTAAGTCGGTTCCCCGGGTCGGTACCGGCGGGCCACTACGCTGTCCCGGTCCACCTCTGTTCCACCGAGCCGCCTTCCCGGCTCCTGCAGACGGAGACCGCCGTCTGCCTCCTAGCCAAAGGCACCAGGGCTCCTACCCTGGTACCTGTCAGTCTTCCTTCAGGCCTCAGACACAGGCCTGACCTCCACTCTCCTTGAACTCCACAACTAATCTGACTTTTCCCCACCCCCGGGCTGTCTAAAACCCCTAGCTGGGTGTCTTCCAACCGCCTGGTTCCGCCCCCTGGTGTGTCTATCAAGCCCTAAGGGGGTGACTAGGGTTTTAAGGTTGGCTGATGTCACCTGTGAGGGAAGGGTGTAGTGAGGCCCTATTTGTGACTACCTGGCTCGGCCAGGGCGTCACACATACAGCATTCTAACATGCTGTATATAAGAGCCCAGGCCGAAGTGAGAACATAAAAAACACTTGGTAAGTATTAATGGTCGCGCTGCAGTGGAATTGGGTCACGGAGGCGTCTCCGTTGTCTGGTGCCGGTGCCGCCTCTATCGGCCATCTTCGTCCTTTTTCTTCTGAAGCCGCGGTGAATGACATGTCCGACGTCATCCACACTCGCCGGCATTCAGGTCCTGAGCAGGGCAGATGAAAGTATTGTAGTGCGCCTGCGCAGGACCGGCGAGTGGGTATGACGTAGACGCGTCATGCACACAGGCTTCAGAAGAAGGAGGATGAAGATGGCCGAAAGAGGCGGCGCCGGCACCAATCGGCCATCTTCGTCCTCCTTCTTCTGAAGCCGCGGTGCATGACGTGTCCGACGTCATCTACACTCGCCAGCATTCAGGTCCTGAGCAGGCGCAATTTGATCTGCCCTGAGCGCCGGCGCCGGACAACGGAGACACCTCTGTGACCCAATTCCACCGCAGCGCGACCGTTAGGTAAATATTATACAGTGTTTTTTATGTAGTCAGTGGCCTGGGCTCTTATATACAGCATGTTAGAATGCTGTATATAAGAGCCCTGTGGTGGTGGCCGCTTATAGCCAAAAAAAGTGGTGACAGGTTCCTTTTAACCCCTATACAGGGTTTTGAAATTACTGCAAGGCTGAAATTCCAAGAAGAGTAGTCAACAAGCAGGGTCAAACCAGAAGATACAGAAAAGTGGCAAAATTGACAGACAAGAACGTAGTCAGGAAATCAGGCTGACGTCAAAATCGGAGATGGAAGCGAGGTTCAAAAACGGCAGGCAGGAGAGTAGAGAGGAGACAGGGGTCAAAACACAGGGATCTATGTACAGAGTAGGGCAAGAACCAGAGACAAGCAGTGAACTACAAAATTATATCTGGCAACAACCAGCAGACAGGAAGGGGAATAGAAGATTGTGGTGTCTTCCCATTGGCTGTAGCTGAATGGTGGTAACTTCAGCTGCAAGACACATGCCACCACAGACAGCCAGTGGTACTGCAGGTCCCAGGGAAACCCAGCTTAGTGGAGAGCCTGTGCCCACCAGAGGCACTGGCACAGACTCCTCTCCTATCATCAGCACCGTCCATGATGGGAATACGGCGGTGCCTGGTGACCGAAGCAGAAGTCACCAGAGCAGACTCCGGTGAGGCCATGACAGTGGGGTTGTGGCGTCAAGAAAGCCCTGTATCCAGTCAGCACCAGCTTCCTTCTCTCCGCCTTCAGACCAAATGAGACCAAATATTCAACAGGAAATGAGCACTGCTGCAGCTGTTCTCCCTTCCTGTTGATTGTTCATTTAGTTGAAAGACAGCGAGAAGGAAGCCGGTGCTGTATTCCAGAACACTACTGGAAGGACGCCTGTACGGGAAGGTGAGTATAGTCTGTTATTTTACCTGGGGAAACATGTTGAATCAGAAGGGGTTGTCCTAGTAGTAGACAACCCATTGAAGCACAAGAATTTGTTCTCCTGGTTCAGGTATAGCCTTTTGTAGCTCTCGAGCAGTCAGGTAGTTTAACAGTTATGGTGGACTAATTTTAAATAAAATCTGTTAAACCTCATGGTGGTAAACAGGCTGAGCATTAAAAGTGTCAATTTTAAAGAATGTGCAATATTTATGACATGCAGGGATGGGCACCATGGTCAGGCACATGAGTGAGGCTCTTTAGAATGGTTGTTTGTTCCCATTAAGCATACTGGCTCTCCTGGGATGGTAAGCCCAAGAGTGCCACCCCTGGTTCCTCTAAGCTTAATTCAGAGGGATTTAATGTTCTTTGTGACACATGCCCACATTTCTGGTCATTTCTGTGATTGTTTTGGTTCTGGGATACTCTATATTTATTCCAGATTATATTATAGGGCTGGTTTAATATGTAATGAGGGTTAATTTAACATGCAATGTGTCTATGAGTTGTAAAATTAACTTGTCTCTCAGGTATGTTGGCTTGTTAGTAATATGCTTTCAAAACAGGTAGATGTTTGTTTTTTCTTTTATTCAGGTATGATAGAAAGTTCCTAATATTTGACACCTATCAAACTCCAGAGAAAACGTGTCTCAGGGTTATGAATATTAATCCTCGTGCCCACGATGCTGGAATTACCCACCTTCTTCTTGTCCGTGAACGTGAGAGCACAAGGTAAAAACAATGTGCCAAAACGTGTAACTTTAACACAATTTTGAACTGATGAAGTAAGAAACATCCACAATGGTGACTGAAATAACTTGAAACTGACAAAAGTAATTTTCAATTTTCATTTATTGATTACAATCTAATGAAGTTCAGACATTTTTTTTAATTGTGGTGGCAACAGATGATAAATGTACCTTGGAGTTCACCTCTAATCTCTTTGGAAGTTCTTCTGGGCCCTTTGGTTACCATTTGTATTATTCATCTCTTCATTTTGTCATCAATGTTCTTCTTGTGGCCACATCCAGGGACATCAGGTACAGTCCCATAGACCTCAATCTCCTGAATAATATGTGCAACTCTAATAACAGGAAAATCGAGCTGTTTTTAGATTTCTTATAACCTTTACCATCAACATGTTTGTCTATTATTTTCTTTCTAATGATGTTCACAAAGCTGTGCCACACACAGTATGATGTCCCCACAACCCAGCAACATAGTATGATGTCCCCCATACACAGTATGATGTCCCCACAACCCAGCAACATAGTATGATGTCCCTCACACACAGTATGATGACCCCACAGCTCTCCACACCGTATAATAGATCTCACAGCCCACCACACACATTATGATGTTCATCATACCCCCATACACAATATGATCTTTCCCATACCTCTCACACATAGCCTCCCCTCACAGCCTCCCCCAGACAGTCTAATGGCCCACCATGCCCCTCAAAGATGGTATGACAGTTCTCCCAGTCCTCCCAACACATAGTATGAGCATCCTCAAATTCCCCCCATATGGTATGATGGTCCTCCCAGTGCTCCACAGATGGCATGACAGGCCTCACAGCTCCCAACACATGGTATGATGGTCCTCACAGCACCCCACACATGGCATGACAGTCCTCACAGCGCCCTACATAAGGTATGATAGTTATCACAGGCCCGCTATAAACAGTATAATCCCCCACGGATACACACACTGTTCCCTACAGAGTACGATGGCCACCACAGCCCCTCACTTATGGTATGATAGCTCTCACAGGTGACAGGTGACCAAGTATAGCATCAGCATTATCTATTATCCCACGGTTTGGAGGGTCATCGGCAACATAATGCGATACCAACCGTCCACCACACAGCGTTTACGTAGTCGCCAGAACAGCTCTCAAACCAAAGTAAAAGAGGGGAAATTGCTAAGAAACAGTTTCTAGTGCCTAATTACTGTAATAAACATCAAATCAAGTCCCGACCTCCAAAAAAAACCACTTTAGCATATGTTCACACGTTTCGTTTTTTACATTTTTCCTTCTTTTACGATTAGAAAGGGCTGTAACTTATACATTATATTGGTGTCTATCTCCCACCTCCTTTTTTGGGACATATTTGACAGCACTTTAAAAGGTCAGCTACAATGTGCCTGTTGGGATGTTGACCTTGCCCTCCTCGTCCTCCACCAGCACCACCGGCTCCAGTGGCCCTCTACTCAAATGTAGGAAGGCCCATTGGCTGTCCTCAAATCTCAGACTTCTTAGGGCTCTCAGGTGGGCCCTGTAACATACATTGGGGACGGATGGCAGTCATTTGTAGTTTTCTGCGTCCCCTATATCATTAGTGTGAACGTTGGAATATGTACTCCAAAACACTTTACAGTGCTATTGCCAATGTGGCCATTTGGGAGTTGGCCTTGCCCTCCTCCTCCTCCTCCTCCACCAACACCACTGGCTAAAGTGGCCCTCTATCCAAATGATTCAGTAATGTATGTTTTATGGACAAATAAACGCCATGCTGGGACATCGAAGCTGATGTCATTGATGATGATTGCATCTGACCAAAAGCAGGTTGGGAGCAGGAGGCATCATTGCCTGCTTCCTCGACCGCAGTTTGTGAAGCATGCAGTGAGTCGCCCACCACAGCGCTGCAGCGGTCGCCTGCGGGTCTCTGCGGGGACTTCTCTGTAGAGACCCTTCTGGCAACAGGTATGTCAGGTTCACTTTCATAGGAGTCGTGACGCCACTCTCGGGTTTGCGGTCAGGGTGATGGGGGACCGTCACTGCAGTTTAACGAGCGTCTGGGGCTGATAGTGTCTGCAGTCTGGTGGTATGGCCTACCGAGAGTGAGGCTGGCCCCAGGGGCTCGGGTATATGTGTGTGGAACTACAGATCGCGGAATACGTCAGTCACAGTCCAGAAAGTCTTTTAACTTGTTTACTCACTTTTAGTTGGTTGGTGAGATACCCGGGCGATGCTGAGATTATACCAGTTGGAACCAGGAATTCCTGCATGCTGTTCTGAGGGTAGCTATTGACTTGTCTTCCTTGCACTTGTTTCGGATAACTCCTGACTTGCAGTATCGTGGGATTCTTCCAGGGAAAATTGCTACTGCCTCTCCTTTCCTTTCTGGCCCATTTGCCGGCAGCGTGGACCAGGTGAGATGGCTTCTGGCCCTATCTCCTTATGGGTCCCCCTGTTGCTGCTGAAGCTCGAGCTCTGTATCTTTGGTGAGGAACCTCTAGTCCCCTCACCGGCAGGTTTAGCAGATCAGTAAATCGATGTCTGGCTCTAGGGACCTGTGCACTGTGCGTGTCCAATCACCAGCAATCCCCGTACTCGACTGACTCTCTTTAGGTGTCTTTCAGGCTGACTTCCTGGTCACTGTACTCCCCCGCTAACAGCTACCACACCTGCAGGGTCTGACTAGCGTGGCTGCATGTCTGCTTCTCCCACCAACTTCTGTACACTCTGCTCACAGACTGTCTGGCGCCTCCTCCTTTCGTCACAGCCTCTGCAACCTAGCTTCCAGGCCCTCCACCACACCCCGTGCTGAGAATTGAAAGCTAACCTCTTTCAGAGGCTACCCAAACGTCCCCTCTAATGGTGTGGGAGACCTGGTTGCCATGTGTCTGTGTGTACACACCTCATTATGGCCTCTGGAATTACCTGGAAGCACTGTCCCAGCATGGGTGCAGTACTCAGTGGTGCCTGACAAGGTCAGGGGCGCCACATTCCCCCTTAGTTATCATCAGCATGTCCTCGGGCTGCAAAGACAAGAAAGTTTTAATTACAACTTTTCCCACACAGGGGTGTTATTTACATTTAAAGATACCAGGTACCATTCCAGCACTACCCACCACCCACAATTCCTGGTCCCACCTAGAAACTCCCAGGAGGCAGCTTACCTTTGGTGACCAGGTCTGGGCCAGCTCTATCCCAGACCTTTCCTCCTATCTTCCTCTCCTGAGGAGGGTGGTGTAGGGTTGGCCCCGTAAACAGGCATTCCAGCTTCTGTGTGTAGACCCCATAAACAGGCGTGCTCCCTGGTGGTGCAGAGCCAGGCCCCATAAACAGGTGTGCTCTGAGGTTGGTACCACTGAGGTAACTTTTTACACTGCGAGAGTTTGTGGTTATAGCCAGTTCATAACCTGTGGTCCATTTTTAAAGTGCATGTAACCAGGTGCTAAAGAAATAAATTATCAAACAGTTCGCGCAATAGTCCTTGCGGGTACATTTTCTTTAAACGTTGCTTAACTTTAAAACAGGTTAAGCATTACATTTTATACTGACATTTTAAATGGAGTTTCTTCTAAACTGTACTTTCTCTATACCGTAATGGGGGTTGACCAAAGTTGCTGCGGGTTGATCTACGCAGTTGTGACGCCCTGGACCCCAGGGGTCACAGGTAACAACACCTACCACATTACACACACACCCCCATCCCCTGTGAGGACACACTCATCACCCGAAAGGAACACCTGATGCCTCCCTCAGGGCAGTAGGGCACACCAGGTGGGCGGAGTCAGGCGGAAATACACGCCCACCGAGGAGACTACTGTCCTGAGGCAGGAAATATAAACAGAACAGTTTAGAACAGTGTAGAGTGTGACAGTGACAGAAGGTGTAGAGGAGCAGAACTCTCAGGGACCCGGGTTGGAGCCTGGGATCCCCGTACCGTCAGGCAGGCAGACGGTGGTGGCCGTCTGCAGGAGTACCGGTACAGCAACTGACGAAACCGTAGGGACCGGGCCTGGGTTGGAGCCCGCCGGTCTTGTACCGGGGAGTCATCCGTGTACCGGAGCACCAGAAACCGGGTACTCAGACCCCATCCTAGCTTAGAAGCCACTGAGTTTATGCAAATTGACTGATTGCTGGCTGGACCTCACGGGTTCATCCACACCCAAAGTCCCGAAAGAAGGCAAAAGCACACTGATTCCGGGTGAGTGCCACTGCCAAGGGCCAAACACCCGACGGGCCAGCGCCTGCGGGCAACCGAGGGCTCCTCTGGCAGCTCAATGCCAGGGAGCGGGCTACCAGGGAACCGAAAAACCACAACAAGAGGTGCAAGGGAAAGGGGCCACCATCAACCTCACAGGGGACATCAGCAGCCGGCTGCGGGACCCAACCATACACGAACTTTGGTTTACCAGTGACTCTGAGTGTGAATTAATCGTGAGTACACCAGTGCCATCCGGGCACGACACTGCACCGCAGCATGGCACCCTGCACCCCGACAACATCAGCGCTCCAGTCCCCCACCGGGCCCCGGGACACACCACCCCTACCCACGGAGGGGCTAACATCTAGGCTGCGGCCGCAACACTGATCCCGGACGAGCCCGCCTCCACTCCAGCCGCAGCGCTGGTGCATCCCGTCACCATGACCCGTGGGTGGCGTCACGACCCGTTAGACGACCGCGCGGCTCTCCCCGGCTGCGCGCCTCGTCCCACCTCACCACCACCCCACTGCCTCCCCTTAACAGAGCGACGTGGCCCCCGGTCCGGAGGCGCTCGTGCCACCGACAACCAGAGCCCGGACCTCGAGCGGCTCAGCCCGAGCAGTAGTAGAGAAGCGGCCGGGCCCCTCTCAGGGCGGTACACATCACGTTATCACTTTGCTGTCATCTGTCTGAGGTTGTGTCCTCCCACCCGGTGTATGTGTCTCAATATGAATGATGGGTGTACTGGGTGCTGATACCAGTGCATGGTCTTCTGATTCAGCTTCACTTGACTCTTCAATGTTTTGAATAGGTTCCTCTTGTTTTCTAGCTTCTTCTCTGGGTTGAGGGAAGGTAATCACAGGAATCACCATAGCTCCATTGTATTGAGGCCAACTTGCAGGAAAATCTCCAAGCACAGTATGGCTCGACTTCTCTCTTGGTTCTTCGACTGGTGAAGAGTTGGGGATTTCCTCAGGGATTCTTAGCTTATTCAGGGCATCTCTTAAGGTGGTCTCTGGAAAACACAGCTGTTGTCTTTCCTCCATCTTTGTTGATGAGGCATGTCTTCTCACGGCTAGGTGTTAACGGTAACATGGTGTAGAGTACTGCTTCCCAGTGATTATCGAGTTTGTGATTTCTTCTCTTTCTCTTGAGAACCACTTCTCCAGGCATCAAAGGAACAACAGGGGCATTTTGATTGTAGGTTTTTTCTTGTCTCTCCCACTGCTGAGTCAAGTTTCGCTTCACACACTCTTGTACTCTCTTGTACTGGGCCTGGCTGGTGGAATCTTAATCAGCATCTTGTAGAGAGTCTTCAGGGATCTCAATTCCCATTTCCAGATCCACTGGCAGTCTTCCAGGTCTGGCCCTCATCAGGTATGCCGGTGTGCAGTTTGTGGAACTCACAGGGATATTGTTATACATGTCCACCAGGTCAGGCAGCTTCTCCGGCCACAGGCATCTTTCTTCCAGTGGTAGAGTTTTCAGGAGGTCAAGAATAATGTGATTCATCTTCTCGCACATGCCATTGGTCTGAGGTTGGTACGGTGTTGTACAGATCTTCTTGCAGCCATAAAGGTTACAAAACTCCCGGAACACCTCAGCTTCAAAGGCCAAGCCCTGGTCAGTGAGCACTTGGTCTGGATAGCTATGTGGTCTACAGAAATGGGCTTGGAAAGCTCTGGCTGCAGTCTGACCTGTCAAATCCTTGACTGGTACCACCACCAGGATCCTGGAGTAATGATCAACCATAGTGAGAGCATAGTTGTAGCCCTGTCTGCTGGGTGCCAACTTTACATGGTCCAGGGCCACTATTTCCAGGGGTCGTTTGGTTTCGATCTGCTGGAGCGGTGCTCTCTGACTGTGATGGTCTTTTCTTCTGAGATTGCATGGATTACAGTTTCTACACCACTTCTCCAGGGCAGATCTCATGCCCACCCAGTAGAATCTTTCTTTAAGTAGTGCTTCCAGTTTCTTCCAACTAAAGTGGCCTGTGCCATTGTGATAGGCTTCCAGCACCATTCGTGTATCCTTCTGTGGTACAATCACCTGCCACACATTCTCATGCGTCTTCAGGTCAATGATGCTCCTGTAGAGTTTGTCTTGGTAGATGAATAATCGACCCCTCTCTCTCCACAAGTGCTGTGCTTCAGGTGTGGCTTCTGAGTCAAGGCTGGTGCCAAGTTGAGTGATCAGCTTCTTCATCAATCTGACCACTGGATCATTTTCCTGAGTCTCCTTCCAGTTGTAGTGAGGTAGCGGATTTAGGACCACTTCTTGGTGGCTGGTATGTGACTGCTGACACTGTTTGGCTCCATGGCGATGAAATTCTAGCAGCTCAATCTCTTCAAGGCCATCTACATCTTCACCTTTGTTGGCTAAGTGAGGCATCCTTGACAGAGAATCTGTGTTGCCATTCTTGCGACCGGCTCGATACTTGACAGTAAAATCATAGTTGGCTAGCCGGGCTACCCAACGTTGCTCCATGGCACCCAATTTAGCAGTGTCCAAGTGGGTTAGGGGGTTGTTGTCCGTGAAGACGGTGAATTTGGTGGCTGCCACGTAGTGCTTGAATCGCTCTGTGATAGCCCAGACCATGGCCAGGAACTCCAACTTGAATGAGCTGTAGTTTTCTGGGTTTCTTTCAGTAGGCCTGAGCTTCCTGCTGGCGTAAGCGATCACACGTTCCTTGCCTTTCTGTACCTGTGAAAGCACTGCTCCCAGCCCCACATTACTGGCATCTGTGTACAGCACAAATGGTAGACTGTAATCAGGGTAGGCTAGAATCTCTTCACCCGTCAAGGCCCCTTTCATTTGTCTGAAGGAGTGTTCTTCTGCTTCTCCCCAGTGAAATGGTGGGCCGGAGGTCTTTCCCTTCTTTGCTTGGCCTACCAGGAGCTCTTGCAAAGGCGCCACCATCTTCGTATAGCCCTTGATGAACCTTCTGTAGTAGCCTACCAAGCCAAGGAACTTACGTACCTCCCGGACGGTAGTGGGTGTGGGTCACTCCTGAATGACTGTGACCTTCTCTGGGTCTGGTGCTACTCCCTCTGCACTGACCACATGACCTAAGTATTGGACCTTCGGATTTAGTAAATGGCACTTAGATGGTTTCAGCTTCATCCCATATTGAGATAGCGCTTCAAAGACTTCAGCCAGGTGTTTCAGGTGGTCCTCATAGGTCTTGGAGTACACAATGACGTCATCCAGGTGGAGCAGGACGGTCTCAAAGTTGAGGTGTCTCAGGCAGCACTCCATAAGCCTCTGGAAGGTCCCGGGGGCATTGCAAAGTCCAAATGGCATGCTCTTGAACTCACAAAGGCTCATGGGGGTGGTGAAGGCCGTCTTCTCCCGATCTTCCTCTGCTACAGAACTTGCCAGTAGCCACTAGTGAGATCTAGGATAGAAAAGTAATTAGAAGCTTTTAAGGCAGCGAGGGATTCCTCTATTCGTGGCAAAGGTTAGGCATCCTTGTGTGTTATCTGATTTATTTGTCTGTAGTCTACACACATCCTCATTGTGCCATCCTTCTTTTTCACCAGGACCAGGGGAGCTGCCCAAGGGCTGCAACTGTCCCTAATGACTCCTGCCTCTTTCATGTCCTTCAGCATGTCTTTTGTGCGCTGGTAATGGGCTGGTGGTATAGGCCTATGTCTTTCCTTAATGGGAGGATGACTGCCTGTGGGTATGTGATGTAGCACCCCTTTGATCCTACCAAAGTCTAGTGGGTTCTTACTAAAGACCTGCTCATATTCCTGCATGACCCAGTGAACCCCGTGTTTCTGGTAGGTCAGTGTAGAGTCAGTCCCCACATGGAGTTTTTGGGACCAGTCCTCTAGCTGCTTTTGGGAGGTCCCGTCCTCTTTTGAGTCAGCTTGTGTCAGGGGACCTACAGGTGTTAAAGCGTCATTTGGGCAAGTAAACAGTTTGGCTATGGTAGCGTATCTTGGTAGTCTAGCTTCCTCCTCCCCACAATTCAGCACTCGTACAGGTACTCGTCCCTTGTGTACGTCAACTACCCCTCTGGCTGTCAGAATCGTGGGTCAGTGTTCTGAATGAGTGGGCTCTAATACAGCTTGTTAATCCCGTCCGCTGAGACCTACCGCTGCTCTACACCACATCATCATTTCACTCCATGGGGGTATCACAATGGGGTTAGCATCCATCACCCGTACACTACCAATTTCACTGCCAATCTGGTTTACTTGTTGCTTCCTCAGAATGACTCGCATCTCTTTGACCCGTTTAAAGGACAGGCCTTTGTATAGTGGCCTGCCTCCTGGCAACGGTGGCAGATGGGTTGTCCAGACGAGTCATAGCGATCACTGCTCCTCCCTCGGGATGTGGGACCTCTTCTCCCCCGCATCCAGGGGACGTCCTCTAGGCTGTCAGCTAGTAGGATCCTATGAGGGGCTTTGGGTTCTGGTGGAAGTTGCATCGCTTTCAGGATCTGGGCGACATCCTTGCTGAGATGTTGCACCTGGGAGGACAGAATGTTGTGCCACCAGCTGAGGTGGTGGGTCCTTTTGCAGATACCAGGGCCTGCGAGGAGGATTCTTCTCCGACAGTCGGGGTGCTGGTAGGCCATACTGGTTGGACAGCGGGGGATTGAAGTGCTTTCACGGCCCTGTCTTTCAGAATGGCAAAGTCCACATCACTGTGTTCTAGGGACCACAGCCTCATCTGTTTCCTGTCCTCAGGGGAGTGCAGGCCCTGCAAGAACTGTTCTGTCATCATCCAGTTTCCCTCCTGTTCACCGACAGGGTCTACGAGCTTGAGAGCCCACAGGGCGGCTTGCAGCCTGAGGGCATAGTCTCTTAGACTATCTTGGGGCTTCTGGCGGCAGTTGTAGAAGCCCATTCTCAGCTCTGCCTCTGTACGGTTTTCACAGGCAGCTTTCAATTTGGCAAAAATGACTTCTACAGAGCTCTGGTCACCACTGGTCCAGGCCTCAGCCTCTAATTCTGCTGCTCCAGTCAATTGCCCCAGCACCACGGTGGCCCTCTGCTTACCGATCATTGCGTACATGTCCAGCAGGGTGCTGATTTTTCTTCCTGAACCCGGTTAGGGTGTCTGCTTTGCCAGCATATTGGGGCAGCCAGGTCGCCCCGGGGAAGTTCGGTAAGGAGATCGGCATAATCGGGCAGACTTCGGCCGGCGCAGCTGCAACCGCCGCACTGGAACTAGGCGCTGCTGCGTTCACCGCACCGGGGTCTGGCATCGCTTGTGCTGTGTCACCCTGGCTGGGGACATTAGCACTCACGGCGTCCATCTTCCTTCCTTCACTCTGTCACAGCACTCCGGGGATTCTAGGGCAGCCACACCTCTTCGTGGGCGGTTACTTCTTATTGCGCGGGCTGCTGTTGTTTCTTTGGCGCGCTTTCTGCGGTGGCAATATGGTGGCGTTTCAAACTTTTCAGTTGGACCTCCAAGGCGCACGGTCACCTATCTTAACAGGTCTAGTCCTTATCCTGTTCTTATATGTTTTATGGACAAATAAACGCCTTGCTGGGACATCGAAGCTGATGTCATTGATGAGGATTGCATCTGACCAAAAGCAGGTTGGGAGCAGGAGGCATCATCGCCTGCTTCCTCGACCGCAGTTTGTGAAGCATGCAGTGAGTCGCTCACCACAGCGCTGCAGCGGTAGCCTGCGGGATACTGCGGGGACTTCTCTGTAGAGACCCTTCTGGCAACAGGTATGTCAGGTTCACTTTCATAGGAGTCGTGACGCCACTCTCGGTTTTGCGGTCAGGGTGATGGGGGAATGCCACTGCAGTTTAACGAGCATCTGGGGCTGATGGTGTCTGCAGTCTGGTGGTATGGCCTCCCGAGAGTGAGGCTGGCCCCAGGGGCTCGGGTATATGTGTGTGGAACCACAGGTCACGGAATAACTCAGTCGCAGTCCAGAAAGTCTTTTAACTTGTTTACTCACTTTTAGTTGGTTGGTGAGATACCCGGGCGATGCTGAGATTATACCAGTTGGAACCAGGAATTCCTGCAGGCCGTTCTGAGGGTAGCTATTAACTCACCTTCCTTGCACTTCTTTTGTTTCGGATAACCCCTGACTTGCAGTATCGTGGGATTCATCCAGGGAAAGTTGCTACTGCCTCTCCTTCCCTTCCTGGCCCGTTTGCCGGCAGCGTGGACCAGGTGAGATGGCTTCTAGCCCTATCTCCTTATGGGTCCCCCTGTTGCTGCTGACGCTCAAGCTCTGTATCTTTGGTGAGGAACCTCTAGTCCCCTCACCAGCAGGTTTAGCAGATCAGTAAATCGATGTCTGGCACTAGGGACCTGTCCCCTGTGCGTGTCCAATCACCAGCAATCCCTGTACTCGACTGCCTCTCTTTAAGTGTCTTCAGGCTGACATCCTGGTCACTGTACTCCACCGCTAACAGCTACCACACCTGCAGGGTCTGACTAGCGTGGCTGCATGTCTGCTTCTTCCACCAACTTCTGTACACTCTGCTCACAGACTGTCTGGCTCCTCCTCCTTTCCTCACAGCCTCTGCAACCTAGCTTCCAGGCCCTCCACTCTACCCCTTGCTGAGAATTGAAAGCTAACCTCTTTCAGAGGCTACCCAAGGGTCCCCTCTAATGGTGTGGGAGACCTGGTTGCTATGTGTCTGTGTGTACACACCTCATTATGGCCTTTGCAATTACCTGGAAGCACTGTCCCAGTATGGGTGCAGTACTCAGTGGTGCCTGACCAGGTCAGGGGCGCCACAGCAGCACCGTGGAAGTGGCAGTTATTTCACTCTGGAACTCTGGCTTTATTCCACTAGCTAAGACCGAAGATTTAAAAAAAATCAGTTTCCCCAGGGGGGAATGGTTCAAACACCATGTAGCACAGCATCAGAAGGTACTCCCAATACCTCTAAACAGCTTTTTTTTTTTTTTTTTTTTTTTAAATTGCTAGGATAAGCAACAGAAGGTACTCCCAACAGCTTTTTTTTAAAAAAAATGGTTGGATAAGCAACATGGCATAACATGCTAAAGAGTTTAATAAATTCAGTTTCCCCAGGAGATATAGGTTCAGACACCATGGAGCACAGCATCAGAGGGTACTCCCAACAGCTCCCAACAGCTTTTTTAAGAAATTGGTAGCATAAGCAACAGGGCATAACATGCCAAGGAGTTTAATAAATTCAGTTTCCCCAGGGGATAATGGTTCAGACACCATGAAGCACAGCATCAGAAGGTACTCCCTACAGCTTTTTTTAAAAAAATTGGTAGGATAAGCAACAGAGCATAACATGCCAAGGAGTTTAATAAATTCAGTTTCCCTAAGGGATAATGGTTCAGACGCCATGGAGCACAGCATCATAAGGTACTCCCAACAGCTTCTGTGACACCCTGGGTAAGCCAGGGGTCACAGGTCATTGCACCACCACACCCTACACCCCAGTTAGGCACATCAAAGCTAACCAAAAATCCTTGTTGCCTTCCTCCAGGGGCTGATGTTCAAACCAGGGGGTGGGCCAGGCGGTTGGCTCCGCCCACCGAGGAGGACACAGCTCTGGAGGCGGGAGAAACCAGGCAGTCCAGTGAGGGACATGAAGCAGTCAGCTCAGGGAAGAGCTTGAGTAAACAGCTAAGTGAAAGTGAAGTAGAAGTGGAAGTGGTAAAAGAGGAGTAGGAGAAACTGAAGGAAGGTGAAAGGTGACAGAAAAGAAAGCCTGAAGAGTGTCCAGCTGTGTGCAGGACAGGGTCAGCAAGGTCAGCAACGGCGGTGACTGTCTGGAGGGGGACCGTTTGGAAGTTCCTGGAAGGACCGCGGACGGGTAGTGGCCCGGCGGTCTGGAGCAGTGTACCAAAGGACAGTCAGCACCAGGGCAGGGGCCTCTCGGACCCTGGCAAGGCTAGGAGTCGCCATAATTTGCCGAATCCGTCAGTGAAGGGGACGTAGATCCCCCAACAACCAAGTCCCGATTGAAGGCAACAGCCCAACCATTGTAGGAGAAACACCGCCACCGCCAAGGCACCAATTTCTCAGGGCCAGCGCCTGCGGGCAAAGAGTAGAGCTCCTCCGGTCCAGCTTGAAGCCGGGGAGCGGGTTACCGGTGGGAACCCATCGCTACCAACACAGAAACAAAGGTGCAAGGAAAAGGGACATCACCGTCACCTACTGGGAGAGCAAGTGCAGCCGTCCGTGGGAACCGTCTTTCCAGCCGTGTGGTTTACCGTAAAACTGTGTCAACGTCTCAGGCTGAGTGAGTACCACAGTGCCGCAAGTGCCCCTGCGTCCCTGCGCCCACCAGGCCCTGCATCTCCCATCTCATCACCGGGCCCCGGGATCACCAACCCCTACCCACGGAGGGGCAACACAACACCTGGCTGCTCCGCATCACCATCCCCGGGATCCCCATATTGAGCAGCGGTGGTGAAATCACCACAACCGTGGGTGGCGTCACGGACAATAAACTATCCCCACACCCAACAACCCCCTTTCACTCACGGGCGAGGAGTGCCGCTCGAGAAACCCCCGGGATCCGGCCCACAGCTCGAGCCACCACTGAGCAGCAACCGCCGGACCCGAGCAGAAGGGGTGAGCGTAGTGTGCTGACACCCTCCTCCCCGCCCGCGACACTTCCAACAGCTTTTTTTTAAAAAAATGGTAGGATAAGCAACAGGGTATAACATGCCAAAGAATTTAATAAATTCAGTTTCCCCAGGTAACCATCCTGGTTACTGCCCTCTTCCTGGTGTATGTCTTTCTCCCGTTATATATGTCCCATCCTGGGGGCCTCCTGATATATACTGTATATACGAGATATATATATATATATATATATATATATATATATATATACATAAATATATATATATAGATATATATATATATGTATATATATATATATATATATATATATATATATATATATATATTCCCTCCTGGTGCATATTTCCTCCTCCTGGCATATATGTCCCATCTTGAGGGCCTCCTGGCATATCTGTGTGCTGCAAAAAGAAGAAAAAAACAAAACATTTTACTCACCCTCCTTCACACTCCCACGTCACACGGCATCCTCTCTGAGCAGTGAGCTGTGATGCATTTCAGCTGGATGCACGCCCTCCACTGCGCATCTAACTGAAGTAAGGCAGGGGCTGCGGCTGGCGGGTGGGCTCTCTCGGGCTGGGGTCAGTGGGATGGCCCCCCACAAGGCTGGGGTCGGCGGGCAGGCCACCCCACCACCCCTGGTGATTGTATTCAGCTCACAGTGCTTATTTGTCCCCGCCGGCTGCCGTGTCCTTGCCACCTCGGCCACTGTTAGTTGCAGGAGTTTAGTGAGGTTGCAGACTGATGACCTGATCACCCTGCTGCATGGCTGTGCGATGACACATTGGCGCCCTGCTCTGCTCCACTAAACCTACCTCCACTCCAGCACATGGCTAATTTGCATGCTCCACCCCTTCACATGCAAATTAGTCATGTATAGTAGCCAAAGCAACACTGTCGGGCCTCTCTGCTGCGGCTGTGAGGGAGGCCCGGCCTGCCGGGGGCTTAATAAAGCTAAGTAATTATCCCGGGCCCGGCCGGGCCCCCCTTTTACACCGGGCCCCATACACCAGTCATGGTTTTTATGCACTGATGGCAGCCCTGTCGGTGGATGTCAGTTGTCATATACAGCTGTCATATGTGGAAATTTCACTTGTGAGGGAGGGCAATCCACATGATTCTTAAGCGGGCTTTACACGCTACGACATCGCTAATGCGGAGTCGTTGGGGTCACGGAATTCGTGACGCACATCCGGCCGCATTAGCAATGCCGTTGCGTGTGACACCGATAAGCGATTTTGCATCGTTGCAAAAACGTGCAAAATCGCTAATCGGCGACACGGGGGTCCATTCTCAAATCTCGTTACTGCAGCAGTAACGAGTTTGTTCCTCGTTCCTGCGGCAGCACACATCGCTGCGTGTGACGCCGCAGGAACGAGGAAGCTCCCCTTACCTGCCTCCCGGCTGCTATGCGGAAGGAAGGAGGTGGGCGGGATGTTACGTCCCGCTCATCTCCGCCCCTCCGCTGCTATTGGGCGGCGGTTCAGTGACGTTTCAGTGACGTCACTGTGACGCCGCACGGACCGCCCCCTTAGAAAGGAGGCGGTTCGCCGGTCACAGCGACGTCGCCGGACAGGTAAGTATGTGTGACGGCTGTGGGCGATGTTGTGCGGCACGGGCAGCGATATGCCCGTGTCGCGCAACAGATGGGGGCAGGTAACCACACTAGCGATATCGGGACCGATATCGCAGTGTGTAAAGTAGCCTTTAGTGCTGTTAAAAAGCATCATTGAGGAATATTGCCTCTGGACAACCGCTGTTAAAAGCTGTATTGGCTGTCGTTCTGTTATAATTTTCATGGATTTTTTAAGCCAAAATCATGAGTGGATTCAATAAAGAGAAGATGAATGCATATTTCCATTATATTTGTTTCTGCAATTATGACCCACTCTTAGTTTTGTCTAAAAGAAAAACACTGATCGAATACTAAATTGTAAATGAGGACATACTATATGTTTCATTGGCTTGCTTGCAGGATAACACAAGCAGTATAACGGTGAGGTAGAGAGGGATAAAAACCACATTGTAAAATGGATATACAGCACATCCATCTTTGAAATTGAGTGTGTATTCACCTCTTAAAATATACCTTAATCCATTGACTTTTTATCCAACTATTAGACAAAATGTTTTTATATAGTTAAAGCCCTACCATGATGCTAACTCAAATCATATTATATAATGTTCAACTGTATGTTTAATGTATGGATTTTAAAAGACTAATCTTTATGCTGTGCTATTTGATCCATTTAGACATGAGATTGATAAATATTACTGAATATATTACATATCAAAGAATGAGACATATTCCAAACTCCATTATTCTATAACTCCCACATCCTACCAGTGTAATTATGTTACAGTGATTTCACATCATTCGTCATAAACAAGAGGAAGGAATCTGAGTAAAAATCTCTCTTTCAAAAACCACAAATAGAAGGCATTGAAGACCACAGGTCATTTAACTGTTCTTGACTGCAACCTACAACTTATGATAGTTTTTAATGGAGACTGTCATAAATGTAGTCATAATTGTGCAGATCAGGGACTGGGGGGCCATGGATCTGTGCCTCCACCCCTCACTGTGAACCTTTAATTGAAGTACGTTATCTGATGGAGAGCAGAGTAGTGTGTAAGCACAATAATTAACAGGCTGTGATTGTGGAAGGATTGTATACATCCTAATTACTAAAAGGAGGTGTGAATCAATGAATTCTGCTTTGAAGGCAGACAGAATAGTGCTGTGTCAGAATGCCTTCCCTGACTACGGAAGAACAACATTTTTCATTCCACATCTACAGTTATGACCGAAAGTGTTGGCACCCTTGAAACTGTTCCAAAAAATGAACTATTTCCCCCAGAAAATTATTGCAATTACACATGATTTGTTATACACGTGTTTATTTGCTATGTATTAGATCAACATAAAATAAACAAATAAAAAGGCAAATTGGACATTACACAAAAACCACCAATGTCCTATTGGGTACTGATCTCTGCTCTGACCACGTTATTCAAAGACACCAGAAATGCAGTCAGGCACCTTTTACAGGCTGTGACCATACTAGTTCAGACTTTTCCCATCCATTTCAACCTTTTCCTCAGTCACCACAGGTCACCGTTGGGTCCAACATAAAATGATTCTGGTTTCACATAGACTTACATTGGGCGTTGAATATTCGCGAATAGTCGAATATCGGTGACGTATTCACCGGATACTCGGTGAAGCGAATATTAGGGTATTCGATCATCCCTATACATTATTCTTTAACTCCCTTACATGACTTGAACCTGCAATTGCTTATACTATACTGTATATCAAAATACCACAATATTGCAGTATACAGTAAAAACCTCAGTCTCCCATGGAGCTCATTCTTTAATCGAGCTTTAGATGAGAACCGAAACGATAGAGACGGGGGTCTTTTGAAGAAACCACCTGTTACAGTACCCAATCAGTTTGAGACAGATGGCAGCTATATAATACAACCTGTAAATGCCAAAGGTTCAGCCTAATCTACTGATTAGGATACACAACACACTGTGTCCTTAAATAACGCGTTTCTGCGTTTGCCTTTGTTTCGCCAAAATGCGCATTGGGACCTGGTGCCATTCCAACAGCAGATGTCCATGGGTATGTAATTTTCAATACATGCTATTTTCTGCCTTTTTATTTATGCATTGTCTCTTTACTTGGTCAGAGAACCATCAGTATATGTGTGCCGCCCCAGCAGCAGATCGAACCGCTTAGATCCATGGGCAATGTCCGTTCATGGCTTGAGGGTCTCCGGAGCCGTGGGCACGGGGCCACACTCTAAAATGAAAGGGATATTTACAGGGGGATGGTAGTTTGTGACGCCCCCCGTGGTGTGTGGTGATCGGGGAGTACCGCCACTGCCTTTGTTGGGAGAACCTGGCGTGATGGAATGAGGCAGCAAGGTGTTATTACCCTCCACGGGTTGGGGTAGGCCCCGGGGCTCTGGAAGATTATACTGGGTGCCGTGATGGGGAGATCACTCGTGTACTCACTCAGTCAATAAGCAGACGCTGACAACCGGGTAAGCCAAGTCTCTGGTGCCACTGCCTCACTCGGGGAGCTCGTCTGGGTCCTGTTCCCTGCAGTGCTGCCTGGTGATCTGTGACCTGCCTCCTGGCACAAAGTTTAGATTTGCTGAAGTGGCCCGGTAGTTTGGAACTAGCCGGGCCCCGCTCCCCACTGTGGCTAAGTGTGGGAGCCTGCTCTCAGGGCTCACGCTTGGGATCTTGTGGGCTGTGTATGTGGAAGGCCCTATCCCCCTCGTTGCGCTAATGCCCCGATTCTGGAGCTAGTGGGAACAGTCCATAAAGGTGCCGCTCTCCGCAGGTTAAGTGCCGGGTTGCCTGAAGCTTCTCCCCGACCTAGGGTCCGTGTACCCCGCCGTGCCTTCGGTCCTGGACCGGTGATAGGACCAGGCTGCTGACCGTCCTCTTGACAGGTCCCAGGCACCTAGCCTCAATCTCCTGCGATCGGGGGTCCGACTCCTCTAGGTCCAGACACCACCTGCAACCTAGACAGCTACTCTCGGAAGCCACCGCTGACTCCTTTTCTACTTCACTTCCCTTCACTTCACTGACACTCTCCTGACCCCTCCCTTCCTGACCCCTAGGTGGACGACCCTATTCCACTCAAGCAGCCCACTGGTGTGTCTGGTGGGTGTGGTGCAGGGTGTTCATAGGATTTGATTTGCTGTTGGAGGCAGCACTGTAAGATAGGGACCCAGAACCATGAGGGATTTGAATACTGCACTAAGGGAAAAGAGCGTTCAGTACCCTGTGACGACCTGATAGTCCAGGGGCGTCACATACAGTTAGGTCCAGAAATATTTGGACAGTGACACAATTTTCGCGAGTTGGGCTCTGCATGCCACCACATTGGATTTGAAATGAAATCTCTACAACAGAATTCAAGTGCAGATTGTAACGTTTAATTTGAAGGTTTGAACAAAAATATCTGATAGAAATTGTAGGAATTGTACACATTTCTTTACAAACACTCCACATTTTAGGAGGTCAAAAGTAATTGGACAAATAAACCAAACCCAAACAAAATATTTTTATTTTCAATATTTTGTTCCGAATCCTTTGGAGGCAATCACTGCCTTAAGTCTGGAACCCATGGACATCACCAAACGCTGGGTTTCCTCCTTCTTAATGCTTTGCCAGGCCTTTACAGCCGCAGCCTTCAGGTCTTGCTTGTTTGTGGGTCTTTCCGTCTTAAGTCTGGATTTGAGCAAGTGAAATGCATGCTCAATTGGGTTAAGATCTGGTGATTGACTTGGCCATTGTAGAATGTTCCACTTTTTTGCACTCATGAACTCCTGGGTAGCTTTGGCTGTATGCTTGGGGTCATTGTCCATCTGTACTATGAAGCGCCGTCCGATCAACTTTGCGGCATTTGGCTGAATCTGGGCTGAAAGTATATCCCGGTACACTTCAGAATTCATCCGGCTACTCTTGTCTGCTGTTATGTCATCAATAAACACAAGTGACCCAGTGCCATTGAAAGCCATGCATGCCCATGCCATCACGTTGCCTCCACCATGTTTTACAGAGGATGTGGTGTGCCTTGGATCATGTGCCGTTCCCTTTCTTCTCCAAACTTTTTTCTTCCCATCATTCTGGTACAGGTTGATCTTTGTCTCATCTGTCCATAGAATACTTTTCCAGAACTGAGCTGGCTTCATGAGGTGTTTTTCAGCAAATTTAACTCTGGCCTGTCTATTTTTGGAATTGATGAATGGTTTGCATCTAGATGTGAACCCTTTGTATTTACTTTCATGGAGTCTTCTCTTTACTGTTGACTTAGAGACAGATACACCTACTTCACTGAGAGTGTTCTGGACTTCAGTTGATGTTGTGAACGGGTTCTTCTTCACCAAAGAAAGTATGCGGCGATCATCCACCACTGTTGTCATCCGTGGACGCCCAGGCCTTTTTGAGTTCCCAAGCTCACCAGTCAATTCCTTTTTTCTCAGAATGTACCCGACTGTTGATTTTGCTACTCCAAGCATGTCTGCTATCTCTCTGATGGATTTTTTCTTTTTTTTCAGCCTCAGGATGTTCTGCTTCACCTCAGTTGAGAGTTCCTTAGACCGCATGTTGTCTGGTCACAGTAACAGCTTCCAAATGCAAAACCACACACCTGTAATCAACCCGAGACCTTTTAACTACTTCATTGATTACAGGTTAACGAGGGAGACGCCTTCAGAGTTAATTGCAGCCCTTAGAGTCCCTTGTCCAATTACTTTTGGTCCCTTGAAAAAGAGGAGGCTATGCATTACAGAGCTATGATTCCTAAACCCTTTCTCCGATTTGGATGTGAAAACTCTCATATTGCAGCTGGGAGTGTGCACTTTCAGCCCATATTATATATATAATTGTATTTCTGAACATTATTTGTAAACAGCTAAAATAACAAAACTTGTGTCACTGTCCAAATATTTCTGGACCTAACTGTATGTACTATATTTACCTATGTACTACATTACTTGCCCATCTCCTCCTGTTGTAATGTGCTGCCATCTAGTGTACATCCCAGCTCACTGCCCCGCTATATTTTTATCCCAATAATAAAGTTATATTTTATACTTTATCTTTTCTGCTAATGGCATTTTTTACGTGAATAGGTTTTGCTAACATATCTACTGCGTATGGAGGCTGCACAGAATCTGACTCCCCTCCATACTTGATGACCCTTGATGACACCTTCCCAGGACCTGAATATGTTCTTTTGTTAAAAGGGAATAAACGTAGAAAAAATTGTAAAATGATTCTCTTAGGTTTAATTATTTTACATGACAAACATCTGACAATTTAACACGGATGTGTAGACTTTTTTTTATATCCCCTATAACCATTAGAGACAATTTTTAATGGCACTATGCATTTTACCATATAAAATTTCACACAACTGCACACAAAGGGCCTACAGCATATTTTTTTAAATAAAATTAAAGTTTAGTTACTCTTTAAGAATCTTCTGTTAAGCCAAGCTTAATATCCTATAACTGGGGATTTGCTGAGGTTTATTAATAAAATTAATGATTTACTATAATGTTACTTTATGCCTTCGATGAATAGAATCTAGTGATGAGCCAGCAGTAAAATGCTCGATGAAAAAACTCATGAAAAAAACGCTACAAAAAAACTCAGCAAAACTGCAACATGCAAACATAGCCTTAATAGTCAGACCATCTCTCAACGTATTTACCTGTCGCCTATGACTACAGTAGATGAAATACTATAGGGGTAAATAAAACTACATCCACCAGTAGTCACAAGTAAATGTAGTTTTAATATTTTCCTACCTTATCTGGGCATGTGATATGTGACATGGTCAGACACATCCTGTTTCATTTATAAAGGAGGGACTCCGAACCTCACAAAATCTATGCGGACAATGCAAGAACTGGCAAAAATTCGAAAGAAGAGGGACTCGCGATACACCCTGTATTAGACATAAAGGAGCGCCTCATATACATTCTGTTAAAATTGTTAGTGAGTGGAATGCCTAGACTACTAAAGCCTATGCTCTAAGTGAAAGGGCTGCCAAAAATTAGGAGAGACTGCAACACACCCATGAAGACACATAGAGGAGGGCCTCAGAAACCTTTTTTTTTACCATTATTAAGGAGTGTGACTCCTATATTAGTAATGTCTATGCACTATGTGCAAGGGCTGCCAAAAATTAGGAGGGACTGCAATACACCCTGAAAGACACATAGAGGAGGGTCTCGTAATACAATTTTTTTTCCCATTGTTACGGAGTGAGACTCCTAGACTAGTAAAGCTTATGCACTGTGTGCAAGGGCTACCAAAATTAGAAAGACAGACTGCAACATACCCTGGACGACATGTAGGGGAAGGTTTCAGAATACAATATTTTACCATTTTTAAGGAGTGGAAATCCTTGACTAGTAAAGCCTATGCCCTATGTGGAAGTTTTGCCAAAACGTAGCAGAAGGAACTGTAATGCAATACCTTGGAAGACACGTAGAGGAAAGCCTCAAAATACATTTTTTTCCCTATACTTAAGGAGTGGAACTCCTTGACTAGTAAGACTACGCACTATAATATATATACCGTATTTTTTTGGACTATAAGACACACCGGACCATAAGACGCAGCCTGGTTTTAGAGATGGAGAATAGGAAAATAAAATTTTAAGCAAAAATGTGTTCATGACACACTGTTATGGGGCGAGGATCTGCTGCTGACACTATTATGGGGGGTAATGTCCCCAAATTCTCTACTAAGGTAACCAATCCTGGTAATGCTCCTCCTGCCTTGTATATGTATGTCCCTCATCCTGGTATAGCCCCATCTTGCTATATACTGCCATCCTGGTATGTGCTCCCATCCTGCTATATACCCCCATCCTGCTATATACGCTATCATCCCGCTATATGCGCCATCATCCTGCTACATACGCCATCATCCTGCTATATACGCCATCATCCTGCTATATGCCATCATCCTGCTCATATGCCATCATCCTGCTCATATGCCATCATCCTGCTCATATGCCATCATCCTGCTCATATACACTCATCCTGCTCATATACCCCCATCCTGCTCATATTCCCCATCCTGCTCATATACCCCCATCCTGCTCATATTCCATCATCCTGCTCATATACCAGCATCCTTCTATATACCCCCATCCTGCTCATATACCCCCATCCTGCTCATATGCCATCATCCTGCTCATATAGCCCCATCCTGCTCATATACCCCCATCCTGTTCATATACCCCCATCCTGCTCATATACCCCCATCCTGCTATATGTCCTGCATCCTGTGTCTGTGCCGGCGCCGCGGCTGTGTGGACACTAGTGGTGCTCACAGCGATGACGTCATCGCTGTGCGCACGTGTCCACACAGCCGCACCACCGGCACAGACAGGAGGACATCGCGATGCTGCAGGGATTGTGGCCAGCTCCACACAGCACTGCCGGCACAGACAGGAAGAGATTGTGGTGCTGCAGGGAAGTGACCGGTGAGTGTACTGATTCACTGCACCCCACGCTGATGATGATGCGCGGGGAGCAGTGAATACAGCAGCACATGATCATTCCAGGCTATAGTTGCCTGGGGTGATCATGCGGGCCAGCTGTTTAGTAAGCGCGCATCCACCACCCATCATCCCGCCCACCTGTCAGCGCTGGCTTCAGTGCTGAGGGATGATGGGCGGGAGGATGGGCGTGCATACGTAATGAGCGGGCCCACGTGGTCACAGCAGGCGCTGTTGCAGCCTGCTCGTGCCCCCAATGACCCGCTCACCACAGCACCCTCATTCCCCACAGCCCTACATTCAGACTATAAGACGCATCCCCCACTTTCCCCCAACATTTTGGGGAAAAAAGTACGTCTTATAGTCCGAAAAATACGATATAAAAACTGACCCGCACATCCAACAAGTGTGAATAGGTGCTAGCTGAAATATCTTTCTGATTGAGCACTCCACCCTATAACGAGGCTGTGTTCACTCCCCTTTATAGCAGGAGTCTAGCTGCCCAGACATGGATGTTTTTAACCCAGATAGTGGCATTTCAAGTTAGGTTTCCGGTTTACAGAGATATACCTTGCTGTGGTGACCGGGCTTACATGCATTGGCCAATACATAAACTAAATATCTCTTTTTTCATATATTCCTATAGCAGTGATGCCAGAGTTCACTTATTCATTGTTAGCTTTTTAGTGTGCAGCTGTATGTGTGTCGCCCCAGGGATGTCGCTCCAGCTTCAGGGACACCACAGGGTCTTCTTTTGTATTTGGCAAACATGTATGTCAGATTTTGTATGTGTCGTGATGCCACTCACGGCTTGTGGTCAGGTATATGGATAACCGCCACAACAGATTTTATGAGCGTCTGGGGATGATGGGGTCTACAGTCAGATGGTGTGGCCTCCCATGAGTGAGGCAGGCCCCAGGTGCTCAGGTGTGTAGAATAACGGGTCCAAGAATAATTCAGGCAGAGTTCAAAAGTCATTTAACTGGTTTTTACTCATATAGATGTAATGGTGAACTGACCCGGGCGTTGCTGTGATGAACCAGGTAGGACCAGGGGCTCCTTTGGGCCAGTCTGAGGGTGACCTGTTAGCTTGCCTTCCTAGCACTTCTGTGTTCGGATAACCCCCTGACTTGAAGTACCATGGGGATCTATCCAGGGAGTCGCTACTGCCTTTTCACCCCTTTTTGGACCATTTGCCGGCAGCGTGGACCAGGTGAGATTACTTCTGGCTCTGTCTCCTTATGGATCCCTGCGTTGCTGCTGAGGTTCGGACTCTGTAGGTTGGTGAGGTACTTGTAGTTCCCCTCACTGGCAGGTTTAGCAGATAGTTACACTGGAGTGCTCTAGGAACCTGTACCCTGTACGTGACTAGTCACCAGGAGCACCTCTTTTCTCTGACTAACTGGGACCGTTCTCCCCCGCCAACTGTCACTACACGCGCAGGGTCTGACTAGCGACCGGCGTGCTCCACTACCAGACTGGTTCCACTACTTTCTTCCTGACAACCTCTGCAATTTAGCTCCCAGCCCCTCCGCCTCACTTCTTGAAAAGATTTGAAAGCTAGCTCCTCTGGAGACTACCCAAGGGTCCCCTCTAAAGGTGTGGGAGACCTGGTTGCTATATGTCTGTGCATACACACCTCATTCTGGCCCTTAGGATTACCTGGAAGTACTGTCCCAGCATGGGTGCAGTACTCAGTGGTGCCTGACCAGCTCAAGGGCGCCACATTCCCCCTTGGTCATCGACAGCACGTCCTCGGGCTGCAAAGACAAGAAAATAAAATACAAATTTTCCCACACAGGGGAGATATTTACATATAAACATACCAGGTACCATACCATCACCACCCACGAGTCCTTAACCCAAGACCCAAGTGATCACCAGTCCTTTTGGTGACCTGGTCTCGGCTTGGTCCATCGCAGACCATTACGGCGACAGTCCTCTTTGTCCTGGTGGCGTAGGGTAGGCCCCATAAACAGGCGTACCTGCTTCGTCTTTTTTGGAGAGCAGGCCCCATAAACAGGCGTGCCCCCATGGTGGTGCAGAGCCATGCCCCTCAACAGGCAGACTCTGGGGTTGGTACCACTGAGGTAACTATGTACACTGTGAGAGTTTGTGGTTATAGCCAGTTCATAAGCTATGGTCCATATAAAGTGCACAAAACCAGGTGCTAAAAATATTTGTAAAGTTCACGCAAAAGTTTTTGCGGCACATTTTCTTAAACGTTACTTTAACAATTTATAAAACATTTTTTTTTTTAAACCAAATTTTTTTTTATTTTCTTGCAATGGTAAAATAGGGTACAGAATGAAGAAAATAAGAGTCAATAAATCAAAATAGCAAATAACATAGTCTCTACAATTTATCAACCAAATATTTGTCACTGTCATCAAATTTGCTCCTTCCCCTTCTTCGTCAGTGTATATTTCCATTATTCAGTCTCCGCTACGCCCCTTCAGTCTCCCTTCATAACTTGTTACAAACATTACTTATAAACACTATCCCTCCCATCCCCCCCTCCCCTCTCCATGCGAGACGACCCAGACTCTAGCCAGCTATACTTTCAGCTTGCACAGGGACCCTGACAGATCTTCCTTCATGAACCATTCCGTAGACATAAATGTGGACATTATTTGTATTATTTCTTCTCTAGAACATATAACGCTTATGAACTTTCTCCATTTACTAAAAGATTTTGCTGTCATCCTTTCTTTACACCTCTCCACCATCACCTTCTCCAACATGAGCGTTTTTTTCAATTGATTAACAAGTTCTTCTTTTGTTGGTATTTCCTTCACCAGCCACTTCTGAAGAATAGCCCTTTTACTTATCATTGCTATATCATGGAAAAGATTCGGTAACTTGTCTCCCCCTTTCTCTCCCTCCTCCCGATGCTGATAGTGAAATAACCAGACCATTGGATCCAACTCCACATTTCTATTCCAGATTTTCCTCACTACCCCCTGGACTTGTTTCCAAAATCTTTCAATCCTTTCGCATTGCCATATCCCATGATATAGATCTGTTTTTTCCGTACCACAATTTCGACAACTCATCATCTTATCTGGATGTCTTGCATTCAATATATTAAATCCATAAATAGCTCTATGTATGATCCTGAATTGGGTATCTCTTAAGTTCTCATTCACAATCTTCTTCCTCATCACCATCCAACCATTCAAAATCTTCTCCTCCCCCTCTTGATCTCCCAACTGCCTTGCCCACCCTTCCAACATTCTTCCTGATATGTTAGGGACTAACACTTCTCTCATACTTCCATAAAGACTTGATATATTTGTGGCATGGATGTCCCTTAATATGATCGCATCCATCTGATTTGCCTCATATTCGTTAGTTATGTTGTGTAATTTCTTCATTATCCCTTGTTTCACCTGTTCAAACTGGAGAGTCTGGAATGGGCGCAAGTCATACTTTGCTCTCAACTCCTCACACGTCATCCATCTCCGTTCTGTATCATGCATCAGGTTTTTTAGAGTTCCAATCCCTTTTTCCCTCCATTCTTTAAAGAGAACGTTTTCCCTTCCCTGTGGAAAGTCAGGACAAGCCCATATATTAAGGAATTTGGAGATGTTCCAGGCTAACCCGAACTTTTTCCTAACCGCCTTCCAAGTCATCACTGTGTCTCTACAAATCAGTGAGTGTTTAATATTGGGCGGCAAATTTGGAATGGAGGATTGAACTCAGGTCCCAAGGCTTACAAAATTCAGCCTCTATATCCCAGTCAGAATACCTACTTGTTCGTCTAATCCAATCGACTACATGTCTTAAGATACAGGCCAAATTGTACCCCCTGATGTTAGGTAGGCTGATCCCTCCATTTTCTGTTGATAACATTAGCTTTTTGGCACTAATCCTCGGCCTATATCCCTTCCACAAAAAACGTGAGAACGCTTTTGTCAATCTGTTCACATCCGAGTGTTTAAGAAGCAATGGGATTGTCTGCATTGGATAGAGAAGCTTGGAAAAGCTCATCATTTTTATTAGATGATTTCTTCCCAGAAGAGTCAACGGCAAATTTGCCCAACCTTGCAGTTCACATTCAATTTTCTCAATCAAAGGGGAATAATTTAATGAATATATGGTCTTTGTATCCCTCCCAACCTGTACTCCCAAGTATTTAATTGTATTTCTAGCTATTGGCATGTCACATAATGCACCTCTCTCCCCCTCTGGTCTCTTTCCGTCCAAGAAGAGAATTTCACATTTGTTTTTGTTAAGTCTAAACCCTGCTAACCTCCCAAACACCTCAATTTGTTCTATGACTCTACTCAATTGCGTTTTAGGTTTGCTCATGAACAGGATTATATCGTCAGCAAATAAGGCTGAGTGCAATGACTTCCTCCCTACCTTGATCCCTTCAAACCACCCCCCCCTCATTCAAACGTCTAGCCAGTGGTTCAATAGCCAAGTTAAACAATAGTGGTGACATCGGGCATCCTTGCCTGATTCCCTTCATCAAAGGAAATGTTTTTGACAGAAATCCCGGGGTACTCACTCTTGCCTGAGGATTTGCATAAAGGACCCTCCCAAAATTCCTAAAAGCTCCGAGTAACCCCAGATGATCTAACACCTGTTCCAGCCATGACCACCTCACATTGTCAAAGGCTTTCTCCGTGTCCAAGGTGATCAAGGCTGGATGCCCCTCCCCCTCCTTCTCTTGTCTACTTTACTACATCAATTGCTAGCATTACTTTCCTAATGTTTGTCACCACTGAACGCCCTTTAACAAAGCCAGCCTGGGGGAGATCTATAATCTCTGGCAATACTGCCGCTAACCTATTTGCCATCAACTTCGCTAAAATTTTTGTGTCTTGATTAATCAGCGAGATGGGCCTATAACTTGATGGGTCTTCTAAATTCTTTCCTCCTTTAGGAATGAGCTTTATATAGGCTGTATTAATTGTACCCGATATTCTTTCCCCGTCCATTATCTTATTGAATAACTCTGTCAGTATAGGTGAGATTTGATCCTTCATAATTTTGAAAAAACTGCCGCTAAAACCATCTGGTCCCGGGGCCTTTGTCGTTTTTAACTCTCCTATAACCTGTAGCACCTCCTCCTCCGTCACCTCTTTATTCAGAGCCTGTAAATTTTCCTCCGTGAGCGTAGGCATTTTTGTTCCTTTTAACCACTCATTTCCTTCTCTTCTATCATCTAACTCCTCCTCTTTATATAAACCTGCAAAGAAGTCTCCAAGAATGTCGTTTATCTCTTTGGGATCTGTCGTTTTACTCCCCACAGCGTTTCTCAGTGTCATAATATGTGTCATCGGTCGTCGTCCCCTTGCCAGATTTGCCAATAACTTCCCTGCCTTGTTCCCGAAACGATTCAACTCTGCCTCTTGTTGTGTCCTGTACATACCTTCTTTCCTTTCTACCCAGTTCTCAAAATTGCCCTTCGCCTCCACTCACTTTGCCTTTGTCACCCTTGATGGTTTTTCTAAAAAGTCAGTATATGCTTCCCTGACTGCCCGGCTAGCCTCCTGAAACTTTACTTGTGCCTGTCGTTTCGCCTTTGTCGTATATCCTATCTCTTTTCCTCTCAAAACTGCCTTGGCCGTCTCCCAATACAATAGTTTTCCCCACTGTGCTCCTGATTCGTCAATGTATAATCCATCCACCATTCTCTCAGTATTCTACGGAAGTTCTCGTCCAAAGTCAAGAATGAGGGGAAGCGCCATATATAATCCTGTCCTCTCTGAACTTTGTCAGCTATACTGACTACCACTGGGCTATGATCCGATATTACCATAGTCTCTATATCTATCTCGTCTACCCTCTGCAATAAATTCTCACTTGTCAGCCAAAGGTCAATCCTTGACCAAGAGTCGTGTGGGTGGGAATAGTGGGTAAATTCTCTCTCTTGCGGGTGATATAATCTCCAGCAATCCTGTAGTGTAGTTGTATTTAACAATGCTCTCAAAAATATATTATAAACCCCAACTTTTTAAAAAATTCCTTTATTATACCAAAAGCTAAACAGACTCATAGACATAAAAACATACAGTGTCTCAGCTGGATTCAACCAATAAGGGGGTAGATATATTGCAATATATAATTCATCCTTCTTTCACGATTCGATACCTATTTCCCCTCATCAATAAATTCCTCGGAGGGAAAAATTGCAATTTTTCAAAGGTTTATATATACTTCATACCATTATTCACATTATATATACATTTCTTATAATTACCTATTAAACTCACCGTCACACAGTGGTTTAGGAGCTGAATACAGAGACAAAAAGATATTTCGTCTCTATATCTAGTTCCAACCCCTATCCAGTTTTAGAGACCATATAAACACACTTATGATAATGTCATCCCTGGTCACTCTTTTTGATGTTTTTTTGACCGCTACTCGACATCCAAATCACATCCTCAGCTGGTCAATTGAACGGAGGAAAAAACAGGGATAACTTTTTTTAAAAAAGCACATCCTGGAATACCCTAGGTTATTCCTAACAGAACCAACACCCAATATGTAGTGCAAACTCATCTACCGAACTGTTATTTTAGATACCATGCACCCTATAGAATGCCAAAGGTCATTCTCTACAGAACAGAGACCTAATATCGGCCCGAGGCCATCATCTTTTTGTCTCTGTATTCAGCTCCTAAACCACTGTGTGACGGTGAGTTTAATAGGTAATTATAAGAAATGTATATATAATGTGAATAATGGTATGAAGTATATATAAACCTTTGAAAAATTGCAATTTTTCCCTCCGAGGAATTTATTGATGAGGGGAAATAGGTATCGAATCGTGAAAGAAGGATGAATTATATATTGCAATATATCTACCCCCTTATTGGTTGAATCCAGCTGAGACACTGTATGTTTTTATGTCTATGAGTCTGTTTAGCTTTTGGTATAATAAAGGAATTTTTTAAAAAGTTGGGGTTTATAATATATTTTTGAGATAAAATTGACCCCTGGAATATATCAAATTGAATTTGAAAAAAAATTAACAATGCTCTCAGCGACCCCTCCGTATTCCTCCCCTGCTTCCCCTGACTCCTCCTGTCTTCTTCCTGAGAAACCATTGTATTGAAGTCTCCCCCCACCAATTTACATACATTCCCGTCCAGCAAAATCTTACTAGCTATATTTAAAAAAAAAACAAAAAACCTTTGTTCCGTATTGGGTGCATATATATTGTGGATACTAAAAGTGCCTTGAGTACCTGAAATCTTTATATGTATGTATCTTCCTTCTTCATCTGAATCTTGTGTTTCCACCTCGTGTGCAAAGTTTTTATTGATCAAAATAAGAACCCCTGCTTTCCTACCTTTTGAGGCCGACCCATATACCCTTCCCACCCACATCTTGTTCATACAGAAGAACTCATCCTTTTGCAAGTGCGTCTCCTGTAATAAAGCAATATCAACCTTAAGCTTCTTGAGATGACGTAGTATCATATTTCGTTTGTGCAGCGATCTGAGTCCCTTAACATTCCACGTAATGAGCTTAACCATAATCCCCAAAATCAACAGTTCCTTTTTCAGGCCGTGACGCATGGATTCCCCAACTCTCTTCCCCTCTCCTCCCCCCCCAACTGTATATGACCCCTCCCATCCCCAACTTTACAAATACAATTAACGTCTTCCATTTTTTCTGAGATGATTGAGACTCCTTTCAAACCCCTGCTTCAAGTCAAGCTCTCCATGAAGCCACCCCACTAAGTCACCTCTCCCCCTCTATTGGCTATTAACTCCTTGCCCCTAAACAGCCTTTATAAATTTATCAAGCTCCTAAAACCGTCATTAAAAGAGAGAAAAAAAAAAACAAAAGCATTAGTAAATGATAAAAGGGAAAAAGTGATAAACATGAAAAAGAGAGAGAAAAAGAGAGAAGAGAAAAGGAGGTAGGCGAGACTTTAGAGAGTTAAGGCACATTTGTCACCATACAGCTCCATTCAGCAGTCCCAAATTAAGTCCTTTTCTTGCCTGCTTGTTCATGAGCTGCTGCCTCTTCCTCCTCTTTTTCCAGCTGAAGTCACCATCTGTCGCTTTTGCTTCGGACTGGCTGGTCTGGATCTCGATTGACTCCACTCTGGCTCGTTGTCGGGTCTAACTGCAGATGTTATGTTTGCAGGATCTGCATGTTTCGGATCAGTGAAAGTCCCTTCTTTTCCATTCCTCTCCTATCGCCGTGTGCTCCCCTCCTGTAGTATCTCTCGCTCCGCCTCTGAAGGAACCCGAAAAGTCTTTGTGACCCCATCTGCTCCTCTTACTCTTAGTATTGCTGGGTATAAAAGCTGAAATTTAATGTTTTTGTGATAGAGGGCAGTGCAGATCTGGCTAAATGCTTTTCTTTTTCGTCTGACTTCTGCCGAATAGTCGCCAAATAATAGAATCTTGTGTCCCTGAATGCATAGTGCCTGTTTCCTATTCCTGAAGGCCCGTAGAATTTCTTCTTTATCTTTGTATTGCAGGTATTTTATAATAACCTGTCTTGCTCTGGACATTTCACCTTGCCTGGAGATATTATCCTTGTTACTGTGACCATCTCTTTGCTCCCTTATGGGTCCCACTCTGTGTGCTCTTTCTACATGGCAGCTATGTGGTAAGCCTAAAGCCTGGGGTAATTCTTTTTCACAGATTGAGTCCAAATATTTTGTTGTCACTGTCTCAGGCAGACCAACCAGCCTTAAGTTATTCCTCCTAGACCTGTTTCAAGATCTTCTATTTTATCCTTCATAAGCTGAGCATTAGTGTTTAGCTCCTTAAATCTGCCCTCCAATCTTGTCAGATTCTCTTCAGCATCAGAGACTCTTTGCTCTACCCCTGTCAATCTCATATCATGGAGCTCCACATCCTCCTTCAGCACAGCCAAAGCCTCCCTCACTGAGGCTGCTATTGCCTCTCTGATGTCTGCTGTCAGATGGTCTGCCACTTCTTTTGCCAGCCTTTTGTAATCAATCTCATATCTTTCCCCCAAGCCCAATGTCTCTGTACCACTCTGCATACTCTGAATTCTTCTGTTATCTTGGCCTCCTGCACATTGCTGCAGCTGCCCTTGTTGTTCCTCTCCCTCCTCCCCCTTCTTCCTCCTCACTGTTGGTGCCATGTTATCTGCACTCACCCCCTCCTCCCTCTGCTGTGCTCTGGGCTTGAATAGTGTTCCTCCACTTCTCAGTAGATAGCGATCCATGCACCGATAGCTGGTAATTCACTGCAGCCTCTCTATGTTGGTCTGGGGTGCTGTTTGCTTCTGTAGGTCGCTGTATATTGCAGGGGCTGTATGGAGATTCTCCTTGTCCCTCCTCACATCTCAGCACAGGAACAGGAAGAATAAAACATTTTTAACCTATACTTTTTCTATACCGTAGCGGGAGCTGACCAAGGTTGCTGCGGTTTGACCTACGCGGTACTACGCTGTCACATATCTGTAGTTGTGCCCTCCCACCCGGTATATGTGTCTCAATGTGAATGATGGGTGTACTGGGTGCTGATACCAGTGCTTAGCCTTCTGGTTCGGCTACACCTGACTCTTCTAGGCTCTGAACAGGTTCTTCTGGTCCTCTAACTTCTTCTCTGGGTTATGGGAAGGTAATCACTGGGATTACAACGGCTCCATTGTATTGAGGCCAACTTGCAGGGAAATCACCCAGCACAGTGTGGATCATCTTCTCTATTGGTTCTTCAACTGGCGAAGAGTTGGGGACTTTCTCAGGAATTCTTAGCTGTTCAGGGCACCTCTTAAGGTGGTATCTGGAAACCACAGCTGTCGTCTTTCCTCCATCTTTGCTGATGAGGCATGTCTTTTCATGGCTAAGTGTTGATGGTAACATGGTGTAGGGTTCTGCTTCCCAGTGTTTATCGAGTTTGTGATTTCTCCTCTTTCTCTTGAGGACCACTTCTCCAGGTGTCAAAGGAGCAGCAGGTGCATTTTGATTGTAGGCTTTTTCTTGTCTCTCCCGCTGCTGGGTCAAGCTTCGCTCCACACACTCTTGTACTCTCTTGTACTGGGCCTGGCGGGTGGAATCTCAATCGGCACCTTGTAGAGGGTCTTTGAGGGTCTCAATCCCCATTTCCAGATCCACTAGCAGTCTTCCAGGTCTGGCCCTCATCAGATATGCCGGTGTGCAATTCGTGGAACTCACGGGGATATTGTTATACATGTCCACCAGATCAGGCAGCTTCTCTGGCCACTGGCATCTTTCTTCTAGTGGTAGAGTTTTCAGGAGGTCGAGAACAATGTGATTCATCTTCTTGCACATGCCATTGGTCTGAGGATGGTAGGGTTGTATACGGATCTTCTTGCAGCCATAAAGGTTACAAAACTCCCGGAACACCTCAGCTTCAAAGGCCAAGCCCTGGTCAGTGATCACTTGGTCTGGGTAGCCATGTGGTCTGCAGAAATGGGCTTGGAAAGTTCTGGCTTGACAAGTCCTTGACTGGTACTACCACCAGGAACCTGGAGTAATGATCAACCTTGGTGAGGGCATAGGTGTAGCCCTGTCTGCTGGGTGCCAACTTTACATGGTCCAGGGCCACTAATTCCAGGGCTTGTTTGGTTTGGATCGGCTGGAGTGGTGCTCTCTGACTGTGATGATCTTTTCTTCTGAGATTGCAGGGGCTGCAGTCTCTACACCACTTCTCCAGGGCAGCTCTCATGCCCACCCAATAGAATCTCTCCTTAAGGAGTGCCTCCAACTTCTTCCAACCAAAGTGGCCTGCACCATTGTGATAGGCTTCTAGCACCATCCGAATATTCTTCTGTGGCACAATCACCTGCCACACCTTCTCATGCGTCTTCGAGTTGGTGATGCTCCTGTAGAGTTTGTCTTGGTGGATAAACAATCGACCCTTCTCTCTCCACAGATGTTGTGCCTCAGGCTGGGCTTCTGAATCAAGGCTGGCACCAGGTTGGGTGATCAGCTTCTTCACCAAGCCAACTGCTGGATCATACTCTGGAGTCTCCCTCCAGTTGTAGTGAAGTAGCGGATTCAGGATCGTTTTTTGGTGGCTGGTGTGTGACTGTTGGCACTGGTTGGTTCTACGGTAATGGAACGCTGGTAGCTCGATCTCTTCAAGGTCATCCACATCTTCGCCCTCGTCTGCTGGGTGGGGCATCCTTAACAGAGCATCTGCTTTGCCATTCTTGTGACCGGCCCAGTACTTGACAGTGAAATCATAGTTTGCTAGCCGGGCTACCCAACGTTGCTCCATGGCACCTAATTTAGCAGTGTCCAAGTGGGTTAGGGGGTTGTTGTCTGTGAAGACGGTGAATTTGGTGGCTGCCAGGTAGTGCTTGAATCGCTCTGTGATAGCCCAGACCATGGCCAGGAACTCTAACTTAAAGGAACTATAGTTTTCTGGGTTTCGTTCAGTAGGCCGGAGCTTCTTGCTGGCATAAGCGATCACACGTTCCTTGCCTTTCTGTACCTGTGAAAGCACTGCTCCCAGGCCCACATTACTGGCATCGGTGTACAGCACAAATGGTAGATTGTAGTCTGGGTAGGCTAGAATCTCTTCACCCGTCAAGGCCCCTTTCATTTGTCTGAAGGAGTGTTCTTCTGTTTCTCCCCAGTTGAAGGGTGGGCCGGAGGTCTTTCCCTTCTTTGCTTGGCCTACCAGGAGCTCTTGCAAAGGCGCCGCCATCTTTGTGTAGCCCTTGATGAACCTCCTGTAGTAGCCCACCAGGCCAAGGAACTGACATCTCTCCTGGACGGTAGTGGGTCTTGGCCAGCTCTGGATGACTGTGACCTTCTCTGGGTCTGGTGCTACTCCTTCCGCACTGACCACATGACCTAGGTATTGGACCTTCAGCTTTAGTAAATGGCGCTTGGATGGCTTCAGTTTCATCCCATATTGGGATAGTGCTTCAAAGACTTCAGCCAGGTGTTTCAAGTGGTCCTCATAGGTCTTCGAGTACATGATGACATTATCCAGGTAGAGCAGGACGGTCTCAAAGTTGAGGTGTCTGAGGCAGCACTCCATCAGCCTCTGGAAGGTCTCGGGAGCGTTACAATGTCCAAATGGCATGCTGTTGAACTCACAGAGGCCCATGGGGGTGGTGAAGGCCGTCTTCTCCCGATCTTCTGCTACAGAAACTTGCCAGTAGCCACTAGTGAGATCTAGGGTAGAAGAGTAGTTAGAAGTCTTTAGAGCAGCGAGGGTTTCCTCTATCCGTGGCAAGGGGTAGGCATCCTTGTGTGTTATCTGGTTTATTCGTCTATAGTCCACACACATCCTCATTGTGACATCCTTATTCTTCACCAGGACTAGGGGAGCTGCCCAAGGGCTGCAACTGTCCCTAATGACTCCTGCTTTTTTCATGTCCTTCAGCATGTCTTTGGCGCACTGGTAATGGGCTGGTGGTATAGGCTTGTGTCTTTCCTTAATGGGAGGGTGACTGCCTGTGGGTATGTGATGTTGCACCCCCTTGATTCTCCCGAAGTCTAGTGGGTTTTTACTAAAAACCTGCTTGTACTCCTGTATGACCCGGTGAACCACTTGTTTTTGGTAGGTGGGGGTAGAATCAGTCCCCACATGGAGTTCTTGACACCAGTCCTCTAATTGTTCTTGGGCAGTTTCGTCCCCTTTTGAGTCAGCTTGTGTCAACGGGCCCTCGGGCTGTATAGCATTGTTTGAGCAGGTATACAGTTTGGCAATGGTAGCGTATCTTGGTAGTCTAGCTTCCTCCTCCCCACAGTTCAGCACAAGGGTACCCTTCCCTTGTGTACGTCAACTACCCCTCTGGCTGTCAGGATCATGTGCCAGTGTTCTGAATGAGTGGGTTCTACTACAGCTTGGTATTCCCATCCCCCGAGACCTACCGCTGCCCTACACCACATCATCATCTTGCTCCGTGGGGGTATCACAATGGGGTTGGCATCTATCACCCGTACACTACCAAACTTACCGCCAGTCTGGTGTACCTGTTGCTTCCGCAAGATGACTCGGATCTCTTTTTGCAAGGCTCTCCATTGTCCGCCCTCAACAACCTCAGCAATCTGTTGAAGTAAAAACAACACTTCTCCTAGGCAATACTCAATGACATTAGTGCCTAAAATCATTTGTGGGTTCCTTTCCTTAACAACATTATCTACAACAATTAGTCCTTGTCCTTTCAATTCCTGCCTCCCCAACTTTATGGTCACCTCCTTGACCCCCAATCTGGTCTATAGGTTGTCCATTAGTTGCATAGATGGTGAGGTCAGGGTCCGGTCGTCGGAGATCGTCGTCCGACCAAAACCTGCGATAAAGGACATACGGGATTGTTGTTACTTGGGAGCCGGTGTCCAATAATGCTGGGGTTGGGATCCCATCCAGGGTGATGGACAGGACTGGCCATCCACCCACATACTGGTCACGGCAGTCAGCTGGGCCAGGTTTTCTTAATCCTGGGGATTGGCCCTTGGCCGCAGGTTTAGCCCGTTTAAAGGACAGACTCTCACATAGTGGCCTGCTTCCTTACAACGGAGGCAGATGGGTTGTCCAGACGAGTCATAGCGATCGCTGCTCCTCCCTCGGGATGAGGGACCTCTTCTCCCTTGCATCCAAAGGACATCTTCTGGACTGTCAGCTAGCAGGATCCTGTGAGGGGTTTTGGATTCTGGTGGGAGTTGCATTGCTTTCAGGATCCGAGCGACATCCTTGCTGAGCTGTTGCACCTGGGAGGCCAGAGTGTCTGAGGTTTCGGCCGAGGTTATAAGTCCTTTTGCTGCTACCAGGGCCTGCGAGGAGGATTCTACTCCAGCAGTCGGGGTGCTGGCTGACCATGCTGGTTAGATGTCTTTCAGAATGGCAAAGTCCACATCACTGTGTTCTAGGGACCACAGCCTCATCTGCTTTCTATCCTCAGAGGAGTGTGTACCGCCCCGCGCTCGGCCGCACCCGAGCCGCTCGGATCCGGGCTCGTTGGTGGATGGCTCGAGTGCCTCTGGACCCGGGGTCACTTCGCTCTGAAAGGGTGCTGGCGCTACTTAGGGGGTGGTAGGTAGGTGTACTGCTGGAGCCGTGTTTGCGTTTGTGACGCCACCCACGGGATGTGGTGAAGGTGTAGACACCACCGCTGCAGTTACTGGGCACCAGGGGGAGATGGTTATGCAGCAAGATGTTAACCCCTTCGTGGGCAGGGATGATGGCCTTGGGACCCGTTTGGGAGAAGTAGCTGGGCGGTGCAGGGCGGTGTGCGGCCGGATGGCACTGTTGTACTCACTGTTATTGACACACACAAGTCTCTGGTAAACAAAGTTGATGGTGGTCGGTGTCCGCAGCTGGCTGCGTCTGGTCTCCCACCCGGTTCGGTGGTCTTTGCCTTTCTCCTACACCGTGTAGTGTATGTGTAGACTGCCTGCGCTTCAGCGACGGGAGTCCGCTTCCCGGCTGTGTATATGTCAGGAGAGCCTGTTTGCCCGCAGACGCTGGCCCGTGGGATCTCTCTGCCTGTGCGGTGACTTTCTATCCCCCTCGGTGGGCTGTTGTCTTCAGTAGGGACTTGGGTGGGAAAGGACCTATAGTCCAGACAGCAATCAGTGAATTAACTCAGTCCAGTGGATTCTGGACATCGTTTCAGGGTCTGAGTACCCCCCGTGTGCTCCGGTTTCCAGTCGGTTCCCCGGGTCGGTACCGGCGGGCCACTACCCTGTCCCGGTCCACCACGGTTCCACTGATCCGTCTTCCCGGCTCCTGCAAGCTAGGCCACCGTATGCCTCCTAGCCAAGGTGTGCGGGCTATGACCCTCACGCCTGTCAGACTGCTACAGACCTGGGCACAGGCCTGCATCCACTACTGCTCAACACTCAAACTGATCTCTCCACTGCACTGAACTGCACTGACTTGTTTTCTGCCTCAGGCCCTCTAAACTCCTCGGTGGGCGTGCCAACCGCCTGGCTCCGCCCCCCTGGTGTGTCCATTAAGCACTGAGGGAGTTGACTAGGGTTTAATGTGGTTGGCTGGTGTTACCTTGTGTGGGACTGGTGTTGTGCGGGGCGCTATCTGTGACTATCTGGCTAGTCCAGGGCATCACAAGTGCACACCCTGCAAGAACTGTTCTGTCATCATTCTATTCCCCTCCTGATCACTGACAGGGTCCACGAGCTTGAGGGCCCGCAGTGCGGCTTGCAACCTGAGAGCATAGTCTCTAATACTATCTTGGGACTTCTGGCGGCAGTTATAGAAGCCCATTCTCAGCTCTGCCTCTGTGCGCTTTTCAAAGGCAGCTTTCAGCTTGGCAAAAATGGTGTCTACAGAGCCCCGGTCATCACTGGTCAAGGCCTCAGCTTCTAGTTCTGCTGCTCCAGTCAGTTGCCCAAGCACCACTGCGGCCCTCTGCTTGCCGGTCGTTGCGTACAAGTCCAGCGGGGTGCCAATCTTCTTTTTGAATGTGGTCAGGGTGTCCACCTTGCCAGCATATTGGGGCAGCCAGGTCACCCCTTGGACGTACGGTAAGGAGATCGGCATGATTGGGGAGATTTCGGCCGGCGCGGCTGCGACCGCTGCACCGGAGCTAGGCACCGCTGCACCGGAGCTAGGCACCGCTGCGCTCACCGCGCTGGGGCCAGGCGTCGCTTGGAATGAGGTGACCTGGCTGGGGGCAGTAGTACTCACGGTGTCCATCTTCCCTCAGAGTTCCGCTTCCTTTCTCAAATCAGGGCGCTTCCTGTCTTCCTTTGCAAGTCACCTCCTCCTCTCACGGGGTCAAAGTGTGTCGCCCAGGGATAGGGGGTACTCAGATCCGGGCCAAGGGGTCGCTTCTGAAGGTATCACGGTGGCGTGACCCGGTCTGTGATCCCAGGCACCACAACAAAAAAAGGCATTATATACAGGGGATATTTGGTAGTCTATGTTCCGTGCCGCCACCCGTGGTCTGCGGTGAGGTAATGGAGCACCGCCGCTGCCGGTCACAGGATCCCAGGGATGGTAATGGGCAGCAAGGTGGTGATTTTCCCTCAACGGGTAGGGTGTTGATGTCCCGGGAACCCGGTGTGATGGATTGGGGAGTAACGGGTGCAGTCCACGGCTTGGACCGGGTGGTGCAGGAGTACTCACAGTATAAGGCAATAACTGACATGAGTCCAAGAATTAACCAAGTTGCTGGTAACTGGTGCCATAATGGTCAACAAGCGAAAAACAGTAATATTTGCAATGCAAGCAGTCTGGAAATGTGCCCATTTAGTAGTTAGTCCTGCGGGTGCGTAGTTGAGTATTTCCTATTGCATTCCAAGGCCTGGAGTGGGGACAGCTGAAAGCTGCCCTGGGATAAGGAAGTGGTTGCTGATGGTGGTTGAGAATGTACAAAGACGGGTGCAGGGCAGGACGCATCCATGTCGGCGTCCTGAACAGGGGATTGGCGAGCACGTAGCACAGGGGAAGAAGTAGTGATTTCTCCGACAGACACTGATTATGGACCAAGGCGTTTGGGCCACCTAGTTGTGTGCTTTGATGACATATGCCTGATCATGCTGGTGGTAGTCAGGCTGGCAGTAGTCAGGCCCCTTCTGTTCTTAGTATGGTACAGGGGCAAATGACTAATTTATTATCGTCTACCCTTTCTTTAAAAAGGTGCCAGAATGGGGAACACCTATCCCTTGGTAACCCTTTGGTAACCCTTGGCCTGGGAACTTGACATGTGTGGGTGCTCTGGGGAACAGTTGCCTGCTTTCTTCCTCTGGCCACCCCATTGCTTCTTCCTGAGTATTGCAGTTCTGCGGATCCCTCCCACTCTGCTCTTATGTCCTCAGTTTGCATGGCACCATCCCTGGTTGGGTCAGTGACTTCATCGTCCACCACCTCATCTTCCACTTCTGCACACTGGTTCTCCTCCTGACTTGTTGAATTAACAACATGACTTGTTGGCAAATGTGTCTCATCATCATCTACCTCTTAAGACATTAATTGCTGTTCCCCACAATTGTCTTCTTCTGAACGTGGTTGTTCCATTTATTTGGGTATGACTACACACGATCTCCTCATGTGCCTCTTGAAACGTGCAGAGTAAGAGGCCAGAATCAATACATTGAAATGTAAAGAGCTCGTTGGAGTGTCTAAGTGTGGAATTACTTGTCTTCTGGGGATCAGAGTGAGGATTATGTGGTCCAGACTCTTAACTAGTGAGACTGGACCAAGTGGAAGACAGGGTCATGCTCATAAACATACCTGTTCATACTGTTCTAGATCTAAGAGTGGTGTCCCATGTCCTCCTGCAAAGTAGAACAGAAACATAGGTCTTGTGGATTAGCATATTTCTTGTGCTCTTGCATAAGGCACACTTTCACCTGGCCCATGGCTTCAGCCTCTGCTTACACCATCAGCAGCATGTCCACTTTCCCATCCTTTACCGCTCTCCTTGCACATGGTAAATTAGGTTGATGATATATACATGGATATTGAATATAATAGATGTATCCCTGACAAAGGGATTTTTGAGTGAAGGGTGCATCAGCAAGGACTGGAAGCCTATAATTCCTGTCTACATGCCTCTAATCCAAACCTATCACTCCTACACCGGCATCATTACACTCAATGCAGCAAACAGCGGTATTAATAGGCATTAGAATAGAAGTAACACTGAAAAGAAACTTTTGGTTTTAGGGTGCAGCAGCAAGGACTGCAAGGCTATAATCCCTGTTTAGATGCCTCTAATCCAAACCAATCCTTCCCTCAGCAGTTATTTCTACACTGAATACGGTAATAATAGGGAGTAGAATATATAGCCCATATATAGCCCTCAAAAGCGACGTTTGGTTTTAGGGTGCAACAGCAAAGACTAAAAGGCTATAATTCCTGCCTATTTGCCTCTAATTCAATCCTATGCCTTGTCTAGCAGCTATGTCTACAGTGAACGCAGCGAACAGCTATAGTAATAGGGAATATAATATATAGCCCTCAAAAGCAACGTTTAGTTTTAGGGTGCAGCAGCAAAGACTGTAAGGCTATAATACCTGCCTTTATGCCTCTAATCCAAACCTATCCCTCCAACTACTATCCCTACAATGAATGCAGCAAACAGCGGTATTATTAGGAAATAGAATAGATATAGTCCTGACAAGGGACTTGATCTTAGTTTGCATCAAGAAGGAAGGTAAGGCTCTAATCCCTGTCTATATGCCTCTAAAAGTTTATAGTTTTTTAAGGTTGAAGGTAGACTAAAGGGTGCTTTACACGCTGCGACATCACTAGCGACCTCGTTAATGATGTGACACGCCAGATCGTCTGCCGAGATCGCACATAGGTTGTTTTTGTAGCACCGGTCACATGTGCGATCTCGACAGATCGCAACTGCGATCTGGCGTGTCACATCACTAACGAGATCGCTAGCGATGTCGCAGAGTGTAAAGCACCCTTAAGGCTATGTCTGCACGTTGCGTTTTTTCTTGCGTTTTGGTCGCGTTTTAAACTGCACTGTGTCAATGTCAAACTGCATGCTTTTACTTCCCCAGCAAAATCTATGAGTAATCAGAATTTCAATGCGCACGTTGCTGGGTTTTTTTGTCAACGTTTTGTTTGACAAATATTTGAAAAAATCTTTGAAAAAAAACCCCAGAATGTTCATTCTTCATTGTGTTTTGTTAACATTTTCCACCCATTGACTGCTGAATCTGAAAACGCAGTGTCCAAAACGCAGCCAAAATGCAATTAAAATGCGGTGAAAACGCAGTCAAAACGCATACATTTTGACCGTTTTTTTTTTTGTCAAACACAGAGTTTACATTTGTCAAAAGTCTGCCACAGGGTGCAGTTTTGTTGTTAAACCAGAATGCAGCGTGCGCACATACCCTTAAGTCCATCGAGTTCAATCCATAAGCTAACATGTTGATACAGAAGAAGAGAAAAACCCCATGGGGCAGCCATTAAACTCCACATTAAGGAAAAAAGGCTTCCCTACATCACATAATAGACTAGACTAGTTCCCTGGAACAATGCCCAATCACAGAATCTATTGCACATAACCAGTAATATTATATTTTTCAAGAAAGGCATACAGTCCTGTAATGCTTGCTGCCAGAGATTGATAACTGAAGTGGACCCACTGGACCACAGGTGGGAACCAAGCTTACCCTTTAGTTGGAGGGGCTTAACTAAACATCCATCACGAGGCAAATTCCAGGTGCCACTCCAGGGCAGTAACCGGGACTGTGACAGCTGACCCCAGGGCCAGGACAGACACAGGTGCCGACAGGCAAAGCCTCCAAAAGATACGGACATGGACTGGATTGAGGAAGAGGAAGGAGGGTTGTTTTCGCCGAGCATAATCTTTTTTTATCGAGCCCAGGCAAGAGGGCTCTGTCTTCAAAAAACAGGTTTGGAGAAGGTGCTCTGCTCCTCCACACAGACCCTTGGCGATTTTCACATTGTTGATCAGACATTTTAATACTAATTACTTGTATAGGCTCAGGACCAGGAGTGGAAACTGGAACCTGGGAAGCAAATGGCCTCTGGAAGCATGGAGTCAGGTGAATAGGTTTCTTCACACATGGGGGAGGAGTTAGTTAGTCTGAGAGGAAAGTTTGGAGTGTGAAGACGCAGAGTAGTGCTGTCCTATGGACTGGGGCCTGGAGCTGGAATAGCTTGGCCCAGTGAAGCAGGATTGGCAGAGAGGTGCAGAGGAGAACTAGACATCGGAGTCTGTGGCCGCCAGGGCCTAAAATCCTACCTGGTAGCCGAATCCGAAGGGCAGGAGGACTGCAGGTCTCCTGGCCCCAAAACGAACCTAAGGTGCAGCTGCATCACCAGGGCCCGGTGCGGACCCCGGAGGGGAAGCATCAGAGAGGGTCTGCGCAGCCTATCCTAAGAAAAAGGGACGAACCACCGGTCCCAGCAGGAAGAGGGACGTTACTACATCCAGAGTGCAGGGTCCTGTAAAAACAAAGGAAGAACAGGGAGTAGGCCTCATTACTCAACTGGCCAAGGGATCACCCCCCCAGCTACTTCCAGGCCGTCCGGATCACCTTACCACCTGTAACGGTCTCCCAGGACGACTGGTTGCCAGTAAAAGAAAAGAAGGTAAAGAGACTGTTGTTGTGTCTGGTCCTTTCACTGCCCTGTCGGCCCTGCACTACACCACCACTGCATAGACTTTCATCAGCACTAACCGTTGCCCCGGGGCACAGCTCCACCTGGGGGGAGCAGTACTACCATAGCTGCCAGTCCATCAGCCCCGGAGGCCCCACACAGCAGCGGCGGCTTATTAGCCGCGAACCCCAGGTGGCGTCACGAATACAAACTATAATCACCCCCAACACTGAAGCCTTATTAATTGACTCCCGCCAGGGTCACGGAGTCGGGCCCCGCCACCACCGACGACCCCCCGGACTAGTCCGGCCCAGCACCGGGTGTCCCATAGTCCTGGGGTGGGCGAGTAAACTTTGGCGTCACGAACAGGATTTCGTGCCCGGTCCCACCGGGTACTGTGCGCCTGAAAAGACTGTGTGTTTTACTGTTGGAAAACTGCCGCCGCCATTAGCACTGCTGAGCGCAGGAAGAAAGGGGGCATGCCCGAAAAAGAGCGCGAAAGAAGCGCGCCAGCAGAGCGGAGGGTCGTTAACCCCGCGCTACCCAGAAGAGATTTGAAGAAAGAAGCGGAGCCTGGTAAGGTCCACTAAGGGGGAAGGAAGATGTCCGATTCAGAGGGAGAACAGGTGGCTGTGATAGCTCAAGATGCAGCAGCACCGGCCAATGTGATCCCAGTCGCCGTCGCCCCAGCCCCCGCTGCAGCGCCTGTAATGCAGCTCACCATGCCATACCTTCTGGGAGCGGACTGGCGACTTCAGAGAAAGACTGCACAGCTTATTCAAAGTGTACCCTCTAACAGAAGGCCAGAAAGTGGGCATAATAATAGGATAGTTAACTGGCGCAGCCCAGCGTGAAGTAAATATAACTGAATAGGATAACTGAAGTGAGCACTAATATATATATATGAGTGCAAGCCAAAAATACATACTATATATAAGAATAAGGCTGCACATCAAACTTAGATAATGGTATAATGCCTCAAGCATATGGAAAAATATTGGAATATACAATGAAAAATGCTACTTGCTAATTTGAACATGTGAATAATGAATTGCATACCTGCTATGAATATTAGGAAAAAGGAGATATTTAGCAATCGCATTGATCAATGTAACTGAGCCCCAAGGCCTCGTCAAGGCATATCTCTATATTGGGGTCCCTAGCTCTGTGACCCTAACTGTGTGTCATCTCATTGCAATTAAAAACTGCTATGGGTGGAGAGGGGTAACTAAGGACTTTCTTATATAGGAGATGGAAAAAACATGGCCGAAAGGGGCGGAGCTGTGTTCACATTCAGAAAAAAAACTACATATAACTGAATAGGATAACTGAAGTGAGCACTAATATATATATATGAGTGCAAGCCAAAAATACATACTATATATAAGAATAAGGCTGCACATCAAACTTAGATAATGGTATAATGCCTCAAGCATATGGAAAAATATTGGAATATACAATGAAAAATGCTACTTGCTAATTTGAACATGTGAATAATGAATTGCATACCTGCTATGAATATTAGGAAAAAGGAGATATTTAGCAATCGCATTGATCAATGTAACTGAGCCCCAAGGCCTCGTCAAGGCATATCTCTATATTGGGGTCCCTAGCTCTGTGACCCTAACTGTGTTTCATCTCATTGCAATTAAAAACTGCTATGGGTGGAGAGGGGTAACTAAGGACTTTCTTATATAGGAGATGGAAAAAACATGGCCGAAAGGGGCGGAGCTGTGTTCACATTCAGAAAAAAAACTGGCTTGCACTCATATATATATATTAGTGCTCACTTCAGTTATCCTATTCAGTTATATGTAGTTTTTTTTCTGAATGTGAACACAGCTCCGCCCCTTTCGGCCATGTTTTTTCCATCTCCTATATAAGAAAGTCCTTAGTTACCCCTCTCCACCCATAGCAGTTTTTAATTGCAATGAGATGACACACAGTTAGGGTCACAGAGCTAGGGACCCCAATATAGAGATATGCCTTGACGAGCCCTTGGGGCTCAGTTACATTGATCAATGCGATTGCTAAATATCTCCTTTTTCCTAATATTCATAGCAGGTATGCAATTCATTATTCACATGTTCAAATTAGCAAGTAGCATTTTTCATTGTATATTCCAATATTTTTCCATATGCTTGAGGCATTATACCATTATCTAAGTTTGATGTGCAGCCTTATTCTTATATACAGCATGAAGTAAAGTCCTGGCCTGACACTGATAAAGGGACAGTAACCCAGATACTGGCCAAGTTAAAGAGTACTTTTTACACCCGCACCGCAGCAGAAATAAAAATGAGATTCTTTGGGTGCAAACAACGGGCCACAGACAGCATACGGGACTATGCCTTAAACTTGCAGGAGGCCTTGAGAGCAATTAAACAGGTGGACCTAGAGAGTGTACGTGAAGAAGACAAACTCCTAACTGAGCAGTTTATAGAAGGGCTCCTGTCAGACGCCCACAGGACACAGCTGCGTATCATGGTCCTGCAGAACCTTGCTCTGGACTTTGCGAAGTTTAAGGACCAGGCCATTCGGGTACTGAGGGAATCTACACCAAATGACCCAGTACCCCTCCGGCCACTTGCTATCATGTACCCGGAGGTAGTGCCTGCAACCCGAGCCACTGCAGGGGCCGAGGCGCAGTCCCTGGATAAGGATCCCGCTGCTGAGCTCAGACAACAGGTCCAGGAACTGACCAAGACTGTGGCTGCCCTTGCAAAGACCGTGCAGTCTCTACAAGTGACCCCATCACCTGCAAGAATCGAGTTGGCCTCCAGTCCAGATGACGTCCCGTGGATGCGGCAGAGGAGGATTCCGGCGACCCGAGGAAAAGACACAGACCGATATGATTCAGCTGGACAACCGATCTGCCGCCGCTGCAGCCAGGCGGGCCACTTAGCGAGGTACTTTCCTTTAAATGGGCCGACCCTGGGGCCAGGAGCCAACCCCCAGGTGTAAGAAATCCCGGCTCAACTCCCTGTCGCAGCAAGTATGTGGGAGGACGACCGGTCCTTCCTATTGTGCTGGATGGGATCCCTTTGACTGCCCTCCTGGATACGGGGTCCCAGGTAACGACCATCCCTTATAAACTGTACCAAAGATATTGGGCTGATTCAAATTGTCTCTCCAGTAAAGGAGACAAACTCTAGCACAGCGCCACCTATTGGAAGTAGCGATCCTAAAAGTCACAAGTGGATTTTCAACAATCCTTTGAAATATGACTCAGGATATATAAGCCAGATCAGAATCCCAATTTGCAGACACGGTGTTTCGGGGTGCTTGCCCCTCGTCAGTGCAAAGTATGGGGGTGTCTGATCTGGCTCATGAGAAAGCTATGTGGGGACCACGGGGGAACACTATTCTCCTTAAGGAGACTTTGCAAGCCAGTCTGGCTGCCAGGTAAGGGGACTTATAGCTGCAATGCCCCTCTGGGAAATATTCAAATTGTCTCTCCAGTAAAGGAGACAAACTCTAGCACAGCGCCACCTATTGGAAGTAGCGATCCTAAAAGTCACAAGTGGATTTTCAACAATCCTTTGAAATATGACTCAGGATATATAAGCCAGATCAGAATCCCAATTTGCAGACACGGTGTTTCGGGGTGCTTGCCCCTCGTCAGTGCAAAGTATGGGGGTGTCTGATCTGGCTCATGAGAAAGCTATGTGGGGACCACGGGGGAACACTATTCTCCTTAAGGAGACTTTGCAAGCCAGTCTGGCTGCCAGGTAAGGGGACTTATAGCTGCAATGCCCCTCTGGGAAATATTCAAATTGTCTCTCCAGTAAAGGAGACAAACTCTAGCACAGCGCCACCTATTGGAAGTAGCGATCCTAAAAGTCACAAGTGGATTTTCAACAATCCTTTGAAATATGACTCAGGATATATAAGCCAGATCAGAATCCCAATTTGCAGACACGGTGTTTCGGGGTCAGACATTGACCATGGCCCAAATGATGATTTAACAATTGTGGCCAGTAATGGTCAGCCCTTGCCTCAAATTGGGTATAAGGAAGTAACCATTAAAGTGGGGCGGGTAGAATTGCCATGTCAGGGGATGATAATTGTAGATATTGATCGCAAAGAATCTAACCCACTGCTAACCATTGGTACAAATGTAATGGAAAATTGTATTGCCGAAGTGATAATTTTATTGCAGCAGGCGGCTCAAACTGCCAGCTCCGGGCAGCAGCGTGCCCTACAGCGGGAGATCAGAGCCCTGATGAGGAGAAAGCAGGTAGAGCTGGCCGGAGGAGAAATTGGCAGTGTAAGGGTAAGTGACCCTCTCCCCATTGCAATATCCCCAAGAAGTGAAATGTTGATATGGTGTCGGGCAGCAATAGGCCTCAGGGGTCAGGATTATCAAGCCTTGGTAGAACCTGTGTATTCAGACAGCAGTCCTGGAGTCCTGATAGCCAGAGGGGTAGCAGACGTCCGTAAGGGAAGAGTACCCGTCCGCGTCCTGAATTGTGGGGAGGAGGAGGCCAAATTGCCCCGGTACGCCACTGTAGCAAGACTGTACACTGTCAGTAACAATACCATCAAAGCAGTGGAACCCTTGATCCCGTCCGACCAGGCGGAAAACAATGGCTCCAAAGACAGCTGGAGGACTGGTGCCAAAAATTACATGTGGCACCGACTCCACCCCCACACACCAAAAGCATGGGGTTTACCGGGTGGTACAGGAATACGAGCGGGTCTTCAGCAAACAAACATCAAATCCCCACTGGTGACCATCATCCCATTAAAGAGAGATACCGCCCTGTACCCCCAGCACAGTATTAGCGTGCCAAAGAAATGTTACAGGAAATGAAGGAGGCTGGGGTGATCAGAGATAGTTGTAGCCCCTGGGCAGCTCCACTAGTGCTCATAAAGAAAAAAGATGGCACAATGAGAATGTGTGTTGACTACATGCAAATTAACCGCATTACACATAAAGATGTTTATCCACTACCCAGAATAGAAGAATCATTAGCAGCTTTAAAATCAGCTAACTATTTCTCCACCTTGGATCTCACCAGTGGGTATTGGCAGGTTCCCGTGGCAGAGGCGGACAAGGAGAAGACTGCATTCACGACACCAATGGGCCTCTGCGAGTTCAACTGTATGCTATTTGGGCTTTGCAACGCCCCAGGAACATTTCAGAGATTGATGGAGAGCTGCTTGGGCCATTACAACTTTGAAACCGTGCTATTGTACCTGGATGACGTCATAGTCTACTCCAAGACCTATGAAGACCACCTGAGGCACTTAGCAGAAGTGTTCGAGTCCTTGTAAGAGTATGGCCTGAAGATAAAGCCGTCCAAATGTCACCTCTTGAAGCCAAAGGTACAGTACCTGGGTCATGTGGTCAGCGCAGAAGGTGTGGCACCTGATCCAGAGAAAGTCACAGTAATCAAGGACTGGCCAAGACCCACCACAGTAAAGGAGGTGCGGCAGTTCCTTGGGCTGGTGGGCTACTACCGAAGGTTCATTGATGGTTTCACAAAGATAGCAGCGCCTCTTCAAGATCTCCTGGTGGGCCAGCCAAAGAAGGCTAGGAAGCAAAGCCCTCCATTTGAATGGAACAGCCAAATAGAAGCATCCTTTGTCCGGCTGAAAAGGGCTCTCACTGGAGAAGAAATTCTGGCCTACCCTGATTACAGCCAGCCATTTGTACTGTACACAGACGCCAGCAACGTGGGATTGGGAGCAGTTCTATCCCAGGTGCAGGGAGGCAGAGAGAAGGTGATAGCTTACGCCAGTAGGAAGCTTCGTCCCACAGAAAGGAATCCAAAAAACTACAGTTCCTTCAAGCTGGAGTTCCTCGCTATTGTCTGGGCAGTGACTGAACGCTTCAAGCACTATCTGGCATCGGCCAAGTTCACCATCTTCACGGACAACAATCCGTTGACTCACCTGGCAACAGCTAAGCTAGGTGCACTAGAACAGCGGTGGATGGCTCGACTGTCCAACTTTGACTTTACCATCAAGTACAGGGCTGGCAAGAAGAATAACAATGCGGATGCGCTGTCCAGAATGCCTCACTTACTCGAGTCTGGAGAAGACCTGGATGAACTGGAAGAGATAGAGTTACCAGCTTTCCATGGACAAAGTGTCTCCAAGTGTGAGCATGCTGTAAGAGGAAAGCGCTCGAGTCAGCAAGAGGTTTCCATCAACCCATTACTCTACCATAAATGGGAAGAAACCCAGGACGGTGACCCGGCCGTCCGATTAGTTAAAGAAAAGCTGGCACAAGCCGAAACCAATCTTGGTCCCGATGCTCCACAAGAAGTCCAACAGCTGTGGAAGGAAAGGGGACGACTGTTTCTCCACAAAGGCAAGCTATGCAAAAGATATGTCAACTGGCGAACGAATGAACTTGTCTGGCAGATAGTGGTCCCACAGAGGGATGCTCCAATCGTCCTAGCAGCTTACTATCACAGAGCAGGACACTTCGGGTGGAAGAAGTTGGAGATCCTACTCCGCGATTGGTTCTACTGGGTGCACATGAGAAAGGCAGTCGAGAAGTGGTGCCGAGACTGTGGTCCGTGTAACCTGAGGCGGAAGGATGATACCAGCCAGAGGTCTCCCCTACAGCCAATTGTCACGAAGCAGCCCCTAGAGTTGGTGGCCCTGGACCACATGAAGCTAACACCAAGCCGGTCAGGCTATGTTTACACCCTCACCATTGTGGACCATTACTCTCGTTTCCTGGTAGTAGTGCCTGTGAAAGACCAGACAGCCAGAACAGCAGCTCGAGCATTTCAAGCATACTTTTGTCGACCTCATGGTTATCCTGAAAGGGTACTGACTGATCAAGGCCCTGCATTCGAGGCAGAAGTGTTCCAAGAATTCTGTAATATGTACGGCTGTAAGAAAATAAGAACAACACCGTACCACGCCCAAACCAATGGATTGTGCGAGAAAATGAACCATGTGGTTATTGATTTGCTCAAGACTCTACCTCTGGAAGAAAGAAACCAATGGCCAGAGAAGTTACCAGATCTAGTGGACTTGTACAATAATATCCCAGTAAACTCGACCAACTGCAGCCTTGCTTATCTGATGCGAGCAAGACCTGGCAAGTTACCGGTAGACTTTCAAATGGGAACTGTGTCACCTGAAGCGGTTCAAGAGATAGAAGATTGGGATATAGAGCGACAACAACAGTACAGCAAAGTTCAGGAATGCGTGGAAAAGAACCTGTCCCAAGCCAGAATGAGAGAAGAGAAGAACTACAATCAAACAGCCCCAGCAACTCCCTTAGAACCTGGAGAACAGGTCCTCAAGAAAAAGCGAAGAACACATAAATTAGATGATCAGTGGGAGAATGAACCCTACACCATTATTCCCTCCAATTTTGACAATAGTAAAGGAAGAGCCCGGACTGCTGCCCCAAAGGGGCTCAAGGGAGGGCTACATGACTAGGAGGGATGCCAGGCCATAGGGTTAATAAGGGGTTAATGGAGAAAGTCAGTTTGAGCGCGAAATCTGGGGGTGGTGCTAAGGGTCAGTTAGGATCAGGGGTCAGTGTGATTGGTCAGGGGGTGGTGCTATAGGGGGTCGTATATAGGGCAGGTCAGAGGGGGGTGGGCCATTCCTACCTGGACAGTGACTGGAATCGTTGCGTCTGGATCCTGAAGATGGAAGACTTCATGGCGCAGATGAAGAGGATGGCGGAGCAGCGCGGACAGCGGTGGATGGAGGAACAGCTGCAGCGATGGAGCGGCGACGGCGCTGAGGACGGGACCCCCCTGCCTCCGAAGCGGCAGCGAAGAACGCGGCCTCCGGAGCGGCTCAGCCCAGAGATGACGCCGAGGAGCCGGCAGCGGAGACGGAGCCCCAGTGGAAGTGCGGCGGTGGATCCGGGAGTCGGGACGTCGCGAGGCCCAGGCCGGAAGTCGGTGCGCGGGCATCAAGGCAGCGGGGCGGTAAGCGACATGGCCGGCCTCCCCTCCTCTTCCGGTTCGCGGCGCACTGTGGTGATGCGCGCGTCGCGGCCGCGTGACCCGGCGCGGTCACCTGACCCGGCGCGGTCACGTGACCTGCCGCGCTCACCTGGCCCGGCGTGCCCTTGTGATCCGGCGGGCTCACCTGACCCGGCGCGCTCACCTGACCCGCCGCGCTCACCTGACCCGCTGCGGTCGCGTGGGTCGGCGCGGTCACGTGGGTCGGCGCGGTCACGTGGGCCGGCGCGGTCACCTGACCTGGCGCGGTCACCCGACCCGGCGCGGTCACGTGACCCCTCGTACTCACCTGGACCGGCGCGCTCTCGTGATCCAGCAGGCTTGCCTGACCCGGCGAGGTCACCTGACCCGCCGCGGTCGCGTGGGCCGGCGGGGTCGCGTGGGCCGGCGGGGTCGCGTGTGCCAGGGGGGTCGCGTGTGCCAGCGGGGCCGCGTGTGCCAGCGGGGTCGTGTGGGCCAGCGGGGTCGCGGGGGCCAGCTGGGTCGTGTGGGCCAGCGGGGTCACAGGCCATGGATGAGGCCGCAGTGGCACCGGCAGCACGGGCAGGGAAACGAGCGGGACCTATGCAGGAGCATAGGGTCCCATTGCCGGCGGGGGATTATGCACGGAGACGGCCCGGATCAGCGGGGCCCGGCCTTTCGGCACAGAGGATGGACAGCGACAGGACGGCGTCGGGGTCCGCTGGAGCGCGCGGGGATGCCGGCCGGCATGCCCCAGGCAGAGACCACACGGAGGCGCCAGCGTCTGGATAGTCGCGGACAGCGCTGAGGACAAGTGGTTCTGCGGGCGGACGGGGTCTAAGGTCGAGTCTGCCGGACGGCGGGCTCCCTGGACCTGGGTCCAGTGAGGAGGATGATGCCATCTTGGAGGAGGACGTCGCGGAGGGCGACACCAGGGACCATATCGTTGATGACGGTGAATCGGCTGTAGTGCGACGCGGAGGACATGTGACGGATGTTTCGGGATCTTCTCGGAGTCAGCCTGGTAAGACCACAGTTTTTCCTATTTCTCGTACACCTGGTTTGGCTATGGATGGTGAGTCTGGTGGTATGGATGGCGTGCAGGGTTTGAATGTGGTTGGTGGTACGGGTGGTTTGCTTGGTGGCCCGAGCGGTGGGCAGGTCATGAATGCGGTGCCGGGTGATGGCAGTGTGGCATCCGAGTTGCTGAGGTTGGTCAGGGGTTTGTTTGCCCCCGTGGGGCCCTAGCATGGTGTGGCAGGGAGCGACGGGGCAGGATGTTGTGGCTCCCGCGGCTGGCGGGGTTGCCAGTGGAAATGTTGTTAGTGAGCCGGTGGTGGCGGCTCCTGCTGCCGCAGCTGCGGCTGCAGTGGATGTTGTTCGCTTAGATGACAAGGCGAGAGGGGAAGTGTATGTCTGCTTTGATGGGCCGTTGGGGGCGCATCTGAAGCAGGAGACCAGGGAAAAAATATGGAAGGACGAATATGTTGAAATATTCTCATTGCTTCCTTTGGAAAAGTTTAACCTGGATCGGGTTAAACCGGACGAGAGCAAAAAGGACGAGGAAGAACGGCGGCGTTATCGCCTTATTCCTCGCACTTTTCAGAATTGGCTGCAGGCATTTGTGATACTGGCCAGTGTTGTGGGTGAAAAGGCTCCGGATAACTGTTCGGCGCTTTTTTGTTATCTGGATTCCATTTGTGAAGCGTATAGGACCTATGGGGGGACTGCTTGGCTACGGTATGACCAGCAGTTTCGCCAGAGGAAAGCGGTCAGACCCAGTTTACGGTGGGACCACAAAGAAATCAGTCTATGGATGCGGCTGATGGCTGCGCCGAAGTCGGCATCGCAGTCCTTTCCAGGGAGTACCGGCGGGGGATCATTTGGCACCCCGCCGGGGCCCAAAAAGGGCGTTTGCTGGCAGTTCAATGAAAAGGACTGCCGATTTGGTTCCTCCTGCCGATTCAAGCATGAGTGTTCGGGCTGTGGTGGCGCCCACAGTTATCTCAAGTGCTTCCGGAAGGGAAAAGGGAAGGCCGCAGACTCTTCGTCAAAAAGGGAGGACCCCGGTGAGGGTAGATCGGATGGCGCCGTTTCTAAGTAGATACCCGGATCGGGTGTCGGCGGAATTGTTGAGTGAAGGTTTTCGTTTTGGTTTTAAGATACCGTCAGTTGTTAAGCCCGGCGAGATTCGCTTGAAAAATTTACAGTCTACTCGCTTTCAAGGTGATATAGTGGCGGAGAAGTTAAGGAAGGAAGTGGCATTGGGACGGATGGCGGGCCCCTTTGCTGGTCCTCCATTGCCTGACTTGGTTGTGTCCCCGTTGGGTTTGGTCCCGAAAAAGGAACCTAACAAGTTTCGGCTCATCCACCATTTGTCCTATCCTACTGGCAGGTCGGCACTGGTGGGCCAGAAGTTGATTTTGTTGGTCCTGCATCTGTAATATCTCACGGTACAGTTCAGACTGAGTCAGAGAAGTCAACTGTAATGCTTGTCACTGGAAATGGTAAGGCGGCAAGCCGAAGTGGACCCACTGGATCACAGGGGGACCGAGGCTTACCCTTTAGTGGGAGGGGCTTGCCTAAGTGCCCATCTTGATGCAGACACCAGGTGCCACTCCCAGGGCAGCGACCGGGACTATGGCAGCTGACCCCCCAGGGCAAGGACAGACACAGGTGCAGACAGGCAGAGTCTCTAGTGCAGACAGAGACCACCGGGATGGTTGAGGCTGAAATTTAGCACCTCATCCTTTTTCACCATTTAGGGGCCGTTGTAGTCTTCAGTATTCAGTGCTTGGATGGAGCCATTTTTTTCTGTTATTTACAGTCAATGGTATAGACAGGAACCAACGGGGTGGCTGAGGCTGATAGCAAGGCCAGGGCGGACAGGCACAGTAACTAGTATAGACAGGAAACACGGGGATGGCTGAGGCTGATAGCATGCCCAGGGGGGACAGGAACAGGATACCGGCAGGTCAGGAGTGCAGAAATGTACACTGGGCAGGGAATTGGCAGTGGACAAGGGGACTTTCAAGCTTCCACTAGGGGGCAAAGGGACTTAGTGGAGATTGAACTTCAAAGTGCAGTAATACAAAAGCCCACCAGAGGTTGCTAGCACAAGAGTAAGGGGTACTTTACACGCTGCAACATCACTATCATTTGCTAGCGATGTCGAGCGCGATTGCACCCATCCCCGTTGCATGGGCGATATGTGGTGATCGCTGCCGTAGCAAACCTTATCGCTACGGCAGCGTCACACGCACATACCTGCTCTGCGATGTCGCTGTGACCGACAAACCGCCTCCTTTGTAAGGGGGCGGTTCGTTCAGCGTCACAGCAGCGTCACTGAGCCGCCGCCCAATAGAAAACGAGGGGAGGAGATGAGTGGCCGGAACGGTTCTAGGAAGTTTCGCCCCCAGCAGTTCGCCCCCAGCATTTCGCCCCCAGCATTTCGCCCCCAGGTACACTTTGCCCCCGAACATTTCGCCCCCAGCATTTCGCCCCCAGGATGTTTCGCCCCTGCACATTTCGCCCCTGCACATTTCGCCCCCGGATGTTTCGCCCCCGGATGTTTCGCCCCCAGCAGTTCGCCCCCGGACATTTTGCTCCTGGATGTTTCGCCCCCAGCAGTTCGCCCCCGGACGTTTCGCCCCCGGATGTTTTGCCCCCAGCAGTTCGCCTCCGGATGTTTCGCCCCCAGCAGTTCGCCCCCGGACGTTTTTTACCCCCAGCAGTTCGCCCCCGGACATTTTCCCCCAGATGTTTCGCCCCCAGCAGTTTGCCCCCGGATGTTTCGCCCCCAGCAGTTCACCCCCGGACATTTCACCCCGGATGTTTTGCCCCCAGCAGTTTGCCCCCGGATGTTTCGCCCCCAGCAGTTCGCCCCCGGACGTTTCGACCCCGGATGTTTCTCCCCCAGCAGTTTGTCCCCAGGATGTTTTGCCCATTTCGCCCCCGCACATTATGCCAACAGCAGTTCGCCCACGGATATTTCGTCCCCCAGCTTTTTGCCCCCAGATGTTTCGGCCCCAAATTAGGCAGGGAATTTTAGCCTTGTGTTTTAACCCTAAGACCTCTTTCACAGTAGGCACTTACCCAAGTGCTAAGCACTGGAAAATCGCTAAGAAGATTGCCAATTTTGAATATATAAGTCAATGGATGGAAAAGCGAGGTGTTGTTTCGGCCAGCTCTTTTTATTTTATTACAGGAGCTATTTTTGAGCACTTAGCGTTCATCAATAGCCTGTATGTTATGGGTCACTACTGAGAGCTCTCATAAAAGCGCTCTCAAAAATGCAAGTAAAGCACGTGCTTTAGAGTTCTAAAACAGTGGCAGCATAAGGGTGCTCTCACACTTCCGCTACATATGCACTACAGGCCGCCCGTTCGCTTCTGTAATGCCGCTGTTCCACTAACCTGCAGCGGAACGAAAAGAAGAAAATGCTCTTCTTTTTGTTCTGACACTGATAGCGGATTGCGGCATTAAGAAAGCGAACGGGTGGCTGCAGCTCGCGGAACCCAGCCGTTCACTTCTATAGGCTATGCACGCGGAATGCAAGTATTCCACCAGCATTGCCCCGGGGTCAGCTGGATGTCAGATCCAGAGCGGATTGACCTCTGGCGGCCCCAAACACAAGTGTGAAACCACTGTAAAATTACAGTGTGCAAGAGGCCTAAAATCAAAACAATTGTGACCTTTTACCTGACTCAGCACTGACCTGCTTTGTTGCAAGTTTTGTTGCAGATGTAACATGTATCAGGTCAGATGTCCTGCAAGTTACATTAGACTAGCTTTTATTCCATCTGTACATCAGAATATAGCAGTGTCTGAAATCTCCACAAAGAGAGAAGTGTACTGCCACAAAAAATCAGTCAGCTTTTCTTGGGAGAAGTGCTACTACATTAGAATGGGCTCCTGAAATGACGTCTGTGAGAATCTGTTGTGGTGTCTCCTGTGTTGTCCTTGCCCTGGTGACTGCCTCATTAACAAGTCGGATTGCTTCAGGTCTTGCAGCTTGTGCTGCGTGACTGTGAAGATTGACTACTTTCACAACTTCGCCAGATTCTTCATTGGTCTAAACACGTCCCTTGCAAGTCGACCATTTTTCACATACCCAGATGGAATGGACATCATCAACGGTTCTTTTGGAAAAGAAGTAAATGTGATTCTCATGGACCAACTTCCTCCTTCCACGTTTGGACAGAACTGAATTCATAGTTGTAGAAAGTGAATTGCTGTGGAAGCTGGCTGATTTTTTGTGGCAGTACACCTCTCTCTTTGTGGAGATATCAGAGATTCTATATACAGATGGAATAAAAGCTAGTCTAATGTAACTTGCAGGACATCTGACCTGCTACTTGTTACATCGGCAACAAAACTTCCAACAAAGCAGGTGAGTGCTGAGTCAGGTAAGGCTAGTTTCACACTTGCGTTGGCTTGAATCCGCTGGGCCCGTTCCTGACGCATCCGTTATTTTTGTGTTGTCAATAGATGCAACAGGTCCGTTATTTCACAGGAATCCGTTAGCTGATTCCTGTGAAATAACGGACCCGTTGCATCCATTTGGCGTCCTTTAGGCGTCTGTCTAACGGAATGCGCCGACTTTTTTTTTTTTTTTTTTTCATTCTGGGCATGCTCAGTAGAAATTAGCGGAATCCAGCGGCGGATTCCGTTATAAAGCACTTTGCATAGTTTGTGGAAAAAACCATGCATTCAAAGAAGCAGCATGTCAATTGTTTTTGCCATTTTAGGTGCGTTTTGCTAACATTGAAGTCAATGAGAAATGGCAAAAACCAAGAAACTTCAAATTTCCTGCGTTTTACCTGCTTTTTATGTGCAGAAAACAAGCGTTTTGAACTACCAAAATGCATGCTTTTTGAACATTATAATAATGATTTGATATGTCCCTTTACACACACACATAGTCCGACAATTAAATTTATGAAAATTACTAATTTTTAGCTATTTTTCTAATAAATAGTATATTACCGCTATAATTTCATTAAATATTTCTATTTCTTAAATTATTTCTAAAATTCTATATCTGTTCCTTTTTTTTTCCTTTTTTCATTGGGTTTGACTGTTTAATCTTTATTTAGCAGTGTCTTGATGTTCAAAACGCATGTGAAAAAACAGGTAAAAGCGCTGAAAACGCATCTAACACGCGGTAAATACGCATGCATTTTCAGTGCTAAAATTCAGAAAAAGGCAACTTTGGTCAAATCAATTAAGCCCAAAATGTGCGTTCTGAACTGCAAGTAGGAGAACGCAAAGTGTGATTGCAGCCTTAGGGCTAAAACACAAGGCCAAAATTCCCTGCCTAATTTGGGGCTGAAACATCTGGGGGCAAAAAGCTGGGGGCGAAATATCCATGGGCGAACTGCTGTTGGCGAAATGTGCGGGGACAAAATGGGCAAAACATCCTGGGGGCGAACTGCTGGGGGCGAAACATCCGGGGGCGAACTGCTGGGGGCGAAACATCCGGGGGTGAAACGTCCGGGGGCAAACTGCTGGTGGCGAAACATCCGGGGGCAAAACATCCGGGGGCAAACTGCTGGGGGCGAAACATCCGGGGGCGAACTGCTGGGGGCGAAACATCCGGGGGCAAACTGCTGGGGGCGAAACATCTTCTTAGCGATTTTCCAGTGCTTAGCACTTGAGTAAGTGCCTACTGTGAAAGAGGTCTTAAGGCTAAAACACCAGGCCAAAATTCCCTGCCTACTTTGGGGACGAAACATCTGGGGGCGAAACGTCCGGGGGCGAACTGCTGGGGGCGAAACATCCGGGGGCGAAACGTCCGGGGGCAAACTGCTGGGGACAAAACATCCGGGGGCGAACTTCTGGGGCAAAACATCCGGGGGCAAAACGTCCGGGGGTGAACTGCTGGGGGCGAAACATCCGGGGGCGAACTGCTGGGGGCGAAACATCTTCTTAGCGATTTTCCAGTGCTTAGCACTTGGGTAAGTGCCTACTGTGAAAGAGGTCTTAAGGCTAAAACACCAGGCCAAAATTCCCTGCCTAATTTGGGGCCGAAACATCTGGGGGTGAAATATCCGTGGGCGAACTGCTGTTGCCGAAATGTGCGGGGGCGAAACGTCCGGGGGCGAACAGCTGGGGGCGAAACATCCGGGGGCAAAGTGTCCGGGGGCGAACTGCTGGGGGCCAAACATCCGGAGGCGAACTGCGGGGGGGCAAAACATCCGGGGGCGAACTGCTGGGGGCGAAACATCCGGGCGCGAACTGCTGGGGGTGAAACATCCGGGGACGAAACATCCGGGGGCGAACTGCTGGGGGCGAAATGTTTGGGGGCGAAATGTGCGGGGGCGAAACATCCTGGGGGCTAAATGCTGGGGGCGAAACATCCGGGGGCGAACTGCTGGGGGCGAAACATCCGGGGGCGAACTGCTGGGGGTGAAACATCCGGGGGCGAAACATCCGGGGGCAAACTGCTGGGGGCGAAATGTGCAGGGGCAAAACATCCTGGGGGTGAAATGCTGGGGGCGAAATGTTCGGGGGCGAAGTGTACCTGAGGGCGAACTGCTGGGGGCAAAATGCTGGGGGCAAACTGCTGGGGGTGAACTGCTGGGGGCGAAACTTTCAACTCCCGGCCGGAACATGCCGCCCACCTCCTTCCTTCCTCCTTTTCCGGTGGACGGAGGTAAGGAGATGTTTGTCGTTCCAGCGGCGTCACAAATAGCGATGTGTGCTGCCGCAGGAACGACAAACAACATCATACCTGCAGCAGCACCGATATTATGTAAATGAACGACGTGTCAACGAGCAACAATTTTGCAAGTTTTTGCGCTCGTTGATCGTCGCTCATTTGTTTTACACGCTGCGATGTTGCTACCGATGCTGGATGTGTGTCACTAATGACGTGACCCCGACGATATATCGGCAGCGATGTCGCAGCGTGTAAAGTACCCCTAAGAGTAGTCAAACAAGCCTCAGTCAAACCGAGATGTCATGTCAATACAGAGGAGAGAGAAAGCCATAGTCAAATGGAAACAAGGAAGTCAGAAGCTGAGAAGTCATGTAAAGAACCAAGGAGGAGCAAAGCCTTAGTCAGAGGACATTACCGAGGTCAAAGGCCTGGAGAGCACGTAAATACCAAGGTGGGGGTGGAGGCAGAGACACGAGACAGGACTAGGGTCAGGTAGACAGGGCGGACAGACAGTATGGGGAGAACGGAGATCAGAGAGAGGAAAGCTGGATAGCGGGACAGTTCGGAGCAAACTCAGGAACCAGTGCGCACGCTGTAGAGCATAAACTATTACTAGCGGTGTCCTGGAGGAGTTCACACCATAAAAAAGTGGCAAGAGTCCCGGAATGAGGCACGACCAAACAGACCCCTGCCAACTGACTTATCCCCGTCAGAGCCAAGCAGTAGTCATGACAGGGACCTGACAATTAGCTGGCTAGGGAAGAAACCACTAACTAAGCACGTTGATCAGGCACCTTCCCTAGTGAGAGTGCCTTAAGTACCCGTTGTTTATCAGCAATAGGCTGAGAGGTACTTCCTGGAAATTATTCCTTGGCCTTTTAAGAAAGGGCAGCAATGCACACACACACCCTGAGATCACTCTTGGGTGACCTGTGCACAGGCCCCGAAAGGGCGAAGCAGAAGACACCCACGTGGAGGACTGCGACCAAGCCAGGCAGTGTAGTGTGGGCAGGCTGCGGTGTTGTTTGAATCGGCATCCCTGCAGGAGGGAGAGCGAGCAGTGCAGGGACGCTGGCACTACAGTGCCTCTCTTAACTTTTAGTAATGAATCAACCATTACACCATTATAGGGCAGAGAGTTCCATAGTCTTAATACTCTTACAGAAAAGAATCTGTGATTATAATTAAAACATCTTTTCTCTAGATGCAGTGGGTGCTCACTTGTCCCCGTTGTAGGCATAGGTGAAAAAAGATCATTAGATAAAGCTCTGTACTGCCCCTCATATATTTGTACATTGTAATAAGATCGCCCCATAAGCCTTCGTTTTTCCAAACCGAATAACCCCAAGTTAAAGAACCTGTCTTGGTATTACATTCCCCCCATTCCTTTAATAACCTTGGTTGCTTGTCTCTACACCCACTCTAGTTCAGCTATGTCCTTCTCATACACCGGAGATCAAAATTGTAAACAGTAAGTGTGGCCTCACTAGTGACTCATATAGAGGTATAACTATGTTCTTCTTATGAGCATCTATGGCTCGTTTAATGCATCCAATTATTTTATTATCCTTGGCAGCAGCTGCCTGACACTGATCAGTAAAGTTGAGTTTTCCATCCACCCATATACCCAATGCTATCCCTTCTTCGGCAGCTATCTGTACAGTGAATGAAGCAAACAGCGGTATTAACAGCCAACAGAATAGCTGTAGCCCTGAAAAGGACTTTTGGTTTTAGGGTGCAGCATCAAAGACTGTAAAGTTATAATCCCTGTTTATATGCCTCCAATCAAAACCTATTTGACCTCCAGCAGCTATCCATATGTCGCAGGCGGAGGAGGGGACGCTGCGCTCACCCACTGCTCGGGTCCAGCTGCTGCTGCTGCTCGCTCGGTCGGTGGCTCGAGCGGTGGGCCGGATCCCGGGGACTCGAGCGGCGCTCCTTGCCCGTGAGTGAAAGGGGGTGGTGTCGTTTAGGGATATTGTCCGTGACGCCACCCACGGTTGTGGTGAGGTTGTGACACCACCGCTGCTCTGGACGGGGATCCCGGGAGCGATGACAGGGAGCAGCTTGGATGTTGGGTCTCCCCTCCGTGGGTAGGGGGATTGGTCATCCCGGGGCCCAGTGAGGGGTAGGGGTAGATTGCAGGCGGGTTACGGGGCTTGGGGAGGTGCAGGGTCGCGGGGGCAGCGCTGTGCCACATGGCACGGTGGTACTCACTCAGCCAATGATGTACACAGAGTCTCCGGTAAAACAAACGGCTGGATGGACGGGTCCCACAGACGGCTGCGGTGTTTCTCCTCCCGGCAGGTTGATGGTGACTGCCTTTCCCTGCACCTGTATAGTGTAGACGGTTCCAATGGGTTCCCAACGGTAACCTGCTCCCCAGCTTGAATGGGTGCTGAAGGAGCCCCTTTTGCCCGCAGGCTCTGGCCCTGGGGACTTTAGCCTTGGCGGTGACTGTGTTTCCCTCTCTCGGTTGGACTGTTGCCTTCTGTCGGGACTTGGCTGCTGGGAAACCCAGGAGGTTCCCTTCGCTAACGGATTTGACAAATTGCACGGCGACTCCAAGCCTTGCTGGGGTCCATAAGCCCCTGCCTGATGGTGCTGGCTTCTCTTTGCGTACCGGTCCGGTACCGCCGGGCCACCGCCCGTCCACGGTCCTTACGGCTAGCTCCAATAGGCCACTCCTGCAGACGGTCACCACTGTCTGCCAACCTTGCTGATCCGTCCGGGCCACAAACTCAGACCAACTTCAGGCTCCTCAACTGCCACTTTACTCCTCTCACTTTCACTTCAAAAACTCATCTGCCTGCTTTTTCCCGCCTCCAGGACTGTGAACTCCTCGGTGGGCGGGACCAACCGCCTGACCCACCCCCTGGTGTGAACATCAGCCCCTGGAGGAAGGCAACAAGGGTTTTTGCCTGACTTTGGTGCGCCTGACCGGGAGTGTGGGGTGTGTTGGTGTAGTTACCTGTGGCCCTGGCTTGTCCAGGGCGCCACACATACACTACAGGACACAGCAGTATTAATATATAGTAGAGGTTTCTCTGAAAAGGACTGGTTTTAGGGTCAAGGAGCAAGGAATGTATGGGTCTAATCTCTGCCTATATGCTTCTAATCCTACATATCCCTCCTGCAGCAGCTATTCGTATCACTGCTTCTGGGGTACAGTGAGCCGAGAGTCGCATCACTGGGTCTTATATAGGCCCGATGAAGCATTGCGGCCAGCCAATCAAAGTAAGGCTATGTGCGCACATTGCGTGCTTTACCTGCAGAAATTTCTGCAGCGATTTGAACAGCACACGTGCACTTTAAATCGCTGCAGAAACAGTCCGTAATGAAAAAAAAAAAAGCCGATTCCATGTGCTCTGACTGCAGCCCCTTCCATAGACAGAGCGGGGGCTGCAGGCAAAACGCAGGAAAGAAGTGACATGTCACTTCTTAGAACGCGCGCTTCGGGCAGCAGCCGAAGCGCCGCACTCTAAGACGCCACGTGCGCACGGCTCCTGCATAATCTTCATAGATTATGCTGGGGACGCAGGACGCATGCAGTTACGCTGCGGTGCAGATTGCAGCGTAACTGCATGTAATTACGCAATATGCGCATATAGCCTAATGTCAGAAGCCAACATGGCTACAGCATTGGCACGATTGGCAGGCAATCTCTGCATGTTTAGTGGCTGAAAAATGTGAAACATGCAGGGCAGAGACTTGAGCATGACGCTCGAGCACCAGGGATACTCGATCAAGTATTGAGCGTCTACAGTTCCCCAATGTTCGATCGGGTATTGCACATCACAATCGGTGTAGTAGTTAAATTATATCGTAACAACCAGTAATGGTTGATAATAATGGTTGTTATATGGCAGTAAGTTTTTAAATCAGAATATTAAAGAATGAACACCCAAACATTTATACTTTTTTCTGTGTCAATTTTGACAGGTTTTTGACGGGATCCTTCGATCAAACAGTTGGTGTTTGGTCACAAGATGGTCAACTAATTCAGAGGCTTCAACAGTTCACAAGTGAAATCACTGGCATGTGTTATGTTCCCTCTATCAAGACAGTTTGGATTACCAGTGGTAATGGCCAACCATTAGTTCTGGACCCACGATCTGGGGATGTTGTAAGTACAAATGTCAACAGAGAAGAGGCTATGCACCACCTTTAATAGTAAAACAAAGCCATGTGCCATGTACCAATAAATGTGGAGCCTCAGAAAAAACAAAGTACATATAAGGCACCAGACTTTGTGATTGGTAAATAATGTCCCAGGCGAACCTTTATTGTCCAAATACATATCTGGATTTTATTTGTAGCAAAGTGTCAAACAGACACATACTGTACATGGTTAAAATCACTTAAAATGAAACATATAGACGATACACTTCCATCACGTTTAGTCAGAACCGTTATACACTATGGAATACCACATGAGAATCTCAGTGTAGATAAATGTATGTAAGTCACCACATGCGGTAAATATAAACCTGTATCACGTATCCCATATATAGTGTAATTCAATTGCCATGAGGCCCTATGACTATGGCTAAACTATAGTAAGAAATGATGTCCGTATAAAGCTAGGCCTGTGGGTAGTAGGTAAAAAATATATATATATATATATTAGATGGGCTGTGTAGCCAAAAGTGAATTCCTGAAGGATAAGCCTCAAAAAATAGTTAGATAGATATCTGATCTTCTCATTTTGGGAGTCAGCAGATTAGTTTTTTCTATTCCTATAGAGCGTGAAAGTGCCTGACTGATGACCCGTTTCGGGTAACCTCTTTTATCCAACCTGTGTGCTACCATCTCCGCCTGTGAATGAAAATCAAGTTTGTTAGAAATAATTTCTTTTTGTTCTTATACACTGTCCGTACGGGATGCCTTTTTTGAGGTGTTGGGGGTGAAAGCCTCCTGCGTAGTGAATCCATATGGATATATAAACTGAACAGAGTACATCCTGGTGGAATTAATGAGGACCTTTTATTTACAGGGTTCTACAAGCATTAAAAATATATATGATATCATGACACCCCTGAACTATCAGATCATCACAGGGTACTGTACGCTCTTTCTCTTAAGTGCAGTATTCAAGTCCCTCATGGTTCTGGGTCCCTATTATGCAGTGTTGCCTCCAACAGCAAATGAAATCCTAGATACACCCTGCACCACACCCAGCAGGCACACCAGTGGGCGGCTTGAGCGGAATAGGGTCGCCCACCTAGGGGTCAGGAAGGGGGGTGAGGAGTGTTGAGCGGTAGTGAAGAGGAGGGAAGAGGAGTAGACGTGAGGAGTAGTTAAGTGGAGGAGTAAGACGAAGAAGGTTGGCAATAGTGGCTCCCAGGAGAAGCTTATTAGGTTGCAGACGGTGGTCTGGGCCTATAGGAGTCGGACCCCCGGTCGCAGGGGATTGAGGCTAGGTGCCTGGGACATGGACCCTAGGTCGGGGAGAAGCTTCAGACAACCCGGAAATTAGCCTGCGGAGAAAGGAGCCTTTATGGACTGTTCCCACCAGCTCCAGAATCGGGGCACTAGCGCAACGAGGGGGATAGGGCCTTCCATACAAGCGGCAAGATAAAATCCCGAGAGTGAGCCCTGAGAGCAAGCTCCTACACTCAGCCATAGTGGGTAGCAGGGCCCAGCAAGTTCCAAACTGCATGGCCACTACGGTGAATTCACACTTTGTGCCAGGAGGCAGGTCACGGATCACCAGGCAGCACTGCAGGGGACAGGACCCGGACGAGCTCGCCTCGAACGGCAGCAGCACCCAGAGATTTGGTTTATCCGGTTGTCAGCATCTGCTTATTGACTGAGTGAGTACTGAGTTATGTCCCCTTCACGGCACCACATAGCACCATCCAGAGTCCTGGGGCCTACCTGTGGAGGGCAACAATACCTGGCTGCCTCCTTTCCATCACCTGGGTACTCCAAACGGCAGCAGCGGTATCCCCAGTTACCGCACACCACGGGTGGCGTCACAAACTACAATTCCCCTGTAAATATCCCTCTTTACCTTAGAGTGTGGCCCCCTGAGCCCCCAGGTCCGGAGACCCTCGAGCCACGAATTGACACCATCCCGGATCCGAGCAGTTCAACCCGCTGCTGGGGCGGCACAATATCAGCGTTGATATTTAATGCTGAAATGAACTAACTGGACACAACAGCATTAGCTGGGTTCATCCTCTCAAGTGTGTGGAGAAGTCACCAATAATTGTGTATAAATATCATATGGAAACTGTATTTAAAATGTAAGATCCGTTTTCATTCAAAACTTACATTCCATGGTTTGTTGAGGATTGTCATTTTCCTATATGCACAATAATCTCTATGGATGATAAGTAATATCAACTGTGTATGTGACGCCCTGGCAAATCCAGGTAGTCACAGAGGTTGTACAAATCTCTCAGGTACAAAACTCCATCCTCCTTGGCAGTCCAACACAAAACCCACACCCAGGTGCACCACACCAGCCAGTAAAGCCTAGTCACCCGCCATGACAATAGGGACACATCAGTGGGCGGGACCAGGTGGATGGGAGCACCCACCTTGGGGTCCTGAGGTGTCAGGGGCGGGAACACAACATAACAGTGCTGACAGTTGACAGAGGAGTGTGCAGTGCAGCGGAGTCAGGGGTTGGGGCCCCGGGACTACCGGACTAGGTGGCAGACGGCAAGCGGGACCATAGGCAACAGAGATCCAATCACGGGAGACCTAAAGTGGACCGGGGCAGGGTTGTAGCCCGCCAATGCCGACAGCAGGAATCCGGTCCAAAGGCCGTGCGCAGAAGGGGTGCCTGGACCCTAGGGCGAGGAAGGTTGCAAGCCCTTTGTCAATTGACCAGCCGGGGACAAGGTTTCAGGCCTTGTTCTACAGAAGCACAGAGAGTGAAACGGAAGCCCAAGGAGGGGGATAGGGTGTCTGCCAGAACCCACAGAGATCTCAAGGGTCAGATTTAGCGGGCCACAGCTCCCAACATACACAGTACCAGGAGTGGACTTCCCCGTTCCAAGCGGAGTTGTCCCATTGAAGACACAAACACTGAGTGCAGGAGGAAGGGACCCCTGTTTGCTACACCCGGGTGTGGGACCCGAATACACCCGCTGGAGGCAACCAGTCACTGGCAATTTGGTTTACCACTGGACTTTGTGTGCAATTCTTTGGAACTGTGAGTACACCATCCATCCCCTGTCCAACCCTGCACGTCATTCTCAGCAGTCATTGCTCCCGTACAACCCTGGGCCCCGGGACTACACCTCCCCTACCCGTGGAGGGGATTTCATCCTCCTGCCCTGCTCCATCAGCCCCGGGTGTTCCATCACCAGACAGCGGAGGTGCTACCAACTCTCACCGCAACCCACGGGTGGCGTCACTGACAAAAACTCACTCCCCTGTAAATACCCCCCGTTCCTACGGTTGTGAGGATGGACGGCTGTACAAGCCCGGGTCCGGCTACCACTCGAGCCGCAGTAACGAACCTGGATCCGAGCAGCCCCTGCAGCTGCTCGGCCCCCGTCTGCAACATATGTACATATTAGAGGCTGTTCCTTGTTACCACTTGTTGTATAATCACCAACCATGTCTGACACACGGAACTCCCCTGCATGCATTGTTGTACCCAGGGCATCGCCCAGATTGGGGGACTTCACAAGTGCACAGGAAAAGCATACCATTGCATGGCTGGTTGTGATTCACTGACGGGACACTTCCGGGCTATGTCAGTCATGGCGGAGGTCACACGTGGAGCAGGAATCATCACTGCAATAGCACCCAATATAGCCCCACTAAGGTAAGACGCCTGGTCTGATATATGTAATCGTACATACCCCTCTCTGATAAGTATTCGTCCTATCAGGGGACATATTTATAGATCCCCATAGCATACCTGATGGCATTCTCCTGATGAAGCCAGCTTGACTGGCGCAACGTGTTGGGCTTCTACACTTCCACTCATGATCCTGTCATTTGGGCTCTGGTAACTATTTTTTGAGGCTTAGGCTTCAGGCATTCACATTTGGCTACACAGCCCATCTAATATTTTTTTTTTTGCCTACTACCCACAGGCCTAGCTTTATACGGACATCCTTTCTTGCTATACAGTCCGTGACAGAAGTTCTGTCTCTTAGCCATGTTATGGAAATAAAAGCTTATAACCTGACTTTAAATTAACCCTAGAACGCATACCTGGGGCCTCGGAGGCCTGCTAGGTCACTTGTTTTCTATGGTAGATTTATATGGTTGCGCGTTCTAGGATTAATCCATTGGTTTCATAAATTACTTTTTTGAAAGCTGAAACTCTCCCAAATTTGGTTTAGATTATGAAAATAAAGTTGCTGAAAAGCTGAAATATTGATCATTTAATGAACACAGAAAGATCAGATTTTTGCAAGACAAACGTTTTGTCGCCTTGTCATATAATGCACCCAATCCTAGTTTACATCCTCACCTGTGCTCACTAAATCATTGGTTAATTAGCGGGTGTGTATAAAAAGAACCCAGCACCCCCAATCTTCAGTTGAACTGCAACTTGACCTCTGACAACATGCCAAAAATCCATCCTGCAACCAAAGCCTTGATTATCAAGAGGCTGAGAACCAGATCCACTGCAGAGGTGGCTGGCACCTTTAATGTGTCTCAGCGTCAAGTACAAAGAATTAAAAAAAGATTTGAAGAGACTGGAGATGTTTTTGACAAGCCCAGATCCGGCAGACCCCGCAAGACAACTGCTCAGGAAGAATGTTTGTTAGTTAGAAAATCCAAAGCCAGCCCCTCTTCCACTGCAACAGAGCTCCAAAAGGCCTGGTCACCTCAAGTCCCTGTGTCAACTAGAACAGTTTGTAGGATTCTGTCTCGAAATGGCCTCCATGGTCGAATCAGTGCCCAGAAGCCAGCACAAAACAAAAGCAATTAAAAAACCGTGTGGCATTTGCCAAGTCCCACAGCCTGCTCAACAGATGGACGCTGGAAAAGTGGCAGAAGGTGGATTTCTCTGATGAATCTTCAGTTGAATTACACCACAGACATCGCAAATACTGCAGGAGACCTACTGGAGCCCATAATTATCCAGAAAACAGTTAAGTTTGGTGGTGGAAAGATCATGGTCTGGGGTTACATTCAGTATGGGGGTGTGAAACATTTGCAATGTGGAAGGCAATATCAATAGCCTAAAATATTAGCTACCTCTTACATTCCCAATCATAAAAGGGGTCAAATTCTGCAGCAGGATGGTGCTCCATCTCATACATCCATCTCCACAACAAAGTTCCTCCTGGCAAAGAAGATCAAGGTGCTCAAAGACTGGCCAGCCAAGTCACCAGACATGAACATCATTGAGTATGTTTGGGGTAGGATGAAAGAGGAAGCTTGGAAGACAAAACCAAAGAATGTAAATGAACTCTGAGAGGCATGTAAGATTGCATTCTTTGCTTTTCCTGATGACTTCATCAATAAATTGTATGAATCATTGTTGAACCACATGGATGCAGTCCTTCAAGCTCATGGAAGTCACACAAAATATTAAATGTGACTCTAATAGCACCAACGTTATTCACCAATGTTATGTAACATATCTTTGTATTGGAAGTTAATTATTTGTTTGAATTTCACATTACTTTCTGTGGGTGACAAAACTTTTGTCTTGTCAAAGTCTGACCTTTCTGTGTTCATTAAATGATCAATATTTCAGCTTTGAAGCAACTTTATTTTCATAACCTAAACCAAATTTGGGAGGGTTTCAGCTTTCAAAAGAGTAATTTATGAAACCAATGGATGAATTTAAAGTCAGGTTATAAGCTTTTATTTACATAACATGGATAAGCGACAGAACTTCTGTCAGGGACTGTAGTTTAGCCATAGTCATAGGGCCTCATGGCAATTGAATTACACTATATATGGGATACGTGATACAGGTTTATATTTACCACATGTGGTGACTTGCATACATTTATCTACACTGAGATTCCCATGTGGTATTCCATAGTGTATAACTGTTCTGACTAAACGTGATTGAAGTGTATCGTGTATATGTTTGATTTTAAGTGATTTTAACCATGTATGTGTCTGTTTGCCACTTTGCTACAAATAAAATCCAGATATGTATTTGCACAATTAAGGTTCGCCTTGGACATTATTGACCAATCACAAAGCCTGGTGCCTTATATGTACTTTGTTTTTTCCGATGCTCTGTAAGTACGAATGTCGTGTAGATCTGATTTCACTGCACCACTAAATAAATAATGTTGATGTATTTTTTTTTTCTTTTTTAGATTTCCAATTTTGTGGATACTTTCCATAGCCTTGATGACAGTCCACAAATAAAACATTTAATATGCCTTCCTGAGACAAGTCATGTGATTGGTGAGTTATGCATAAAAGGGACTGATAGCATCTAAAGAGATGGAAAGATCCTTTATAATGCAACAAAACATTGTAAGATAAGTTGAAAAATGTTGACATAATGCATTTAGTACCTTGAAGTAGAATTATTAAAACATATTGTGGCACTGTAGGCTTGCTTCCTGCGGTATTATAAGCAGAATGCACCTAAATAAAAAGTAGACTATGACTGTACATGCAATAATAGCAGTTATGCTGCTGCTTTAAAGGGAACCTGTCACCAGTTTTTCTGCCTATAAGCGGCGGCCACCACCAGTGGGCTCTTATACAGTGTGTCCACCCATATCCTGTCCACCGCCATTAACTTGAAAACGGCGGTAGCTTTAGGCATAGAAGTGGTGTCTAGGTATAGTAAAGTAGCCATGCGCTACACAATGAAACCACCTATAGCACTACCTGGTGGAAAACAACGGAGTTAGCATTTTTATCTCAAAAACGGAATGAGATAGTGAAAAAAAGTGAATTAAAAAATTGTAGGGCATCATCAATCAAATACGAATTGACACCTTGCATACAGAAATGCTTTGATATGAAACCCATGGCCCCCCCAAAACATTGAATGCTGGTCACGCATATGGCGCTCATTTAACTTTGATGCTCAAAGTGGCCACCGTCAGCTGCAATGTACATCTGGACTCTGGACAGCATACTGTTGTGCAATACGGTAGGTGACACGTTTGCACAAGCATCTGTGATACGTTGTCGTAGGTCCTGCAATGTTGGTGGAGGGGTCGCATACACCTGCTGTTTGATGTGACCTCACAGAAAGAAGTCCAATGGGGTCAGGTCAGGTGAGCGTATAGACCACTCCACGCAGCCACCATACCCAATAACTTGTAGGAAGGTCTCGATGAGGTATCGCTTCAAATCCGCAGCCTTGTGAGTTTTACACATTCTAAGCATAGCATTTCTGTATGCAAGGTATCGATTCATATTGAAGTGATGATGCCCTACAACTTTGTAATTCACTTTTTTTCTCTATCTTGTCCCATTTTCGAGATAAAAATGCTAACTCCGTTGTTTTCCACCAGGTGGCGCAAAAGGTGGTTTCATTGTGTAGCACATGGCTACTTTACTATACCTAGACACCACTTCTATGCCTATAGATACTGCCGTTCTCAAGTTAATGGCGGTGGACAGGATATGGGTGGACACACTGTATACAGCATTCTAACATGCTGTATATAAGAGCCCAGGCCGCTGTGTAAAACATAAACACTTTATATGACTCAGCTAACGATGCGCTGCGGTGGATTCTAGTCAGATGTGCGTCTCCGTTTTCCGGTGACGGCGCCGCCTCTTTCGGTCGTCTTTGTTGTCCTTCTTCTGTAGCCGCGGTGCATGACGCGTCCTGCGTCATCCACACGCCCTGGTATTGAGGTCCTGCACAGGCGCACTTTGATCTGCCCTGAGCAGGCTAGATCAAAGCATTGTAGTGCGCTTGCGCGGGACCGGTGAGTGTGTGTGACGTAGGATGCGTCATGCACACAAGCTTCATAAGGAGGACGAAGATGGCCGAAAGAGGAGGCGCCGGCACCAGAGAACAGAGACATCCATCTGACTAAAATCCACCGCAGCACGACCGTTAGGAGTGTATTATAAAGGTTTTTGGTTTTTTTTTTACACAGCAGCCTTGGCTCTTATATACAGCATGTTAGAATGCTGTATATAAGAGCCCACTGGTGGTGGCCGCAGCTTATAGGCCGAAAAACTGGTGACAAGTTCCTTTTAATTTCCAAAGGATTGAGCCAGTGCTTCACACCCAGGATAGGTGACAAATGTGTGATCAGTAAGAGTCCATTTGCTGGGAACCACACTGATCACAAGAATGGGGGTCTTTTGTCCCTCATTTTAATTAAGCTGTGTTGTCCATATGTGACTGGTGCTCCATTACTGTCTATAGGAGCAGTGCTCATACATGCTTCACAACTCCAATACACTGATAAAAGTATATTAAAGGGGTTTTCCCACAAACAAAGCCTCCTATATACAGTATGAGCCCCCACACATCTTCCTATATACAGTATGAACCCCCACAAAGCTTCCTACATTCAGCATGAGCCCCCACATAGCCCCCATGTACAGTATAAGCCCTCAAACATCACATACAAATATATAAAAAAATAAACTAAAAATACATCTTGCTTTTGTTTCCCCGAATCTATACTTGTTGATGCTGGCGTGTTCCTGGCGGTGCTGGCATCAGCTGATGTTGTCATCGCACAAGTGACGAGAGCTCCTCTGCAGCTGCAGTGCCATTCTGTATTGCTGGCAGCGTAGTTCCAGGAAAGATCCCTGCCCGGAGTTATGTGCTGGGGGAATGGGAGGGAGAGGAGTATGTGTTGCCTCACAAAACATGGATACCATGTTTGGCATAGGTGGTCTCTTTGACTGGAGACTGCCCTTCCCGTGGTTGTTCCTTCCCGGTGAAAGACCTGGCTAGTTTCCTGCCAGCGTTGAGAAACATGTGATGGTGTCTCCGCAGGCTTTCTTGTTTTGAATGTTTCCCAGAGGGCATTGCTCTAGAATCACTGCATTGAGAAACACATAATGGTGTCTCCATGGTGTTGGATGTTGATCTCCCTAAGGTCAACCATCCTTGCTTATGTAGACTACTACAATATGTGCAGCACAACTTTTTTCACTTTGGCAATGGTATGAAATCAGGTGCAGAATCTGCATGTGGATTTTAAAGGGAACTCTTTCGGCCATCTTCGTCCTCTTTCTGAAGCTTGGGTGCATGATGCGGCTGCGTCATACACACTCGCCAGTCCTGCGCAGGCGCACTTCAATACTTTGATCTGCCCTGCTCAGGACAGATCAAAGTGCGCCTGCTCAGGACCTGAATGCCAGCGAGTGAGTATGACATCGGACCCATCATGCACCGCGGCTAGAAAAGAAGGAGCACAAAGATGGACAAAAGAGGCGGCGCCGTCACCGGACAACGGAAACACCCATAAGGCCCACCGCGTGACCGTTAGGTAAGTATTATAAAGGTTTTTTATGTTATACCCCCAGCCTGGGCTCTTACAGTTAGGTCCAGAAATATTTGGACAGTGACACAAGTTTTGTTATTTTAGCTGTTTACAAAAAGATGTTCAGAAATACAATTATATATATAATATGGGCTGAAAGTGCACACTCCCAGCTGCAATATGAGAGTTTTCACATCCAAATCGGAGAAAGGGTTTAGGAATCATAGCTCTGTAATGCATAGCCTCCTCTTTTTCAAGGGACCAAAAGTAATTGGACAAGGGACTCTAAGGGCTGCAATTAACTTTGAAGGCATCTCCCTCGTTAACCTGTAATCAATGAAGTAGTTAAAAGGTCTGGGGTTGATTACAGGTGTGTGGTTTTGCATTTGGAAGCTGTTGCTGTGACCAGACAACATGCGGTCTAAGGAACTCTCAATTGAGGTGAAGCAGAACATCCTGAGGCTGAAAAAAAAGAAAAAATCCATCAGAGAGATAGCAAACATGCTTGGAGTAGCAAAATCAACAGTCGGGTACATTCTGAGAAAAAAGGAATTGACTGGTGAGCTTGGGAACTCAAAAAGGCCTGGGCGTCCACGGATGACAACAGTGGTAGATGATCGCCGCATACTTTCTTTGGTGAAGAAGTACCCGTTCACAACATCAACTGAAGTCCAGAACACTCTCAGTGAAGTAGGTGTATCTGTCTCTAAGTCAACAGTAAAGAGAAGACTCCATGAAAGTAAATACAAAGGGTTCACATCTAGATGCAAACCATTCATCAATTCCAAAAATAGACAGGCCAGAGTTAAATTTGCTGAAAAACACCTCATGAAGCCAGCTCAGTTCTGGAAAAGTATTCTATGGACAGATGAGACAAAGATCAACCTGTACCAGAATGATGGGAAGAAAAAAGTTTGGAGAAGAAAGGGAACGGCACATGATTCAAGGCACACCACATCCTCTGTAAAACATGGTGGAGGCAACGTGATGGCATGGGCATGCATGGCTTTCAATGGCACTGGGTCACTTGTGTTTATTGATGACATAACAGCAGACAAGAGTATCCGGATGAATTCTGAAGTGTACCGGGATATACTTTCAGCCCAGATTCAGCCAAATGCCGCAAAGTTGATCGGACGGCGCTTCATAGTACAGATGGACAATGACCCCAAACATACAGCCAAAGCTACCCAGGAGTTCATGAGTGCAAAAAAGTGGAACATTCTGCAATGGCCAAGTCAATCACCAGATCTTAACCCAATTGAGCATGCATTTCACTTGCTCAAATCCAGACTTAAGACGGAAAGACCCACAAACAAGCAAGACCTGAAGGCTGCGGCTGTAAAGGCCTGGCAAAGCATTAAGAAGGAGGAAACCCAGCGTTTGGTGATGTCCATGGGTTCCAGACTTAAGGTAGTGATTGCCTCCAAAGGATTCGCAACAAAATATTGAAATTAAAAATATATTGTTTGGGTTTGGTTTATTTGTCCAATTACTTTTGACCTCCTAAAATGTGGAGTGTTTGTAAAGAAATGTGTACAATTCCTACAATTTCTATCAGATATTTTTGTTCAAACCTTCAAATTAAACGTTACAATCTGCACTTGAATTCTGTTGTAGAGGTTTCATTTCAAATCCAATGTGGTGGCATGCAGAGCCCAACTCGCGAAAATTGTGTCACTGTCCAAATATTTCTGGACCTAACTGTATATACAGAATGTTAGAATGCTGTATATAAGAGCCCGGTGGTGGTGGCCGCAGCTTATAGGCCAAAAAAGTGGTGACAGGTTCCCTTTAAAGTGGATTTCAACAAATTGGTGCAAAAAATAAACCGCAGTAATAACTGAGCCATAAGCAGACGCCATGAGCGGAGTGACCCATGACTCAGCTTTGGAGGGCAAGCAAAGGGTTAAAGCAGAGAAAACTGGTCAGTGCTAAGGGTCAAGCATTTAAGGGGAGGTAGTTTAGAGGAGTGTGGTCAGGAGATTTATAGGGCAATATATAAGGTCAGGAAGAAGGGGTGGCCTGCATTTGTGGCGCCCTGGGCAAGCCAGGACGTCACAAGCACTACACCAACACACCCCACACTCCCGGTCAGGCACACTTAAGTCAGACAAAAACCCTTGTTGCCTCCCTTCAGGGGCTGATGTCCACACCTGGGGGTGGGCCAGGCGGTTGGTCCCACCCACCGAGGAGTTCACAGTCCTGGAGGCGGGAAAAGAGAGCAGATAGTTGGCAGTGGAGTTGAGAGTTGGAGGTGAAAGTGTAAGGAAGTGAAGTGGTAAAGGAGCAGACAGAAAGTGGTCCGGGTGTGTGGCCCGGACGGAACAGCAAGTTTGGCAGACGGTGGTGACCGTCTGCAGGAGAGGCCTATTGGCGCTAGCCATAAGGACCGTGGAAGGGCGGTGGCCCGGCGGTACCGGACCGGTACGCAAAGAGAAGCCAGCACCATCCGGCAGGGGCTTACGGACCCCAGCAAGGCTAGGAGTCGCCGTGCAATTTGTCAAATCCGTTAGCGAAGGGAACCTCCTGGGTTTCCCAGCAGCCAAGTCCCGACAGAAGGCAACAGTCCAACCGTTAGAGGGAAACACAGTCACCGCCAAGGCTAAAGTTCCCAGGGCCAGAGCCTGTGGGCAAAAGGGGCTCCTTCAGCAACCATTCAAGCTGGGGAGCGGGTTACCGGTGGGAACCCATTGGAACCGTCTACACTACACAGGTGCAGGGAAAGGCAGTCACCATCAACCTGCCGGGAGGAGAAAGACCGCAGCCGTCTGTGGGACCCATCCATCCAGCCCTTTGTTTTACCGGAGACTTTGTGTACATCATTGGCTGAGTGAGTACCACCGTGCCGTGAGGCACAGCGCTGCCCCCGCGACCCTGCACCTCGCCAGGCCCCGTAACCCGCCTGCCATCCATCCCTACCCCCTCACCGGCCCCGAGACAACCAACCCCCTACCCACGGAGGGGAGAACTAACATCCAGGCTGCTCCCTGTCATCGCTCCCGGGATCCCCGTCCAGAGCAGCGGTGGTGTCACCAATCTCACCACAACCGTGGGTGGCGTCACGGACAATATCAAATCCCCACAATCAATTCCCCCTTTTCCCTCACGGGCGAGGAACGCCGCTCGAGTCCCCGGGATCCGGCCCACCGCTCGAGCCACCACCGAGCAGCAGCAGCCGGACCCGAGCAGTGGGAGAGCGCAGCTTCCCCTCCTCCGCCTGCGACACATTCAGCACCGAGGAATGTTTGTTATAATAAAGGCCGATTTGGCCATAATTAATCCAAAAATGGTTGTCTGTTGTTTGAAGAGGGGGATCCAGATATCGGGTGGTCGTGGACTCGAAGAGGGTGTAGTTTGAGGTGCTAGGTGAAGCCTCTACAATACTGCAGTCAAGTCCCACAAAGCTCCAGCAAAAATGTTGCAGTCTTTTTTGTTGCAATTTTGTAATGATCTCATATTGTTCCTTCATATTCAGCTTCGGTGTGGTGCTTTCTAAAGATAGAAATATTAATGGTTTAATAATTTACATGTTTAGGTTCAACAAAGAACCAGATGATTGTGTGGAAGTACCATAACTCAGGTTGTGTCACCATTCTGAAGGCCAAGCATCCCCTGGAATGTCTCTCATACAGTAAGTAACAGGGATCCCAGCTGACGTCTGTGTGGTAACAATAGTAATGACATTTGTCCATAAACTTCAGTCTTCACATGCCCCAGTACATGGATCCATTCCGCCACATCTGGAAGAAGCAGACATAGCTGCAGTTCACTTGATTTTCCATGTTTTGTATGTCACGTGGTGGGACTCTGCTTATCTGACTTGTCTCTGTAGGATTGATTCTGATGGAACATGCTACATTTTTCGACTCATTAATTGTACTTCTGACTATTGTAGGGGCTGTGTGCTATTCATGTGAAGCCCTTAGTGCACATGAATGGTAGATGGACCAGAACATGGACATGTGAATAAGTCTGGAGACAGCAGGAGCTTTGCACCTTGACTCGTCCACTATTTTTATTTTACATTTGGATTTTTTGTTTCCAGAAAAAAACCCCAAGTAGGGTGGTGTTGAAAGAAAACAAAACAGCAATTCTGTAGTATTATTTTTTGTTTTTTTAAGATGTTAGTATGCAAAATTTGGATCAAGAAAGTCCCGGGAATATTGTAGTTTAACAAGATAAACAAAATATTCCCAATATTAAACAATTTTATTACAGTAAAATCCACACCATTGTGTAAAACAGAACCATGACCTAGTGGTCAAATACATATAAAATGTCAGAGACAAATACAGTTAACAAAGTGGCAGTGGTTCACAGTTATCACTTTTGAGCATAGGACTTAACTTGTGGGCTGTAATTAATTATACGCCAGAGATTTGATTCATGACAGTCCATACAGTCCAGATAATGATATGTTATTGCTCTTCAGGTGTCCTTATAATAGGAGTAAACCATCAGCCTTCATACAATTCCACCTCAGTAACTCCACCTCGACGCGTTTCCCCACACAGTGAGTGTGGTTCATCAGGAGGCTATGAGGCAAATACACCATATCAACATGGAGATACAAATAAAGTGCATAGTTTGAGAACATTATCACAGTGGCATGAGAAGGATAGAATAAGAAACAGATATACAAAAAGTACTTGCCCAGAATGATATGAAAAATCAGGTGTGCAGGTCCATGGCGTCAGGAACAGGATCAGCGTGGTGCAGTTGATACTATGCGGATGACCACCACAGTCCAAGTGATCGCCATGGATCTGCACTACCATCTGTGGTATATATATACCATACATCATTCAATACACCTGGAGGCAAATCGGGCGTGTGCTCACAGAGCACCCAGTGCGCATGCCTGATACAGCGCGCGCCTACCGCGCGCTCCCGATGGAGGCCTATGAGGGTCAAATCACCCACCGGCCGTTTCCATCGGCACACTATGGGTTCCTGACTGCGCATGCCCCGTATCGCGCGCGCACCTCGCACGCGTCACACGGGAGCATGCACGTCAGACCCACTCATCTACAGGAAAAAGCCACCGCGCATGCGCACGGTCTCCATAGCAGCAGCGCCAGGCGTCATCAGAAATGACGATCACATGACCTGCTAAAGAAGAACATAGGTGCGCATGCGCGGTGCCCTTAATTTTAACCTTAGATGGATCTTGCAGCCACTGATACTATCGCTAAAACGGTGGCGCAGAATGGCTAATTTAAGCACCACCGAAAGATACCATCCTACTTAACAAAAAATATGATATATAGATAATGCAGTCTTTGATTAGACATCATACAGTATTAAACCAAATACATATCTCATATCGCATAATACAATATAGAAAATGCAATATTTAATTAGATTAGATATCGTACAGCATTACAGTATTATGACAGAAAGCGCAACATAGATACCCACTATACACATTCCATATTCACCACAGGGATCCCTAGGGCAAGCACATAGCAGAAATCATTTTAATGATAATCATATCCATCAATATAGATACATCCCCCTAACATAAGAGGGTACTCTTCCAGAATAGGGCATAGTGGAATTTTTTAAAAACAGTATAAACCCTGTCTATACTAAGTGGGGAGGAAGCAATTAAACGAAAGCTGTTCATTAAGCCCCCTTGGTGTAAGGGAGCCCACTCTAAATATCCATGCTGACTCCTTCTGTAGAAGAAGTCTGTCAAAGTCTCCACCTCTGGGACTAGGCTTTACTAGCTCTATCACAGAAAAACGAATATGAGCAACATCACCACAGTGGACCGTGTTAATGTGGCGAGAGATTGGTGTATCGCGTTTATTCCGAATATCGGACAGATGTTCCCCCACCCTCCTCCGGAGTTCTCTCAGTGTCTTGCCAACGTAGTCCATAGGACACGTGCAAGACGCTCTATAGACAACTCCGGAGGTCTTACAATTACTAAAGTCGCGCAGGTAAAAGGTTTTACCGGTGGCCGCACTCTTAAACCCTTTGCATTGTTCCATTGACCCACAATACTTGCAATTACCACACCGGAACATGCCAGTAATTTTTCTATCCAACCAAGTTCCTCTTGGTCTTGGTGCCTGGTACATACTATGAGACAGTCTATCGCCTAGAGACTGTCCCCGCCTATATGTAATACATGGTAATTTAGAGATATGTTTGGACAGGTCGGGGTCGGCCCTCAAAATTCCCCAATGTTTTTTAATTACCGAAAATACTCTATCTGATTGTGTGTCAAAAGTACCAATAATACGTGTGATATTCAAGTTATCATCACGTATCCTAGGTGTCATGAGCGAGTGTCTATTGGTACTTTGGGCATATGCATAAGACTGCTGTAAAATGCGTCTAGGGTAGCCACGTTCTAAAAACCGATCGAATAGATCCGCTGCCTGTTTTTCAAAATCATCCTCTCTGGAGCAATTCCTGCGAATTCGCAGGAATTGCCCCTTTGGGATCCCTCTTTTAAGAGGAAGAGGATGATGGCTATCCCATTTTAAGAGAGAGTTGGTTGCAGTGGGCTTCCGATGTGTAAGGGTCTGGATCTTGCCCTTCCCATCTTTAACTATTACTAGATCCAAAAAGGTAATGGAATTAAGATCACATGTATGGGTAAATCTAAGCCCTAAGGAGTTGTTATTAAGATCCCGAACAAATTGCTCAAACTCAAAAATGGACCCTGACCAGAGGATGAGGATGTCGTCAATGTATCGGACCCAAAGTCCGATACATTGATGAGATTCCCCATCCTCCCCCCCAAATACCACCGTTTCCTCCCACCAACCCAGGAATAAATTAGCATAACTGGGGGCACAAGGGCTCCCCATAGCTGTACCCCTGAGCTGGTGGAAGTACTTGGTGTCAAATAAAAAATAATTGTGATGTAGTGTAAAGGACAGTAATTCTTCAATGAAATCACTGTGCCTCACACATTCAACGGCTCTGGTTCTTAGAAAATAATTCACTGCCTGTATACCTAGTCTATGGGGGATCGAGCTATAGAGTGCCTCAACATCGATGGAGGCCAGGATGGTATCTGGGCTAACACTCACATCCTCCAGGATTTGTAGTAGATGGGGAGTGTCCCGAACATAAGACGGGAGGGAGGTAACAAATGGACGTAGGACTTTGTCCACATAGATGCCAACATTTTGGGATAAGGAATTTATCCCTGCCACAATAGGCCTACCCCTAAGTGGCTCTAGGCCCTTGTGCACCTTAGGGAGTGCGTAAAAAACCGGGATCACCGGACACTGTGGTACTAGAAACTCATATTCGCTATCTGAGACCAAGCCAGAAGCCCTAGCTTTTCCCAGAATTGGAAGGAGGATATCAACATAGGTCTTTGTTGGGTCACCAGGTAACCTCTCATATGTCCCCCTATCCTTCAACAGAGAATAACACATGTCAAGGTATTTAGAGTGACTTAAGACAACAAGATTCCCGCCCTTATCGGACTTTTTTATAATCAAACCATCATTCTTCGATAGCTGATCAAGTGCCAGGGACTCCCCTTCTGTGAGATTAGAGTACAGACCAGGGGATGATTGAGGGATTTTCAACAGGTCCTCCTGCACAAGTTTGAGAAAAATGTCAACACTAGTGCAGTTATTGACCGGTGGAGATTTCTTACTCGGTCTCTTCAGACATGTGAATGGACCATCTCCCCTTCCCTTAGCATTATCCTTGAGGAGATCAGTGAGGGACTGGAAGCACTCAAAGTCCTCCTCCTGAATGCCCAAAGTCCTACACTGATCCCGTGTATTATATTCAAAGAAAAGCTTCCACTTCAGCTTTCTCCCAAATAGCTCCAGGTCTTTAACCCAGCTGAAGCAGTCAAAGCGGTTTGAGGGAATAAATCCCAAGCCCTTAGACAAAACCGCATAATCATTATTGGTGAGGGGGACGTCTGAGAGATTTATAATCCTCCCCTGGCCTGATGCGCTCTTGTACGTGGGTAGTAGCCTCCCAGATGTCTCTGCTCCAAAAAAGAACCAGATGAACCAGAAGGACCATGCGGTAACCCATGGTAACCAAAATGTCCACCCCTCCTCTTTTTTGATTTTCTTGGAGCTGGCCATAGATTTAGAGGTCGACTCCCTGTCTCCGGGGGGTTAGTACTCGTCCTTGATCTTTCCGAGTCAGATGCCTCAAGATCAGAAGATGATACTGACGATGGTTGTCTAGTGGAGGTTGGAACACCTTGTCCTCCTTAAATTCTGCTAGATCCCTAATAAATTGAGAATGTTTCCGCTCTTTCAAATTATTTTGGAATCTTTCTATAGAAGTTTGTAATAGTCCTTCTCTTCTAATGAAGTCAGGATCGTTTTTAAGGCGTAAGATGTTATCAATACTTGTGTTGAGATAATGGTCGATTCTGCAAATAATTTTTTCTCCTCCTCTAAAAGGAGGTTCATTAGCCTTAGGGAGGAAGCTATAGATTCCTTCCGCCACAGGGTTAAGAAATTCTCAGAGGCAGTCCTCGGGGAAGGATGGATGTTGATCCTTAATCCCCTAGGGACAATCTGGTGCTTAAGGTAGTTCTCCAAACCCTTTATTTCCCACCAGGATCGTATATTATTTTTATAGTTAGCAAATAATTCTTTAAATGAATCTTTAAGATTTGAACCTGTATTCCCTACAGAAAATTCATTAGTTGAGAATACTTGGTTCGCTTCCTCAGCCCAAGGTGCCGTATTAACAGGTCCTGACAAAAAACCTGCCATACTCTGGAATATATTAGTATGCAAAATTTGGATCAAGAAAGTCCCGGGAATATTGTAGTTTAACAAGATAAACAAAATATTCCCAATATTAAACAATTTTATTACAGTAAAATCCACACCATTGTGTAAAACAGAACCATGACCTAGTGGTCAAATACATATAAAATGTCAGAGACAAATACAGTTAACAAAGTGGCAGTGGTTCACAGTTATCACTTTTGAGCATAGGACTTAACTTGTGGGCTGTAATTAATTATACGCCAGAGATTTGATTCATGACAGTCCATACAGTCCAGATAATGATATGTTATTGCTCTTCAGGTGTCCTTATAATAGGAGTAAACCATCAGCCTTCATACAATTCCACCTCAGTAACTCCACCTCGACGCGTTTCCCCACACAGTGAGTGTGGTTCATCAGGAGGCTATGAGGCAAATACACCATATCAACATGGAGATACAAATAAAGTGCATAGTTTGAGAACATTATCACAGTGGCATGAGAAGGATAGAATAAGAAACAGATATACAAAAAGTACTTGCCCAGAATGATATGAAAAATCAGGTGTGCAGGGGGATGTATCTATATTGATGGATATGATTATCATTAAAATGATTTCTGCTATGTGCTTGCCCTAGGGATCCCTGTGGTGAATATGGAATGTGTATAGTGGGTATCTATGTTGCGCTTTCTGTCATAATACTGTAATGCTGTACGAAATCTAATCTAATTAAATATTGCATTTTCTATATTGTATTATGCGATATGAGATATGTATTTGGTTTAATACTGTATGATGTCTAATCAAAGACTGCATTATCTATATATCATATTTTTTGTTAAGTAGGATGGTATCTTTCGGTGGTGCTTAAATTAGCCATTCTGCGCCACCGTTTTAGCGATAGTATCAGTGGCTGCAAGATCCATCTAAGGTTAAAATTAAGGGCACCGCGCATGCGCACCTATGTTCTTCTTTAGCAGGTCATGTGATCGTCATTTCTGATGACGCCTGGCGCTGCTGCTATGGAGACCGTGCGCATGCGCGGTGGCTTTTTCCTGTAGATGAGTGGGTCTGACGTGCATGCTCCCGTGTGACGCGTGCGAGGTGCATTTGCCTCATAGCCTCCTGATGAACCACACTCACTGTGTGGGGAAACGCGTCGAGGTGGAGTTACTGAGGTGGAATTGTATGAAGGCTGATGGTTTACTCCTATTATAAGGACACCTGAAGAGCAATAACATATCATTATCTGGACTGTATGGACTGTCATGAATCAAATCTCTGGCGTATAATTAATTACAGCCCACAAGTTAAGTCCTATGCTCAAAAGTGATAACTGTGAACCACTGCCACTTTGTTAACTGTATTTGTCTCTGACATTTTATATGTATTTGACCACTAGGTCATGGTTCTGTTTTACACAATGGTGTGGATTTTACTGTAATAAAATTGTTTAATATTGGGAATATTTTGTTTATCTTTTTTAAGATGTTCACATAAAAATGAAATGCCAACTTTGTTCAACAGATCAGTATAGTTTTAGTGATGCCAAATTTATATATTATTTATGCTTTATTATTTCAATAAATAATTGGTTTGTCTCACCAGTCTAAAGGGGGCTTTATACGCAGCGACATCGCTAACGACGTGAAAGCACCTGCCCCCGTCGTTTGTGCGTCTCGGGCAAATCACTGCCCGTGGCGCAAAATATCGCTAGCACCCATCACACGAAATTACCATCCTAACGACGTTGCTGTGGCCGGCGAACTGCCTCTTTTTAAGGGAGCGGTTCGTGTGGCGTCACAGCGACGTCACACAGCAAGCGGGCAATTGAAGCGGAGGGGCGGATAGTAGCCGCAGGAAAGTTATGCCCACCTCGTTGCCGGAGGACGCAGGTACGGTGTTGTTCGTCGTTCCTGGGGTGTCACACATAGTGATGTGTGCTGCCTCAGGAACGACGAACAACCTGCGTCCAGCACCATCAACGAAATTTGGGATTGGGTGTCAACAATCCACGATTAGGTGAGTATTTTTGATCATTAGCGGTCGCTCGTACGTGTCACATGCAACAACGTCGCTAACTAGGCCGGATGTGCGTCACAAATTCCGTGACCCCAACGACATCTAGTTAGCAATGTCGTTGCGTGTAAAGCCCCCTTAAGAGCTATAACATTCTTATTTTTCAAGAGATGTATTGCCAAGCTGTAGTTTATATTGGTACCATTTTGGGATACATACGACTTACCAATATTTTTTTTTTTTTTTTTTTACAGGCAAAATGACCAAAAGCGTCAATTATGGATTTTTTTTTCTTCATTTTACTGTTCACTGTATGAGATAATTATTATCACATTTTGCTAGATAAGATAATTATACATGCAGTGAATATGTAATTTTTTTTAATTAGATGTGGTTATGCACTGTTTATAGGGGAACAAAGGGAGTGATGTGACATTTTTACAGGAGGGTTTTCCTGTGAAAAATAGTTATTTACAATATCTGGTAATCACCCTAGGCTCACTTATACAATACACTGCAATACTATAGTTGCGCAGTCTATTGTAAAACTAAAGACTTCTCAGACTGGGCTCTAAGTGTACTGGCTTTTTCATTGTTGCATTTAAAAAGCCATGAGTTTTAATACTTCTCTTGATGTAACTATTATTATTTTTTTTTTTTAATCAAGTAGTTTTTATTGATTTTTAAACATAAAGTATACTCGAACAAATATACATTTTACCAGATTATAATTTAGCATTAAGTAACTAAACATAAAAAAAAACCGACTACCCCCCCACACCCACCCCACCTTATTCAAATATTATATTATTATTAATATTATAACACATGAGGCATAAAGCAGGCAAAAAAAGAAAGAAAACACCAAACAACATAGTACAAGTCATATGATATTCTGAGCTCAGATAAGCATAACTATATTCGCACTGACACATCCACATCTAATGATCTTGAGCTTCTTCACATTAACACCTTAACTGTTTAACCATTGGCACCAGATCTTGTCTGCATACTCATATCTACCTCTTTTCTGGTATATCCCCTGTTCAGTGTGAATCAAGTTGGTTATTTGTTTTACATACTCTCTACGGGATGGAGGTTCGTCCCCCATTCAGTATTTTGCTATCAGCTTTCGTGCAGCAAACAGCAATGGCGCAACTGCAAGCTTCCCCGTCTCTTGTAACAACACTTCTTCCATTGAGCCCAGAACACATACTATTGACTCTTTCGTAACTCTGCAACAGTAGAACCCTTCAATCATGTTGCTCACCACCGTCCAGAAGGCATACAACTGCGGGCGAGACCATAGCTTATGTAGGATCCCAGCACCTTCAGTATTGCATCTTGGACAGTTAGTCAGGTCTCAACACTGCCTTCAACATTCTACGGGGTAATTTATACGCTCTATGTATGATCTTCAATTGTGACAGTCAATTTGGCTCACTTATCGATAACTTAGTAATATACTCCAGTTTAGCCTGCCATTAATCTTCTGATATAAGCCCTAGTTCATGTGTCCATTTCTCCTTAGCAGTTATGGGGAACCCATCCAAGAACATAAATAGTAGGTCATTATACAGACAAGATATCACCCCCTTGTATTTCCCATTAAACACAAAAATTCCAGAACTACATTTTTTGAATCTGAATGTTACTCATCTTAGGTTGGGCTGCAACTGTGTGTTTGGTTTGTAAGTATTGATATGTGCATGGACCCTTCACTGGAAATTGCACTGTAAAGTCCTCTCGTGATTTGAGAGGACCATCTTGCTGAAGCAATTGATAAAGATTCTGTACATGAGCTGCCATCCCATTCTCCAATCTTTTCAGGTGCGCAAATTCCTGAAACCTCATATTATCCCAAATTGGAGTATAATTTGTTAAATGTTCCACATCTAATGCATTTAATTGTAATCCATATTTTATGTATAAGATTAACTCGGGGTATTTAGAGGCCACTATCCCAAACCTGTAGAATTCAAGACTATCAATTATTGGACCTATCACCACTACACGCTGTATGGGTATGTGCGCATGTTGCGTCGTGTCCATGCTGCAAATTCTGCACCTATTTGGCAGCACATGTGCGCTTCAAATCGCTGCAGAAACACTGCTTAATGGATGCAGTGTGTCTGCAGAATAGATGCCAAATTTATGCGCTCGGGATGCTGCCTCTCCCATAGACAGAGTGGGAGCTGCATCAAAAGCGCACAAAAGAAGTGACATGTTGCTTTTTTTGAACGCAGAAATGTTGTCAAATTTTTGACTCTCAAAACACTGCGTTAAATAAAGCATCGTGCGCACGGATTATGCACAATCTTCATAGATTATGCAGGGGACGCAGGACGCATGCGCTTACGCTGCAGTGCTATACGCAGCGCAAATGCATAAAATCACACAACGTGCTGTGAGGTATCAACCGGCTGTATTACAAAGGGCCGGTATGTTTTGCAGAAGCGTGGGTGCTCTGCAATGTGAAGCTGGCTGGGACCTGTGGTTCCACAGGATTGCATTCATGCAGAGCCATGGAAGGGTGTGTGATGCTGATTACACACTCCTTACCACCTGTGGGTGTGGCTCCAGGGGTTAAAGCAATCCTGTCTCTGAACCTGGGAGAAGTGTGTCTAGGGCAGTCTAGAGAGAGGCTGGCTCTAGATGTCCAGTGTGTGGACTGGAAACAAGCGAGAGCAGAGCCAGGAGCTTTGGGTGTATCAGCCTGCATGGAGGCTGATCACAAGGCTCTGATATTGAGTCTGAGGTGAGTGCAGCCAGGCCAGGGCTGTAGGGCCGAATCTCTCCAGGAGGAGAGACAGACAGGGGTCTGCAGAGGGCCCTGGGGGCTGGAAGGAACCTTGGCTAGAGTTGTACGCTGGCAGGAGCCAGAGAGTGGGGAAGTTGCTAAACTTCCATTATGCACTTATTGTTTATGTTTGAGGGCAGTTTATGCTGTGTTTTTAATAAACTGCCAGAAATTCTATGGAGAGACTGTGTACGTGTGTTGCTGAAGCTACCTCACACCGCTGCAAGCGAGTGAAACCCCCACGTTGCAGGGCGCAACGTTACATATGGTGTCTCGAATGCGGGCATGCGGGCTGGTTGCTAGAGGCAACGCAGCCTGGTTGCTAGGGGCAACGGCCTAGGACATATTCCTGTGGATACGGACTGCTTGCGGTGGGTCGGCGGGTCCACGAAAATTTTTTGAAGCGGTTTGCGGTGGATCGGCGGGTCCACGAAAATTGTCTGCGCACTCAAGCAGCTGGCGGTGGATCGGCGGGTCCACGAACAGGGACAGCGCTCTCAAGCACCTGGTGGTGAATCAGCCGGTCGTTGGGGACCCGTGCTGCAGTGGCGAGAGTCCAGCGACTGGAGGTTCCAGGCCAGCTGGAATTGCAAGGCCCTGCTTGGTGAGCAGTGATACACCACAGGCTGGAGATCCTGGTTGTACGGGCGGTACAACCCGGAAAGGTTAGTGGTTCTCTAACCCCCCCCTGTCTTTGACCACCGGGTATTACCCATTGGAGCGCCCCTCCTGTGCCTCTTTTTCATTACAGCATGGAGGAGCTCCTGAACCAGCTGCTGCAGAGCCAGCAGCACCAACAGCATGTGCCTGGAGGTCCAGTGACAGCAGTGGGGGCTAAAAGCCAAAAAGAGGGAATGGTCCCTGCGGACGTTGTGGAGGAGCTGTACCAGTTCCTGGTCCAGGGACAGCAGGAGCTGTCGGTGTGTAGCGATGTCACAGCCATGGACCAGTTTGAGCGTTCCCTTCAGGGGCCAGTATGGACACTGGGTGCCCAGGGAGACAAGGGCAAACGGTGTGAACTGGGGGCTAAGGACATTGCATGGAAACCGCAAAAGGGGGTGGAGTCCCAGAAGGGAATAGTTGCCCATAAGGGGGTGGTTGCCCATAAGGGGGTGGTTGCCCATAAAGGGGTGGAGTCCCATAAAGGGGTGGTTGCCCATAAGGGGGTGGAGTCCCATAAAGGGGTGGTCCCCCAAAAGGGTGCGGAGCATCCCAAATCCAAGGGTGAAGTGGCACAGATGGACTGTAGCCAGGGACAACAGTGTTCATGCCACAAGTGTCCTGTTTGCAATATAGACCACCCATTCGACGAGAAGCCACGTCTGTGTTCCGTGGAAGTGGATGGGGAATCCGTAACAGGGGTCGTAGACTCAAGGAGCTTGGTGACCCTGGTGAGGGCCACTTCTGATGTCAACTTGATTCCTGGAAGGAAGATCCACGTCGGCTGCACCCACAATAATGAGACAGAATACCCGGTATCCAGCGTGGTCATTAAGACAGCCTGGGACAGTGGTTCTCAGGATGTTGGAGTAGTCTCAGATTTACTGCACCCAATTATTATAGGTTGGGACTCTAAATTATTTGTGCACTTGTGGAAGCAGGGGGACGTATACGGTTGCTTGTGTAAGAGCCGGAACAGCCCAAAGGAAACCCCACCACATTGGGAGGTGAAAAGGGGTCCTTGTTGTGCAGTTATGTGTGGTAAGGAGGAGATGGCACCTCCTAAAATTGACTGTCCTAAGTTAGGGGTGACCAAAGAAAATGATGGACGGACCCAACTTAGTGACATAAGGACTAAGGGAATAACTGATAGTGTGACCGTTAAAGACGGGGTAGCTCCAGAAAGGGAGGCAGATATCTGGTTAAGTGGGGACATGATAGTCCAGGATACCAGGGGGAGTGATGATGACTCCAGTAAAGACAATGACTCTAGTAAGGTGACAAACGAGTACAGTGTGGTACAGATGGGCGAGAAGGGCAAAACTTCCTCCCGACGCCGAAGACGTAATAAGCGCCGAGAGGGGGCACAGTGTAGGCCGTCTGAGGGTGCAGAGAAAGTGACATGCCTGGTTAATGAAGACATGGTGCTAATAACACCTGCTACGGTGGAGTCAGACGGTGATATCCTACAAAAGACTGAGGAATCAGAGATTGAACTGACACATTGTGACGACAGAAATCAGCGGGCTGCAAGTGCAGAGAAGGAGCCAACCAAGGACGTAATGGTGGTGGTCCCTATGATTTCAAAGTGTGAAGTTGATAGTCTGTCAGGCGAGAGTGGTATAGGAAATGGAATCCTAGAGAGTGTGGGGGAAGGAATAATCCCCAACAGTCGTGGTGAGCAGACTGGTGAACTACCAAGTGCTGGGGTGGATGACAGCGAATTTAGCCCCAAATCTCTAAAAGGAACAGAGTGCCATGTTGAAGGGTGTGACACCCAGGAGGCTGAGGGTGACACTGCAGAGACCCCAGAGGAAGTGGAAGATAATGCAGTGAAGAACCAAGAAACAGCTGGCGCTGAAGTGAAGAGAGCCTCTGAGGAGGTGAAGTCTGGACCAGAGGTCTCATCCAGGACTGGGAGCCTGCCTGACCTGCTTGGTAAAACCACGATGGAGGATATAGAGAAGGTCGTGGGTAAGGAGTGTAAGAAACCCAAACGTTCTGAAGCTGAGATGGAAGAAGCCTCAGAAATAGTGTGTCGTAGACCAGAGAGGTCCGCAAGTGAAGACTCATTCAAGAGGATGAGCAAAGACCATCTGCAACAAGAGATACTTCTTAGGCAGGCTACTGAGAGTCGAGTAAGGGAGCTGGAGAAAGAAGTGGCTGAGCTCCGAAGTCGCTTGGCAGAGTACCAGTCCAAGTCCCAGGGAGCCTTGGAGCAGATGGAGCAGCGAGTGTCAATCCTGACCAAACATGTTGAAGCAGGGGAGGCCCAAAGAGAGCTGACTTTGGAAGCTAAACTTGACAAGCATGTGGCAGGGATGAATGAGACTTCTGTAGTCAAGTGCATGGTGGATATACCTAAGGACTTAAGAGAAGCGTGTGCCACCGAGTGCATGCATGACGAATTTAAGAGAGCTGTGGAAGCGTGTGAGGTCTACTGTACCCCAGGGGCTGAACAGTTAGTGATATTGTCCACCAGTGAAATTACTGGGCAGCGGGTGGCTATTCTAAAGGACATGCACTTCAGATGTGTTCGTATGAAGTGGCAGGTCCAACTGCAAAAGGAAGAAGCCACTAGACAGCTAGAGTATAAAAGGAAAGCGCAGAGTCTGGCGGAAGATATTGTCCAAGTACCCCGGGCTCTGGTGGGGAGAGTCATTGGAAAAACCGGACGAGTCATGCAAGACATGGTGAATAAATCAGGATTGGTGAGATTAAGAATCCCTGCTGCTAATGAGAGCAAGATACCCAGGGAAGCTGGTATGGTTCCGTTCGTCTGTGTCGGGACTGTAGAGAGTCTTGGAAACATTCGAAGCCTTATTGAATATCGGGTACACTATGTACGTGACATGGAGCGGTTGTGGCAAGAAAACCTGAAAATTAAGGAGCAGCTTCGCCAACTGTGTGGGGGACAGCAGCCGTCTTCCACCCGTTGTTCAGGGGAAAGAAGTGGAAGATGGCGTGTCGGTCCAGTAGTTCAGACGCGCGATAAAAGGAATCGCCGACAGAGTGGTAACCTACGATGTACTGTAGATAGAGGCCGCTATGAGCTTAGAGTTCCCGACAGTAACCTTGGGGGTACTCGAGAAAGCCTAGGTTCGGACAAGACTGTAGGTTTGACTGGGGACATGTCTCTCTACTACGGTGACCCTGGGAGGGGGTCAGGGAGAGAACGGTCTGGAAATGGGACGTCCTTTAACCCTAGGTTGACCAGACAGGGTTTGGTGACAGTGTCGGGCGATGCCTCAGGGACTACTGCTCTTGGACGGCCCTCTCAACTGGTGGGGCATGGCAGCGGGGATGCCCTGTCTCGCGGCCCCAGGTCATTGGCAAGTGTTCTCCCCTACGGGTTTGAACAGAGGGGGAGGGTATGTGAGGTATCAACCGGCTGTATTACAAAGGGCCAGTATGTTTTGCAGAAGCGTGGGTGCTCTGCAATGTGAAGCTGGCTGGGACCTGTGGTTCCACAGGATTGCATTACATGCAGAGCCATGGAAGGGTGTGTGATGCTGATTACACACTCCTTACCACCTGTGGGTGTGGCTCCAGGGGTTAAAGCAATCCTGTCTCTGAACCTGGGAGAAGTGTGTCTAGGGCAGTCTAGAGAGACTGGCTCTAGATGTCCAGTGTGTGGACTGGAAACAAGCGAGAGCAGAGCCAGGAGCTTTGGGTGTATCAGCCTGCATGGAGGCTGATCACAAGGCTCTGATATTGAGTCTGAGGTGAGTGCAGCCAGGCCAGGGCTGTAGGGCCGAATCTCTCCTGGAAGAGAGACAGACTGGGGTCTGCAGAGGGCCCTGGGTGCTGGAAGGAACCTTGGCTAGAGATGTACGCTGGCAGGAGCCAGAGAGTGGGGAAGTTGCTAAACTTCCATTATGCACTTATTGTTTATGTTTGAGGGCAGTTTATGCTGTGTTTTTAATAAACTGCCAGAAATTCTATGGAGAGACTGTGTACGTGTGTTGCTGAAGCTACCTCACACCGCTGCAAGCGAGTAAAACCCCCACGTTGCAGGGCGCAACGTTACAGTGCGCATATAGCCTAAGAATGTACGACGAGCTGAAGGAATGGTGTTCCTTACATCCTTTCAGATGCTGACACTGTGCTGCCAGAAAATATAGCCAGAGATTTGGAAGAGCTAAGTCCCTGTTTTCCATATGACTTTGTAGGGTCTCTAACTTTATTCTCGATTGTCCCTTACACAAGATCAGGTCTTTAAATAGTGTATTATCTTTGTAACTACGGTATTATTTAACAATGTAACTACTATTTATTTTTAGAGCACCATTGATACCACGGTGCTGTATATGTGAAAAGAGGTTTACAAACAAAATACAGCTATAAATTACAGTGAACAAACTAATAATGACAGACTGATACGAAGGTGATAAGGGCCCTGCTCTTGCGGGCTTACAGCCTATAGGATAATGGGCAAGCAAACAGTAGGTTGGGAGGGTTGCAGCAGCTCCGGTGGTGGTGAGGTTATTGAAGACAGTAAGCTTTCTTGAAGAGATGGGTTTTCAAGTTCCTTCAGAAAGTTCTGAAAGTGGTGGATAATCAGGCGTATTATAGCACGGAATTTCAGACGTTGCAGTATACCCAGGGGTGGGTTACAGTAGCTCTGGTGGTGGTGAGGTTACAGTAAAGTCATTGAAGACCAGCGTCGGACTGGCTACCGGAGGAATCTCCTGTAATGCCAGGCCTGGATTCAGTTACCTGCTTTGCACTCCGGAGCGCTCAACTGCAGCATGGTCTAATCTCAGAGTTTGCAGGACTGCACCGCGAGCGTCGAGTGATTGATTCCCCAGCGATTGCGGTTCAGTTCATAAAAGCTGCGGACAAGCCGGGCTGCAATCCGGAATTCAGGTGAGAGCACCGGAGATCAGCTCGGCATGTCTTCAGCTGTCATGAACTGAACCACAATCGCCGGGGAATGAATCACCCAGCGCTTGCAGTGCAGTCTAGGCTGCACTCCGGAGCTTAGGTGGGAGCTCCGGAGTGCAAAGCAGATAACTGAATCCAGGCCTGGCATTACTGGAGATTCCCCCGATAGCCAGTCCGACACTGTTGAAGACTGTAAGTGTCGCGGGCGGAGGAGGGGACGCTGCACTCTCCCACTGCTTGGGTCCGGCCGCTGCTGCTGCGGCTGCTGCTCGGTGGTGGCTCGAGCGGTGGGCCGGATCCCGGGGACTCGAGCGGCGTTCCTCGCCCGTGAGTGAAAAGGTGGATTTGATTGTGGGGATTTGGTATTTGTCTGTGACGCCACCCACGGTTGTGGTGAGATTGGTGACACCACCGCTGCTCTGGACGGGGATCCCGGGAGCGATGACAGGGAGCAGCCTGGATGTTAGTTCTCCCCTCCGTGGGTAGGGGCTTGGTTGTCCCGGGGCCCGGTGATGGGGTAGGGATGGATGGCAGGCGGGTTACGGGGCCTGGTGAGGTGCAGGGTCGCGGGGGCAGCGCTGTGCCGTACGGCACGAAGGTACTCACTCAGCCAATGATGTACACAGAGTCTCCGGTAAAACAAACGGCTGGATGGACGGGTCCCACAGACAGCTGCGGTGTTTCTCCTCCTGGCAGGTTGATGGTGACTGCCTTTCCCTGCACCTGTGTAACGTGTACGGTTCCAATGGGTTCTCACCGGTAACCCGCTCCCCAGCTTGAATGGGTGCTGAAGGAGCCCCTTTTGCCCGCAGTCTCTGGCCCTGGGAACTTTAGCCTTGGCGGTGACTGTGTTTCCCTCTCTCGGTTGGTCTGTTGCCTTCTGTCGGGACTTGGCTGCTGGGAAACCCAGGAGGTTCCCTTCGCTAACGGATTTGGCAAATTCACGGTGACTCCTAGCCTTGCCGGGGTTCGTAAGCCCCTGCCGGATGGTGCCGGCTTCTCTTTGCGTACCGGTCCGGTACCGCCGGGCCACCGCCCGTCCACGGTCCTTACGGCAAGCTCCAATAGGCCACTCCTGCAGACGGTCACCACCGTCTGCCAACCTTGCTGATCCGTCCGGGCCACACACCCGGACCACTTTCTGTCTGTTCAACTGCTACTTCCCTCCTTCCACTTTCACTTCCAAAACTCTATCTGTCTGCTTTTCCCGCCTCCAGGACTGTGAACTCATCGGTGGGTGGGGCCAACCGCCTGGCCCGCCCCCTGGTGTGAACATCAGCCCCTGGAGGAAGGCAACAAGGGTTTTTGTCTGACTTCGGTATGCCTGACCGGGAGTGTGGGGTGTGTTGGTGTTGTTCTGTGACGACCTGGCTTGTCCAGGGCGCCACATTCCCCCTTAGTAAAATGCAGACCGTCCGCGGGCTGCCCGTCCATCACCGGTTTTATTTTCACAAACTGAAAAAGATAAACGGTAAACAGGTTACAATTATAACATCTTCCCACATCGGGAGGCATGGTTACTTAAACGTTGCTAAACGGTAATGGCTTCCGCTCTCTCCCACCCAAGTAACCTGGCCCTGATGCTGCCCCTAAGCAAACAGGCAGCACCCCTTGACCCCAGTCCAGCACAAGTTACCCGAGCGGGTTCTATCCTTTCCAGGGGACCCACGTCCATGGGGAACCCCTGAAACCCCCGGAGGATCGCCACCGGTTGCGGTAGTGGCGGGCCTGGGCCATTGCTTCCCTCCAGGCCCATCCTCCAAATCAGCCTCTCCGGAGGCGGTTACGGTAAAGCCATGAAACACATTTTATTTACAAACCACAAGTTCGTGGTTGCCCTGCCAGTTCTCGGGCTTGTCCGTAGTAGTTCCTACGCATTTGGTAAAGGGGTCCCAACGGGGACCAGTTGCCGGCAACGACCGGTGCAAATCAGGGCTTCAATCAGGTGACTCTTCGGTTATCATTCTTATCATTCATTTAAAACTTTTAACGGTACTTTCAACACATAATACTGGTGGTCCCAACGGGGACAACTTGCAATGGGACTCCGCTTCCAGCACTCTGATTCTTCGGCGTCGGCCCCATCCTCCGCCACCAGCATATCAAACATGCAGTGACAGGCCTGCTGTGAGAGGGTACCCGTTCCCACCGGTGCGCGGGGTGTAATACACCACCGGCTCCCCCTCGTAGCGGAGACGCTCACTCGCCTCTTCGGGTTCAGGGGTGGGTTCGGCGCCAGGGCCAGAATCATTATCTTTCCTCCCTGCACCAGACGGGTTGCCGCCAGCTGCCGCAGTCTCCAGGCCTTCAGCATCCAGCCCATCAGGTCCTTCTGTAGTAGCACGGGGCAGCAGGTCAGGTGGGTTCACGCTGAGGCGCCCCATAAGTAATGGTAAGAGCGATGCGTGGGTCGAGATTGGGCCGGGCCCCTCAGCCGCAGTGGCCGGTCCTGGTAGGACATAGGGACGTGGGTCACCTGTCGGCTCCGTCACATCTGTTCCCATCCCGTACATTGGGGCAGTCGCAATCAGCATCTCCACCTCATTGGTCCACTGCTCCATCATAAGTCATATCTGGTTCTGCTGGCGTTGGTTGAACTCAATTATTCTGGCCTTCATCCACATTACAGTCCCGGGCTCGGGCACAGCGCCGGGTGCCATCCTGGCCGGGGCCTCCGATACATCTTCGTTAAGGGGCCGTGGTCTCGGCGGCTCCCACAGGAGCGGCTCAGGGCAGCCCTGCGCGTCTGCAGCCGGTTGGTCCGCCGGGGCGGATTGGCAGGGTGTCGCTACCGGTTGGACGGGTAGCGGGCCTAGTGGCGGAGCGGCAGTAGCTAACACTGGTAGCGGGGGAGAAGGCAGGGTGAGCGGGTGCAGGCCGGGCCCCTCAGCCGCAGTGGCCGATCCCTCGGGAATACAGGGGCGTGGGTCTCTTACCCGTTCCTCCAAATCCTCCTCCACCTCACGTCTCCGCATAGCAGCCACCACGTCCGCCATGTCGGTCTGCCACTCCTCCAGGAGGAGCTGCATGTGGGCCTGCAGACGGTCAGTCAGCGGGGCGGTCCGATCCCTCAGCCACGCCGCCGTGCCGGGCGCGGGGGCTTCCTCGTTGGGAGTTGGACTATGCATCTCGGCAATAAGGTTTTCCAGGAACCCAGTATCGCCGCAGAGTCCTGGCGTCCCTGCTTCCACAGCCGCGGTTCACATGCGGCCAGACGCCATCAGTCCCCCTTAGTCTCTTTCCGGCTCCTCCTCTACAGGGGCGGGGTTTTGGCCTTCGCATCTCCACTGCTCAAGGAGACGCTCGAGCGGGAATTTTTCGCGCCCAAGATGGCGGCTTCTCAAATTTTTCGGCCGGACACCTCCGGCGGTCACAAGGCGCACCTCTACCAGACGGAAGAGCGGTAAGATCCTGTTTGTGACGCCAAGTTGTCGCGGGCGGAGGAGAGGACGCTGCGCTCTCCCACTGCTCGGGTCCGGCCGCTGCGGCTGCTGCTCGGTGGTGGCTCGAGCGGTGGGCCGGATCCCGGGGACTCGAGCGGCGTTCCTCGCCCGTGAGTGAAAAGGTGGATTTGATTGTGGGGATTTGGTATTTGTCCGTGACGCCACCCACGGTTGTGGTGAGATTGGTGACACCACCGCTGCTCTGGACGGGGATCCCGGGAGCGATGACAGGGAGCAGCCTGGATGTTAGTTCTCCCCTCCGTGGGTAGGGGTTTGGTTGTCCCGGGGCCCGGTGATGGGGTAGGGATGGATGTCAAGCGGGTTACGGGGCCTGGTGAGGTGCAGGGTCGAGGGGGCAGTGCTGTGCCGTACGGCACGGTGGTACTCACTCAGCCAATGGTGTACACAGAGTCTCCGGTAAAACAAACGGCTGGATGGACGGGTCCCGCAGACGGCTGCGGTGTTTCTCCTCCCGGCAGGTTGATGGTGACTGCCTTTCCCTGCACCTGTGTAACATGTACGGTTCCAATGGGTTCCCACCGGTAACCCGCTGCCCAGCTTGAATGGGTGCTGAAGGAGCCCCTTTTGCCCGCAGGCTCTGGCCCTGGGAACTTTAGCCTTGGCGGTGACTGTTTCCCTCTCTCGGTTGGACTGTTGCCTTCTGTCGGGACTTGGCTGCTGGGAAACCCAGGAGGTTCCCTTCGCTAACGGATTTGGCAAATTCACGGCGACTCCTAGCCTTGCCGGGGTCCGTAAGCCCCTGCCGGATGGTGCTGGCTTCTCTTTGCGTACCGGTCCGGTACTGCCGGGCCACCGCCCGTCCACGGTCCTTACGGCAAGCTCCAAAAAGCCACTCCTGCAGACGGTCACCACTGTCTGCCAACCTTGCTGATCCGTCCAGGCCACACACCCGGACCACTTTCTGTCTGCTCAACTGCTACTTCCCTCCTTTCACTTTCACTTCCAAAACTCTATCTGTCTGCTTTTCCCGCCTCCAGGACTGTGAACTCATCGGTGGGCGGGGCCAACCGCCTGGCCCACCCCCTGGTGTGAACATCAGCCACTGGAGGAAGGCAACAAGGGGTTTTTGTCTGACTTCGGTATGCCTGACCGGGAGTGTGGGGTGTGTTGGTGTTGTTCTGTGATGACCTGGCTTGTCCAGGGCGCCACATAAGCTTTCTTGAAGGGATGGGTTTTCAAGTTCCTTCAGAAAGTTCCAAATGTGGTGGATAATCAGATGTATTAGATCACAGAATTCCAGAGGATGGAGAATACATAGAGGAAGTCTTGAAGGCGATTGGGTGAAAAACATACAAGACTGGAGGAGAGGAGGAGGTCTATAGAGAACCCAAGATTATGTGAGGAAAGATATTGAGAGATTAGTTCAGAGATACTTGTATATGGAGGAGATAGATTATGAACGGCTTTGTGGGTCAATGTCAGTAGTTTGAACTGGATGTGTTGGGAAATTGCGGTTCAATAAAGGAATTTGTAAGTGGGAGAAGCAGAAGAGTAGCAAGGAGAGAGGTGGATTAGTCGGGCAACAGAGTTAAGGTTTGACTGGAGAGGTGCTACCTGTTATCAGGAAGGCCACAGAGGAGGATATTGCAATAAATACCATGAAATCCAAGGCACCAAAACGTTGCGTGTTTTTGCATTTTTCTTCAGTGTATACTGGGACCAATAAAGATAATTTTTCTATAGAGAAGGAGTTTGTGTCTTGGATTTCATGGTGTTTACTGCAACTTTACAGGCAAATGGAGGGTTGTACCGAGTCGCACGAAAAGTGGAGTGGTGCATGAAATACAGCTGCATATATGTAAGAGGAAGTTATTGCAGTAGCTGAGGTGGAAGATGATGATGGTATGCACCAGTATTGTAGTAAATTCATGGTTGAGGAAAAGGATTTGATACAGGGGAAAGCGTGATGTCATTTCCTATGATAGATAAATTGGGTAGGGCAGTTATAGGGAATCTGTCACCAGCTTTTTGCCACCTAACCTAAAAGCAGCATAATGAAGGGGCAGGGATACTGATTCCAGAAATGTGTCACTTACTGGGCTGCTTAGTGTAGTTTTGATAAAAATCACTGTTTAATCAGCAGTAGATTATCATTAGAGGATTACTTGGCCTACTTTCATGTACTCCAGCATATTCATGAGCTCTGTATAGCTACCAGATCTGCATCAGAGAAAACATTGATTTTTTCAAAATAACAGCAAACAGCCAAGTACATGACACATCACTGTAATCAGGGGCTCTGTCTCTTCATTATGCTGCTTTCAGACGTGGGAGCAAAAACCTGGTGACAGATTCCCTTCAAGTGGGATGGAGGAAAGATGATGAGTTTAGTTTTGTCCTTATTGAGTTTCAGGAAGTGAGTATGGAAGATGGAGAATATTTCTGATAGACATGGATTCTGTACAGCAGAGACGTGACGTCTGGGCCAGAGCGGTAGATCTGAGTGTTGTTAGTAAATAGGTAGTACCAGAAGACATGAGACTATATTAGTTGTTCCAGGCCAAAGGTACAGATGGAGAAGAGTAAGGTTCCCAAGACAGAAGCATGAATGACACCAACTGAGAGAGGTCGGATGAGGAGGTAGAATCAGAATCGGAGATCCTAAATCTGTGGTTAGAAAGATATGAGGAGACCCATAGGAGGGGTCTTTGATGCCAGGGAATCTGTAGTAGGAGAGAGTGGTAGGCTTTGCCATTCACTACAGAGACGTCTGTCGCATTCCACAGAGCTGCACAACGGATTTTCTCAGTCTGCCTAGCCCTCCATGTCTGAAGAAGATCTGAATAGATTGAATCATCACACGTAGAGCACATATTTTTGGACTGTCCACAATAAACAACAACCTTTGCTTTATTTTTGTGGAAGCCAGATTATAGTTTGTTGAGAATTAGTTAGATAACAGGTGGGAGGAAATTTTCCACATACTGTTCCAGGAGTTTGGAGGCGAATGGGAGCAGTGATATGGACCAAAAACCAAATTCAGATACCAAAGGTAGAATATGATCATCATATACCGAAAAATTTTCTTTACCTTAAAACCATAAAAGTTATTGACACATATGTCACAGACAGAGTACATACATATGTCGCGGGCGGAGGAGGGGATGCCGCGCTCTCCCTTCTGCTCGGGCCCGGCTGCCGCGGCTTGCTGCTGCCGCTGCTCGGTGGCTCGAGCGATGGGCCGGATCCCGGGGACTCGAGCGGCGCTCCTCGCCCGTGAGTGAAAGGGGTTTGTTTTGGGTGTGGGGATTGTTTATTTTCCGTGACGCCACCCACGGTTGTGGTGATTTGTTGGCACCACCGCTGCTCTGTATGGGGATCCCGGGAAGGATGGTATGGCGCAGCCAGTTGTTGTGTTGCCCCTCCGTGGGTAGGGGTTGGTGATCCCGGGGCCCAGTGATGAGTTGGGAGATGCAGGGCTTGGTGGGCGCAGGGACGCGGGGGCAGCGCTGTGCCTTGCGGCACTGTGGTACTGACTCAGCCTGAGACGATGACACAGTTCTCGGTAAAACACACGGCTGGAAAGACGGTTCCCACGGACGGCTGCACTTGCTTTCCCCAGTAGGTGACGGTCCCTCTGTCCTGCACCTATGTTGATAATGGTTGCGATGGGTTCCCACCGGTAACCCGCTCCCCGGCTTGGATATGGGCCGGAGGAGCCCTACTTTGCCCGCAGACGCTGGCCCTGAGAAACTGGTGCCCTGACGGTGGCGGTGTCTCTCCTCAATGGTTGGACTGTTGCCTTCAATCGGGACTTGGTTGTTTGGAGACAGACGTCCCCTTCACTGACGGATTTGGCAAATTTACGGCGACTCCTAGCCTTGCCGGGATCCGAGAGGCCCCTGCCCTGGTGCTGACTGTTCTTCGTATACTGCTCCAGACCGCCGGGCCACTACCCGTCCGCGGTCCTTCCAGCAACCTCCGAGCAGTCCCCCTCTAGACTGTCACCGCCGTTTGCTGACACTGTCCAGGTACACAGCCGGACCAACTTCAGGCTTTACTACTCTCTCTTTTACTCCTTTTCTGTTACTTCAGCTTTTCTCTTTAGCTCCACTACTACTTCCTTCTACTTCACTCCCCTAACTTGACTCAAGTTCTGCCTGAGCTAAACTCTGTTCTTTCCACTTCTCCCTCCAAACTCTAACTGCCTGGTTCTTCCCGCCTCCAGGGCTGTGAACTCCTCGGTGGGCGGAGCCAACCGCCTGGCCCACCCCCTGGTGTGAACACCAGCCCCTGGAGGAAGGCAACAAGGATTTTGGTAGCCTTGGTGTTCCTAACTGGGGTGTAGGGTGTGGTGGTGTGATGACCTGTGACCCCTGGCTTGCCCAGGGCGTCACATTCCCCCTTAGCAAAATGCAGACCGTCCGCGGGCTACCCGTCCAACACCGGTTTTATTTTCTGAAATATGTAAAAAGAATAAACACACATATAACTTATGACATCATCCCACAACGGGAGGCACATTTCTTAAACGTTACTAACGGTTTACGGTTACGGTTTACGCTCTCTCCCACCCAAGCAACCTGGCCCTGATGCTGCCCCTAAAACCCAGGCAGCACCCCTTGACCCAAGTCCAGCACAAGTCACCCGAGCGGGATCTGTCCTTCCCCTCCAGTGGGTAGCCACCGGTTCCTGTGGTGGCTGGGCCCCAGCCTGCTCTGCTGAGGGCCCTCCCTCCAACCTGCCTCTCCGGAGGCGGCAACTGCGGAAACGGTAACGGTAAAACAACTTATTTACAAGCCACTAACGTCTGTGGTTGCCCTGCAAGTTCACGGGCTTGTCCATGGAAAGTTCTCCATGCAAAACTTTCAAATGGTCCCCACGGGGACAACGGTGCTGGCAACGGCCGGTTTTCAAATCACAGTTAGACAATCAGGTTACTTCTCGGTTTCATCTTCTTTTTATCATTTGCAACTTTTTCAAACAAACACACAGGTGGTCCCAACGGGGACTGGACAACGGTGCTCCGCTGCCCTACTCAGATTCTTCTGCGGAGGCGGCCCCATCCTCCGCCACCAGCATATCAAACATGCACTGACATGCCTGCTGTGGCAGGGGTACCCGGTACCCATTTCCACCGGTATGCGGGGTATGAACAACCACGGGGTCTCCTACATAGTGGGAATGCTCACTTGCCTCTTCAAACTCAGCAGCGGACCCGGGGCTGGGCAGGAGTCGTCACCTCTTGTTCCTGCGTCAGGCGGGTTGCCGCCAGCTGTCGCAGCTTCCTGGCCTCCAGCATCCAGCATTTCAGACCCTTTCGCGGTAGCACGGAGCAGCATATTAGGCGAGCTTACACTGAGGCGCCCCATAAGTAACGGCAAGGGGGATGCATAGGCCGAGACTAGGCCGGGCCCCTCAGCCGCAGCGGCCGGTCCTAGTAGGACATAGGGACGTGGGTCACCAGTCGGTTCTGCTACATCTGTTCCCCCTCCGTACACCGGGGCAGTTGCAATCAGCATCTCCACCTCATTGGTCCACTGCTCCACCATCCTGAAGATCTGATCCTGAGGACGTTGGTGGAATTGAATCACCCAGGCTTTCATCCAGGCCACGGCCCCGGGCTCAGGGTCTGGCACAATCACCGCTGGAGCCTCCAACACATCTTCATCAAGGGGGCTCGGCTCCGGGGGCTTCTGGGGAAACAGTGCAGGGCTGCCCCAGACGCCTGCAGCCGGTCGGTCCGCCTGGGCGGACGGGCAGGGTACCGCTACCGGTTGGACAGGTAGCGGGCCTAGTGGCGGGGCGGCTGCAACTGACGCGGGTAGCGGGGGAGGCAGCAGGGTGAGCGGGTGTAGGCCGGGCCCCTCAGCCGCGATGGCCGATCCCTCCGGAATACAGGGATGTGGGTCTCTTACCCGCTCCTCCAAATCTTCCTCCATCTCGCATCTCCGCATAGCAGCCACCACGTCCGCCATGTCGGCCTCCCACTCTTCCAGGAGAAGCTGCATCCGGGCCTGCAGACGCTGACTCAGCGGGGTAGTCCGGTCCTCTATCCACGCCGCTGTGCCAGGCACGGGGGTCTCGCTGCCGTTTGTTGGAGCGGACATCTCAGCAGTCGTGCTTTCCAGGAACTAGCAACAAGATGGCCACAGGGTCCTGGCGTCCCTGCTTTTATAGCCACCTCACATGCGTCCAGCCGCCATCGCGTTCCCCTTAGCTTCTTTCCGGCCCCTCTGTCCTGCACCTATGTTGATAATGGTTGCGATGGGTTCCCACCGGTAACCCGCTCCCCGGCTTGGATATGGGCCGGAGGAGCCCTACTTTGCCCGCAGACGCTGGCCCTGAGAAACTGGTGCCCTGACGGTGGCGGTGTCTCTCCTCAATGGTTGGACTGTTGCCTTCAATCGGGACTTGGTTGTTTGGAGACAGACGTCCCCTTCACTGACGGATTTGGCAAATTTACGGCGACTCCTAGCCTTGCCGGGATCTGAGAGGCCCCTGCCCTGGTGCTGACTGTTCTTCGTATACTGCTCCAGACCGCCGGGCCACTACCCGTCCGCGGTCCTTCCAGCAACCTCCGAGCAGTCCCCCTCTAGACTGTCACCGCCGTTTGCTGACCTTGCTGACACTGTCCAGGCACACAGCCGGACCAACTTCAGGCTTTACTACTCTCTCTTTTACTCCTTTTCTGTTACTTCAGCTTTTCTCTTTAGCTCCACTACTACTTCCTTCTGCTTCACTCCCCTAACTTGACTCAAGCTCTGCCTGAGCTAAACTCTGTTCTTTCCACTTCTCCCTCCAAACTCTAACTGCCTGGTTCTTCCCGCCTCCAGGGCTGTGAACTCCTCGGTGGGCGGAGCCAACCGCCTGGCCCACCCCCTGGTGTGAACACCAGCCCCTGGAGGAAGGCAACAAGGATTTTGGTAGCCTTGGTGTTCCTAACTGGGGTGTAGGGTGTGGTGGTGTGATGACCTGTGACCCCTGGCTTGCCCAGGGCGTCACACATACATTAAAGGGAACCTGTCATCAGAAATTTAGCTATAAACCTAAAAGTTTCCCCTTCTGCAGCTCCTGGGCTGCATTCTAGCAAGGTTCCTCTAGTTTTTCTGGCCCCTTTTATACCAAAATAAACACTTTATAAAGATGTACCTTTTCGTATGTAAATTTCGTAAATTATCCATGGGGGCGGGCTGCCTGGTGTCCGTTACTGTCCTCCTGCCGATTTACGCCGCCCCCGAAAGCTGAATTTCAAACCTCAGGACGCCACCCCTGGGCGCCCGAGGTCCCGCGCATGCGCTGTGGGACTGTAGCGGGACTGTGCACTGCGTGCACGTGTGACTGCTGGTGACGTTTTGCGCAGACACGAGGTTATGGGCGGTGCTGTGAGTGTCATCAGCAAGTGCCGCCCATAACCTCGTGACCGCACTTTCCCCTCTTCCTCCAGCGTTCTGCGCCGGCCAAATGACCAGACGTCACCTCCTTCCCATCGTACCCTGCAGCAGGAAATAGATGGGAGGAGCGGAGCAGAACAGCACAGGAGAAGCGGAAAGGATCTGAACGATGTACAGAGGGGAGAGCGCGGCCACGAGAGTATGGGCGGGCACTTGCGATGCAATCACAGCGCCGCCCATACTCTCGTGCCTGCGACCACGACACCAGGTGTCCTGGCGTGCACAGGACCTTGGGCGCAGTGGGCGGCGTCCTGAGGGATGATTTGGAGCATGGGGGGACGGCGTAAGGGACAGCAATGGACACCAGAGAGCCCGCCCCCATGGAGAATTTACAAGATTTTCATACCAAAAGGTACAACTTTATAAAGTATTTATTTTGGTTTAAAAGGGGGCACAAAAAGTATAGAAACCTTGCTAGAATGCAGCCCAGGAGCTGCAGAGGGGGAAACATTTAGGTTGAAAGCCAAATTTATGATAACAGGTTCCCTTTAATTGTGATAAAAAAAATTATGAGAGGAAAGGTGGGAAAATATATATATCCTATTCTCGCCCATCCTAACATACGGGGGTCGGCGTCCTAATTGATCATGATGCCCCCGTTCCTCGCCGACTGACGTCCTATGCTGACCCTTCACTCACTCTCGAGTATATCCCGTGTATCTGTATATCAGTGGATATGGTACAACACCAAAGATAAAGCCCACAGGGATAGTTTGTGCACAGAGTCATGTACAGAAAAAGGACTAAGTCCATCACTATTCATCCGTCATAATCTATAGGGGATGGGCCAGGCTAAGTCTTAAGTCAACTCTCAGTAAGAATTTTTGAATATTGACTTGTGCTGTTTTTTGTCCAGGATTCACCCTACGCATTTCGCCCCTTAGTTAGCAAAATCGGGGCTCATCAGGGGTATATCAACATGGATCCTTGAAACTCACAGCTTCAAACCTAAAATAGAACAAAGGGTTTTTTATGAACCACTGTTACCATCAATACGGACTTATTCACCACACGTGTGACATATAAATTGTGGAATACAAACACGTAGGATGAATCCTGGACAAAAAACAGCACAAGTCAATATTCAAAAATTCTTACTGAGAGTCGACTTAAGACTTAGCCTGGCCCATCCCCAATAGATTATGACGGATGAATAGTGACGGACTTAGTCCTTTTTATGTACATGACTCTGTGCACAAACTATCCCTGTGGGCTTTATCTTTGGTGTTGCACTTTACCCACTGATATACAGATACTAGGGATATACTCGAGAGTGAGTGAAGGGTCAGCATAGAACGTCAGTCGGCGAGGAACGGGGGCATCATGATCAATTAGGACGCCGACCCCCGTATGTTAGGAAGGGCGAGAATAGGATATATATATTTTCCCACCTTTCCATTCATAATTTTTTATCACAATTAATGTATGTATGTACTCTGTCTGTGACATATGTGTCAATAAAATTTATGGTTTTAAGGTAAAGAAAATTTTTCGGTATATGATGAGCAGTGATATGGAACAATCATTGGATGTAGAGGTCAGGTCAAGGGATGGTTTCTTCAAGATAGGTGTGATTGTTGTGTCACATTTGAAAACAGAAGGGAAGGTACCAGAATTATTTCATAGGTTGAAGAAATGTATTTGGGCTGAGAAACTGTGATGGTGAGTTTGGGGAGAAGTGGGATGGGATTGGGGTTAAGTGCACACTTGGTGAGGTGTGATTTGGAGAGAAGATAAGTAAGCTCTTCTTCAGTGATGGTGGTGACAGGAGCCAGATAGAAAGGTGGGTTGGAGTGAGTACTGCCTCTTCTTTATCGGGACTGTATACTAACCCAGAGGTAAACTTCTCAGCACCCCTCGGGGCCAACATCCTTTTGCCGCCCCTGCAACCCTCATCCCCTTTTTATGAACGGAGTTGGTCGGGGGTACTATGACTACTACTACCCCATACCTCGGCTGAGCCCCGGCCAGTCCTTCAGTGGGGAGGAAGGTTATGTGGGAAGGTCGGTTGTATAGAGTGGTTGTGGTGGTTGGAGTAGTAATATGATTATATAGTGCCATTTGCTACACCAAATTCACTATAACAGCCAAGCAAAAGGGTATAGAAAAATGTGGTAAACAATTAAAATGTAACTTTTATTAACTAATCGTTAAAAGCCATAAACCACACAACAATAATGGTTGTAAAACCAACCTAGTAAGAACGGAGAGGGTGTCGGGCTCCTATATTTGCCAACTCAGGATAAACTTCACATGGAGGGGAAACTCGTTCCTCCGTAGTGAGGGTAATGAGGACAACACTAAGTTGTCAGACACAATAATTAATGTGTAACAGGGTCATATAAATCACTGTAGTCTCAATGTAAAAAAGAGAGAACAAGGTTGTCCAATATGTAGAGGGGGGGGGCAATCAAAACAGCCTCACATTACCCCTCAATTGGCAACCATCTGAACTGATATGCTCCTAGACCTCCCAACGCGTTTCATACTTCGCTTATTCCTCAGGGGACTATGGTCATGTGAGAGCTGAAAAGATGAGCAAAAAATAGTCAGAATAACACCTGAACCTGTAAAAAGAATCTAGCATACATTGAAAAAGAACCCAGGTATTTACTTTCCGTGTGATGGACCTCCAGCATGTAGTGTTTGGGCCTGGCATAAAGCAAGGAACTTACAAAAAGCCCGCACTTAAATATCCTGTGGGCGTGTGGGGGTAGCTCCGCCTGCACCAATGAGGCTAGATGAACGCCCCCTCACACTGGGAGGCGGGGATAGGGGATATACCTCAGTGTCTCCCCGGCCGGAGTTCCCTGAACCCATACAACAAGGATACTCCCCCCTATATAACTTGTTCATGCTGACTTGCGCCGAAATCCCGACCAAAAAGCCGAGTCACAGGGTGGTTAGTTAAAAGTACCGCCACCCACCCTGGTGACGTGGCGGCCACTTATTGGCGGTGCTTTTTCTGTACATGACTCTGTGCACAAACTATCCTTGTGGGCTTTATCTTTGGTGTTGCACTTTACCCACTGATATACAGATACACGGGATATACTCGAGAGTGAGTGAAGGGTCAGCATAGAACGTCAGTCGGCGAGGAACGGGGGCGTCATGATCAATTAGGACGCCGACCCCCGTATGTTAGGAACGGCGAGAATAGGATATACAGTTAGGTCCAGAAATATTTGGACAGTGACACAATTTTCGCGAGTTGGGCTCTGCATGCCACCACATTGGATTTGAAATGAAACCTCTACAACAGAATTCAAGTGCAGATTGTAACGTTTAATTTGAATGTTTGAACAAAAATATCTGATAGAAATTGTAGGAATTGTACACATTTCTTTACAAACACTCCACATTTTAGGAGGTCAAAAGTAATTGGACAAATAAACCAAACCCAAACAAAATATTTTTATTTTCAATATTTTGTTGCGAATCCTTTGGAGGCAATCACTGCCTTAAGTCTGGAACCCATGAACATCACCAAACGCTGGGTTTCCTCCTTCTTAATGCTTTGCCAGGCCTTTACAGCCGCAGCCTTCAGGTCTTGCTTGTTTCAGGGTCTTTCCGTCTTAAGTCTGGATTTGAGCAAGTGAAATGCATGCTCAATTGGGTTAAGATCTGGTGATTGACTTGGCCATTGCAGAATGTTCCAATTTTTTGCACTCATGAACTCCTGGGTAGCTTTGGCTGTATGCTTGGGGTCATTGGCCATCTGTACTATGAAGCGCCGTCCGATCAACTTTGCGGCATTTGGCTGAATCTGGGCTGAAAGTATATCCCGGTACACTTCAGAATTCATCCGGCTACTCTTGTCTGCTATTATGTCATCAATAAACACAAGTGACCCAGTGCCATTGAAAGCCATGCATGCCCATGCCATCACGTTGCCTCCACCATGTTTTACAGAGGATGTGGTGTGCCTTGGATCATGTGCCGTTCCCTTTGTTCTCCAAACTTTTTTCTTCCCATCATTCTGGTACAGGTTGATCTTTGTCTCATCTGTCCATAGAATACTTTTCCAGAACTGAGCTGGCTTCATGAGGTGTTTTTCAGCAAATTTAACTCTGGGCTGTCTATTTTTGGAATTGATGAATGGTTTGCATCTAGATGTGAACCCTTTGTATTTACTTTCATGGAGTCTTCTCTTTACTGTTGACTTAGAGACAGATACACCTACTTCACTGAGAGTGTTCTGGACTTCAGTTGATGTTGTGAACGGGTTCTTCTTCACCAAAGAAAGTATGCGGCGATCATCCACCACTGTTGTCATCCGTGGACGCCCAGGCCTTTTTGAGTTCCCAAGCTCACCAGTCAATTCCTTTTTTCTCAGAATGTACCCGACTGTTGATTTTGCTACTCCAAGCATGTCTGCTATCTCTCTGATGGATTTTTTCTTTTTTTTCAGCCTCAGGATGTTCTGCTTCACCTCAATTGAGAGTTCCTTAGACCGCATGTTGTCTGGTCACAGCAACAGCTTCCAAATGCAAACCAACACACCTGTAATCAACCCCAGACCTTTTAACTACTTCATTATTTACAGGTTAACGAGGGAGACGCCTTCAGAGTTAATTGCAGCCCTTAGAGTCCCTTGTCCAATTACTTTTGGTCCCTTTAAAAAGAGGAGGCTATGCATTACAGAGTTATGATTCCTAAACCCTTTCTCCGATTTGGATGTGAAAACTCTCATATTGCAGCTGGGAGTGTGCACTTTCAGCCCATATTATAGATATAATTGTATTTCTGAACATGTTTTTGTAAACAGCTAAAATAACAAAACTTGTGTCACTGTCCAAATATTTCTGGACCTAACTGTATATATTTTCCCACCTTTCCATTCATAATTTTTTATCACAATTAATGTATTTATGTACTCTGTCTGTGACATATGTGTCAAAAAAATTTATGGTTTTAAGGTAAAGAAAATTTTTCGGTATATTATGAGCAGTGATATGGAACAATCATTGGATGTAGAGGTCAGGTCAAGGGATGGTTTCTTCAAGATAGGTGTGATTGTTGTGTCACATTTGAAAACAGAAGGGAAGGTACCAGAATTATTTCATAGGTTGAAGAAATGTATTTGGGCTGAGAAACTGTGATGGTGAGTTTGGGGAGAAGTGGGATGGGATTGGGGTTAAGTGCACACTTGGTGAGGTGTGATTTGGAGAGAAGATAAGTAAGCTCTTCTTCAGTGATGGTGGTGACAGGAGCCAGATAGAAAGGTGGGTTGGAGTGAGTACTGCCTCTTCTTTATCGGGACTGTATACTAACCCAGAGGTAAACTTCTCAGCACCCCTCGGGGCCAACATCCTTTTGCCGCCCCTGCAACCCTCATCCCCTTTTTATGAACGGAGTTGGTCGGGGGTACTATGACTACTACTACCCCATACCTCGGCTGAGCCCCGGCCAGTCCTTCAGTGGGGAGGAAGGTTATGTGGGAAGGTCGGTTGTATAGAGTGGTTGTGGTGGTTGGAGTAGTAAAGACTTGTATTATTTGGATGATCTTGTTTTTAAAATATGTGGCAAAGTCTTCTGCAGAGATGAAGGTGGTCAGAGGGGACAGTGGAGGGCCAGGTATGCAATTAAAAGCGTTGAGTAACTGTTTGGGGCTGTGGAATAAAGAAGATGTGAGGTATGAGATATTTAGCTGAATAAAGACTTGCTTTTCCTGTATGTGATATATTTTTGAATGGTACTTTGAGATTCACATACGAGATGTGCTGATTTTATAATCATTTCCTCGATGAACAAGTATTTTGCTTGTTTGTCGGGGGACTGTTACTTGTTTACACTGATTATATGAAAATGAGCAATCCTAAGAAAACTTGTTTCTAATAATATGCCAAAGGCCAAAATATATTATATGAAGTTGGTTAAAAAATGAAAGGAGTTTTCTATTCATATACATTTTAGGGTCAGTTTACATATCATTTGTCAGATAATTTGGCTCATGGTCAATATTCATTAATATACTCTTCATTTTGCTGTCTAGAATAGCATAGTTCATTATACTAAATTTTAATAATGTATTAAATAAAACCAGGATTTTAGGGAAGAAATAATCCCACAAAATAAATATAATTAAAAACCTCTTACGAAGGAAAGCTCCGAAATGTACGTCAGGTGTGAGGGTGGTGTGCTCCCTTACCAGGTATTGTTGACAGTTGTATCCACCTCTTGGCTGTCTGCACTTGTATCCATAGCTTTTTTATAATACTAATAATATAATGGTCTGCACTCAGACTACAGCAGATGATGGTGCACGTGAAAAGAGGGCAAATGCCCTAAAGTCATATAATAATGAATTCACTGCACTCAAATTTGTGATTTTTAATTTATTGGAGAATTAATAAGCAACGGCGCTGCTGCGCTTGCAAACCACATATATCCTCAAGGCACCTTTTCCATATACTTCAGTGCCACAGTGCACATCATCTTTCACCCTACAGTCACCCACTATACAGCGACTTGACTAAGACCCTGGTGGGTCGAAACGTCGTTGGATGTTTGCTTTACCACTTTGCTCCAATAAATTAAAAATCACAAATTTGAGTGCAGTGAATTCATTATTACATAGCTTTTCTATATGCAGAATTTCCACTGGGCTATTCAGTAAGGTGCAATAAGGTTATGAGCGCATGTTTTCTCTGTCTGTAAGCCAGATCTGCCCGTTTATCAGTGATGTATTACATTGCTATGATATATTTATTAATGGGTGGATTGCATTCCTGCAGCCGAAATGTAATTAACACAGATTAGTTGATACAGTATGTGTATCTGTATCCCGGGTTACAATGGTTGAACAGTGGTGATTGATATATACTATACAAATTTGTGTACCTGGTGGGTTTGTACAAATGTGACGCCCTGGCAAAACCAGGTAGTCACACAGTTTAGGCCCCCGCATAACACCATCCCACACAGGGTTACATATAGCCGACCTGAAACCCTAGTCACTTCCCCCAGGAAAGGACAGACACACCAGGGGCGGGACCAAGCGGATGGAGAAAAGCCCACCGAGGAGTCTAGAGAGCCCGGGGCGGGAAAACAGCCAGTTCAGTTGGGAGTGTCAGTTGAGAGAGGAGTAGGAGAGAGGACAGGCATCAGGGTCGGAGCCCTGACGCACTGACTAGGTGGCAGACGGTGGTCCGTATCTGACAGGAGACGGGAAGACGGCTGCCGGAGATCCGAGGTGGACCGGGACAGGGTTGGAGTCCGCCGGTACCGACTCCAGAGAACTGACCCGGAAATCGTGCACAGAGGGGGTACTTGGACCCTGAAGCCAGGACCGGAACCAACGGCTTAGCTAATTAACCAATTGAGGGTAGGATTATAGGTCCTATCCCAACTAAAGTCGCAAAAGCAGACAACAGCCCACCGCGCGGGATAAAGGGCAACCGCCAGGGCCCGGTAGATCCCATGGGCCAGCGTCAGCGGGCAGGCTCCCCACAAAAGGACCGGGAGCGGACTCCCGTGTTTCACACCGGAAAGTCCACCACACCAAACACTGAGTGCAGAGGAAAGTGATACAGACCACCAGCCCGGGTGTGGGATCAGATACACCCGACCGCGGCGGCCGGCCACCAGCACCTTTATTTACCATTGGACTCGTGTGATTTATTCAATCGTGAGTAAACTAACATTCCCCAGTCTGACTGGGCGCCCCGGTCCCTGCAGTCACCATCCTCAGCATAAGAGCCACTGGGCCCCGGGGCATCCATCCCTACCCACAGAGGGGTTAACATCCAGCTGCCATCCCATCGTCCCCCGGGTGTCCCACAACAGCAGTGGTGGTGTCACATCTCACCACACACCGTGGGTAGCGTCACAGACAGTTTACGGCTAATCCCGTACAAATACATCCCCTTTTATTTGAAGTGTCCGCGCGACCCCCGGGTCCGGTAGAATCCCTCGAGCCACACTGCGGATCGGGATCCGAGCAGCCCGGCTGCTGGCATGGGGGCAGCACATAAACACTAAACTTGATATTTGAACTCTGTGGTTATCAGTGCAACTGTTGTGATTGAAGGACAGTTTCATATATATCTTATGTTGGGTACTATATCAAACATGAAAGCAACTGCTATATGTAGTCATTAGTCGTCCTATGTGTGTGTGTGTATATATACAGTCAGGGCCAGAAATATTTGGACAGTGACACAAGTTTTGTTATTTTAGCTGTTTACAAAAACATGTTCAGAAATACAATTATATATATAATATGGGCTGAAAGTGCACACTCCCAGCTGCAATATGAGAGTTTTCACATCCAAATCGGAGAAAGGGTTTAGGAATCATAGCTCTGTAATGCATAGCCTCCTCTTTTTCAAGGGACCAAAAGTAATTGGACTAGGGACTCTAAGGGCTGCAATTAACTCTGAAGGCGTGATGGCATGGGCATGCATGGCTTTCAATGGCACTGGGTCACTTGTGTTTATTGATGACATAACAGCAGACAAGAGTAGCCGGATGAATTCTGAAGTGTACCGGGATATACTTTCAGCCCAGATTCAGCCAAATGCCGCAAAGTTGATCGGACGGCGCTTCATAGTACAGATGGACAATGACCCCAAGCATACAGCCAAAGCTACCAAGGAGTTCATGAGTTCAAAAAAGTGGAACATTCTGCAATGGCCAAGTCAATCACCAGATCTTAACCCAATTGAGCATGCATTTCACTTGCTCAAATCCAGACTTAAGACGGAAAGACCCTGAAACAAGCAAGACCTGAAGGCTGCGGCTGTAAAGGCCTGGCAAAGCATTAAGAAGGAGGAAACCCAGCGTTTGGTGATGTTAATGGGTTCCAGACTTAAGGCAGTGATTGCCTCCAAAGGATTCGCAACAAAATATTGAAAATAAAAATATTTTGTTTGGGTTTGGTTTATTTGTCCAATTACTTTTGACCTCCTAAAATGTGGAGTGTTTGTAAAGAAATGTGTACAATTCCTACAATTTCTATCTTATATTTTTGATCAAAGCTTCAAATTAAACGTTACAATCTGCACTTGAATTCTGTTGTAGAGGTTTCATTTCAAATCCAATGTGGTGGCATGCACAGCCCAACTCGCGAAAATTGTGTCACTGTCCAAATATTTCTGGACCTAACTGTAGGTATGTGTTGTCTTGGTATATAAATTGTATTGAGCACATGGCCCTTCATTTTTAATTATATTTATTTTGTGGAATTATTTCTTCCCTAAAATCCTGGTTTATTTAATTATTTAATACATTATTAAAATGTATTATATTTATGACCTGTGTTGGTTTTTCTGTATATATTTTATCCCTGTTGGTTTCGATGGTCATTATGGGGATGGTCTTATCACACCCGCTACACACATTTTGAGTTAACTAGAATTAACTATACATTTATATATATCTCTTTGTGGTGGGGTTTCTTTTTTGCTCATTTTTTCATATTTTAGTTCATTATACTGGAGTGGTATACAGCACGAAATACTGTATGGCTATATAGTGCATGAATCATAGCATTCTGTCAGAGGCATACGTTGAGTACACCTCCGGCAGATGGGCCAAACAACACAGTTGTAGGCACATAGGTTGAGCACCACTATTGTAATTAATCCCGATCTGTTCCCGATGCAGAGGTGGCTGTGTATGGAGAGTTATTTCCAATATTGTTCATGAACATTAAGTAAACTGCCAGGAATACTCAGTGATTTTTTTTTTTTCCAGGTGCAAAAACATTACTTTTACTTTTCACCGGTGACAGCAGTGGTATTGTGAAAAAATGGAAACAAAATGAACTGTCTCCCTTTACTTACAGGTAAATTCTGTATTTCTATGTTGAGGATTTCCATCATATACAGTACAGACCCAAAAGTTTGGACACACCTCCTCATTCAAAGAGTTTTCTTTATTTTCAGGACTCTGAAAATTGTAGATTCACATTGAAGGCATCAAAACTATGAATTAACACATGTTAGGTTGAGGTCTGGTGACTGTGGAGGCCAGGTCATCTGGCGTAGCACCCCATCACTCTCCTTCTTAGTCAAATAGCCCTTACACAGCCTGGAGGTGTGTTTGGGGTCATTGTCCTGTTGAAAAATAAATAATGGTCCAACTAAACGCAAACCGGATGGAATAGCATGCCGCTGCAAGATGCTGTGGTGGCCATGCTGGTTCAGTATGCCTTCGATTTTGAATAAATCCCCAACAGTGTCACCAGCAAAGCACCCCCACACCATGACACCTCCTCCTCCATGCTTCACGGTGAGAACCAGGCATGTAGAGTCCATCTGTTCACCTTTTCTTCATCGCACAAAGACACGGTGGTTGGATCTAAAGATCCCAAAATTGGACTCATCAGATCAAAGCACAGATTTCCACTGGTCTAATATCCATTCCTTGTGTTATTTAGCCCAAACAAGTCTCTTCCTCTTGATGCCTGTCCTTAGCAGTGGTTTCTTAGCAGCTATATTACCATGAAAGCCTGCTGCACAAAGTCTTCTCTTAACAGTTGTTCTAGATATGTGTCTGGTGCTAGAACTCTGTGTGGCATTGACCTGGTCTCTAATCTTAGCTGCTGTTAACCTGCGATTTCTGAGGCTGGTGACTCGGATAAACGTATCCTCCGCAGCAGAGGTGACTCTTGGTCTTCCTTTCCTGGGGCGGTCCTCATATGAGCCAGTTTCTTTGTAGCGTTTGATGGTTTTTGCCACTGCACTTGGCGACACTTTCAATGTTTTCCTAATTTTTCGGACTGACTGACCTTCATTTCTTAAAGTAATGGATGGCCACTCGTTTTTCTTTACTTAACAGCTTTTTTCTTGCCATAATACAAATTCTAACAGTCTATTCAGTAGGACTATCAGCTGTCTATCCACCAGACTTCTGCACAACACAACTGATGGTTCCAACCCCATTTATAAGGCAAGGAATCCCACTTATTAAACCTGACAGGGCACACCTGTGAAGTGAAAACCATTTCCGGTGACTACCTCTTGAAGCTCATCAAGAGAATCACAAGAGTGTGCAAAGCGGTAATCAAAGCAAAAGTTGGCTACTTTGAAGAACCTAGAATATAAGACGTATTTTCAGTTGTTTCACAATTTTTTGTTAAGTATTTCATTCCATATGTGTTAATTCATAGTTTTGATGCCTTCAATGTGAATCAACAATTTTCAGAGTCATTAAAATAAAGAAAACTCTTTGAATGAGAAGGTGTGTACTCTTGGTCTGTACTGTATATAAATCTATTCTACCTTGTTATTTTGCACAACTAACTCAGAAGTGTGCAGTCACATAGAGTGACACATAGTGACTGCAGACTCATCACAAACTTAGGATAACTCCTTTAATGCTCCTAACATTAAAAAAAAAAAAAAAAAAAAAAGAGAGTAACCCTTACATTGCCAGATGGCACAATACTTAATCCTGTATAATGTAATCTTATAAATTATGAACTGTTACATTTGTACAGGATCAAGACTTATAAATAACAGCACAGGAATACATCATCCGAGAGCCACCAAAGGTACAAAAATACATCACTAGAGCATCAGTACAGAACACAGCATCAAAACCCTCATCAGTACAGAAATACATCATGAGAACCACAACAGGTACAGAAACAAAGCATCAAAATGCTCATCAGTACAGAAATTCATCATAAGAACCACCAGCAGTACAGAAATACATCCATATAACCCCTATCAGTACAGAAACAGCAGCAAAACCCTCATCAGTACAGGAATACACCACAAGAATTGGTACATGGTACATCAATTGTAATTTCAGATCAACCCTGTATATATATTTATCTGATGAACCTAGAACTTCCAGTATGTCCTTAACCCCTTAACGACCGCGGGCAGTAATATTACATCCTAGCGGTCATAGTGTTACTGCCCGCGGTTTGCTACCGGTAACTTGCCGCGATCGACGCACATCTCAGCTGATTTTCACAGCTGAGATGTGTGCCTGCCAGGCACGAGCAGAATCGTTATCTGCTCGTGCCGTTTAAACCCCTTAAATGGTGCTGTCAATATGTGACAGCGCATTATAACGGCATCGGCGTAAACATTTACTCACCTGCCGATACCGGAAGTCACGTGACGTGATCACGTGACTTCCGGTGGTTGCCATGGTAGTACAGGGTCATGTGATGACTCCTGTAGCTCACATGAATTACTTTCGGTTTCACCCGGCCCGGAACTAGGTGATGCAGTAAATGAGCATATCTGCTGTTTACAGCTGTATAGCTGTGATCAGCAGATATGACAGAGCGATCGGATTATTCATCCATATAGCCCCCTAGGGGGACTAGTAAAATAAAACGGAAACAGTTAAAAAAAAAAGTTTTAAAAAATTAAAAAAATAAAAAAACCTAAAAGTTCAAATCACCCCCCTTTCGTCCCATTGCAAATTAAAGGGTTAAAAAAATAAAAATATACACATTTAGTATCGCCGCATTCAGAAACGCCCCATCTATCAAAATATAAAATCAATTAATCTGATCAATAAACGGCATAGCGACAAAAAAATAACAATAACAGGCGATCATCAAAACATAGCATCTGTGCAAAAATGGTACAGTTAAAAACAGTAGCCTGAGGCACAAAAAATAAGCCATCACTGAGACATAGATCCCAAAAAATGAGAACGCTACGGGTCACGGAATATGGCGTAAACCGTGCGCCACTTTTTTCGGACAAACTTCTGATTTTTTTTTAAACCCTTATATAAAAGTAAACCTATATATGCTTGGTGTCTACGAACTTGCACTGACCTGAGGCATCACACCCACACATCAGTTTTACCATATAGTGAACACAGTGAATAAAATATCTCAAAAACAATAGTGCTATTGCACTTTTTTTGCAATTTTTCCACATTTGGAATTTTTTTGCCGTTTTCCAGTACACTATATTGTTACATCTCGTGGCTCTCCTGAGGCAAGGACTGAGGCAGTCTCCCATTCCTTGCCTGCCACGAGCACTCCTGCTCAGCAGCGCCAAAGGTCTGCCAGACTGCGCAGTGTGCAGGAGATACCTTCTCAGAGAGGCAGCAGAAGGGTGACACCTAGTGGTTCTCCTGTTACAAGGAGTGAAGCGGTCTCCCATTCCTGGCCTGCCGCAGACTCTCCTGCTCAGCGGCCCCGAAGGTCTGCGAGGCTGCGCAATGTGCAGAGGTTTACTGCTCAGGGAAGCAGTGAGATTCCCGTTATCTCTCCACATTGTGAGACCGAGGATCCCGCCTCTATTTCCCAGAGGCAGGAGGGTGAGCATGTGCAATGCGTGGTGGGTCCTGATTCGCTCACTGACGTCACACGGCTTGATGACAAGGCTGGTGACGTGGTGAATCCTGACTGGCCAGGCTGGGACGTCGTGGACCCTGATTGGGTCAAGTCCGTCATCTCCGCCTCGCGCCCGCCCTCGGGTGGAGCTGCACCTGCTTAAAAGCTCCCCCTGCCATCATGGCGGCGCGCGACCGTCCTTCTATGTTTGGATGTCTGGCAGCGTGCTGCCACGCCACTGCTCAGGCATTACTGTCGCTTGTGGGCTTGGCCCTTGCTGCTCCGGCAGTACCCCCGTCAACAGGCCGTGTTCCTGTCCCAGGTGAGCTCGTCAAGTCTCCATTGGACTCACCTGGTTATTGAAAGCACACGTGCGTGGGCACCTCTGTGCTACCCTCGTGCCATATTCTCGTGACTTCCACTGGCACACGTGCGTGGGCACCTCTGTGCTTCCCCGTGCAACAGGTACACCGAGCCGTGAGATCTGTGCCATACAACCCTCACGGGTTAGGGCAGATCGGTGTACATAGATCGTCTGTGACTTTCCAGACGATCGCTAGCAGCAACCCGCTCACTCTTCACCCACCATAGCGGCGGTCCCTTACACCGCACAGTGGACCTTGACCGGCGGAAGCAGTCCATTTCCCATCTTGGCACGCTTCCCCGGGTCCCCCTCGTAACACTATATGGTAAAACTTTATGGTTTAATTTAAAAGTACAGCTCGTTCCGCAAAAAATGAGCCCTCACATGACCATATTGACTGAAAAATAAAAAAGTTACGTCTCTCGGAAGAAGAATGGCGAAAAAAAAACCAGAAAGCGAAAAATCATGAAGGGGTTAATCAATTGTAAGAAGATACTGGGAGTTATAGTTATCAGTCATTATAAGACCATACAGGCACCACAGTACAGATGAGAATTAGTCAGTATCACAAATAATCATTTACATGTACCTTATAGATGATGTTGTCTCTGATCGGAGTTGTGCTTTTTCTTTATCTTGTCCAGATGCCATGATGACTTTTCATGGCCACAGCTCATCTCTGCAGACTTCCATCTTCTTTGCTTTTCTGCAGCACATCCCAACACGATGCCTGAAAAATAAGAGTGTCATTATAATGTCCCTGAATAAAAATATCTGCCCTACACTGCGCTCTTGAATAATAAATTGCCCCTCACCGTGTTCCCAGCACAAAATATGACATACACACTGTTCCTCCTATGGTACGTGCCCTCCACACTGCACTCTCCTTTCCATGCTGAGCCCCCTATTCACACTGTCTTCTACACTGTGTCCCCCTATACTGCCCAGTCTCTATACTGTTCCATCTCATCACACTTCCCCCTCCTTTCTGTGACCTCACACTATCCCCAATGAAGACCTTTCTAAATACCACCCCCACCCACACTACCTAGTCGTGTCTGCATGCATCCATTACACCATACCCAGTCTTTATGTGCCCCCTCACATTTTTTTCATCTCATATGGTCTTATAAGGACCTCTGTAGTCATCACCACTTTGCTCCCCAACCTATGTCTGCACCCACCCCCCTCTCGTACTGTGTCCGCACCCATCCCCCTCCCTATACTGTGTCCACACACAGTCCCCTCACTTCCCATACTGTATCTGCACCCATCGATCTCTCACTTCCCATACTGTATCCACACCAATCCCCCTTACTTCTCATACTGTGTTCGCACCCATCCCCCCTCACTCTTCATACTGTGTCCACACTCATCCTCCCTCACTTCCCATATGGTGTTCGCACCCTCATGCTCCCCACACTGTGTCTTTAAATTTAATCCATGGCTCCCCATACTACCCCATTCATTCAGTCCATCTACTGTGTCTACACTTACCCCCTTGCTCCCTATTCTGGGTTCTCAAATAACCCCCGATTGCTCCACATACACCACCCCTCCACCCTTTACCCGTTCATTAATTACAATCAATCTTTAGTCTCGTCAGCTCCATAGGAGCACTTTCCACCAACCCCACACACTCCTCTGCGGAGTTGAGGAGTGACATCAGCAGCGTGATTAGCTGACCAGATCACACTGCTGATGCTTGACAGCGGCACAGAGAAAATCCGACTCCCATGCAGTCGCTGGTGAGACACCGTGGATACCCATCTCGGGTGACCTGATGGCACCCCCTGTGTGTCCAGGCCCCCCTCTGTGCTTCTGCTCACCAGACCCCATACAGGAGTCATTGTTGTCATGCCCTGATGGGGGCCCTGGTGGGTGCTATATAAAGAATTATTATTTTGCCTATTTTACCTCAGGTTCAGTACGTTTATATGTGATGTATATTACATACAGTATTTCACAAACACCTACACCTCCCACATTTTTGTTAATATTTTCTTATTTCTTTTCATGGGACAAGATATGACATTTTGTACTATGTAAAGTAATAACTGTACAGCTTGTATTAGGCCTGAGCCACACGGCGAGAAAAACAGTGCTAGTGGAGTGCGATAAAACATCGCATTCCCCTCGGACCAATTCTAGCCTGTGTGTCAGCACACATAAGCGATTATTTTCTCAGCCCTAATCGGACCGAGAAAACAATCGCAGCATGCTGCGATTGTAAGCTGAGACTCTTTCTCTCGCACCCATTCAAGTGAATGGGGCGAGAGAAAAATCGCACTGCACTCGCGGTACACCGGTGTACTGCTAATGCAGTACGAGAATGGCAATAGCCGGCTACGCAGGAGAGAGGGAGAGAAATCCCTCCCTCCCCTCTTCAGTGCCGCCCCGCCCCCCGCAGCTGAGGTCTGCTCACACGAACGGACCTCAGTTGCAAGGACACACGCATGACACTCGACTCTGCTGTTCTGCCAGCACGAGCCGAGTGTCATGCAAGGGGATCGCAGTAGTCCCCGTGTGGCCCCAGCCTAACAGTGTAAATTTGGTGTGCCCTCTAAATAACTCAATACACAGCAATTGATGTCTAAACCACAGGCAACAAAAGTGAGTACACCCCTAAGTGAAAATGGCCAAATTGCGCCCAAAGTGTCAATATTTTGTGTAATCACCATTATTTTCAAGCAGTGTCTTACCTTTCTTGGGCACGGAGGTCACCATCACGGAGATGGTGGATGTTAAAGTCCTTGAACTCCTCCACTTTCCGTTTGAGGAGGCCCCACAGATGCTCAATAAGGTTTAGGTCTGGAGACATGTTTGGCCAGCACCTTTACCCTCAGTTTCTTTAGCAAGGCAGTAGTCGTCTTGGAGGTGTGTTTGAGGTGATCATCATATTGGAATACTGCCCTGCAGTCCAGATTCCAAAGGGGGGATCGTGCTCTGCTTCAGTATGTCACAGTACATGTTAGCATTCACGGTTCCCTCAATGAACTCTAGCTCCCCACAGCCAGTAGAACTCATGTACCCCCCGAAACCATGATAATCCCACCACCATGCTTGACTGTATGCAAGACACACTTGTCTTTGTACTCCTCACCTGGTTGCCGCAATACACGCTTGACACCATCTGAAACAATTAAGTTCATCTTTGTCTCATCAGACGACAGGATCTGGTTCCAGTAATCCATGTCCTTAGTCTGCTTGTCTTCAGCAAACTGTTTGCCAGGTTTCTTGCACATCATCTTTAGAAGAGGTTTTATTCTGGGACGACAGCTATGTAGACCAATTTGATGCAATGTGTTGCTTATGGTCTGAGAGCTGACAGGCTGACCCCTCCACCACTTTTAACTTTTGCAGTCATGTTGGCAGCACTCATACATTTACTTTGAAGATACATTCTCTGGATATGACGTTGAGCACATGCACTCAACTTCTTTGGTCACACAAGGCCTATTTTGTGTGGAACCTGTCTTTTTAAACCGCTGTATGGTCTTGACCACCATCTCCTTTGCCCTTGAAACTCACTCTTACTGTTTGACCGCATCTGAGCTGGAGGGTGGTGAGATGAGGAACCGAGTAATGGCTGCACTGGAGATTTTGGATCCGTTTTTCATCTAGGGAGTCCTTTCATGAATGTCCTTTGTCGCGGGCGGAGGAGGGGACGCTGCGCTATCCCACTGCTCAGGTCCGGCTGCCGCTGCTGCTGCGGCCTGCTGCTGCTCGGTGGCTCGAGCGATGGGCCGGATCCCGGGGACTCAAGCAGCGCTCCTCGCCCGTGAGTGAAAGGGGTTTGGTTGTTGGGATAGTTTATTGTCCGTGACGCCACACACGGTTGTGGTGATTGTATGGACACCACCGCTGCTCTGTATGGGGATCCCGGGAGCGGTGACAGGGAGCAGCAAAGTTGTTAGTTCTCCCCTCCGTGGGTAGGGGGTGGTTGTCCCGGGGCCCAGTGATGAGGTGGGGGATGCTGGATGGCAGGGCCGGTGCAGGGCTTGGTGGGGTGCAGGGACGCGGGGGCAGCGCTGTGCCTCACGGCACTGTGGTACTCACTCAGCCTGAGACGGTGACACAGTTCTCGGTAAAACACACGGCTGGAAAGACGGTTCCCACGGACGGCTGCTGTTGCTTTTCCCCGATAGTTGACGGTGACGATCTCTGTCCCTGCACCTAATGAAATGTTGGTAGCGATGGGTTCCCACTGATAACCCGCTCCCCGGCTTGGATATGTGCCAGAGGAGCCCCTCTTTGCCCGCAGGCGCTGGCCCTGAGAAACTGGTGCCTTGGCGGTGGCGGTGTCTCTCTCTAACGGTTGGACTGTTGCCTTCAATCGGGACTTGGTTGTTGGGAGACCCAGAGGTCCCCTTCACTGACGGATTTGGCAAATTCACGGTGACTCCTAGCCTTGCCTAGCCTTGCCGGGATCCGAAAGGCCCCTGCCAATGGTGCTGGCTTCTCTTCGTATACCGCTCCGGTACCGCCGGGCCACCACCCGTCCACGGTCCTTTCGGCAACCTCCAAGCAGCCTCTCCTGCCGACAATCACCGCCGTCTGCTAACCTTGCTGTTCTCAGTCCGGGGCACACACCCGGACCAACTTCAGGCTTGCTCAACTGTCACTTTCTCTTCCACCTTTACTCCTCTCTCTTGCTCCTCTACCACTTCACTCTTAACTCTCACTCTCCCTAAACTGATCTCTTCACTCCTTCACTTCCCTAGCTTAACTGCCTGGTTTTCCCGCCTCCAGGGCTGTGAACTCCTCGGTGGGTGGAGCCAACCGCCTGGCCCACCCCCTGGTGTGGACATCAGCCCCTGGAGGAAGGCAACAAGGATTTTTGTGTAGCTTTGGTGTACCTATCCGGGGTGTAGGGTGTGGTGGTGTTATGACCTGTGACCCCTGGCTTGCCCAGGGCGTCACATTCCCCCTTAGCAAAATGCAGACCGTCCGCAGGCTGCCCGTCCAACACCGGTTTTATTTTTCTGAAAAGATATAAAAAATATGACATACAAGTAAAATAACTTCATCCCACATCGGGAGGTGCTTTGCTTAAATGTTACAAACGGTTTTAAACGGTTGCGGCTGCCGCTCTCTCCCACCCAAGTAACCTGGCCCTGATGCTGCCCCTAAAACCCAGGCAGCACCCCTTGACCCCAGTCCTGCACCAAGTTACCCGAGCGGGATCTGTCCTTCCCCTCCAGAGGGTAGCCACCGGTTCCTGTGGTGGCTGGGCCCCAGCCTGCTCCACTGCGGGCCCTCCCTCCAACCTGCCTCTCCGGAGGCGGTAACTGTAGCTGCAACAACATTTTTATTTACAAGCCACTAATGTTTGTGGTTGCCCTGCAAGTTCTCGGGCCTGTTCATAGAGAGTTCCCTATGCAACTTTTGAAGGGTCCCCACGGGGACACCAATGCCGGCAACGGCCGGTTCCAATCACGGTTGACAATCAGCTGAGGCTTCGGTTGATTACTTTCATTTTATCTCAAAACTTTTCAAAACTTCCAAACACACACACTGGTGGTCCCAACGGGGACGGTGCAACGGTGCTCCGCTGCCTTTTGCGGCTCAACAGTCCATTCTCACTCGTGGGGCTCTAGTGCCACCTTCACATGGTGCACCGCTCTGGACCCCAATGGTAGCTTGCTGCAGGCGATCTTCTTCCATATACATGCGGGCATACACATCCGCTCTATACCCCTCTCGGGCATCGATCTCTCTGCGCAGCTGCCGTTGCCGCCGCTCCCAGTCTGGAGCACTTTCTGCTTGCTCCGGTTCAGCGTGTGCAGGGGACGGACCCAGCCAGAGTCCCTCCGTGTCGGCTACGACTGGCACCTTCAGTAATGAGGGACCCCGCTGTGACATGGCCTGCTCTGCCTCCTGGCAGCTGCATCCCCGCCGTGCCTCCGGTGCATCTTTGCTGATGGCCTCAGCCTTCGGCTTCTTCCATTGAAGCGGATCAGGGTGGTCACGAGCTTCTGCTGCAGGTCAGTCCGCCGGGGCGGATTGGCAGGGTACCGCTACCCGCTACCGGTGGTGGTGGTAGCGGGCCTGGTGGCGGGGCAGCCGCAGCCAACACGGGTAGCGGGGGAGGTAGCAGGGCGAGCGGGTGTGGACCGGGTCCCTCAGCCGCGATGACCGACCCACTAGGCGCACAGGGGCGTGGGTCACTTACCCTCCCTTCCAAGACTCCCTCCACCTTGCGTCTCCGTATGGCCGCCACCACTTCCGCCATGTCGGCCTCCCACTCCTCCAGGAGGAGCTGCATGCGGACCTGCAGACGGCTGCTTAGCTGGACGGTCCGGACTTCCACCCGCACTGCGGGGCCAGGCGCGGGGACCACGGTGTTGTCGGTCGAACTCAGTATCTTTAGCAGCGGCCCCTTCCAGGAACCAGTCAATGGCCGCAGGGTCCTGGCGTCCCTGCTTCTATAGCCGCGGTTACATGCGACCAGTCGCCATTTCGTCCCCCTTAGCCTCTTTCCGGCCCCTCCTCTATCAGGGCGGGGTTTTGGCCTTCGCGCCTCTGTTACTCGAGAAGACGCTCGAGCGGGAACTCTTCGCGCCAAAGATGGCGGCTTCTGAAATTTTCCGGCCGGACACCTCCGGCGGTCACAAGGCGCACCTCTACCCAACGGCAGAGCGGTAAGATCCTGTTCGTGACACCAAGTTGTCGCGGGCGGAGGAGGGGACGCTGCGCTCTCCCACTGCTCGGGTCCGGCTGCCGCTGCTGCTGCGGCCTGCTGCTGCTCGGTGGCTCGAGCGATGGGCCGGATCCCGGGGACTCGAGCGGCGCTCCTCGTGAGTGAGTGAAAGGGGTTTGGTTGTTGGGATAGTTTATTGTCCGTGACGCCACACACGGTTGTGGTGATTGTATGGACACCACCGCTGCTCTGTATGGGGATCCCGGGAGCGGTGACAGGGAGCAGCAAAGTTGTTAGTTCTCCCCTCCGTGGGTAGGGGGTGGTTGTCCCGGGGCCCAGTGATGAGGTGGGGGATGCTGGATGGCAGGGCCAGTGCAGGGCTTGGTGGGGTGCAGGGACGCGGGGGCAGCGCTGTGCCTCACGGCACTGTGGTACTCACTCAGCCTGAGACGGTGACACAGTTCTCGGTAAAACACACGGCTGGAAAGACAGTTCCCACGGACGGCTGCTGTTGCTTTTCCCCGGTAGTTGACGGTGACGGTCTCTGTCCCTGCACCTAATGAAATGTTGGTAGCGATGGGTTCCCACTGATAACCCGCTCCCCGGCTTGGATATGTGCCGGAGGAGCCCCTCCTTGCCTGCAGGCGCTGGCCCTGAGAAACTGGTGCCTTGGCGGTGGCGGTGTCTCTCTCTAACGGTTGGACTGTTGCCTTCAATCGGGACTTGGTTGTTGGGAGACCCAGAGGTCCCCTTCACTGACGGATTTGGCAAATTCACGGCGAGTCCTAGCCTTGCCGGGATCCGAAAGGCCCCTGCCAATGGTGCTGGCTTCTCTTCGTATACCGCTCCGGTACCGCCGGGCCACCACCCGTCCACGGTCCTTTCGGCAACCTCCAAGCAGCCTCTCCTGCCGACAATCACCGCCGTCTGCTAACCTTGCTGTTCTCAGTCCGGGGCACACACCCGGACCAACTTCAGGCTTGCTCAACTGTCACTTTCTCTTCTACCTTTACTCCTCTCTCTTGCTCCTCTACCACTTCACTCTTAACTCTCACTCTCCCTAAACTGATCTCTTCACTCCTTCACTTCCCTAGCTTAACTGCCTGGTTTTCCCCGCCTCCAGGGCTGTGAACTCCTCGGTGGGCGGAGCCAACCGCCTGGCCCACCCCCTGGTGTGGACATCAGCCCCTGGAGGAAGGCAACAAGGATTTTTGTGTAGCTTTGGTGTACCTATCCGGGGTGTAGGGTGTAGTGGTGTTATGACCTGTGACCCCTGGCTTGCCCAGGGCGTCACACCTTCATCTGATGAACACTGGGGTTTAAGATATGTAGCTAATGCCCTATATTTTGAGTGGTGGCTACTATTGATTGAATCTGCCTCCATTGTTAAATGAACAGATTTTGCTGTTAACTCTTTGATGCCTTAATGGTCACCAGGACATTGGTTGGTTTAGACATTGAGGTTTTCTTATCATCTGAACATTGTTTCATATTGGTTTAATTGGAGAGATTTAAACATCATTTGATTCCCAGTGTGATATAGGACTACCAGCATTTAATACTGTGCCATCTTTGTCTTTTTGAATTAACTCTTTAATCCACTCCTGAGAAACCTTAGATAGATGAGGGGAAACACGTCGGGTGGTTTTCTTTTTGAAACCGCTTGAAAAAAACTGAGTGGTTATATTTTGGGTTATTACACCTTGATATTTTCCCAATTTAATCACATTGGTTGTAGTTTATCCTTATCATCTATATTAGATTTGATTGTTGGTTCATTCTTGGATTGCCTAATCCTTGTCAGTACTATCACCTTTAGACTTGCTAGGGTCGTATTAGGGCCTGAAGGGATAGTCGAAATTTATACTATTAAAATTGTGAATTTTCGGAGTTTTTGCTTTAGTTTTTCTACTTATGTACTTCTAAATCATTTGCTTTGTGTGTTTCTTGACCACCATGCTACAGCTCAGTTTCAGGGTGATGACATTCTTCTTATAGCCTAGACCATCTTTATGTAGAGCAACAATTCTATTTTTAAAGCCACAGAGAATTCTTTGCCATGAGGTGCTATATATATATATATATATATATATATATATATACATTTTAACATTGTAAGTGTGTTCATACAGCAAGGAATCGTACAATATGGAAGACACCAAGCCAGAGAGAAGAGGACTGCGATGTCTTGTACAGAAACCGATGACAGAACAGAACAAGAGGCCTCATTCCAGGATTCAACGGCCAGGGACGGCAGGGATATTGAGAAAGGGCATAATATTGAATAATCAGAGACCCTCTACCTCCCAGGAAAATGTCTGTGGCTATACAAAGTAAGAGTTTATTCTATGCTTCAAATATACAATTTAGGTAACTATATTTGTAATAACCTTGCAACAAAAATCATTGCATCTAGTAGTGTGAACAGCAAATGCTTTACTGAGGTAGAAAGGAGGCAGAGGTACTCTCAAACATGTAGGATTTGGATATGTGTGGACCTTGTTGCACATCACGACCGGCAGCTTGCAATTCCATTTGCTGTCCGGCAGACTTAGTGAGTACAAGCCAATGACCGGAACGTTTGAACCCTACCTGGTCGGCACCCTCTATATTTCCCTATATAATTTTAGATATATTTTTGCATAAATTGGAATATTTGGACTTTTAGAGTGTTCATATTTAAATTAGATTGGTTTATTTTCATTGTTAGCAAAAGTTTACTGTTTTAAAAAAATTACTGTATATATCATTATGTGCGAATAGACCATATAGTACTTATACAGTATATAAGAGATGCCTCTCTATGCTAACTTGTCTATATTTCTAAGGTCACTGTTCAGTGACGAAATAGATTTACTGGTCATGGCAACAGAAAGTGGGGACATTTACCTGTGGGAGTTTGATGACTCTGTATCAGGTCCATTTCATAAAGACAGTTTCTCTCCCGATGATGAACAGCATCTTATGAAGGTAAATGGCCTTTTTGGTATAAATTCAGGTTACTTTTAAATGCCCTTCCATCCACCCCTATTTCATTAGGGCACCATTGGTCTGATTATATAGTGATCCTAGTGCTCTCCTCAACTGCTGCCTACAGACCATGAGACCCTGCATGCTGTGAGCACGGACAACATTTGTACTTTGTATTATATAAATAAATGCATCCTCATTTAGAAGATAGAGTCAGATCACCACGGAGAAAATTTGTAGTAAAGTGGAAGTTTGAAATTCAAGTTTTTCCAAGCATATGTTATCCTCTATGAAAAGGATACTACATAACTTATAGACTGCTGACCGCTAATTGATTCTGATAACTGGGACCCCCATAAATCCCCCCGAATCAGGCTTTGAAGAGCCCTTTCTGAATGGAGCAGAGGTCAAACATATGCACCTCCACTCTATGCATTCACTGTGGGACTGCAGGAGATAATACTCTCCCCTTCTTGTGCACTTCTGCTCCATGCATTCACTGTGGGACTGCTGGAGATACTCTCCACTCCATGTGCACTTCTGCTCCATTCATTCACAGTGGGACTGCTGGAGATTATACTCTCCACTCCATGTGCACTTTTGCTTCATGCATTCACTATGGCACTGCTGGAGATACTCTCCACTCCATGTGCACTTTTGCTTCATTTATTCACTATGGGAGTGCTGGAGATAATACTCTCTGCTCCATGTGCAATTCTGCTCCATTCATTCACTATGGGACTGCTGGAGATACTCTCTGGTCCATATGCACCTCTGCTCCATTCCTTCACTATGGGACTGTTGGAGATGATACTCACCATACTTTTTGGACTTCTGTTGCATTAATTCATTATGGATTGCTGGAGATACTCTCCGCTCCATGTGCACTTTTGCTTCATATATTCACTATTGCTGGAGATATTCTCCATTCCATGTGCACTCCTCCTCCTCTCATTCACTATGGGACTGCTGGAGATACTCTCCACTTCATGTGCACTTTTGCTCTATTCATAAAAAACTACTGAATATACTCTCAGCTGCATTTGCACTTCTGGCCATTTATTCACTATGGGACTTTTGAAAATATTCTCCAATGCATGTGCAGTTCTGCTCCATGCAATCACTAAGGGACTGCTGGAGATGATACTCTGTACTCCATGTATACTTCTGCTCTATTGAGACAAGGCTCTGCAGAGTCCCATTCTCCGAATTGATGGTGGTCTCAGTGGTTGGAACCCAAGTAATCAATAAATTATCCTCTGTCGTATCAATAAGGGCTTGTACCCAGTAAAATAAACATAATGTTCAATCAAGTATAAGCAGTATTTCCTAAAAAGAATTGAAATATAATCAACTTCTATAAATTTAGGCAGTAGATTTACATTACTTAAGCTAAACATTTTAAATAGCAAAATATGAATTTACTATATAAAATAACAATCCAACAATATAATATATTAACTAACATTAAAACAATAACATAAGCATAATAAAATATAACAATATAATATAAAATAACAATAAAACAATTACAACAATAATAAATAAATTAAACATAAATAACAAAAACACTACTTTGTAAAATGATATATTGGTATTTTATATCCAATTTAAATGTATTAATATGATATATCTCAAAAAATAAATAAGTATATTATATAAAATAAAAACAATACCATAAATAAATAATTATATATAAAATAATAGTAAGTCATTAAAACCTATAAAATAGCAATATAATAATATAAGTAAATACATAGTAAAATACTGTTTCTCAAATGTGTTTGAATATGACATTTTGCTGCTTCAGATTACTACAGAGAGCCTATTCAACAATGAAAAAAGTGATGTGTTAATAAACAAGCATCTAGCAGGTAAGGACAAAATCGTGCAGAAAATCCTCTGGATCCAAAAAATACTTAGTCTTTTCTTTCAAGTGTACTGTTAAGGGTGCTATACATATTGCGACATCGCTAGCGATTGCTATCGATGTCGAGTGTTATAGCACCCGCCCCCGTCGGTGGCACGATATGTGGTGATCGCTGCCGTAGCGAACATTATCGCTACAGCAGCATCACACGCACATACCTGTGCAGCGACGTCGCTGTGACGGCCAAACAATCCCTCCCTCAAGGGGGAGGTGCATTCGGCGTCACAGCGACGTCACTAAGCGGCCGGCCAATAGAAACGGAGGGGCAGAGATGAGCGGAACGTAACATCCCGCCCACCTACTTCCTTCCTCATTGCCGGTGGAGGCAGGTAAGGAGATGTTTGTCGTTATTGCGGTGTCACACACAGCGATGTGTGGTGCCGTAGGAGCGACGAACAACATCGTACCTGCTGCAGCAACGATATTAAGGAAATGAGCGACGTGTCACCGATCAACGATTTTTCACGTTTTTGTGCTCGTTGATCGTCGCTCATTTGTGTTACACGCTGCGATGTCGGTAATGGCGCCGGATGTGCGTCACTACCGCCGTGACCCCGACGATATATCGTTACTAATATCGCAGCATGTAAAAGCAGCCCATTAATCCATGCAGTTGCTTGGTACTGAATTTGCTGAGAATTAGTTGTGGTTAGAGATGAGCAGACTCGCAGATAACCGGGACTGGTGAGTCCCTGTTCTCTCTTTTTTTTTTTTTTTTTTTTTTTTTTTATTAAATCCAGACCTGATCCGGAATCCAGCCCCCATATAAGTCAATGGGGATCAGAATCATGAGATTAAAAATGGTGGTTGAAAGGATAGAGGAATGGGAGCAAGTGCACTGTACTTACCAAGGCTCCGGCATGGCTGTAAGCTGCTCCCAGGCCTGCCATTCACTTCCTGGGCTGCTAATTACTGGTCATGCAAATGCACTGCTTCTCCCGCCCACCGATGCCTGTGATTGGTTGCAGTCAGACACTCCCCCACCCTAAGTGGCAGTGTGTCAGCTGACTGTATCCAATCACAGGTGCCAGGATGGCCAGTGTGTGGGGAAAGCAGTGTAACTGAAGGAGCCCGTACACTCTAGCATCTACCGTGAGCCTAAAATGTACGAGCTCATTCCAGGTTAGTGGGCGTGACTGGCTTGGTTGTTGGACTTCGCGATAGTTCCTCTCGTCTACCATAATCATGCAAGGGGGGGGCTTCACACCACCTGTACCCCCCTATCTGGGGATCTTACCCCACCCTCGCTTCTATTATAAACAACTCCATGCCCACATGGACTTAAAAAAATAATGTTTATTCTGGCTGGAAACGTCGTATGTCATTCTGAACACCTGGGTGTGTTGTAATGACGTCATACCTGGAAGGAGCCCTTATTCTCTAGCATCTACTGTTGATATCGTGGTATAAAAAAAATAAATAAAACAATTGGCATAGACTATTCTGATACCCAGCACAGATAAAGCTCATGGCTACAGGCTGCAGCCGCCAAGCCCTGCACTTATCTTGGCTGTATATCAAAGGAAGAGGTACCGCATGGGACTTTTTTTTTTTTATTAGTTAAATAAATAATTTTAAAAAAACGATGGTCCCCCTCAATTTTCATACCAAGGCAAGATAAAGTCCAACAGCTGGGGGCTGGTATTCTCAGCCTGGGGAAGTCCAACCTAAAAGTATCAGCCATCAGGAATTATTGCACTTTACCCGGTTCTTCCTGATCACCCTTTTGTGGTTGCAATCAGGGTAATATAAGGGGTTAATAACAGCCCACAACTGCTACTAAGCCCTAGATTAGTAATGGCAGGGGTCTATGATGCCCTAATCACTAATCTGTAAGTGAAAGTAAACAAACAAAAACACCGAAAAAATCCTTTATTTGGAATAAAATACAAAAAGCCACCCTCTTTCACCACTTTATTAACCCCCTAAACACCTCTGCAGGTCTGAAGTAATCCACAAGAGGTCCCACAACGATTCAGCTCTGCTACATCCAAGTCATTGTGAGAAGCTATATAGCATGACTGTCCACTGTGAGTGCAGAGAATGAATGAGCCACAGCAATCAGCGGTCCAGCTGGAAGTTCCCACGGTCCTCCACCTGTGACAGCATTTAACCTGATTCCAGGTGTTCCAGGTGTTCTCAGTAAAATGAGTAAACTCACCTGCATCTCCTGGCAGAAAACCACGTTTTTTTTGCCAAGAGATCTAGGTTTAGTGCTGACATTTTTACACTATATTCATGCACCCAATATACACCTGGCAGAAAACTGCATTAATACCGCAGCAAAAACCTTAGGCAAAAACCGCATAAAAAAATGCATCATAAAACAGTGATTTTTTTTTTTGCCAGGAGGTGTAGAGTGGGTGCAGGAATATGGTGTAAAAATGTCATCACCAAAATTGCATCTCTTGGTCCAAAAATGCAAAAAAAACCCATTTTTTTTCTGCCAGAAGGTGAAATTTGATGCTGAACTCTGGTGCAGACAAATTCAGCACCAAATGTACACCCCCTGGCAGAAAACCATGGCAAAAAATGTGTAAAAAATGTGGGGTTTTTGCTTTTTTGCCAAGAGGTGTAGATTGGGTGCAGGAATATAGTTTAAAAATGTCATTACCAAATTTGCATCCCTTGGCCCAAAAATGCAAAATAAAAAGGGGTTTTTTTTCTGCCAGGATGTGCAAGTTTGGGGCTGAACACTGGTGCAGACGGTTTCAGCACCTCCTGGCAACAAAAACGTAACCCCCGTAATGTAAGGCAGAGTGCTTCAGGTCACCAGAGGTCATCGGGTATGACCTCATGTGAACTGAGTGAATTCACTGCTGCCAGCCGGGTCCTTCTTGTCAGTGTTTCTCAGGACCTGGAGAGATTGGACATGCTTTCAGTCTCTCCAGGCTCGGATGTAGCAGAGCCAGGACCGTCGTGGGATCTCGTATGGATTACGTCGGAACAGCAGGGGTATGTTGGGGTTAATAAAGTGGTGAAAGAGGGTGTTTTTTGTATTTTATTCCAAATAAAATTTTTTTCGGTGTTTCTGTTTATTTACTTTCATTTACAGATTAGTGATGGGGGTGTCATTGACTTTTACAGTCCGGGTCCACCCATCCCTAGGGACAATCTCTACAGGGGCTGTATCTCACACCATTTCCTGCCAATTTATTGCATAGAGTGGTGATTTTATATCAAATGACAGATTGATATAATGTCTTTCCTCTACTTTTTCCTATTTAGAATATATCCAGTATAGTGTTTGATGTTTGATTTTAGTTGTGTGTTCTAAAAGCTGCTAAATGTTTATTTTTGTTACATGGTATAGGTTTCACCTGCAAGAAGGTATTAGCGGGTCACTTTAAAGCAGTCACAGCCTTAGCCATGGTTGGAAAAGAAAACGGCTATTCCACTGTATATTTGGTGGGTATATCTCGGTGAACACAACTTGTTTTATTTCTCAAAGTTACTTTGGGGCAAATTACTTAAGCCCGCTTTACACACTACAATATATCTTATGATTTGTCGGCGGGGTCACGTTGTAAGAGACGCACATCCGGCATCGTAAGGTACATTGTAGTGTGTAACAGCTTCGTGCGATTGCGAATGAACGGTAAAACGTTCATCGCACGCACGTCGTTCATTCCTCATAAATTGAACGTCAGGTTATTCATCGTACCCGGGGTATCACACATCGCAGTGTGTGACACCCCGGGAACGATGAACAGATCTTACCTGCGGCTCCCGGCTAGCAATGCGGAAGGAAGGAGGTGGGCGGAATGTTTACGTTCCGCTCATCTCCGCCCCTCCGCTTCTATTGGCAACTGAAGACAGCCGCGCGATCAGCTGAGCTGTCACTGAGGTTACCCGCGGCCATCGCTGTATCCAGTGACAGCGGGTAACCTCAGTGACAGCAGAGCTGATCGCGCTATTTCCTTCATTAGCTGCATGGAGCTGACAGGAGCGGCGGTGTCTTCTGCAGCTCCGGTCACCTTCATGAAGCAGAGCTGGAAGCGACGCTGGACCATCCTGGATTACGCCGGACATGGAGGCTTATTATCGGGCTTATTAAAGTGGTGAACGAGGATATATGTTTGTGTTTTTTATTTCTAATAAAGGATTTTTTCAGGTGTGTGTGTTTATTTACTGTAACTTACAGATTAATCATGGAAGGTATCTCGGGGAGACGCCTGACATGATTAATCTAGGAGTTATTGGCAGCTATGGGCTGCCAATAACTCCTTATTACCCCGATTGCCAAAGCACCAGGGCAAATCGGGAAGAGCCGGGTACAGTCCCAGAACTGTCGCATCTAATGTATGCGGCAATTCTGGGCGGCTGCTGGCTGATATTGTTAGGCTGGGGGGCTCCCCATAACGTGGAGCTCCCCATCCTGAGAATACCAGCCGTCAGCCGTATGGCTTTATCTGGCTGGTTTTAAAATTGGGGGGGACCTTTTTTTATTTTTTCAAAATAGTAAAGCCGCTGGAGCAGTGTGAATGCCGTGCAGCGCCGCGCCGGTGATCGGGTATCGGTGAGTATGAGCGATGGGGTAAGAGGGATAGACTGACATGGACAGAGAGAGAGGGACAGAGATAGTGACCGACTGACAGAGATTAGTGAATGACAGACATTGTAAGGCGCTTCAGAACGCAGCTTTCAGCTGCGCTCTGAAGCGGACCTTTTTTAAGCTGCGGTGCAGAGCGCACACCTGCGCACATAGCCTCAGACATCAAAATCGTATGAGGGATGTCACACGTTTCAGTTGACTAGGTTCGTACAACAAAACGTCCAATGTATGAGGAATAAACGACGTGTATGCGATCACCTTATTTGCGTTCAATCTTGATCGCACGTAGGTGTCACACGCAAATACGTCACGAACGATGCCGAATGTGCGTCACTTACAACTTGATCCCAACAATGGATTGTGAGATATATTGAAGCGTGTAAAGCGGGCTTTAAGCGAGATGTCGTTGGGGTCACAAAATTTCTGACACACATCCGGCTTCGATAGCGACGTCGTTGCGTGTGAAACGCACAAACGACCGTTAAACGATCAAAAATACTTCCCATATCGTTGATCGTTGTCCAGTCGTTCTAATCCCGATTATCGTTGCTGTTGCTGGACGCAGGCTGTTCGTTGTTCCTGCGGCAGCACACATCGCTATGTGTGACACTGCAGGAATAAGGAACAGCACCGTCCCTGCGGCCGCCCGCAAGGAGGAAGGAAGGAGGTAAGCGGGATGTTCGGCCTGCTCATCTCCGCCCCTCCGCTTCTATTGGGCGGCCGCTTAGTGACGCCGCTGTGATGCCGAACGAACCGCCCCCTTAGAAAGGAGGTGGTTCACCAGCTACAGCGACGTCGCTAGGCAGGAAAGTCTGTGTGACAGGTATAAGTGTGACGTGGGGCGGTACATAAGCATTTTTGTTCGCCACGGGCAGCGATTTGCCGTGACGCACAACCGACGGGGGCGGGTGCTTTCACCAGCGACATCGCTGTGTGTAAAGACCACTTTAGTGTCTGACAGAGAACTAAGTACTTGAGCATGCGCAGCAGAGGATTTTCAGGACTTAAGGCTACTTTACACACTGCGATATCTGTTACGAGGGGGACCCGGGGAAGCGTGCCAAGATGGTATATGGACAGCTTCCGCCGGTCAAGGTCCACTGTGCGGTGTAAGGGACCGCTGCTATGGTGGGAGAAGAGTGAGCGGGTTGCTGCTAGCGATCGTCTGGAATGTCACAGACGATCTGCGTACACCTGTCCGCCCTAACCCGTGAGGGTTGTATGGCACGGGGCTCACAACTCGGTGTACCTGTTGCACGGGGACGCACAGAGGTGCCTACGCACGTGTGCCAGCGGGAGTCACAGGAATATGGCACGAGGGTAGCACAGAGGTGCCCACGCACGTGTGCTTCAGAAACCAGGTGAGTCCAACAGAGATTCAAGGAGCTCACCTGGGACAGGAACACAGCCTGTTAAACGGAATACTGCCGGAGCAGCAAGGCAGGGGCGAGACCTGCAAAATACAATGTCTGTACAGTGGCGTGGCAGCACGCTGCCAGACATCCAAACATAGAAGGACGGTCGCGCGCCGCCATGATGGCAGGAGGGGTTTTTATGGAGATGTAGCTCCAGCCAAGGGCGGGCGCGAGACGGATGTGACCCAATCATGATCTGTGACGTCCTGGCCCGGCCAGTCAGGATTCAGCACATCACCAGCCTCGTTATCTGGCCGTGTGATACCAGTGAGCGTATCAGAAGACGTCACGTGGGGCACATGCTCAACCTCCTGCCTCTGGGTCATAAAGGCGGGATCTTCGGTTTCACAATGTGCAGAGCTAAGGGAAGTCTTGCTGCTTCCCTGAGCATCTATGCTTTGCACACTGTGCAACCACTCCAACCCTCTGCGATGCTGAGCAGGAGGACACGTGGCAGGCAAGGGATGGGAGACCACTCCATTCCTTACAAGGAGTAAACCACTAGGTGTCACCCTTCTGCTGCATCTAGGAGGAGGAAACTCCTGCAGTCTCCCAGGCCTTTGGCGCTGCTGAGCAAGAGGGCTCGCGGCAGACAAGGAATGGGGGACCACCTCATTCCTTGCAAGAGAAGAGCCACGAGATGTAACATTACCCCCCTGTCTAGGGCCCCCCCGCCGCCTGTGCTCAAAGGCTGCTACCAAACCCGGAGCGTGGACATGATCCTCCAATTCCCAGGTCCTATGCTTCGGTCCACGACCGACCCACTCCACGAGGAAGTACCTCTTGCCCTGAACGATTTTTGTTTTAACCAACCTCGCTACTTCAGGGTTGTCGGACGAGGAGTCGGCCGTCGGCCACCAATCATGCCTGGCCTCTAGAACTCTGGTCCTTTTGGACCTGAAGAGGCCCACGACCTTGGAGGTATGGTCCCAGGAAAGTACATCGTTCCGTAACCTAGGGGGAACGAGGGTCTGGCCAGGTGGCACCAGGTCTAGGGGAGTGGGTGACCCGGTGGTCCCGAGGTGTTCTTTACATGACCCTGCCCAGGACGAGATCTCCCCTGTTGTCCAGTTGAGTATCGGAGCATGCCGTTTCAACCAGGGGAGTCCTAGTAGGATCTCATCCGTCCCTTCTGGAAGCACCAGAAAGGACACCTGCTCATGGTGGCCTGGTGGTACATCCATCCTGAGAGGGACGGTGATCTGGGTAATGGGTTTGGCAAGTAGGGACCCGTTGACTACCTGGACACTGATTGGTTTAGGCAACAGGACCAGGGGAACAGAGTACCTAGTTGCCAGGGAGGCTGAAATGAAATTGCCGTCAGCGCCAGTGTCTAAGCAAGCCAGGGCAGGGAAGACAGTGGTGCCGAACTGCAACTGGGCGCTGAGGGTTAATTTAGAAGGAGAGGCAGCGTCTAGGGCTCCTCCTCTGATGGAAACCAGACTTTGTCTCTTTTCCGATGGTTTTGAACATCGGGTAGCTACATGTCCCCTCTGCCCACAGGCAAAGCAAACGACCGGCGGCCGAGAGCCTGTGGTAGAGGAGACCACCTTGGAGACTTCCATGGGCTCCACAGAGTCATCAACAGAACTGACTGGGAGACTGGTCTGGTGGGGAAGGAGAGTCAGAGGCTCTGTAGGCCAGGTAGACGTGGGTGCTGAAGAGACCTCGAGCCTCCGCTCCGCGTGGCGGATGTCTATGCGAGAAGCAAGCCGTATCAAGGCCTCTAAGGTGGTCGGCACATCACGCGTGGCCAGTGCGTCTTTGACGAACCCTGCCAGACCCTCCCAGAACACAGGGACAAGGACTTTATCTGGCCAGTCCAGCTCTGCGGCGAGTGTCCTGAACTGCACCGCAAAGTCCCCGACTGAAGTGGACTTTTGCCGAAGGCGTAGGAGTCGCAGCGCGGAGTCGTGGGTGACTTGAGGACCGAGGAACACCTTTCTCATGGCCTCAAGATAAACTGGAAGGTGATTCACCACCCGATCTCCGCGCTCCCACAACGGCGTGGACCATTTTAGCGCTCCCCCTGTGAGCAGGGACTGGACGAATGCTACTTTCGCCTTCTCAGTAGCATAAAGAGTGGCGGACATCTCAAAGTAGGTGGTAACCTGGTTTATGAAACCACGGCACTCGGAGCTGTCCCCGTTGAAGCGCTCTGGGAGCGCAAGGCGATGAGACTTTGCGCTCAATTCCACAGCCTGAGTAGCCGCTTGGGTGGCAATTGTCGCTAGAGCAGCCTTATCGGGGGAAGACCGCTCCACAGCTGCCAATCGTGACTCCAACTGCTGCACATAACGCAGCAACTGCTGCTGCTCTTCTGCCATAGCCAGACCTTTGGCGCGACCGTAATGTTACGAGGGGGACCCGGGGAAGCGTGCCAAGATGGTATATGGACAGCTTCCGCCGGTCAAGGTCCACTGTGCGGTGTAAGGGACCGCTGCTATGGTGGGAGAAGAGTGAGCGGGTTGCTGCTAGCGATCGTCTGGAATGTCACAGACGATCTGCGTACACCTGTCCGCCCTAACCCGTGAGGGTTGTATGGCACGGGGCTCACAACTCGGTGTACCTGTTGCACGGGGACGCACAGAGGTGCCTACGCACGTGTGCCAGCGGGAGTCACAGGAATATGGCACGAGGGTAGCACAGAGGTGCCCACGCACGTGTGCTTCAGAAACCAGGTGAGTCCAACAGAGATTCAAGGAGCTCACCTGGGACAGGAACACACCCTGTTAAACGGAATACTGCCAGAGCAGAAAGGCAGGGGCGAGACCTGCAAAATACAATGTCTGTACAGTGGCGTGGCAGCACGCTGCCAGACATCCAAACATAGAAGGACGGTCGCGCGCCGCCATGATGGCAGGAGGGGTTTTTATGGAGATGTAGCTCCAGCCAAGGGCGGGCGCGAGACGGATGTGACCCAATCATGATCTGTGACGTCCTGGCCCGGCCAGTCAGGATTCAGCACATCACCAGCCTCGTTATCTGGCCGTGTGATACCAGTGAGCGAATCAGAAGACGTCACGTGGGGCACATGCTCAACCTCCTGCCTCTGGGTCATAAAGGCGGGATCTTCGGTTTCACAATGTGCAGAGCTAAGGGAAGTCTTGCTGCTTCCCTGAGCATCTATCCTTTGCACACTGTGCAACCACTCCAACCCTCTGCGATGCTGAGCAGGAGGACATGTGGCAGGCAAGGGATGGGAGACCACTCCATTCCTTACAAGGAGTAAACCACTAGGTGTCACCCTTCTGCTGCATCTAGGAGGAGGAAACTCCTGCAGTCTCCCAGGCCTTTGGCGCTGCTGAGCAAGAGGGCTCGCGGCAGACAAGGAATGGGGGACCACCTCATTCCTTGCAAGAGAAGAGCCACGAGATGTAACAGATATCGGTCCCGATATCACTAGTGTGGGTACCCGCCCCCATCTATTGCGCGATACGGGCAAATCGCTGCCCGTGTCGCACAACAGCCGTCACACATACTTACCTGTCCGGCGATGTCGCTGTGACGGGCGAACCGCCTCCTTTCTAAGGGGGCAGTCCGTGTGGCGTCACAGCGACGTCACTGAACCGCCGCCCAATAGCAGCAGAGGGGCGCAGATGAGCGGGACGTAACATCCCGCCCACTTCCTTCCTTCCTCATAGCGGCTGGGAGGCAGGTAAGGGGAGCTTCCTTGTTCCTGCGGCGTCACACGATTTTTAAGAATGGACCCCCATGTCGCCGATTAGCGATTTTGCACGTTTTTGCAACGATGCAAAATCGCTTAGCGGTGTCACACGCAACGGCATCGCTAATGCAGCCGGATGTGCGTCACAAATTCCGTGACCCCAACGACTCCGCATTAGCGATGTCGCAGCGTGTAAAGCCCGCTTTAGAACCCGAAAGACTGAACAACCAGAGCATGCGCTGTGGGATCTTTTAGGGATGTGGAAACAAGATCAGCAAGCTGAACCACTCTTGGCACTGCCAGGATCCGAGGCTGGCGCCAGGCGGATTATAAACCACAGCACGCTGTCTCTGGCATCTGTGATGCCTGTTTGTAACAGTCATTATCTCAGAAAATTATAAAAAGTGCTGTATCCACGCATATTAATGGAGAGTTGAATGGAAGGAATAACTGTGGTAGCAAGAGGTGCACAAGCAACCAGGATAACCGCAGCCTTGATAGGATTGTTAAGAAAAGGCCATTGAAAAATTTTGGGGAGATTCACAAGGAGTTGACTGCTGCTGGAGTCAGTGCTTCAAGAGCCTCCAAACACAGACGTATCTAGGACATGTGCTACAACTGTCGTATTCCTGTGTCAAGCCACTCATGACCAATAGACAACGCCAGAAGCGTCTTACCTGGGCCAAGGAGAAAAAGAACTGGACTGTTGCTCAGTGGTCCAAGGTGTTGTTTTCAGCTGAAAGTAAATGTTGCATTTCATTTGAAAATCAAGGTCCCAGAGTCTGGAGGAAGAATGGAGAGGCCACAATCCAAGCTGCTTGAGGTCTAGTGTGAAGTTTCCACAATCAGTGATGGTTTGAGGAGCCATGTCATCTGCTGGTGTAGGTCCACTGTGTTTTATCAAGACCAAAGTTAGCATAGCCGTCTACCAGGAAATTTTAGAGCACTTCATGCTTCCCTCTGCCAACAAGTTTTTTTGGAAATGGAAATGTCATTTTCCAGCAGGACTTGGCACCTGTCCACACTGCCAAAAGTACCAATACTTCGTTTAATAACCACAGTATCACTGTGCTTGATTGGCCAGCAAACTCGCCTGACCTAAACCCCATAGAGAATCTATGGGGTATTCTCAAGAGGAAGATGAAAGACACCAGTCCCAACAATGCAGACGCGCTGAAGGCTTCTATCAAAGCAACCTGGGCTTCCATAACACCTCAGCAGTGCCACAGGCTGATCGCATCTGTAGCATCCCTGACCCCTTCAGGGCACTACTAGGTACTGCATCCTGTCACAGATGCAGGGCCTACCCCCAGGGACCTGGAAGATCAGTGCCGGTACCACCAAAACAGATAACATCCCCAGTTGCCTCTCCCAATTGTGGGTGACTGATTAGTTGGGGACCCATTGGGTGGCCACCTAGGAGTGGAGCCGATCCAGTCCACTAGCCAACAACCTGGGGGGAGGAGACAGACAGTAAGTCAGTCTGCAGTGGCAGTAGTAGGAGATGGACGTGTCTCGAGACGGGGTCGTGTAGCAGTGACCTGACTGGTACCCTCCCTGGCAACCACTCTCCTGTATGACGAGGTACCCCTGGAATCAAAGCACTGATGGGGCACAGGGCCCTAACTTAGGTGAATGCTTCAAGCTGCCTGACAAATACCTGCACAGTCAGGGGACTATCCAGGACCTCACTGACCCAAGAATCCGGTAGCCAGGTACAACAGGCACCTATGAGCTGCCCCCCAACCCCCAGCTGCCTATTTGTACCCGTCTGGGAACCAAAAATATAGGGAAGCGAAAGAGGAGAAGAAGGAAGAGTGAAAGAAGAGAGAGAAAGAAGAGAGAAAGATAGAAAGAAGAGAAAGAGCAGAAAGAAGAGAGAGAGGAGAAAGAGAAAGTAGAGAAAGAAGAGAAAGAAAGGGGGGGAAGAGAGAGAGAAAGGAGAGAGAAAAAGGAGAGAGAGAAAAAGAAGAGAGAGAAAGGATAGAGAGAGAGAGAAAGGAGAGAGATAGAGAGAGAGAGCGTCTAGTACTCGCGACCTTCTGCTTCTTAAGCTGGGTTCACACTAAATGACAGCGACAACGACGTCGCTGTTACGTCACCATTTTCGGTGACGTAACAGCGACCTTGTAAGTCGCTGTTATGATCGCTGCTTAGCTGTCAAACACAGCAGAAGCAGCGATCATAACGTCGCTGTGCTACATGTTCAGAGAGCAGGGAGCCGCGCTTAGCGCTGGCTCCTTGCTCTCCTTGCTACAGTACACATTGGGTTAATTAACCCGATGTGTGCTGCAGCTACATGTCACAGTGCAGAGAGCAGGGAGCCGTGCGCACTGCTTAGCGCTGGCTCCTTGCTCTCCTTGCTACAGTATACATCGGGTTAATTACCCGATGCGTACTGCAGCCACATGTGCACAGTGCAGGAGTCGGCACTGGCAGCAAGAGCGGAGGCTGGTAACCAGCGTAAACATCGGGTAACTAGGGAAAGGTCTTCCCTTGGTTACCCGATGTTTACGCTGGTTACAGCTTACCGCAGCTGCCAGTGCCGGCTCCTGCTCGCTTCATTTCGTCGCTCTCTCGCTGTCACACACAGCGATGTGTGTGTCACAGCGGGAGAGTGACGACCAAAAAATGAAGCTGGACATTCAGCAACGACCGGCGACCTCACAGCAGGGGCCAGGTCGTTGCTGGATGTCACACACAGCGACAGCGACGGGACGTCGCTGCAACGTCACAGAAAATGGTGACATAGCAGCGACGTCGTTGTCGTTGTCGCTGTGTGTGACACCAGCTTTAGGTGAGCACTCTATCCACTCAGCTATTGCCCCTAATGTGAAAGATAGGCAGATTTGGTAATCTTGAAGTCTGGATTGCTGAAGTCTCAGCTGACCACGTGATTCACTTGATTGCTACGTGGAGCTCATACAGAGCACTCGTGTTCTGTAGCAGAGATCAGTGTCGTGTGGATTACGTCAGACCTGGAGGCGTATTTTTGGGATTAATAAAGGGGTGAACCAGGGTGTTTTTTGTCTTTTATTCCAAATAAAGGATTTTTCGCGGTGTGTGTTTCTTTACTTTAACTTTCAGTTTAATCATGAAAGGTATCTCGGGGAGACGCCTGGCATCATTAAACTCATTATTACCCCAATTGCCACCGCACCAGGGCAATTCGGGATGAGCTGGGTGGAGTGCGGCTATTCCGGGCGGCTGCTGGGTGATATTGTTAGGGTTATGGGCTCCCGATAATGTGGCGCTCTCCATCCTGACAATACCAGCCTCCAGCCGTGTGGCTTTATCCTGGCTGGTATCAAATATGGGGAAACCGCATTTTTTTTTATTATTATTTATTTATTTTACTGCACGATATAGACCCGCCCACCGGCGGCTGTGATTGGTTGCAGGGAGACAGCTGTCACTCAGCTTGGGGACGTGTCTGACTGCAACAAATCATAAGCACCGGTGGGCGGGGAAAGCATGGAATAACTAATTGACTAATGAAGCGGCAGGCATTTTCTAAAGAGGAAAAGACGCCGCAGATTTGTGACAGACGTGGAGCGAGACGCCCGTCATCTGTGAGTAGGAAAGGGAGAGGGATTGTGCTGGGGACGCAGGACGCATGCAGATAGCAATATGTGCACATAGCCTTACTGTGAAAAACCACATTTTTGTGATCGAACTGTTCTCGTACGTAACTCGAGCTGTCGAGCTTTTAGCAAAAAGCTCGAGTTCGAGTTCGATCTCGAGCACCCCCCAAAATCACTCGAACATGAAATTGGCGAACCTCGAACATCGCTCATCTCTAGTAAATATGTGAAAAAGGACATTTCAAAGAAATGATTAATTATGTACATGCCAGATAATAATATTTATCATTGTGAGCAAATAGTATATCTTCCTTTTTCCAGTAGCTGAGTGGTGGATGGGACCGAAGAATATGTGTATGGGATCTCCTTACATGCACTCTCATTGAGACATTCTGCAGACCAGAGTTGGATCTCTGGAGCAAACAAAGAGAAACAGCCTGTGATGGTGTCATAATGGACATATGTTATTGTCCAAAGAGGTAGGCTGACACTACTCAATTCTGATGCAAATGATAGTGTTGAACATGGACTGGATGTGTTCCTTAGGCTGCTTTTCCAATTGGAAATTCATCCTAAAGGCCCTGTCACACACAGAGATAAATCTGTGGCAGTTCTGTGGTTGCAGTGAAATTGTGGACAATCAGTGCCAGGTTTGTGGCTGTGTACAAATGGAACAATATGTCCATGATTTCACTGCAACCACAGATCTTCCAAAGATTTATCTGTGTGTGTGACAGGGCCTTAAGATGATCATTTATGGAGTGATTTTTAGATCAATTTTCAAACCAAATTGCTAAATACTGTATATTAATCCTCAGTCACCAACCATCCTTACATGGTGATCTCACTGTGTATACACTTATTTAGTAGCAAAATAGAAAGCATATTTAGCATATAAACTGAACAGAAGAATGAAATATAGATTGCTTATTAATATCTATAGATAAGAACATGCTGGAAAATTCTATAAATTGTCACAATTTTTTACATGGTAAGATATATAATAACACACTTCCTCGGCTCACATAGATCTAACTGCCTGCTTGTCATCAGTACTGTGATTACAAGCTGAGACGGAAGGCGAGCAAAGCTGTGTTTCATTACAAACACCTCTCCATATCTATTCCAGGCATCAGAGAATAATGTCCTGATAACTGGCACAAATATACAGTGCTGCATATGACACACTGCAGCTCTCATCTCACAGCATTGTCAGCTCTATTATACCCCATTTTGTCAGTGCTGTGAGATGAGCTGTAGCGTGTTACATAAATCACTTTGGACATGTGCTAGCTATCAGTGCATTATTCCCCAATGACTGGAGTAGAACAAATGTGATTGTAAGAACACATACCTCTGCTCTCCAATGCCCCCCAGCTGGCTTTGTAATCACAGTAGATGCCGGCAGTGAGATCTGTGTAAGGCCTATTTCACACGTCAGTGATTCTGATACGTTTGTGCTTTTTTTTCTACGTACCAGAATCACTGACATACGCAGACCCATTATAATGAATGGGTCTGCTCACACGTCAGTGATTTTTCACTGCATGTGTCTCCGTGCGGCGTACCCGCGTGTCCGTGATTGCCGCACAGAGACATGTCCATTTTTTTCTGACATCACTGATGTACCACGGACCACGCAGTGGTGTCATCCATGAGACACGTGCCAGAAAAAAACGTGCTTTTAAAATAAAAATCATTTTTACTCACCCGGCTTCAGCCGCGCTCTCTGCAGCCCGTTCTGCCTGCTGCTTCTGAGCCGGCTCATTACTGTCGCGGATATTCATTATGGACGACACAGCCGACCTGGAAGCAGCTGCTGCGGGGGTCAGCGCCGGCCGGATGCTGCACCGCGGGAGCGATCAGCACCATGGAGAGCGGGAGCGCGCACAGGTGAGTTAATCTCTAAGTGCAATCACGGGCCACGGATAACGGAGCCCGGATTGCACTTAGACAACCCACGTGTGCCGTGATTCACGGCACACGGAGGGACATGTGCGTGTTTTACACGCCAGTGAAAAACGTCAGTGTTTTTCACTGACGTGTGAAACGGGCCTTACATGGGGAGAAAAGCAGAGCTGTATGTTATTATATGTCTTATTACTAGATCATACAGGGAAAGACAGTTTTGACCTTCTTTGGAGGTGTTTTACTTATTTGTCTGGATATTATTGGGGAATGTCACACAGGTAAAAAGATAAATGTACCCCAGTGAATAATCTATGATAATACCCTCTTGGTTATAGTGGAAATTAGCATATAAACATATAATCTAATAGCTCATGATGTGGAGGATTTAACATGCAAAATCTGGTCCTCTTAAGAAGTCACCAGACTCTTCAGCTTCATTGACAGCTTACTGTCTGATTTCCTTGCCTGGTGCCTGACATCACACAGACAGTGAGTTATCAATCAAGTTAAAGAGGCTGATACTGGATAGGGAATCAACCTTGGTAGGCAATGACTTAAATGCTCTGTCTTGCTCAGAGCACTTAACGCCTTAATTGCATTACATTAAAATGTCAACTTCTTGGTAATGCAGCAACAGATAGAAGATATAAAGGTGTTGATGGATTTATATTACAAAGACCTGTGTGCCCTTATATGCAGTTTGGTAGTGTTGACCAGTTTTGGTGATGTTAATCCCTCCGACAGTAAGGGGTGCTTCACACACAGCGAGCTCACTGCCGAGATCGCTGCTGAGTCACGCTTTTTGTGACGCAGCAGTGACCTCATTAGCGATCTCGCTGTGTGTGACAATGAGCAGCGATCTGGCCCCTGCTGCGAGATCGCTGCTCGTTACACACAGCCCTGGTTCATTTTCTTCAAAGGCGCTCTCCCACTGTGACACACAGATCGCTGTGTGTGACAGCGAGAGAGCGACAAATGAAGCGAGCAGGGAGCAGGAGCCGGTGTCTGACAGCTGAGGTAAGCTTGTAACCAAGATAAACATCGGGTAACCAAGGTGGTTACCCGATATTTACCTTAGTTACCAGCCTCTGCAGCTCTCACGCTGCCTGTGCTGCCGGCTCCGGCTCTCTGCACATGTAGCTGCTGTACACATCGGGTTAATTAACCCGATGTGTACATCAGCTAGGAGAGCAAAGAGCCAGCGCTCAGTGTGCGTGGCTCCTGCTCCCTGCACACACAGCTAAGCGGTGTGCGCTGGTAACTAATGTAAACATCGGGTAACCATACCCGATGTTTACCTTAGTTACCAGTCTCCGCAGCTTCCAGACGGCGGCTCCGTGCAAGCGCAGCGTCGCTTGCACGTCGCTGCTGGCTGGGGGCTGGTCACTGGTCGCTGGTGAGGTCTGCCTGTTTGACAGCTCACCAGCGACCATGTAGCGATGCCGCAGCGATCCTGACCAGGTCAGATCGCTGGTCGGATCGCTGCTGCATCGATAAGTGTGAAGGTACCCTAAGCCCTGACAGCATTATAATAACTATGCCTCACAGAGCTTAGCATAGAGAGAAGACTTCAGAGTTTAGAAAATGGTTGGTGTGCAGAATTGTACCCATGAACTCATTATATTTCATCAGAGCTAGTGATGGGCGAATAGGAATATTTGTGTTCTGATTATTTGTAACAAATCCCAAAGTACTATTCCGATTTTCGTCACGAATAATGATGCAATTTAATGGGGAACCTGAGCATTTTACTTGTTGTGATGAATACTGGAATAGTACTCGGTAGTTGGTAAGCAATATCCAAACACCAATAGTTACTATTCACCCGTCACTAATCAGAGCCCCTCTTGCTTATGACCCTCGTTTAGGCATGAAGAATGGTGCTCAGGGAAGAGTGGCCCAGTGAAGATAAATTACTAAAATCATTCCTAATAGACATGTAAACCTTTCAGGTCAGCATGTAAAAACCTTTAAATATTTGGTCTAATATGTTCTAGGAAGGAGTTTGCCTATTCTTCTAGTGATGGAAAAATTTACATCCGCCATTTTGCAGTAGAAAGTTCTGAGATGACTCTTGTGAATATTCTACATGGACACGAGGCAGAAGTCACTTCCGTTGTTTGGCATAATCTCAAGGACAAGTGGATCACAGGCTCTGAAGATGGTACCATTCGAATATGGGTAAGAAGCACTATAGTTTACTAATATAACACACTGCAACCTTTACAATACACTGGTGGAAACATATAAAACTTAAGTGCTATATTGTCCCTTTCTTATCACTTGTGTAACCGGAAGGAAGAGAGAAATTCAACTTATTGAGGCAACTTTAAGGGAAGATATTATTATGAGTAATAGATTTTCTATTGATTTCAATGGAGAGCACTCAGTCGATATTTCCCAGTCCAAAAGAGCATAGATTTGTACTCAGGATCACCTGAAATGTAATGTACCATAAAATATTACTGTCAAGGCTTTGCAATATATATGTGCCACCCCTGCAGCGGTCCGAACTGCTCGGATCCAGGGGTGATTATTCGTGGCTCAAAGGTCTCCAGACCCGGGGGCTAGGGGCCACAGTCAAATGAAGAAGGGGGTATTTACAGGGGAGAGAGTTCGTGATGCCACCCGTGGTGTACGGTAATTGGGAGTACCACCGCTGCCGTTGGGAGTACCCAGGGTGATGGAGTACGGCAGCTAAGGTGTCGTCGCCCTCCACGGGTAGGGAAAGGCCCCAGGACTCGGTGGGATGCCGTGGGATGCAGGGGTCACTCAGGTACTCACTCAGTCAATAAGCAGACTCTAACAACTGGGTAAACCAAATCTCGGGGCATCGTTGCCGCTTGAGGGAAGCACGTCCAGGTCCCGTCCCCTATGGTGTTGCCTGGTGATCCGTGACCTGCCTCCTGGCACTAAGTGTAACTTCAACGTGGTGGCCCAGTAGTCTGAAATTTGCCAGGCCCTGCTCCCCGTTTGGTTGGAAGGCCCTATCCCCCTCGTTGCGCTAGTGCCCTGATTCTGGAGCTGGTGGGAATAGATCATAAAGTCGCCGTTCTCCTCAGGTGAATTGCCGGGTTGCCTGAAGCTTCTCCCCAACCTAGGGTCCGTGTACCCCGCCGTGCCTTCGGTCCAAAACCGGTGACAGTGCTACGCTGCTGACCATCCTCCTTGACAAGTGCAGGCACCTAGCTGCAATCCCCTGCGACCGGATGTCCAACTCCTCTAGGTCCAGACCACCATCTGCAACCTAGACAGCTTCTCTTGGGAGCCACCACTCCCAACCTCCTCTGAGCTCCTCACAGCTCAAGGGTTACTTCCCAACTCTCCACTCACAGACAGACTGACTACACTACTCACCTCCCCTCCCTGACCCCCCCAGGTGGGCGACTCTATTTTACTCCAGCCGTCCACTGGTGTGTCTGGTGGGTGTGGTGCAGTGTGTATCTAGGATTTGATTTGCTGTTGGAGGCAACACCATAAGATAGGGACCCAGAACCATGAGGGATTTGGAATACTGCATGGAAGGGCAGTTTGTGCAGTACCCTGTGACAACCTGATAGTCCAGGGGCGTCACATATATAGTATGACCATACACTGTATGTGTTATAGTCAAGCAAATGTAGAGCTAGTTCTTTTCACACTGTTGGTAAAGCATATATGAACAACGATGAAAGTAGCAGGTAATCTAGGAGTATTCACACTGTACAGATTCAAGTACAGTATCGTACAAGACAAACTGTACACTAGGAACCATAGTAAGAATAAGAAGGTAAAGCTTTATTACTCTCTACCAAATTATATAATAATGAAAAAAAATAATGGTTAAAAAATAGGAAACCAGAAGGTGGCACCACAATACAGATGTATGTATAATGGATAAGGAGCAGGAGGTACGTAAATGCCTTAAAGGGAACCTGTCACCAGTTTTTTGCCCTATAAGCTGCGGTCACCACCAGTGGGCTCTTATACAGTTAGGTCCAGAAATATTTGGACAGTGACACAAGTTTTGTTATTTTAGCTGTTTACAAAAACATGTTCAGAAATACAATTATATATATATAATATGGGCTGAAAGTGCACACTCCCAGCTGCAATATGAGAGTTTTCACATCCAAATCGGAGAAAGGGTTTAGGAATCATAGCTCTGTAATGCATAGCCTCCTCTTTTTCAAGGGACCAAAAGTAATTGGACAAGGGACTCTAAGGGCTGCAATTAACTCTGAAGGCATCTCTCTCGTTAACCTGTAATCAATGAAGTAGTTAAAAGGTCTGAGGTTGATTACAGGTGTGTGGTTTTGCATTTGGAAGTTGTTGCTGTGACCAGACAACATGCGGTCTAAGGAACTCTCAATTGAGGTGAAGCAGAACATCCTGAGGCTGAAAAAAAAGAAAAAATCCATCAGAGAGATAGCAGACATGCTTGGAGTAGCAAAATCAACAGTCGGGTACATTCTGAGAAAAAAGGAATTGACTGGTGAGCTTGGGAACTCAAAAAGGCCTGGGCGTCCACGGATGACAACAGTGGTGGATGATCGCCGCATACTTTCTTTGGTGAAGAAGAACCCGTTCACAACATCAACTGAAGTCCAGAACACTCTCAGTGAAGTAGGTGTATCTGTCTCTAAGTCAACAGTAAAGAGAAGACTCCATGAAAGTAAATACAAAGGGTTCATATCTAGATGCAAACCATTCATCAATTCCAAAAATAGACAGGCCAGAGTTAAATTTGCTGAAAAACACCTCAGTTCTGGAAAAGTATTCTATGGACAGATGAGACAAAGATCAACCTGTAGCACAATGATGGGAAGAAAAAAGTTTGGAGAAGAAAGGGAACGGCACATGATCCAAGGCACACCACATCCTCTGTAAAACATGGTGGAGGCAACGTGATGGCATGGACATGCATGGCTTTCAATGGCACTGGGTCACTTGTGTTTATTGATGACATAACAGCAGACAAGAGTAGCCGGATGAATTCTGAAGTGTACCGGGATATACTTTCAGCCCAGATTCAGCCAAATGCCGCAAAGTTGATCGGACGGCGCTTCATAGTACAGATGGACAATGACCCCAAGCATACAGCCAAAGCTACCCAGGAGTTCATGAGTGCAAAAAAGTGGAACATTCTGCAATGGCTAAGTCAATCACCAGATCTTATCCCAATTGAGCATGCATTTCACTTGCTCAAATCCAGACTTAAGACGGAAAGACCCACAAACAAGCAAGACCTGAAGGCTGCGGCTGTAAAGGCCTGGCAAAGCATTAAGAAGGAGGAAACCCAGCGTTTGGTGATGTCCATGGGTTCCAGACTAAAGGCAGTGATTGCCTCTAAAGGATTCGCAACAAAATATTGAAAATAAAAATATTTTGTTTGGGTTTGGTTTATTTGTCCAATTACTTTTGACCTCCTAAAATGTGGAGTGTTTGTAAAGAAATGTGTACAATTCCTACAATTTCTATCAGATATTTTTGTTCAAACCTTCAAATTAAACGTTACAATCTGCACTTGAATTCTGTTGTAGAGATTTCATTTCAAATCCAATGTGGTGGCATGCAGAGCCCAACTCGCGAAAATTGTGTCACTGTCCAAATATTTCTGGACCTAACTGTATGCAGCATTCTAACATGCTGTTCATAAGAGCGCAGACTGCTGTGTAGAACATAAAAAACACTTTATAATACTCACCTAAACCGGTCACTGCGGTGGATGTAGCTCCGATGGGCGTCTTCGTCCTCCGGTGCCAGCGCCGCCTCTTTCGGCCATTTTCGTCCTCCTTCTGAAGCCTGTGTGCATGATGCGTCTACTCCATATATGCTCACCAGTCCTGTAAATTCGCACTACGATACTTTGATCTGCCCTCCTCAGGGCAGATCAAAGTGCGCCTGCTCAGGACCTGAATGCCGGCGAGTGTGTATGACGTTGGACGTGTCATGCACCGCGGCTTCAGAAGGACGACAGAGGCAGCGACAAAGATGGCCGAAAGAGGCGGCGACGGCACCGGATACCCATCTAAGTCACATCCACCGCAGTGACCGGTTTAGATAAGTATTATAAAGTTTTTTTATGTTCTACACAGTGGCCTGGGCTCTTATATACAGCATGTTAGAATGCTGTATATAAGAGCCCACTGGTGGTGGCCGCAGCTTATGGGGCAAAAAACTGGTGACACGTTCCCTTTAAATAGGCAAAAAAATAATAGTGTTATGTATGAAAAATCAAATAACAAAGCCAAAGCAATCCAATATAATGACTAAAAGATACTGTATAGACAATATTATATACAGTATATATTAGCACTGGGTATGGATTGCATAAAACACATAAATGGAATCTGTTAAGTTATATGTGTATAGTAATATAGTAAATAGCACAAAATATACCATATTTTTCGAATTATAAGACAATTTTTCTCCCAAAAATTTGGGGGAAAATGAGGGGTGCGTCTTAAAATCCGAATATAGCTTACCGGGAGGTGAATTGGCTGTTTGTGCGGCTCTGTGTGCAGGCGGCCGGGCCCGTGCGGGCGGCTGGGTGCATATCGGTGCCGGCGGCCAGCTGACTCTCTGTAGAGGTGGGAGGGCGGCCTACTGGCTGCCACTCTGTGCGGCTGGGTGGCTGTGCGGCGGGTGTCCTAGTTTGTCTGCAGTCCCGGCTTCAAATGATGGTGCCGTTGAATGAGAGCTCCATTTGTGCACACAGCCCTCCAGGCGCCATTTCTTTGGAGCCCAGACTGTGGATAGACTGGGACTCTCGTCACACTGGCCTGCTCCACCACACAACCACCGCAGCTTCTACTGCCACCACCGACCCGCCGCTGCTACCACTAACCCGCCACCAGCGCTGCGACCACTTACCCGCCGCCGCTGCCACCACTGACTCGCCGCCGCTGCAACCACTGACCCACTGCTGCCACCACTGACCTGCCACCGCTGCCAGCACAGCCTCTGCCTCCTGTGACCCCGCTCCACCACCGCTGCCGCCCCCTCTCCGGTAAGACAACAATGGAGTATAAGACAGACCCCTTTTTTTTATGTCTAAATTTGAGGTGCGTCTTATAATCCGGTGTCTTATAAAACAAAAAATACGGTACTACTATGACACAGAAAAGGTGAATTAATACTGCCTGTCATAGAGTAACACCATCACAAAGAGAGGTGGAACTCAGTAGTAGAAATCAATAATTGGTGTGTCAATACCTGTAATGCGATGTTCAGCTATGTACACACTTTGCTGGCACTTTGGCGTCAGGCTCTGTTCACACTGCAGAGTCTGACAAGCAACCTGAGGCTTCTAGAGTGTTCAACCAGAGCTGGGCGTCAGCTGGTTCAGGTTCACTGGTCTACAGCTCTCCAGGAGTTAATCCCTGCAGACTGGTGAACAGGACCTAAGTACTCAGGTTGCTGATTGCAGTGTGCAGCTGCCTCCTCCCTGTATTAAGCACACCTTTCTTCCTTTTTGTGCTGATGATAGCTTTTTCAATCCCGATCTTGGTGTTTCTCCTGTACATGGTGATCCGTGCTGCACTTTTGAGTGGTGTGAACATTTCCCCGTTGTGAGTTATGTCCTCCCTTTTTTTGTTACTCCCCAGTATATATATTGTCTCTCCTGTTTTTGAGTGCTGTGCGTATGAGTTTCCATTTTCTTTTGTCCGTGTCGTTTTGTGGGGTTTTGTCTTTTTGTTTTCCAGTCCACTCCAAAGGTGTGGGAGAGGGGGAGTAAGGGTCACGCTGGGGGCTCGAACCTGTTTACTATCAAACCTACCTTCGAGATAAGGGACAGTGCAGGGTTATGAGTCTTAGGGTCAGCCTAGGGGCCCCTGTCCTGTCTCCATATACCCCGTGACAATACCTCCTGCAGGTTGTGGTGCCACGCCTCGAAGCGAGTTTCGCCATATTCCCTTCTTCTGGGGTTGCTTTTGATGGAGAACACTCAAATGCTAATTCCCAGTCTAAAAGAACATACATTTGTAGTCAGGATCACATCAAATATAATGTACTGTAAAATGTTGCTGTCAACGTATTGGAATACGACGGTAGCAGGTAATTTGGTTGTATTCACACTGTACAGATTCAAGTACATATAGTTTGTAACTTACATCAGTAAATTGCATATTAATGGCCATCCACATATGAACAGTCTTACCTTAGCCATAGCCACCATCTTTACTGTCTACAGAGCGAAGAGGGTGCACAGTGTGAAAGGATCCTGCACACCAAGGAAGTGGTTATGTGTATCTGTATCGACCAAATAAATGGGTGCATTGTCGCAGGTGTACATGACACTATAAGGTAATATAGATATAAACTTTATTTTTCTACTAACCATACTTTGTAACCAATAAATATAGGTTGTCTAAAAAATGCTATTATACGTACACATGGTAACAAAAGTAGAATAATTTAGAACTATACACAATACTAACGTAAAAGAGAATCAATGCAGTAATACAAGTCTAGTATTAAAAAGGACCAGGTCAAAAGTAGCCAATTTTTTTTAATTTTTGCTCTTGTTTTATTTCCTTTGCTCATTTCAGTTTTCCATTTTTATTTTTTTTAAATCCACCATACAGTTCCATAGATTTGGATCTTTTCATTTAGTGCAAATTGTTATGGTCTTTACCAAGAGGGCCGTGCTCAAAGGGTAATAGCGCAGAGCAGCCAATAGGGAATCCTCTGAGCCATACGTACTTGGAACGGACCAGAAAAATTAGTACTAAGCAGAAAGGTCCATAATTCTGGAACTGTATGGTGGATTAAAGAAAATAAATGATTTACTCAGGGAAGTAGCAAGAATAAAATGTGCCCAAAATCTAAACAGTTTTGATGTGGTGCAAGGTCCTCTTTAACGAGTTATTCTCATCTTCGCAAGTCTTTATTCATCCATAAGATATGATAACTTGCTGGGGTCCTCATGATCATCACAATGGGCTCTAAAATGTGCCACTGGATTTGAGGGCTAGCCTAACATACAGTTTTGCCATATACTGTATAAAAGGCATACTCCTATAAATGTTGGCCCAGGCACAGACACAATCCTATTCTGTAAGATTTATGATCCACACCCTTCCCTTCTGGTACTGTTAGCACACAGCAAAGTGACCCACACTATAGCCTCATAGTATGTACATAATGCTGCCTCTATGCTAATTTCTAAATCCAAAATACGTGACCAGAGCCAAAATAATAAATAAGCAGAGTTAAGGGGGCTTTACACGATACGACATCACTAGCGATGTCGAGCGCGATAGCACCCGCCCCGTCGTACCTGCGACATTTGGTGATCGCTGCCGTAGCGAACATTATCGCACATACCGGTGCAGCAACGTCGCTGTGACCGCCGAACAATCCCTCCTTCAAGGGGGACATGTGTTCGGCATCACAGCGACGTCACCGCGATGTCACTAAGCGGCCATCCAATAAAAGCGGAGGGGCGGAGATGAGCGGGACGTAACATCCCGCCCACCTCCTTCCTTCCGCATTGCCGGTGAACGCAGGTAAGGAGATGTTTGTCGTTCCTGCGGTATCACACATAGCGATGTGTGATGCCGCAGGAACGACAAACAACATCGTACCTGTGGCAGCAGCGATATTAAGGAAAGAGCGACGTGTCAACGATCACTGTTTTTGAACGATTTTGCGATCGTTGATCGTCGCTCCTTAGTTTCACATGCTGCGATGTCGCTACCGGCACCGGATGTGCGTCACTAACGACATGACCCCCAACGATATATTGGTAGCGATGTCGCAGCGTGTAAAGCACCCTTTAGAGGCCATCTTAGGCCATGTGCACATGTTGAGTATTTGGTGAGTTGTGTACCTCAGTATGTGTAGATAAAAAACTGATCAGATATTCCAGATATTCACATGGCCTTAGGTGCCATTTTGGTGACCCATTGGGGAGGCACCAGATGTTGCAGAGGGGCCAGCTGGGATATGTAGTTCCACTAGCAGTAGATGGTACTTTCACAGTAGCTGAAGTGGGTCACTGGACCCCCAGATGCTTCCCTTGTGTCCACAACAATTGTCAATAGTGGGAGGTGGCACTTACAGTGATGGTATAGGACCCTCCAGGGGCATTCCTATGGATTTTGTGGTGTCTGGGTGCAGGTGTTGGAACGCCCGTGATGTTTGTGTAATTAGAAGCAGCGAGACACAAGAATCAATTTGCATTAACACTTTACTCAAGAAAACACGGTACAGTCTCTCTATTAAAGGCAAAGAGGCAGCAGTTCACTGTATAGTACAGGGGTACAGCTCTCCTCACTTGCTGTAGCAGGTAATATAATGCACAGTCCAGGTAATGCTTCGCTGATGGAAGGAACTTAACCTGTTGGCTCCCCGTGGTGACAAAATAGTGGTATGGAGCTACTCACAGTTTTGGCGCTACCGTTCCCTATTGCAGGGGGTATGGCACACAGAGTTTGTGGCATAGAAGTCACGTTACACTGGTTGTAGCTGGAAGCGTATAGAAAACCAGTATGCAGGAGAGCCGATGTTCAGCCTTATCTCTCCTGGCTGTATGAAGCGTCACTCCTTTGTGGAGGTGATTATATGAAGAAAAAGATTGTCCCCTCATCATGGACTGTGATAGAGATTCTGGGAGCTTCTTCTCTATCTCCTAACTAGACTTGCTTGAACCAGTTTACTGGGTGTGACAGCTCTGAGGTGGGAGATCCTCCTAGCCATTTCCATGGCAGCTTGTGAGGAGAATGAACATCTGACTTTTATACCCATACATTGACCACTAGATGGCAGAAAAGTACATTTAACAATCCTCAGTGTACAAACATCATAACACAGTGCAATTAATACTGCCTGACTCACGGTGCACAAAGTAATTCTGGCACACTGGAACAGATCTACTGCCACACGAACGGGTACCGGGAACCACACCATTAAGGAAGATTAGCATAATTTATGGATTTATGTAGCTGATAATACTTTACATGACATAAACACTAAGTTAATATGCAAAATGCTAAAAACACTTGTACCTATAGTGCTAGTGTGCAAATGAAAAGAGATGGACTTGTTCTCGCGTTTCCCCTCTTGAAGACACCAATCAAGTTATTGTCATGTAATAAAATGTAATGTATAATGTCAAGTGTAATGTGAATAATGTTCTGTGTTATTGTTGAAGTAGTGTTGTCTGTTCTGCTAACAGTAGGGTCAGAAACAGTTAAGTGTTGGGACTAGTCCATAGTGGGAGGAGCGGTTTCTTGTGTAACATCAGATAGGGCCCAGCATGTGACCAGAACAGACCTAAAGCCTGATTAGTCGACAAGCCCACATGATGTGGGTGTCCTTGCAGCTGGAGGAGACTGGAACCAGGGAAAGTGTGATCCTGAATATAAGCAAGAAACAGGTGACTGGAACATGTAGTGATTCAACAGCGTCGAAAGAACGAGTGACCGAGTGAGATTGGTCCTTAAGAAGTAACTGCGTTTTAATTTTGATTTAATAAATCAACAATGATACCACTTATACCCTCACATCAAGGATATATACGATGCTTCTATTCCTTAAAAATAATACTTTTATTTGATCACAAAATTAAAAGCACAAATACATACATACAAAAAGGCACAACAGGGCAGAGAAAAGTATAACAGTGACTCCCACAGATTGGGGGAGGGTGGAGGGGCCCGCTGGGTCCCTTTAGTTACTTAGTCAAAATTACTGGTCTGTATACAAGTTACTTCACTTCAAGACTTCAAGATATATATATATATATATGTTTTTTTATATTTTTATAGTGGAAAACATGTTTGATTGACACCAACAATATGCTACAGGCTTGTGACCTGCTGACTACACATGAAATCCACAATGCAAAAAGTGCCAAAGTCACAAGCAGATCAAAAAGCACAACATAACTAACAGCGTCATTTTCCCCAAGGGTGCACAGGGAGTGGAAGACTCTGCGCCTACAGATTTCTCAGAGGTTAATTAACCATATACAAATGTATCGCCTACCGCGATGGAAATTTATAAAGAAAATTGTGGGATATGAAAAAGTTGCTACCTCCCATAGTCCTCATAATCTACAGAAAGGCAGTATTGGGCCAAATCCAGGCCTACACTACCTGCATCATAACTACAAATATTTTTCTTATTAAATATGAAATACCATATGTGTCCCAGCCGAGTCACCTATGTCAAGGCCCACCCTCACGACATCACGGATGCCTATTACATCCGCAACCATAAATATAAACAATACCATTGCCGGTCTGCCGGCCCTAATGCATATTCCAAAATAAATCTACATTATGTTGTGCTGTGAAGTTATGTATAGCTAGCAGGTCACAGAATACTTGTAGAAATATATTATGGGTATTTTCTGATCTACTCATGATTTTGGGATTATTTGCATTGTGGATTTTATGTGTAGTCAGCAGGTCACTAGCCTGCAGCACATTATTATTGATAGTCAATGTTGATTACAGGGGCGCAGTGAGTGTATATTTTGTGCGCGGTAGGCGATACATTTGTATATGGTTAATCAACCTCTGAGAAATCTGTAGGCGCAGACTCTTCCACTCCCTGTGCACCCTTGGGGAAAATGACGCTGTTAGTTATGTTGTGCTGTGAATGTATGTGCAGCTAGCAGGTCATAGGCCGCCTGTATGATATATTATGATTATTTTTTGATCTGCTTGTGACTTTGGCACTTTTTGCATTGTGGATTTCATGTGTAGTCAGCAGGTCACAAGCCTGTCGCATATTGTTGGTGTCAATCAAACATGTTTTCCACTATAAAAATATAAAAAAACATATATATATATATATATGCCAGTCTTGAAGTGAAGTAACTTGTATACAGACCAGTAATTTTGACTAAGTAACTAAAGGGACCCAGCGGGCCCCTCCACCCTCCCCCAATCTGTGGGAGTCACTGTTATACTTTTCTCTGCCCTGTTGTGCCTTTTTGTATGTATGTATTTGTGCTTTTAATTTTGTGATCAAATAAAAGTATTATTTTTAAGGAATAGAAGCATCGTATATATCCTTGATGTGAGGGTATAAGTGGTATCATTGTACAATAAGATGTGATCCTAAGAGTATTGGAACAAAAATGTGGTTTATGTGGTTATATGAGTTAATAAATCAACAGCCTAACTTTGTAAAAGACAAATCTCCTTTTTTCTCTGCCAAAATTGATCAGTCATTATCAAAATTCTATATTCTAGGATGAAATCAGTGAAGACTTTGCTATTACAGAGATAGGAGATGGCAGTTATTACTGATGAGATTCCATGATGACGGGGGAGGATCTGGCGATAGAGGGAGGAGCTAGAGACAGCTCTGCCCCCTCTTCTGTGTACATAGAATCTCATCAGTAACAGCTGCCATCTCCTATCTCAGTAATGTGAAAGTTTTCATTGAATACAGATTTTACCTCAGAATTGAGAATTTTGATAATGACTGATCAATTCTGGAAGAGAAAGAGGCAAATTGGTCTGATAAGGTATATTACAAAGTTGCTTATTTTCAGGTGTACTATTGATTATTGAAATCAAAATTAGAATGACGGTTAGACTTTAAACAGGATGCTCAACAGTACAGCCGCAAGTAGCTTACAGCTCCATAAAGGTAAGTGGGCCAAAAATGGAATAGGATGTGAGATGAAATGAGTCCTGGTCGGGAGTCCCTGAAGCGTCAGTAGGTGACATGCCTGGTCCAGCCATATTGGCATTAACCCTTTGAGAGTGACAAGACGCGGTTGGTTTAGAGAGAATGAGCATGTCAATTCTTTCAGTGGTTTTGAATATTTTTCTTAGCATTTTCCACCCATGGAAAGCAATGAGAAGAACCGCACCAAAAACCACACCAAAAACGTCACAAAAAAATGCACCAAAAACGCACCAAAACTGCAGATAACCCCCAGGAGACTTCTGTTACAAGAACAGGTTTTAAGTTATATGCGCATGTTGCGTTCTGTCCCTGCAGAAATTTCTGCAGCGATTTGAACAGCACACGTGCACTTCAAATCGCTGCAGAAAAAGTCCGTAATGAAAAATAAAAAATGCCGATTCCATGCGCTCTAAGTGCAGCCCCTCCCATAGACAGAGCGGGGGATGCATGCAGAGCGCACGGTATAAGTGACATGTCAATTCTTAGAACGCGCTCTTCGGGCAGCAACCGAAGCGCTGCACTCTAATACACCACGTGCGCACGTCTCCTGCATAATCTTCATAGATTATGCTAGGGACGCAGGACACATGCAGTTACGTTGCGGTGCAGATCGCAGCGTAACTACATGCAAATACGCAACGTGCACACATACAGTAGCCTTAGTCAGGAAAAATCCACACCAAAAAAGCCCTGTGTAAACATAGTCTAAAAGTTTTAATACGAAGACCTAAGTGTGTCTTAGAAGTTTTCAAATAGGCCTAAGAAGTTCATCAAATGGGAACTCGCTAGGCCACCTGCAAAGTTTGACATGAAGCACAAGAAAGTCTGGTGGTCCGGGATAGAAGGAGCAGAGCCCACGCTGATCATGAGAATCTTTAGAAAGTCTTGCTCATATCCATGGACTGCTCCATTATGTTTATTCGTTATTTGGTCATTTTGTACTATTTCTGTACATACTAAATTTTCAATCAATTTTCAGGGTTTATGATCCAGACACTCTTCTTATGGTTCAATGTAACACGGGACACACGGATCTAATCCGATGCATAGTGCACGTTCCACAGACGAAACAGGTACAATTGAAATAGTTAGTACATTTTATCTGATTTAAGCAACTAGCCAGGAACAAGAAATATAAATGTTAATATCTATCTCTATCTTTCCAGTATGCTTCCGTTTCATGGGACCGGACGGTCAGACTGTGGAAGGCTTACTACAAGGCAAACAATCCATACAGTAGTGTAGCTTAAACATGGAGCGTTAATGTTTTAGTATTAGCCAAAATAAGGGCGCTGTGTATCAAAGCTATAAAAGTGAAAACCTGATGTTATTGCCCCAAGAAACCCAATGAGAATTGATACAATTAATGTAAAAATGAGAGCTGCCCTATACTTACGGGCATCAAAGTGAATTTTTGTATAAGATAATTATGATAAACGGACAGTAATGTGCTGATGTGAATTGACATATCTTTGAACATAGATACTTGTTATAGACTGAATATTTAAAGAAATTCTAGAAATTCAATTATCTAATATATAAAGCTGAGTGTATGTGTGTATGTATGTCCACTAAAGGAATCCGCACCGTCGCATTTACAATCACAAAATTTTGCACAAACAACCCATATGACGCAGGGAACATCATAGGCTATGTTTTGACATGAAAATTTAACCCCATGCTTTACAGTTACTCTCCAAAAAAACTCCATTAAACTGAATGGAGCTGCGAGCTAAAGGCTATTAATAGCAGCTGTGATTGATTGCTAAAGGACATTCATAGTATTAGAAGCTTATGTGTCAGGTAATATGATGTCAGTGGGGAGACAGACACAGACTGAGAGACAGACAGACAAAGACAGACAGACAGCCACAGACAGACAGAGAAAGAGGCACACAGGGAAAGAGACAGATAGGGAAAAAATGCCAGACAGACAGAAAAACACATGGGGAAAAAAAGACAGACAAAGGCAGACAGGCAAAGAGACAGAGACAGAAATAAGCAGACAGTGAAAGAGACAGACAGAGATAGACAGGGAAATAAGAAACAGACAGAGAGAGACAGACAAAGGCAGACAAAGGAAAAAAAGGCAGACAGGGAAAGAGACAGGGGCAGACAGGGAAAGAGGCAGACAGGGAAAGAGGCAGACAGGGAAAGAGGCAGACAGGTAAAGAGGCAGACAGTAAAAGAGACAGACAAGCAGACAGGGAAAGAGAGAGACAGGGAAATAGACAGAGACAGATAGAGAGACAGAAAAACAGACATAGATAGAGAAACAGACAGACAGGGAAAGAGACACAGACACACAGAGACAGACACAGAGAGTGATAGAGAAAGACAGACAGAGAGACAGACAGAGAGACTGCTACAGAGACAGACACTGATAGAGATAGACAGACCCACTGACAGAGACAGACAGAGAAAGACACAGACAGTCATACAGACAGACAGAGACAGACACACAAATATACAGACAGACAAATAGACAGAGACAGACAGAGAGAGACACACAAAAAGACAGACAGACACACAGATAGACAGACAAATAGACAGAGACAGACATAGAGAGACACAGACAGACAGAGAGAGACAGACAGAATGAGTGAGAAAGACAAAGAGATACAGAGACAGGGAAAGAGACAGACAGAGAGACAGACAGAGACAGACAAAGACAGACAGACAGAGACAGACAGAAGCAGACAGAGAGAGACAGACAAACAAAGTCGAACAGGCCAAGAAACAGACGGACAGAGACAGACAGACAGAGAGAGACAAAAGCAGACAGGGAAAGAGACAGAAGCAGACAGGGAAAGAGACAGAAAAAGAGACAGACAGACAGAAGCAGACAGGGAAAAAGACAGACAGAGAGATAGAGAGACAGACAGAGACTGGGAGAGAGACAGAGAAACAGTTACTATCCCGGGCAATGCCCGGGTACTACAGCTAGTAGAATCATAAAGAGCAAATATTTGAAAAAGAACACAACAAACCCTTTCTCTGAGAACAAACACAAACTGTAGCTTTGTACATAAACTGAATCTTTTTGTCTACAATTAATAAAAACTATCATGCATTGTGCATAAAGTTGTATAGCATGGTTATTAATCATATTATTAACATGATTTGTAGTAATAGTAGAATTTATAGTATATTATAAAAGGTATAGGATATAAAAAAAAGACAAAGGAACAGAAAAGACAATAATTGAAAGGTATAAAAATTAATTAATGTTATAGCACAGACTATTTTGCCTGACGTGGCATTACTTTGCACGTGCTGCCTTGAACGAAGGCTGGAAGGTAAACATTGAAAGAGGATGCACTATCAAGGGGTTGTCTATCCTTTGCTATATGTATATGTGTGTATGTAGCTGCACCAGAGCCCAGAGGTTGAGGGAGGCCCACTGACAGCGATGACTATTTCAGATAGATGTGTATCATTGGTTGCACATTCAGCTGTATTTCAGGTCCCTGTGCTGTAATACACGCCACCTGCCAATCAGAGGCCAGCAGTGACATTGGCAAGCCTGTAACTGTGGCTCATGACAGTGACGTCATGCGCTGATGTGACGCCCCTGGACTATCAGGTCGTCACAGGGTATTGCACAATCTGCCCTCCTGTGCAGTATCCACCTTCTTGGTTATGGGTCCCCAACTACATGGTGTTGCCTACATCAGCTAATCAAAATCTAAGGTACACTCTGCACCACACCCACCAGACACACCAGTGGACGGCCTGAGTGGAAAAGGGTCGCCCACCAGGGGGGTTGGTTAGGGGAGGTCAGGAGTGTCAGGAGTGGGGAGAAGTGTGTTGGAAGTGAAGGAGAGAGGAGGTCAGGAGCAGGGCTCCTAGGAAGCTATCTAGGTGGCAGACGGTCTGGGCCTAGAGGAGCTGGACCCCCAGTCGCAGTGGATCGTGGCAAGGGGCACGTATCTGTCGAGGAGGACAGCCGGCGGCCTTGCACCATCACCGGGCTGGGACCAGGGCACGACTGGGTACGTGCACCCTAGGTCAGGGAGTAGCTTCAGGCAACCTGACAATTTACCCGACGAGAACGGAACCTTCAAGATCCGCTCTCCACCCGCTCCAAAATCGGGGTACTAGCGCAACGAGTGAGATAGGACTTTCCACTCAAATGGTCCAGAAAATCCCAAGCGTGAACCCTGAGAGCAAGCTCCCACACTTAGGAATAGTGGGGAGCGGGACCCGGCAAGTTCCATACTACCAGGACCAACAAGGAAGTAAACTTAGTGCCAGAAGGCAGGTCACGGATCACCAGGCAGCACCATTAGGGACGGGGCCTGAACTAGCTTCCCTCAGCAGCAGCGGTATACAGAACTTTGGTTTATCCAGTTGTCGGTGTCAGCTTAATGGACTGAGTGAGTACGCAAGTGACCCCTTCGCACCAAACGGCACTCCCCCTCACCATCACCGAGTCTCGGAGTACTACCCCTACCCGTGGAGGGTTCTAACACCTGGCTGCCCCATTTCATCACCCCCGGGTACTCCCAACTGCAGCGGTGGTACTCCAAATTACCACATACCACAGGTGGCGTCACAAACTCTAGCACAATCCCCTGTAAATACCCCCTTCATTTGAGTGGCCGCAAGACCCCCGGGTCCGGTGACCCCTGGAGCCACCCCGGATTCGGATCCGAGCAGCCCGGCTGCTGGCACGGGGGTGGCACACTGACATTGCTTCCAGGTTAACATCAGCTACCAGCTACTGCTGTAGAAGAGTATGCCTCGTGGTGTGGGGGGGGAAGGTGAATAGAATCTTATTTTTCATGTGTTGGGCAAAAACAGGGCACATTATTCCAGGGATGGGATCAGGATGGGGCACATTATCTCAGGGTTGAGTTCAGGATGAGCCACATTATACCAGGATAGGGCACACTATACCAGCGATGGACCCAGGATGGGGCATGTTATACCAGGATGGGGAACAGTATAACAGGAAAGGAACTGGGATGGGGCGCATTATACCAGGATGGGGTACATTATACCATGCATGGACCCAGGATGGGGCATATTATACCAGGATGGGGCATTTTATACCAGGGATGGTCCCAGGATTGGGTATATTATATCAAGAAAGAGATCAGGTTGGGAGACACTATCCCAGGAATGGGCCCAGTATGGGGCACAATATTACTGGAAAGGGTCCAGAATTGGGGACATTATACCAGGGATGGACCCAGGATGAAGAACATTATACTATGGATGGGGCACATTTTACCAGTGATAGACCCACTATGGGGCACAGTGTAACATACCAGAATTGGGCCCTGCGGTGGGGGTGCTAACACCGGTGACTATTTCAGATGTATGCACATCCTTGGTCACATATTTAACTGTAGTTCAATACACATTACTGGCCAATCAGAGGCCGACAGCTGACATAGGCATGCCTGTGACTGTGGTGCATGACCGTGATGTCATGTGCTGATGTCACTTGCATGCTAACGTCAGCTACTGTCTCATGCTGTAGAAGAAGACTCCTCAAGTCATAAGCTTGGAAGAAGGTGAGTAGAATATTTTTTTAAGTGTTGGACAAAAATGAGGCACATTATCCCTGCAATGGGTCCAGCATGGGGCACGTTATCCCAGGGATGGGTCCAGGATGGGGCACATTAAACCAGGAATGTGACTACAATGGGCAACATTATACCAGGATGGGGTACATTTTTACCAGGGATGGACTCAGGATTGGGTACATTATACTAAGATGGGGCACATTATATCAGGGATGGACCAAGGATGGGGTACATAATAACAGGATGGGGCACATTATACTAGGAAGGGGACTGGAATGGGGCACATTATACCAGGGATGGACCCAGGATGAGGCCCATTATACCAGAATAGTGCACATTATACCATAGATGGATCCAAGATGGGACATATAATACCAAGAAGGAGCCCAGGTTTGGAGACACTATCCCAGGAATGGACCCAGTGTGGGGCACATTATTACTGAAAAGGGCCCAGAATGGGAGACATTATACCAAGAAAGGGACCTGGTTGAGGCACATTATACCAGGATGGGGCACATTGTACCATGGATAGACTCAAGATGGAGCACATTATACCAGGTTGGAGCACATTATACCAGGTTGGGGCACATTATACCAGGAAAGGAACCCGGATGGGGCACATAATACCAGGGATGGACCCAGGATGGGGCATATTATACCTAAAAGGAGCCCCAGTTGAGAGACACTATCCTAGGAAGTGGCCTATTATGGGGCATATTATTTCTGGAAAGGGCCAAGGATAGGAGACATTATACCAGGAAGGGGCATTATTATAGATTGGGAACATAATTCTGCTGCAAATCCTGATGTGTTGGTAGGAAACACGCTGCATAAAATACACGTTATTACACTTTTTTTTCCCCTTCAAAAGTATGCAATGTGTGCATGAGAGTTCAGGGATCTCATTCACTTTGCTTGTACTGTAAAACTGCATATTTTTTTGCAACAAATGCATGTAGAAAAAATTGAAATAAAAAATTCAACATACCCTTCAAATGAATAGGGGGGAAAGCACAGGGAGACTTATTAGTTTATATTTATATGGTAGCAGAAATTATAGTTAATGTTGGGCATAGTGCTGGCAGGAAACTAGCCAGGTCTTTTACCTATGTAGTCTTCTACTAGACATTGCTCCCACTAGCCAGTTTCCTACTCCACACTGATGAGGGGCAAATACCCCGAAACAGCTGTCTGTGGATGGATACCATGTTTGGCATAGGTGGTCTCATTGACTGGAGACTGCCCTTCCCGTGGTTGTTCCTTCCCGGTGAAAGACCTGGCTAGTTTCCTGCCAGCGTTGAGAAACATGTAATGGTGTCTCCGCGGCATTCTTGTTTTGCATATTTTCTCAGGGGGCCTTGTTCTAGTTTCACTGCGTTGAGAAACATGTGATGGTGTCTCTGTGGTGTTGGATGTTGATCTCCCCGAGGTCAACCATCTTTACCTATGTAACATCTTCAGAATGACCGCCCGCCGCACAGAGCAGCCGCGTGCCGAGCAGAACAGAGCAGCCGTGCGCTGAGCAGAACAGAGCAGCCGCGCGCCGAGCAGAACAAAGCAGCCACGCAGAACAGAGTGGAGCCAATGCACACAACAGTGCTGTACTGACAATTGCCGGCAGCACCCGGTAAGCTACATTCAGATTTTAAGAAGCATCCCTCATTTTCCTCACAAATTTTTATAATAATTTTTATAATAGTGTTATAATCCGAAAAATACGGTATATTTTGAATGATACATGGCTAATATATTAAAAGTGGCAGGCTCAGACTGGCCTACTGGGAAATCGGGGAATCTCACGCTGAGTCAATACTAACAACAGATGGAAGGTTCCTCCCCTTCCTATCTTAACACAGCTATTCACTGCTCCACAGCAGTGCACTCCCTCCTTTTCCTGCTGTGATGGTGCTAGGTGTTGGAGTCAGACTGACACCTTTGCAGGTAAAGTACTATTGACAGTAAAGGTACCGTCACACTAAGCGACGCTCCAGCGATCCCACCAGCAACCTGACCTGGCAGGGATTGCTGGAGCGTCACTACACGGGTTGCTGGTGAGCTGTCAAACAGGCAGATCTCACTAGCAACCAGTGACCAGCCCCCAGCCAGCAGCGACGCGTGGAAGCGATGCTGCGCTTGGTAACTAAGGTAAATATCGGGTAACCAACCCGATATTTACCTTGGTTACCAGCGCACACCGCTTAGCGCTGGCTCCCTGCACTCCTAGCCACAGTACACATCAGGTTAATTACCCGATGTGTAGTCTGGCTATGTGTGCAGGGAGCAGGGAGCCGGCACTGACAGCGTGAGAGCGGCGGACGCTGGTAACGAAGGTAAATATCGGATAACCAAGGAAAGGGCTTCTTGGTTACCCGATATTTACATTGGCTACCAGCGTCCGCAGAAGCCGGCTCCCTGCTCACTGCACATTCAGTTGTTGCTGTCTCGCTGTCACACACAGCGATGTGTGCTTCACAGCGGGAGAGCAACAACTAAAAAACGGTCCAGGACATTCAGCAACAACCAGCGACCTCACAGCAGGGGCCAGGTTATTGCTGGATGTCACACACAACAACATCGCTAGCAACGTCACAAAAGTCGTGCCTCAGCAGCGATGTTGCTAGCGATGTTGCTTATTGAGATGTGGCCTTAAGGAACGTCATGAAAATATAATAAGCTAAATATGTTTTCAACTATCCCTAGATCTGGCATTGTCCCCCCTCCTTCTTAGGAACTTTTAGGAACAGCATATAGTGAAATGACAGTTAATTTAGCTGAGAAAGGTCTTCTCATTGAAGCTCAGAACTATCATTGGAGACAACCAACCTGTGCTATGTTTGCAGAAAGATGGAGGATGGCTTTCCTTTGTACCTTCTGGTGCTGTGATGAAAGGGATCTTCTTAGGCTAAGTTCACATTTCTGTTGTTTTGCATCAGTCACATGCGTTGCTTGACGCATGTGACTGATGCATTGTACAACGGATGACAAAGGACAGAATTCTTTGTCGGACTCCGTTGTGTGCGGGGGGCGGAGCGCGAGGGGGCGGAGTTCGGGGTGGGTGGAGCCGAGCGGGGCCGTGGCACTGAGGACGTCAGTGCCGCGGGGACTGCAGGGCTGGGGACAGGTGAGTGTGTGTGTGTGTGTGTGTGTGTGTGTGTACATGCTGAGTGAGGGAGGGGGCGGAGCCGAGCGGGGAAGTGTCAGGCTCCCTGCACAGCCAGAGTAAATATCGGGTATAAGCAAAGCACTTTTTGCTTGGTTACCCGATATTTATCTTGGTTACCAGCATACACCGCTTAGCGCTGGCTCCCTGCACATGTAACCACTGTAAATATCGGGTAGCTAACCAAAGCGCATTGCTTGGTTACCTGATGTGTATCCTGGTTACGTGTGCAGGGAGCCAGAGAGAGCATGCGCAGAAAAATCCTACGGATTGCGCTGCTCAAAAAACGTTACAGGCTGCGTTGCTCCCGCCCGGCGGTCAGTTAAAAAACGACTGACCGCGACGCAGCGGATGCAACGTCACTAATAGAAGTCTATGGGGAAAAACTGGATTCCTGCAAAATATTTTGCAGGATACCGTAATTCCTCAAGGCGACGGATTGTGACTGATGCAAAACAACGGAAGTGTGAACCTAGCCTTAGTCAGTGTGGCACCAATGAAAAGGTGTTAATATTGAGGTGAATATAATTCCTACAAATATGGTGGGCATATGTTCAGCCTCAGAATTTCGGCCCTCGGCTTAGCTGTGTGATGCTCCTATTGGCCATAAACTACTAACTTGGAGAGCAGTGTATATTCATTCTCTTTAATAATAGCACAAGTGATGACCAAGCTGTCAGTTTACTGCAGCTGCTGGGCAACCATGTGTGTATGGTATTAAAGAGAATGAAAATTCACTGCTCCCCACTCTCATAATCCCTGGCATGGGGAGCAATAAATATGCCGGCAGCTGACATTGGTGTAAGTGGGCGAGCATGGCAGTGACATTATGCGCTGCACCACTTACATCCGTTGCTGGCATCAGAGGAGGACACCACGCATCAAGGGAGAGGAGGGTAGGCGAATATATTGTTTATTTTTTTTACTGTATGTGGCTTGATGGGGCCATATATACCAGGATGGACCCATGATGAAGGCCAAAAGAAAAAAATATGATCCAGCGATATAAAACCTTACTTTTATTGAAGATCCATAAAAAAAAAACTGAAAACAGATGTAGACAAAGGCCACATTGGTATACGAGTTTCTGGTTATTCACCCCTTAATCATAACCATGATGTTTTTATGGATCTTCAATAAAAGTAAGCTTTTATAGCGCTGGATTGCATGTTTTATTTTACTTCTCAATTTTTAGATCTGTGCACTTGCAAAAGTGAAGTTGGTCTTTTCTCTCTCTCTCTTTTTTCCATGATGAATGCCTTATGTACCAGGATGAGGCTATATATACCAGAATGGGCCTATCACGTAGCCATATATACCAGAATGGGGCCGTGTATATCAGTATGGGCTCATGATGAGGGCCATATGCACTAGGATGGGGCCATATATACCAGGATGGGGCCATACATACCTGTATGGGTCCATGATGAGGGCCATATATACCAGGATGGGCCATATATATGTGACGCCCCTGGAGTAGTCAGGGCGTCACAGAGTACTGCACGCTCTTTATCCTTAGTGCAGGACTCAACCCCTCTTGGTTCTGGGTTCCTAATTTACGGTACTGCCTCCATCAAAATCCCAATCACACCTCACACCACACCCTGTCAGACACACCAGTGGGCTGCTGAGCTGGAATAGGGCCGTCCACCTAGGGGTCAGGCAGACTGGTGGGAGGGGTTAGAGTAGTTGGCTCCAGGGGAGCAAAGGGAGAGGAAGCAGGAGAACAGAGTAGCCCTCAAGCAGTGAGGAGCTAGAGGGAGCATGTGACTCCCAGGGAGTAAAAGGTTGGGTTGAAGACGGTGGTATGGGCCCGGAGGAGACGGAGACCCAGTCGCGGGATATTGGGACTGGGTGCCTGGACCTAGTCTTGAAGGATGGTCAACAGCTCGAGTACAATAACCGGTCCGGGACTGAAAGCACGGTGGGGAACTGGACCCTAGGTCGGGGAGCAGCTTCAAGCAACCCGGCAATTAACCTGCAGAGGATTGTGACTTTATAGACTGTCCCCACGAAGCTCAGAGATCAGGGGCACTAGCGCAACGAGGAGGATAGGGCTTTCCAACCCAAGCAGCCCACAGAAATCCCAAGCGTGAGCCCTTAAGAGCTCAGCTCCATTACCAAAAGTAGAGAGCGAGGCCCGGACAGCTTTATGCCTACGGGCCACTTGGATACTTTTAAAATTGTGCACGGAGGCAGGCTCTGGACCTTCAAGCAGTACTGTAGAGGACGTATACCCGGACGGGCTCCCCCAAGAGGGCAGCGGCACCCAGAGACTTGGTTTACCTTGTTGTATGAGTCTGCTTTTCATCACCGAAGCTGTCTGAGTGAGTACTTAGTCATCCCCTGCTTCCAGCAAGCATGCGCTCCCCTGCACCCCACCATCCAGAGTCCCGGGGCCTTTCCTACCTGTGGAGGGAAACGTTATCTGGCTGCCCCAGTTCCATCTTCTCCCCGAGCACTCCCATCGGCAGCGGCGGTAGTCCCCATTACCGCACACCACGGGTGGCATCACGAACTATATTTATTCCCCCTGTAAATAATCCCCCCCCCTTTTCACATTTGAGAGTGGCCCCTAGCCCCCGGGTCCGGAGACCCTCAAGCCATGAATAATCACTCCCGGATCCGAGCAGTTTGGCCACTGCAGGGGCGGCACACCTCACATTTCTGGCGTCACGAACAGGATACGGACTGGGCCCACTAACCTGGGTGACGTGCGCCTTGAAAATCCAACCTGCGGTGTCAAAATCCCGTTCCCGCTATTTTGCGCCATCTTTGGCGCCAAAACGCTATCTTCCTGGCCCAAAGCGTGCGAAGATGAAGCTCCGCCCTTCGTCCTGAGAGCGCGTCCGGAACCCGAAGTTCCCAGGGTTCCCGCGAAAGTGAGTAGCTGGCGAAAACCAAGTGGGCGTGACAGAATGTAGCAGCAGAAGTGGAGCAGGGACGCCAGGACTGCCATAAAGTTCCTGGACACCGCAGAAGCAAGATGTCGGAGAAGCGTGACTGTTTAGCCGAGGATGCTGCTCCCGGGACAGCTGCCTGGATTGAGATGCAGCAGGCGGGCCCAAGAAAGAGAAGCCCTGCGCGTGGAGCGGGTAAGCAGAAGCCCAGCTCCGGTTGACCCGGCCTACCCGGCCGCGGAGCCCGGTCTGCCCTCGCCCACTGCCATGTCACCTCCGCCCTTGACAACAGCTGCCCCCGAGACGCACCGACAGCAGATTCCTCGATTCCTCGATGTTCTGGTTATCATAGAGTCGGAACCGGAAGAAATGGAGGAAGGAGATTCAGGTTCCAGTACTCCGGAGGCCGCCTGGGTGCCCCCTTTGGGGGAAACGGTTACCAAGTTTCTCTGTCGTCAAGGTCGGTGCCAAATTAGTGATGATGGAGGTGGAAGAGGAGTCCACCTCAGATGATGAGACCCCGGCCGATACCATTGATGTGGTTATGCCCATCTGCCGCCGCTGCGGCTTGCCAGGGCACTTTGCCAGAGTGTGTCCGTGAGGTACCCAACAATAAGGAGCTGGACCCGCAAGCTCATAAAAAGTTCAGAAATGGTTGTGTGGACCTGTCACTTTTGTTGAACGTTCTCCGGTGTTAGGTTTAAGTGGAGAAGGCCGTCGGGGATCGGTTGAGGGGTCCCTGGTGGAAGGTGACAGGAGAGTTTACGCTGCTAATAGACTGTTTCATCCTCTTTGAACCTTTTTCCACGCTTTGTTACAGGAAAAGGGCCATCAGGGCCTTTGAGGGTGCGGTGCTGGTAGACGGCACCAGGGGGCCCTTGGTGGAGGTTGGTGCAAAAGGGTAACGGTTACCAGGTTACTCAGGACTGTTACAGAGTCGTGTTTTAAGCCTCCAGGACTTCAACCATGTCAGGAAACCCAAGTAGGAAGCGGTGGGTTTAGGTTGTTTGGGTGGCGGGTTGAAGGGAGCGGGACAATGGGAATAGACGGTCACAGGAAGGGGCTGCAGTGGAGTAGGCTGAGCCACCGACTACCGCTACAACCGGTAGCGTTCCCACGATTCTCTTAATAAAGATGAACTCTACGAGTTTGTAAATAATCTCCCCTCTTTTCACATTTGAGCGTGGCCCCTAGCCCCCGGGTCCGGAGACCCTCGAGCCACGAGTAATCACCCCCGGATCTGAGCGGATCGGCTGCTGCAGAATGGCATATATACCAAGATGAGGACCATATGTACCAGGATGAGACCATATATACTAGGATGGGGCCAGGATAAGGGCTATATGTACAATGATGGGGAATATATACCAGGATGGGGACAAATTTACCAGGATGGTGAACATATTTACCAGGATAGGGGACATATATACCAGGAAGTGGTCCAAGATGGAGAACATTAGTATAGGATAGAGGATATTACTATATAACGACGGGAGAGGGTGGGGCAACTCATATGTCTTTATAGGATTTAGAATGCTTCATTGGCCCATACATCTGACAAACATGTGGGGAGGCAGTCCCAAACTTTGCAGTGGGGCCCATCATAAGGAAAATTACCAGGCGAACAGCGAAAGTGAAGAGAAACCCTGTGTCTAGGGAAGGGTGAGATGCTGACCCCTGACCAAGCCTACTACTGGACCCTGGCTTCCCTCATCACCCTAGATAGGTTTCTCACCTATGAACCAGGCCAGATACCTGAACCTGGCTAGCCCTGAAATTGGCCCTAGGTATGGAACTGATGGGATGAGTGCTTATTCAAACCCACTAAGCTCCAAAGAAGACAGGTATTATAAACAGGGGGAAAATAAATTAATATCATCTCCAGATGACTCAGGGAGAGGAACTGCAACAACAATTATTATTATTATAGACAGGTACAGGAGGATAGAGGTCCCTGCCCGCGAGGGCTCACAGTCTACAAGGGATGGGTGAGGATACAGTAGGTTAGGGTAGAGCTGATTGTGCGGTGCTGTATCAGACTGAGGGTTATGGCAGGTTGTAGGCTTGTCGGAAGAGGTGGGTCTTCAGGTTCCTTTTGACGCTTGTCAAGGTAGACGAGAGTCTGATGTATTGTGGCAGAGCATTCCAGAGTATGGGGAAGGCACGGGAGAAATCTTGGATGCAATGGTGGGAAGAGGAGATGAGAGGGGAGTAGAGAAGGAGATCTTGTGAGGATCAAAGGTTACGTGCAGGTAAGTACCGGGAGACTAGGTCACAGATGTAGGGAGGAGACAGGTTGTTGATGGCTTTGTATGTCATGGTTAGTGTTTTGAACTGGAGTCATTGGGCAATGGGAAGCCAGTGAAGTGATTGGCAGAGAGGAGAGGTCAGGGAGTAGCGGGGTACAGGTGGATTAGCCAGGCAGCATAGTTTTAGAATAGATTGTAGGGGTGCGAGACTGTTAGAAGGGAGGCCACAGAGCAGGAGGTTGCAATAATCCAGGCGGGAGATAATAAGGGCATGTACTAGGGTTTTTGCAGCTTCTTGCGAAAGGAATGTACGGAACAATGAAGTGTCTCCAGATGTATACAACTGACTGCTTGCACTGAAGACATGTTAAGGGTGTTAGACCTATCACCAGCATATAATAAGGGAAAATGAGGGTATATAAAGAGAAGTGCTGATGAAAATCAGCTGAAAGGGTGAGGAACTCTGCAGGGTCTTAAAGAGAAAGGGATGAAACCCAAACAAAGGAGATACATAGGACACCAAATACACCAAGCAGGGATAATAGAAGAGGGAGCAGTATGTGCAGCCAAATACTGTTACCTTTTAAAGCCGGACACCACAGAACTGGCTGTCACCCCTGACACCATCAAACTTTATTTATGCCACTGGGTAACACGTTTCCTTTAGGCCCTGTGCGCACTTACCGGATTTTGCCGCGGATTTTCTGCGGATTTGCTGCATGTTTCGCTGCAGAAAATGTTCATAACATCTCTGCAGTGAATCACCAGCAAATCCTATGGAGAAAAAAAATCCTGTGCGCACTAGGCGGATTTTGACAGCTGCATGTTTTGTTGCGGGATTTCTGCAGCAAAAACAATTGCATGTCAATTCTTTTCCGCACGTCGCTGCGGGATTTCACTCCATTGACTGCCATGTAATCGTGAAATCCCGCAGGGAATAACGCAGGCAGCAAATTCTGTGCGGTTCACTGCGTTTTCCTGCGTTAATTCCCTGCGGTATTTCGCGGTTTACCTCATTATGACAGGAAGAGGAAGCGGAGCAGAGTAAACACACACAGATCACAGACATCACAGACACACACAGACATCACAGACATAGAACACAGACACAGACACATAGAACACACATAGAAATCAAACGGAAATATAGAAAACAAAACACGTGGGCTCCGCTGTATATTTACCGTCCAGCCGAGGTAAGCACACAGCGGCGGCCCGGTATTCTCAGGCTGGGGAGGGAGAGGGGCAGGGTTAATGTCCCCCACCTCCCTCCCCCCTCCCGCAGCCGAGAATATCAGCCGCAGCTGCCCCGGGACTGTCGCATGCATTATGCGGCAGTACCGGAGTGTCCCCGGCTCGTCCTGCTGCCGTGATGCAGTGGCAGTCAGGGTAATACAAGAAGTTAATGGTGGCGGATCGCCGCCATTAACTCCAGGCTTGATCATGGCAGCGTCTATGAGATAGCTGACATGATCAACCCGTAAGTAAAGTGAAAAAACACACACACCGAAAAATCCTTTATTTGAAATAAAACACAAATAAGCCTCGTTCACCCTTTTATTAACCCCTCCCGAAACAAAGCTCCGACGTAATCCACAGCTCCGGCGTAATCCACAGGTCCTGCGCTGCTTACATCCAGCCGCGACTGACACAGCGCTGAATGAATGCAGCCTCGCAGCGAGACAGCAGAGGTAACCACAGGGCATTTCCCACGGCCGGTAATGTGAACTCACTACCGACCGTGAGAAATGCAGCGATCTGTCCTCTATCTATCTATCTATTTATCTATCTATCTGTCCTCTATCTATCTATCCCTCTATCTATTCTTCTATCTATCTCTTTATCTATCTATCTACTATCTAAGAAGGAAATGATTTTTTTTTCTTTTTTTTTTCCAATGTGCTTTATTGCATTGAATGCAATAAAGCACATGTACCAACCCGCACGCGGCAATACCGCGAACAATACCGCGGTAAAACCGCAGCAATCCGCGGCAAACCGCATGCGGTTTTCGGGTGCGGTTTGCCGCGTTTTTTTACTGCGGGTGCGGTAATCTTTCAGTGCGTGCGGAATTTTCTTGAGAAAATTCCATTTTCCAGTGCGCACATAGCCTTAGAAATAAATCATAGTAATAATAATGGCCAGCCAGCTATCTACTTTGTCTTGCGGCATGGAAAGCTGCACCATGTATGAACATGAAGCAATGTTTTATAGCACAATGTATTTTGGAACAATGTATAATGGCACATTGTTTTAATACACAATATTTTATAGCACATGCACATTCTTTTATGGCACCATGCATTATGGTACATGGCAAAATGTATTTAGCACATGGTACAATGTATTATGAGTTGATGTATAATCACACCTGGCAGAAAGTCTTTTGGCAGATGGCACCGTGTATTCTGGCACATGGCAAAATGTATTATAGTACATGGCACAATGTATTATGGATTGATGTATAATGGTACAGTGCATTATGGCACATGGCATTGTGTATTATGGAACATGGCACCATGTGTTATGGCCCGTGGCACAATATTTTATGGCACAATGTATTATGGCTTGATATGTAATACCTCATGGCACAATTTATTATGGCACAATGTTTACTGGCATGATTTATTATGGAACGATGTATTATGGAACATGGCCCTGAGTATTATTGTACATGGCACAATGTATAATGGCACAATATATTATGACTTCATATATTGATGTATTATGGCACATGACACCATCTATTATGGCACAATGCATTATTGTATGATATATAATAACACATGGCAATGTGTATTATGACACGTGGCACCTTGTATTATAGCATATGGCACGATGTATTATGAAACATCTATTTCAGGGCAATCACTTTTCTTGGACAACGTTTGGCCTTTAACTATTACATGCATGCCTGAATTTAAGAGCACCTGTTGATTACTTTTGTGGGGACATGGGGGCCCCATTCAGACTTTTGCTGTGTGGTCCCATGATTTCTATGTACACCCTTGAAGAGCTCACCAAATTTACACTGTTAGGAAGGACTCACACGAACGTATGGCATCTGATGCGAGAGCAACGGATGCGAAATGCTAATGACCCCCGGCTCAGGCTCTGCTGCGAGCGTGATCCGAGTGTCATGCGACTGTGGTTCGATCTTGCGATCAGGTCACAGCTGTCAAGCTGAGGGTGGATGCTGCGGAGGAGAGGGAGGGGTTAATGCCCCCATCTCCTCCATTGTCAGCCTGTGCATATATCACTGCACTGGGATAACATCCGAGTGCAGTCCGATGTATCTCTCTCACCCATTCACTTGAATGGGTGCGAGGGATACGGCTCTCGCAGAAAATTGCAGCATGCTGCGACTTTTCTCACATCCAGAATCTCTACATGAGAAAAGCTGACCAACAGCTCTCCCTCATTGACTAACATAGGTCAGAGTGCGATGCGAGATTTTCTCGCATTACACTCGTCCGTTTTTCACACTCGTGTGAGCGTACCCTTATACAAGCTGTGCACTGACTACATTACATTGTATCAAAGTGCCATTTCTTCAGTCCTTTTCAAGGCTAATGCACATATAGATGCATGTGAGCACTAATGGGTACTTTACACGCTGCAATATCGGTACCGATATCGCTAGCGAGCGTACCCGCCACCGTCGTTTGTGCGACACGGGCACATCGCTGCCCGTGGCGCACAACATCGCTTACACCTGTCACACGGACTTACCTTCCCTGCGTCACATGGCAGCCGTCCAATAGAAGCGGAGGAGCGGAGATGAGCGGGACATAACATCCCGCCCACCTCCTTCCTTCCGCATTGCCGGTGGACGCAGGTAAGACGATGTTCGTCGTTCCAGCGATGTCACACATAGCAATGTGTGCTGCCGCAGGAACAACGAACAACATCGTACCTGCAGCAGCAACGATATTAAGGAAATGAACGACGTGTCAACGAGCAATGATTTTTCACGTTTTTGCACTCGTTGATCGCCGCTCAATGGTGTCACACGCTGCAATGTCGCTAACGACGCCGGATGTGCGTCACTCGCATCGTGACCCCGACGATATATCGCTAATGATGTCGCAGCGTGTAAAGCCCCCTTAAGTCCGAACATGCCCACAATGAAAAATAACAGTTGTAAGTGTACCGCCCCGCGGCCTCGGCTGCGACCGCCGAGCCGCTCGGGTCCGGGCTCGTGTGTGTCGGTGGCTCGAGCGCCTCCGGACCCGGGGGTCACGTCGCTCTGAAAGGGTGTAGGGGCAGTGCACGCAGGGGTTGTGGGGTGGTTGTGTTGTAAAGTTCGTGACGCCACCCATGGGTTGTGGTGATGGTGGGCACCACCACTGCAGTAAAGGTGCGGGGAATCCCGGGAGCGGTGTAGGGGCGCAGCTAGGTGTTGACCCCTGCGTGGGTAGGGGATGTTGGTCCCGGGGCCTGGTAGTGAGGGCCGGGGTGCAAGGGCAGTATTGTGGTGCAGCGCGGTGCAGTGCCTGATGGCACTGGTGTACTCACGATTAAACCACACAGAGTCACTGGTAAACCAAACGGGGTGATGAATGGGGCCCGCAGCCGGCTGCAGTTTTTCCAGATAGGTTGGTAATGTCCGCCTTTCTCCTGCACCTGTATGTGATCTTGGCTACCGTGCCTGGGCACTGGTAGCCCGCTCCCCGACGTGTATGTGTCGTAGGAACCCGTTTGTCCGCAGACGCTGGCCCTTGGATCTCTGGCCTCTGGCAGTGGCTACTATCCGGACGGGTTGGGCTGTTGCCTTCAATCGGGACTTAGGTGGGAATGAACCCCTGAGGTCTAGACCGCAATCAGTTGATTTGACTATGGTGGTGGCTTATAGCCTAGTTCGAGGTCTGAGTACCCTGCCTGGTGCTCCGGTATCCAGTTAGCTCCCCGGTTCGGTTACGGCGGGCCACTACCCTGTCCCGGTCCCTTACGGTTCCGCTGGTCGTATTCCCGGTCTCCTGCAGGCGGCCACCACCGTCTGCCTGCCTGACTGATCTGGGGTCCTAGGTTCCAACCCAGGCCCCACACAGAACTGAGCTCCTCTCTCTCCTCTCTCCTAACTTCACTTGTTGTGTTTTTCCTGCCTCAGGCCAGCAGACTCCTCGGAGGGCGTGTCTTTCCGCCTGACTCCGCCCACCTGGTATGCCTGTCTGACTCTGAGGGAGGCAAACAGGTCTTTTGGTTGACTGTTGGTACCTTACTGGGGTGGGGGTGTATGTGGTGAGTGTAATGACCTGTGAGCCCTGGGGTGTCCAGGGCGTCACGTAAGCAAAGTATGTGTACTGAAAATAAATGGTCAAGCACCTGATGATACTGAATAAATTATTAAACTGTTCTAAAAAAGTTTTTTGTTGTTAGTATAATTAATACACACAAATAGCCACTAGGTGGCACCACATCCCTGTGATACAAAGGTCTCCGTTGTGTAGAACAGAAAATTAATGGCAATAACAAATATAAATATATAATAAAGCCAAATGCCATTCATTTTCTAATCTAAACAACTGAGACCTTTGTATCACAGGGATGTGGTGCCACCTAGTGGCTATTTGTGTGTATTAATTATACTAACAAAAAACTTTATGAGGCTATGTGCGCACATTGTGTAATTTCATATGTTTATGCTGCGTATTGCACTGCAGCGTAAACGCATGCATCCTGCGTCCCCAGCACAATCTATGAAGATTGTGCCTAATCCATCTGCACGTTGCGTTTGAGAGCGCAACGTTTTGCATGCTGAAATTTTGATCCAAATCGCTGCGCTCAAAAAAAGCAACATGTCACTTAATTGGTGCGCTATGGATGCTGCTCCCACTCTGTCTATGGGAGAGGCAGCATCCCGAGCGCATGAAATCTGCATCTATTCTGCAGACACACTGTATCCATTACGCAGTGTTTCTTCAGCGATTTGAAGCGCACATGTACTGCCAAATCGCTGCAGAATTTTCAGCATGGACACTACGCAATGTGCGCACACAGCCTAACTTTTTAATAATTTTTCAATAAAAAAAATATTTTAAATCAATAACAGTCTTCTTTGTACTTTTGTATGTAGATCTACTAATTCTAATATATTCTATTCTCTAAAAATTCCGCTCTTAGCTGCATGTAGTGTAGAGAGAATTGCTGTAGAAAGGAAAGTTTGGTATTACAGCATATAGACAGGGGTGGGTTTGCCTTAGTCTTCGCTACTGCTACATTAACCCTTTCATCCCCGAGCGATAATTCATTATTCATTTTCATTTTTTCCTCGCCTTCTTTCGAGAGCTGTAACTTTTTTATTTTCCTTCAATCTTGCCATGACGGCTTTTTTTTGCGGAACTTGAAAATGAAGTCATTAGTTTTACTACATTGTGTACTTAAAGGGGTTATCCGGCTTATTTTGCTTTTTTTATTATTTACACTATTGGGCTACAGTGGGGCAGGTAAGTAGATAGTGAGCACTTACCTGCCCTGCTGTCAGCCCCTCTCCCCAGGCTCAAAGGGGTCATGTGACTGCTCCTGCTGTGATTTTGCCACTTCCAGTTGTGTCGCCCTGGGCAAGCCAGGGGACACAGGTCATCACACCACCACACCCTACATCCCAGTTAGGAACACCACAGCTAACCAAAAATCCTTGTTGCCTTCCTCCAGAGGCTGATGATTCACACCAGGGGGTGGGCCAGGCGGTTGGCTCCGCCCACCGAGGAGTTCACAGCTCTGGAGGCGGGAGAAACCAGGCAGAAAGCTGGGGACCGTTTAAAAAGTTGTTTTGCATGGAGGACTATCCATGGACAAGCCCGTGAACTTGCAGGGCAACCACAAACGTTAAGTGGCTTGTAAATAAGTTGTTTGCCGTTACCGTTTTCCGCAATGCCGCCTCCGGAGAGGCAGGTTGGAGGGAGGGCCCTCAGCAGAGCAGGCTGGGGCCCAGCCACCAAAGGAACCGGTGGCTACCCTCTGGAGGGGAAGGACAGATCCCGCTCGGGTAACTTGTGCTGGACTGTGGGTCAAGGGGTGCTGCCTGGGCTTTAGGGGCAGCATCAGGGCCAGGTTGCTTGGGTGGGAGAGAGCGGAAACCGTAACCGTAAACCGTTTGCAACGTTTAAGAAATGTGCCTCCCGTTATGGGAAGAATCATTAAAAATGTAAATATGTTATTTTACCCTGTTATCTTTTACAGAAAAATAAAACCGGTGTTGGACGGCAGCCCGTGGACGGTCTGCATTTTGCTAAGGGGGAATGTGTCGCCCTGGGCAAGCCAGGGGACACAGGTCATCACACCACCACACCCTACATCCCAGTTAGGAACACCACAGCTAACCAAAAATCCTTGTTGCCTTCCTCCAGAGGCTGATGATTCACACCAGGGGGTGGGCCAAGCGGTTGGCTCCGCCCACCAAGGAGTTCACAGCTCTGGAGGCGGGAGAAACCAGGCAGAAAGCTCAGGGCAGAGCTTTAGTAAACAGCAAGATTAGCCCAGGCAGGGCTTGAGTGAGGAGTTCAGTTTAGGAGGAGGAAGTGAAAGGAGTAGACAAGTAGTGAAAGTTGAAAGAAGTAAAGTGGTAAAGGAGGAAAGCAAGAGTGGTGACAGAAAGAAAGCCTGAAGTAGTCCAGCTGTGTGCAGGACAGGTCAGCAAGGTCAGCAACGGCGGTGACTGTCTGGAGGGGGACCGTGTGGAAGTTCCTGGAAGGACCGCGGACGGGTAGTGGCCCGGCGGTCTGGAGCAGTGTACCGAAGGACAGTCAGCCACAGGCAGGGGCCTCTCGGACCCTGGCAAGGCTAGGAGTCGCCATAATTTGCCAAATCCGTCAGTGAAGGGGACGTAGATCCCCCAACAACCAAGTCCCGATTGAAGGCAACAGCCCAACCAGAGTAGGAGAGACACCGCCACCGCCAAGGCACCAGTCTCTCAGGGCCAGCGCCTGCGGGCAAAGAGTAGAGCTCCTCCGGCCCAGCTTGAAGTCGGGGAGCGGGTTACCGGTGGGAATCCATCGCTACTAACACAGAAACAAAGGTGCAAGGAAAAGGGACATCACCGTCACCTACTGGGAGAGCAAGTGCAGCCGTCCGTGGGAACCGTCTTTCCAGCCGTGTGGTTTACCGTAAAACTGTGTCAACGTCTCAGGCTGAGTGAGTACCACAGTGCCGCAAGGCACAGCGCTGCCCCCGCGTCCCTGCACCCACCAGGCCCTGCACCTCCCTCACCATCACCGGGCCCCGGGATCACCAACCCCTACCCACAGAGGGGCAACACAACACCTGGCTGCTTCGCATCACCATCCCCGGGATCCCTATATAGTGAAATCACCACAACCGTGGGTGGCGTCACGGACAATAAACTATTCCCACACCCAACAACCCCCTTTCACTCACGGGCGAGGAGTGCCGCTCGAGAACCCCCGGGATCCGGCCCACCGCTCGAGCCACCACTGAGCAGCAGCCGCCGGACCCGAGCAGAAGGGGTGAGCGTAGTGTGCTGACACCCTCCTCCCCGCCCGCGACAACTTGGCGTCATGAACAGGATCTTACCGCTCTGCCGTTTGGTAGAGGTGCGCCTTGTTACCGCCGGAGATATCCGGCAGGAAAATTTCAGAAGCCGCCATCTTTGGCGCGAAAAGTTCCCGCTCGAGCGTCTTCTCGAGTAGCAGAGGCGCGAAGGCCAAAACCCCGCCCCGAGAGAGGAGGGGCCGGAAAGAGCTAAGGGGGACGCGATGGCGGCTGGACGCATGTAGCTGCAGCTATAAAAGCAGGGACGCCAGGACTCTGCAGACATACCGTTCCTGGAAGAAGAAGAAGCCATCATGTGGATGCCGTCCCGCGACACCGTAGCCCCCGCGCCTGGAACCGCGGCGTGGGTGGAAATCCGGACCGCGCAGCTCTACCAACGGCTGCAGGTCAGGATGCAGCTCCTCATGGAGGAGTGGGAGACCGACATGGCGGACGTTATAGCCACCGTGCGAAGACGCGAGGAGGAAGCGGGGAAAGGGAGGGTGAGTGACCCACGTCCCAATGCCCTGGAAGGGCCGGTCATCGCAGCTGCGGGGCCCGGTCCAAGCCCTCTCCCCCCGTTGCCTCCCTCACCACCCGTCTCGGAGGCCGTGACCCCGCCACTAGGCCTGCTACCACCGCAACCGGTAGCAATACCCAGCGTCCCCGCCCAGGCGGACCGATCTGTAGCCGGAGCCCGCAGTAAACCAGAGGTGTTACCGTGGAAGATTCCGAAGGTTCAGCCGGAGGCATCCCCTGAAAAATCCCCCGAGCCGGAGCCGATGACCCGCTCCGAGCCGAAGGCCCAGCAGCGGAAAGCCCCTATGCCCAACCCCCACACCTCGGCTGAGGTAGCGCCGGGTTGTTGCTGTAAGGCAGCGCCCAAGGCCAAGACACCGCGGGACATGCCGCCCAGATTCCTGACAGTGGGCAACGTCCAGGATGTCCCGCGGGGCCCGACCCGTGCGCCGGCGCTGGCAGCAGCGCCATATTGGGATAGGGAGCCGGTACCGCTGGGCCTGGAGATCGCTGAGAGGGAACGGAGGAAGGCCGAGCTGGTGGCCAGAGCGATAAGGGAGAAGGAGAGTCTCCGCCAGGCCACGTTCCGTGTCCGGGGACCGCTGTACGAGGGGCAGGTGAGGCGGTTTGATGTCCGCCGGGGCTACGGGTTCATCTACGAGCCGGGCCTGGAGGCCGAAGTGTTTGTAGCCCGGCGGGATGTGAATGCCCACCTGCCTGAGGAGCATCCCGGCCGCAACCTCATGCCGGGAGACCTCGTTCGGTATACCCGACACTGCGGAGAGAGGGGGTGGTTTGCCCTGGATGTGAAGTTACGGGGCAGCAAGGAAAGCCGAGTGGGTCCGGCACCCCCTCCCTCGGATGAAGCTGAAGGCCTGGTGTAGGGCAGCGGAGCACCGTTGTCCAGTCCCCGTTGGGACCACCTTTGTGTTGTTTAAAAGTTTGAAAAAGTTTGCAGAAAATGATGAAAAATGATGATACCGAGTACTTTACCTGATTGTCTGTGTGATTTGCAACCGGCTGGAGCCGGCACCGTTGTCCCAGTGGGGACCGTTTAAAAAGTTGTTTTGCATGGAGGACTATCCATGGACAAGCCCGTGAACTTGCAGGGCAACCACAAACGTTAAGTGGCTTGTAAATAAGTTGTTTGCCGTTACCGTTTTCCGCAATGCCGCCTCCGGAGAGGCAGGTTGGAGGGAGGGCCCTCAGCAGAGCAGGCTGGGGCCCAGCCACCAAAGGAACCGGTGGCTACCCTCTGGAGGGTAAGGACAGATCCCGCTCGGGTAACTTGTGCTGGACTGTGGGTCAAGGGGTGCTGCCCGGGCTTTAGGGGCAGCATCAGGGCCAGGTTGCTTGGGTGGGAGAGAGCGGAAACCGTAACCGTAAACCGTTTGCAACGTTTAAGAAATGTGCCTCCCGTATGGGAAGAATCATTAAAAATGTAAATATGTTATTTTACCCTGTTATCTTTTACAGAAAAATAAAACCGGTGTTGGACGGCAGCCCGTGGACGGTCTGCATTTTGCTAAGGGGGAATGTGTCGCCCTGGGCAAGCCAGGGGACACAGGTCATCACACCACCACACCCTACATCCCAGTTAGGAACACCACAGCTAACCAAAAATCCTTGTTGCCTTCCTCCAGAGGCTGATGATTCACACCAGGGGGTGGGCCAAGCGGTTGGCTCCGCCCACCAAGGAGTTCACAGCTCTGGAGGCGGGAGAAACCAGGCAGAAAGCTCAGGGCAGAGCTTGAGTAAACAGCAAGATTAGCCCAGGCAGGGCTTGAGTGAGGAGTTCAGTTTAGGAGGAGGAAGTGAAAGGAGTAGACAAGTAGTGAAAGTTGAAAGAAGTAAAGTGGTAAAGGAGGAAAGCAAGAGTGGTGACAGAAAGAAAACCTGAAGTAGTCCAGCTGTGTGCAGGACAGGTCAGCAAGGTCAGCAACGGTGGTGACTGTCTGGAGGGGGACCGTGTGGAAGTTCCTGGAAGGACCGCGGACGGGTAGTGGCCCGGCGGTCTGGAGCAGTGTACCGAAGGACAGTCAGCACCAGGGCAGGGGCCTCTCGGACCCTGGCAAGGCTAGGAGTCGCCATAATTTGCCAAATCCGTCAGTGAAGGGGACGTAGATCCCCCAACAACCAAGTCCCGATTGAAGGCAACAGCCCAACCAGAGTAGGAGAGACACCGCCACCGCCAAGGCACCAGTCTCTCAGGGCCAGCGCCTGCGGGCAAAGAGTAGAGCTCCTCCGGCCCAGCTTGAAGTCGGGGAGCGGGTTACCGGTGGGAATCCATCGCTACCAACACAGAAACAAAGGTGCAAGGAAAAGGGACATCACCGTCACCTACTGGGAGAGCAAGTGCAGCCGTCCGTGGGAACCGTCTTTCCAGCCGTGTGGTTTACCGTAAAACTGTGTCAACGTCTCAGGCTGAGTGAGTACCACAGTGCCGCAAGGAACAGCGCTGCCCCCGCGTCCCTGCACCCACCAGGCCCTGCACCTCCCTCACCATCACCGGGCCCCGGGATCACCAACCCCTACCCATGGAGGGGCAACACAACACCTGGCTGCTCCGCATCACCATCCCCGGGATCCCTATATTGAGCAGCGGTGGTGAAATCACCACAACCGTGGGTGGCGTCACGGACAATAAACTATTCCCACACCCAACAACCCCCTTTCACTCACGGGCGAGGAGTGCCGCTCGAGAACCCCCGGGATCCGGCCCACCGCTCGAGCCACCACTGAGCAGCAGCCGCCGGACCCGAGCAGAAGGGGTGAGCGTAGTGTGCTGACACCCTCCTCCCCGCCCGCGACACAGTCATTTTATATCAACATGGGCAGGACCATGTTGACATGCAAATCTGCCACTGCATGTTGCTGCCCTGCTTGGCAGGTACAGTGCGATGAGCCCCGCCCCCCTCCCTGTGTGCTGCTATCTGTGCCCTGTATGTGCTGGACAAACACAGGGTTGCCCTCTCTGTCTAGGACACTGTGAGTGCTGTTTTCCCAACAGTGTCCTCAGCTCATTATGTTGTATGGTGCCCGGGCAACTGTGACCCCCCTCCCCCGTGCGCTGTCTCTGTGATGAATGCAGCCTCCCATGCTCCTCGCTTCTGAATACAGTCATAAGCAGGGATGTCACCTGACACCAGCGAACAACAGCACTGAGCTCTGTATAGGACACTGCAATCATCACAGCACGGAGAAGAGACAGCATGCTGCATGGGTGAGAAGGGAGAGCGAGCAGGGGGGGAGGGGGCAGAGAAGAGCGTGCACGGCTGACAGAGTGGGGGGGCAGAGACGAGACTTCATGGGGGTGAGAGACAGGGGAGTGCTGGGGGGAAGAGGAGACAGTGCAGTAGGAGAGAAGAGAGGGCATGAGGTGAGATAATGTATATTATATAACTCTAGGGGTGTGTGTGTGTGTGTGTGTGTGTGTGTGTGTGTGTGTGTGTGTGTGTGTGTGTGTGTGTGTGTGTGTGTGTGTGTGTGTGTGTGTGTGTGTGTATATCCTATAGACTCACATTAGGGGCTATATATAATGTTCATTACATAGTACTAATTTATCTACAGGTGGTGGGGCAGTATACTAACAGGAGGGAATGTGTGTGTGCAGAGGGCGGGCAGAGGGTGTGGCTGGACACTGAGGCCGGGGGCGGTGCCAGCTGTGACTGTGGGTTTGGCAGTCAAACATGTCATGTTAGGTTGTGCTGAATGTAAACAAGGAGCTGCAGAGAATAAAGTGAAAAATCAAGAGAAACAAAAGTTAGAAAACAAAAAAATAACGTAGGGGGTGTTTTATATGACAAGACAGCACAGAATAACTTAATTTTTTTTTTTGGAGTTTATGTCGGACAACTCCTTTAACGGGAAAAACATTCCAATTGTGCAGAAATAGTGAAAAAACGCAATTGTACAATTGTTTTGGGGGAGTTTATTCACAATGTGCACTATATGGTAAAACTGATGTGTCTGTATGATGCCTCACATTGCTATGAGTTCGTAGGTACCAAACGTATACTTTTACTTTCATCCAAGGGGTAAAAAAAAATTAAGATGTTTGTTAAAAAAAACGAATTGTGCTTTTGTTGCCATTTTGCAAGACCCATAGAGGTCTCATTTTTTGGGATCCGAGGCTCAGTGATTGTTTATTTTTTGCATCTGAAGCTGTCGTTTTTTATTATACCATTTTTGTGTAGATGTGCTGTGTTTGATCGTTTGTTACTGCACTGTAAAGAAGTATTGCGGTGACCAAAAAATGTAATTTTGGCTGTTGGAATTTTTTTTCTCACCATGCCATGTACTGATCAGATCAATTGATTTTATATTTTGATAGATCGGGCATTTCTGAATGCAGCGATACCAAATATGTGTGTTTTTTAAAAAAAAGTAACAGTTTTATTTTCAATGGGACGAGAAGGGGAGGTGATTTGAACTTTTAGTTTTTTTTTATTTTTTAAATATTTTTTTTAAACTTTTTACATTTTTTTATTGATTTTAGTAGTCCTTCTAGGGGACTTTATCATTTTACAGTGTGACTGCCTGTACATTTCTACTGATCAGAGCGAAATGCTAGCTCATCTCTTGTGCTGGCGCTCTGTCGGCTGTCACAGGAAGGAGTTATGGCACCAACAGGGGTCATCAGCTGACTCTGCACTACCATGATAACACATTGGTGCCCAGTGATCGCGTCACGGGTCTGCCATTGAAGGCGGCAAACGGAATGATCCCCGCCACGGTCATTTAAATCGCGCTGTCAGTGTTTGACAGCACGATCTAAGAGGTTAACATGATCCACCTGCGCCTGTTAGCCACACATGTCTGCTGATCAGAGCCCCCAGTAACCGGAGAGACGCGACAAAAGGCGTATCAGTACGTTCTTGGGTGTAAAGGGCTTAACCCAAAAGTCCTTTTCAGGGCTAATTCATATATATTCTATTCTCTAATAATACAGCTCTTATAGTGCATGTAGTGTAGAGAGAGTTGCTGTAAAAAGAATATTTTTGCATTGGTGTCATATAGACAGAGGTTTGCCTTAGGCTAGGTTCACATTTCCGGTAAATTGTATCAGTCACAATCCGCGGCTCTGGTAAACAACGCAATCCGTTTAGCGGATTCCGTTTTGTCCCATAAACTTGTATTAGTGGCGGATTGCGACTGATTACCTTGCGTTGCATCCGCTGCGTCACGGTCAGTCGTTTTCGGACTGACCGTTGGGCGGAAACAATGCAGAATGTAACGTTTTTCGGGCCGTCAAAATGAACGCACCGCGCAGGAATCCGTCGCAATCTGTCAAGCTTGTAATGTTTGTTTATGGTGCTGGATTCCGTCGTAATTCGTGTTAGCATGCCCAGCATGTTTGGCACACCCACTGGGCTGTCCCAAACACAAACGGATCATGACTGATCCGTGAAAAAACGGACGCGCAGCGGATGTAACGGACGTGACGGATCAGTTTTTTCACAGGATTCCTGTGAAAGGAATCCTGTGAAAAACACATCCATTGCATCAGTTGACATCTAAGGGGCACTTTGCACACTGCGACATCGCAGGTGCGATGTCGGTGGGGTCAAATTGAAAATGACGCACTTCCGGCATCGCATGCGACATCGCAGTGTGTAAAGGCTGGATGATACGATTAACGAGCGCAAAAGCGTCGTAATCGTATCATCGGTGCAGCGTCGGCGTAATCCATGATTACGCTGACGCGACGGTCCGATGTTGTTCCTCGCTCCTGCGGCAGCACACATCGCTGTGTGTGAAGCCGCAGGAGCGAGGAACGTCTCCTACCGGCCTCACTGCGGCTTCCGTAGGATATGCGGAAGGAAGGAGGTGGGCAGGATGTTTACATCCTGCTCATCTCCGCCCCTCCGCTCTGATTGGCCGCCGAGCGGGGAAGTGTCGGGCTCCCTGCACAGCCAGGGTAAATATCGGGTATAAACAAAGCACTTTTTCCTTGGTTACCCGATATTTATCTTGGTTACCAGCATACACCGCTTAGCGCTGGCTCCTTGTACACATAACCAGTGTAAATATCGGGTAACTAACCAAAGCGCATTGCTTGGTTACCTGATGTGTATCCTGGTTACGTGTGCAGGGAGCCAGAGAGCGCATGCGCAGCGAAATCCTACGGATCTCGCTGCTCAAAAAAACGTTACATGCTGCGCTCCTCCCGCCCGGCAGTCAGTCGTTCCACGACTGATCAGTTGGGCGGAGGGTGCAACGCAGCATCATCAGTCACAATCCGCCGCTCATACAAGTCTATGGGAACAACGAAATCCGCCAAACGGATTCCGTTGTTTACCAGAGCAGCGGATTGTGACTGATACAATTTAACAGAAGTGTGAACCTAGCCTAAAAAATAACTGATCCGTTGCTGACGGACTTGACGGATTTAAAACAACGGAAGTGTGAACTAGCCTTACAGACCTTGCTGCTGCTACGTTAATCCAAAAGTCCATTTCAGGGCTAATTCAAGTTATTCTTTTCTCTAATAATACAGCTCTCAGCTGCATATCTAACTTAAAATGCAGAAGATGTGCAGGAAGGGATGGGGAAATGATTGTCCCACTGATGGCGGTGCATGAAGAGTCTATTAGCCAGGGCAAACTGTGCCTGCTGCCAGAGAACAACAAACACACTCATCATCTAGAGCAGGGGTGGGCAATTAATTTTCCCATGGGGCCGCATGAGAAATTGGGATTGGTTTAGAGGGCCGGACTAATATAATTAACTCCGTTCTACCCAATATACTATATTACTACACCCCCTCCATATACTACACCTGTAATAAACTACATCACTACACCCCCATATACACCTGTATTATACTACACCACTACACCCCTATATACTACACCTGTAATATACTACATCACTACAACCCAATATACACCTGTATTATACTACACCACTATATACTACACTTGTAATATACTACATCACTACACCCCTATATACTACACCTGTAATATACTACATCACTACACCCCCCATATACTACACCTGTAATATACTACATCATTACACCCCCCATATACTACACCTGTAATATACTACACCTCCATATAATAAACCTGTAATATACTACACCTCCATATAGTACACCTGTAATATAGTACACCCCCATATAGTACACCTGTAATATACTACACCCCCATATAGTACACCTGTAATATACTACACCTCCATATAATAAACCTGTAATATACTACACCTCCATATAGTACACCTGTAATATACTACACCCCCATATAATACATCTGTAATATACTACCCCTCCATATAATACATCTGTAATATACTACACCTCCATATAATACACATGATATATACTACACCTCCATATAGTACACCTGTAATATACTACACCTCCATATAGTACACCTGTAATATACTACACCTCCATATAATAAACCTGTAATATACTATACCCCCATATAATACACCTGTAATATACTACACCTCCATATAGTACACCTGTAATATACTACACCCCCATATAATACACCTGTAATATACTACACCTCCATATAGTACACCTGTAATATACTACACCCCCATATACTACACCTCCATATAGTACACCTGTAATATACTACACCCCATATAATACACCTGTAATATACTACACCTCCATATAGTACACCTGTAATATACTACACCCTCATGTACTACACCTGTAATATACTACACCTCTATATAGTACACCTGTAATATACTACATCACTAAATACAACACCCCCATATACTACACCCCTATATACTACACCTGTAATAAAACTACATCACTACACCCCATGTACTACACCACTATATACTACATTACTATATACACAACACCATATACTACACCTGTAAAACTACACAACTACACCCCCAGTATTAGTCACCAGTCCCCCCTCCCCCATTCTCCCTCCTCAGCTTATTAGTCACTACTTACCTCTCCCTTGTTATTGTCCCCGTCCTCAGGCACCTCCGTACAGGCCCCCCGCTGAGCTGCTCCTTCTGTTGTACGGGCCCTGGCTCCGATGATGCTCTTCTCCGAGGGGCCCCCGCCACTGCTTCTCTCTGTGAAGGCCCCCGCTGTGTCACTCTTCTCCTGCCGGCTGGGCGGGAACTTCTGAAATTACACACGCGCGCAGTACTGATAACATCAGAGCGCGCACGTGTGTCACAGAGAAAGTGCCGGCAGGGAACAGAGGAGAGATTCCTGCGTTCCGCTGCCTGCATTGACTGTGCGGACCTGCAGGATCTCTGCCTGCCCGGCACACTGCAGCCCGGCTCCACTGCACCGGCTGAAGACAGGCGGGCCGGTCACAGAGAGTAGGCGGGCCGGATGTGGCCCGCGGGCCGCCCCTTGCCCAGGTCTGATATAGACCTATCTTCCTAAGTTACCTTGCACCCCTGCACACTATTAAAGCCGGAACAGTATGCACAGGTGGTCAGTTGGATGGCAGACAATGCTTCTGTGGTGCCACTGAGGCTTCAGGCGCCACAGGGTACTGCACCTCCATTAGGGTGTAGTACTTATCCTGGGTCCAAGGAAGGTCGGTACCAGTTTCCACTTACACATACATGCAGTAACACTGGGTTGCCTTCCCCAATCGGGACCGGGCCAGGGTAGGATCACAGTAGGGGGTCACTACAGTTGTGGGTTTACAGGACGCCACCGCACCAGGGGCTTCCCGATCCACTGGAACCGGGGACTCAGGGTCAAGGAGAAGCAACAACCAGGGGGACTAAGGAGCACACAGTGGGAAGAGCAGGTTGACCTAGTGAGAGCAGTGAACCAGCCGGTGGCAGCGACTGGGGGCAACAGCTTAGAACACACAACATAACTACATCAGAGAATAGAACTTCAGACACAGAGCAGAGTGTATGTGCCGCGAGCAGCTCTGTGGTTAAAGGCGTTCAACACAGTCGCTGGGGAGAAGCAGGCGGCTGCTTCCACAGGACCAGCGCTTTCGGGGTACAGAATCCTAGGGCAGATATACTTTGTTATCCACCAACTCTGCAAGGGTCGCGGGGAACGGCTAGAACAGTCACCGGACCCGTCCCAACGAGTCTGCAGGGAAATAGCATATAGGATCCAGGGTTGAGGACCGGCACCACAACGGAACCGCGCTATCAGCATACAGAACGGGACTCTTTACTGACACCGGGATCCCCAAGTGCTTCACGCCACGGGGGTCCGATACTTAGCGCATCAAAGGAGGAAAATGCTCACAGGCTGACACACACTCCGGACTTGATCTTTCACGGATCCCGGATCAGATAGAGCCCATCATGGCGGAGACCGGTACTCTGGGACAGCTCTTGAATGACTTGTGAGTAAAAGACCTGGAACCGCAGCCCCTGTCTCTGCCTCTCCTTTACCGGCGCCGGCACCCACCACTGCGGCGCCAACGGGGATTACTACCACTTCCGTCATCCTCCGGGGGTCCGCTCCACCTGTGGGGAGCGATATCATCCCGGCTGCACCCGACATATGACCTGGTGAGAGATCCTGCAGCGGCGGCCCATCCCTGGCAGCGTACCACAGGTGGTGTCACAATCCTTAAAAAGACTTTCCTAACCTCCAACTACCACCTCCATACTCCCTACCACCATCCAACACTCTTTCCTGTATGCCTCAAGGTAACGGAACCGGGCCAGGCCACCCCGTGACATCGCAGAGGATCTGCATCTCCAGCCCGGCAATGAGTAGGTTAAAACACCTGCCCCGTGGGGCGCTACACTTACTGTCTGTTTCCCAGTACCACCCTGTCTTACACATAGTCCAGTGTCACTAGCCAAGAGCCTTGACCACATAATCTTCACCCTGGTCCTTTCTCCCACCATGTTGAGTCCCAGGGAACAAGTGATCCCACACTTGGACATGAGGGGGACCTTCACGACCTCACTGACCCAAGAATCCGGGGGCACCACCAGTAAAGATTGAGTTAGGGTTCGCACTTCCCTCCGTACGGACGAGAGACTGCAGACAGACAGTAAGGGACCCACAAACGCTCCAGGCTACAGGGTCCCACCAACCAGTGAGAGGTGCCGGGGAAAGAGGCTACCAGGTCACCACACAGGCACTGGGACAAAAGGGACCAGGCGTCTGAACAAGTCGTCCTCAGTGCTAAAGCTCAACATCACCGTGAGTAAAACAGAACTTGCACTACATCCCCATCGTGTGGTCTCCCTTCTTTCTGCGACAGACCCCTCCATTCACTCCCCGGGGCACGGCCCTACTTGCGAAGGGCCTACCATCCAGGCTGCCACCACCATCAGCCCCAGTGGTAATCGACTGTGCAACGGCGGTTCCATCACCATAACCGCAACCCGCAAGTGACATCACAATACAAACTCTTTCAATTCCCCTGTATGAATTCCCCATTAAAAAGCATCCCCAGGGTCACGGAACAGGCCATTAAACAACCGTGACACAGCATCTCCTTACATATACGGCCCGGGACTGAGTACCCCATAGCCCTGGGCAACACACCGTCTCAAGAGATGGATGATAATAAAACACAGTTGCCAACAAGTCATGTTGTTAAGTCAAGAAATCAAGAGGACCAGAGTGAGGAAGTGGAAGACGAGGTGGTGGACGATGAAGTCACTGACCCAACCTAGCAAGATGGCATGTGTGGCGCCGCTGACCTGGTCAGGCACCACTGAGTACTGCATCCATGCTGGGACAGTACTTCCAGGTAATCTTAAAGGCCAGAATGAGGTGTGTACGCACAGACACATAGCAACCAGGTCTCCCACACCTTTAGAGGGGACCCTTGGGTAGTCTCTAGAGGGGGCTAGCTTTCAAATCTCATCAAAAGGTGTAGCAGAGGGGCTGGGAGATAAAGTGCAGAGGTTGTCAGGGAGACAAGAGAGCCAGTCTGGTAGTGAAGCGTGGCGGTTGCTAGGTGACGCAGACACGCGCTCACACTAGTCAGACCCTGCGCGGTGTAGTGACAGTTGTCGGGGGAGAACGGTCCCAGGTAGTGAGAGAAAGAGGTGCTCCTGGTGACTAGGCACTTATGGGATACGGGTCCCAATAGCAGACTACAGTTTAACTATCTGCTACACTTGCCGGTGAGGGGAACTACAAGTACCTCACCAACCTACAGAGTCCGAGCCTCAGCAGCAACGCAGGGACCCATAAGGAGATAGAGCCTGAAGCCATCCCACCTGGTCCACGCTGCCGGCAAACAGGCCAAACACAGGGGAGAAAAGGCAGTTGCGACTCCCTGGATAGACCCCACGGTACTTCAAGTCAGGGGTTATCCGAAAACAGAAGTGCTAGGATGGTGAGCTACCTGTTACCCTCAGACTGGCCCAAAGGATACCTGGTTCTACCTGGTTTATTGCAGCATCGCCCGGGTCAGCTCACAACAACAGCACAGTGAGTACAAATCAGTTAAAGACTGTTGGACTCTGCCTGAGTTATTCAGGGACCTGTTGTTCTACACACCTGAGCCCCTGGAGCCAGCATCACGGGAGGCCGCACCATCCGCTGCAGACCCCATCAGCCCCAGATGCTCATTAATCCTGCAGTGGCGGTCACCCATAACTCTGACCGCAAACCGTGAGTGGGGTAATAAAAACTTACCTGTTGCCAAATATTCAGAAGATGGTCCTGTGGTGTCCCTGAAGCTGGAGCGATGTCGCTGGGGCGACACACATGCAGACAGAGCAAGCACAGCAGCGCAGAGGGGGATAGATCAGAAGCACCACAAAAGGCAGAAAGAGACAGTTGAGTGACCAGTGGGAGAAGGCGTGCAACTGTTCCCCAGAGGACCCACATAAGGCAAGTTCCTCTGCCAAATGTTAGATGTTCCGCAGTCTGATGCTTTTTCAAGAATGTGGGGAAGACAAGAAAAAGTGATTTGCAACCTCTGCTGTAGCAAAATCAGCAGAGACCTGACCACTACTAACCTGACTACCATCAACATGCTCAAGCATATGTCATCCAAGCACACAACTAGATGGGCCAACCGCCTTGGTCCACAATCAGCATTCACAGCCTCCTCCCCTGTGCAATGTGCTGGGCATTTCCCTGTCCAAGACATCTTCCGCCGTGCAACTGTCGTTGAACATTTGTAATCACCATAGCAACTATGTCCACTTCTTTGTCCTAGCGCACCTATCAGCTGTCTCTACCCTATCCCTTGGAACGCAAGTGGAAATATCCAGCAATCCACCCATCAGGCCTAAGGGGTACTTTGCACGTTGCGACATCGCTACTGCGATGTTGTCAGGGTCAAATCGAAAGTGACGCACATCCAGCGCCGGTAACGACGTCGCAACGTGTAAAACCTAGATGCACCGATAAACGATCGCAAAAACGTCGTAAATCGGTGATCTGTGTAGTGTCGGTCATTTTCATAATTTTGCTGCAACAACAGGCACGATGTTGTTCCTCCGGCAGCACACATCGCTGTGTATGAAGCCGCAGGAGCGAGGAACATCTTCTTACCTGCGTCCCGCCTGCAATGAGGAAGGAAGGAGGTGGGCGGGATGTTTACATCCCGCTCATCTCCACTCCTCCGCTTCTATTGGCCGCCTGCCGTGGGACGTCGCTGTGACGCCGTATGACCCGCCCTCTTAGAAAGGAGGCGGGTCGCCAGCCAGAGCGACGTCGCAGGGCAGGTAAGTGCGTGTGAAGCTGCAGTAGCGATAATGTTCGCTACGGCAGCTATCACAAGATATCGCATCTGCAACGGGGGCGGGGACTATCGTGCTCGACATTGCTACAATCAGCTAGCAATGTCGCAGCATGCAAAGTACCCCTAAGAATCAAATGCCCCATCAACGAACCCAGAAAGTCAGGAAATCGCACAGTATATGTCTCTGGGCCATCGAGCACTGACCCTGGACTTTGAATCAAGGTTGTGCAAATTGATCAGCTCATTTTTAGTCCCAGGCAATATCCAGAGCTGCTGTTTTATCGCAAAATTATTCCAGCAAAATTCCAGCAAATGGCGCTCCTTCTCTTAAAAACCCTGCCATGTAGGCAAACAGTAGTGAACGACTGCATATAGGGTATTGCCATACTAAGAAGCAACTGTGTAACAAAATGAGTTCATTTTCCGCTCATAACACAAGATAATTTCATAACTTAGTGCAGTTTACACAACAGTCACTTTGTTATTGTTTTGCATCTGGAGGCAGATTCTCGAGGAGATCTATGTCTTTGACTTCAAATTAGAGATCTCAAGGTATCATTTTATTAAACTTTCTGTGACCTCCATGCCCATGAGGACGGCTTAGGAGGGTTGATTCTACTGGCAGATTCCCTTTAATATGTGTTGACAACACAACCTTTGCATATGCCGCTTTGGAATGAATTAAATAGCTGAACTATGCAGTTTCCAATATTGCTTTTCCTACAGTAACATGTATGTATAATTTGGAGTCAGAAAAGACACAATCGACGAAGTTAGAACTAAATTAATAAAGCAAATTTCACAAAAGTCAGTGTTTTCTCGCACATTTAAAGTGAACAATTGCTCTAGTTTAAAAATGAGACAATTCACCAGGACATTTATTACAATTTACATCAATTTAGTTTTCATTGTTATGTTTTTAAAAATCTACAACCTTAAGTGTCGCAGTAGCAGCAGATACTATTGACCTGAACCCATGTACTGTATGTCTAACCAGCACTGAAGAGCGAGCAGATGGCAAAAGGATTACACAGGTAATTATTTAATGCTGAGACAAAAACAGCCTAGTAATCCCCATGCTACCCTCTTACTAGACGTATGCTGAATCCGGTTCTGTCCATACGAGGTATACAATCTGCCAGAATGCAGCAAACACAGTGAACAGGGAAGGTTTCTCATACCACCATCACAATTTTTTTTAGACCGTCGTACTCTGCAAAGAATGTTTTATTATGGGTGAAGTACAAAAGGTAAGTGCATATGGATTTGTATACAAAATAAGTACAGTATACGTTTGTGAACCCGTCTTAATTTTCCATATTTCTGCATATAGCTTAGAGCCAAATTTATGCAGAAATACGGAATATTCTGAAGGGCTCACAAAGTTTAAAGCATCACTGTAGTTCTGACTATAGCGTTGTCTTGATTCTGGTTGTTGTATTGTTTAATTATGCATAAATAAATTATCAATAATGTTACTGGCAGCTCCACACAATATAAATCATAGTTCATTGTAAAGTATGTGATTTGATCCATAATTATTAATTTGGGATTAATGGTGGATTCGTAGGTTTGAAAGTTATCCCCTACTGATGTGATAGGAGTAAACTTCTCAATCGCTGAGACCACTGGAGATAGCCAAGCACCGAGCCTGGCTCCTCTTAGGCTCTTCCATAAGAATGAATGCTAGTGTGAATGATCAACCACTGCTGCATTTACATTTTCTGAATCGGTGAGGAACTCACGGATTGGACGCCCAGCGATCGAGAAATTAGAACTTTAAAACTTGAGAATATTCCTTTAATCATCAAATAATTATGGATTCAAACACACACCAGTGCTTGGGATCGGTGCTGTCCCATCATTTGGACCTCCACTAATTGGGATGGATGGATGGGATAACTATATGGCTAAGGAATAACTTTCATTGGAGAATATCCCTTAAAACTTTTAGAAAGTAACAACAGACCATTTACAAATGTAAGTGAACTCTGCCATATACAACCAGGAAAAGGTCAATATCGTCCAGCAAATGACTGCTCAATAGATGTGCTATGTTGGGACTATAGGACCGGTCACACTGTATGATACTGCATTAAAGTAATTACACACTTTGAAGTAGGTTAAATAACTGAACCAGAGCTATAAGTGAACTGACTGGAGAAGGAGCGGCTTGACATAGATGGGGGTAGTGTTCTGTAACATGGGAGATTTCGTGAAGGGGTGGTTAGTCATGTCGGTGATCTGGAAAGTGACGTCTTGGCACCTACTTAGGAATTAGTAGTATACAACAATTAAAGTGATGTTAATCCAGGGGGAATTCTGTTGGGATTATGCTTACATCACATTTCTAATTAACCAGAGACGTACTACTAGAGGTAATAATGATGTCTTCTGCCGAAGAGGATTTTGTGCCCCCTTTAAGTGATAAATAGAGATGAAAATAAACCTATTGGATTTTCTATGTAATGGGATCAATTAAAGTGGTCTATTACTTCAGTGATATTTTTATGTATAGAAATGATGCGCATCAGCACACCAATCATACATAGCTGGTTTCAGAGCCAGGAGTAATGTATAAGGAAAGTGAGGCCAGTATCCTGATCATTATAAAGTAATTCAAGATTTATTTCTTCTTGTTAAAAATATAGAACAGATTGATCCCGCAAAGAGCCACAGTCTCCCTACACTTTTCAGGCCATTAGTGACCCTTAGTCATAGCAAGGGCTTGAAACGCATAGCTAGTACTATTATTAAGGGCCTGAAATGGTGGGCAGCACTGCTACTATGTGTGGGATTGATCTATTATATAATTTTAACATGAAGAAATAAAGCTTGAATGATTTTCTAATGATCCGATTTCTCTGTTCAATTTCACATTACTCCTTTTTTATGCTGATGTTTAATTTTTAAAAATACTTGGAAATCTTGCAATTTCCACTGAACCCCACCATAGGCTGACAATTTTGATTCTGTAGAGATTTCTTTTCAGCAGTCATCTCATTATAATCACAGGCAGGGTTATAATGAAAGCTAATATCTTTCTCCACTACTCACCAAAAGTTAAGGATATTTGCTTTTTGGGTGAAATTTATGTAAAATGCAATAAGTTCAAGCCACAGTGCTATTTTATTATGAATGTAGGGCATTTAAGTAGCAGCATGCAATGGTGATTTCCTCATCTTAAACTATTTATTGAAACAAAAGCCAACAACAGTGGTAGGTTCACCCCATCTCTCCCCCCCCCCCCAATAAAGTCAATGTGTCAATAACTTATGTGGCCTTGAGCATCAATGCCTCATGCTGTTCACAAGGGGAGGAACTGTCTCCTGAAGCATGGCATTCCACTCTTTTTGAAGGACATCCCTCAGGTCATTGAGGTTCCCAAATGATCCAAACTCATTAGGGAACCAATAGTTGAAATTAGGCTTGTGTTGTTCATGTAGAGGCTAGTGATGAGCGGACCCGAACTGATCCAGCACCCCGGTATCTTTGAAACCCCGCTGATCCGGAGATCAGCGCAGTTTCAAAGATACCCGAGTGCTGGCCTAGGATGTTTGATCCGGATTTGGCACTCAAAAAATTTAAAAAAATAAAGAAAATAAGAATCAAGCGAGCGCCTCATACTTACCAAGGCTCCGTCGCTGCTGTACGCTGCTCCTGCAGCATCTCCTTCACTTCTTGGGCCACTCATCATTGTTCATCCATATGCACTGTATTTCCCCACCCACCGACCGTCCTGGCAGCTGTGAATGGTTGCAGTCAAACGCGCTCTCAGCCTGTGTGACAACGTCTACCTGCAACCAATGACAGGTGCTGTCTGCGGGTCAGTATCATGGTATAAAAATAAATGAATAAAACAATTGGCGTAGGGTCCACCCATATTATAATACCCAGCACAGATAAAGCATATGGCTACAGGATGCAGCCGCCAGCCTTGCTCTTATCTAGGCTGTGTATTAGAATAAGAGGAACCGCTTGTGGATTTCTTTTTAACTATTTAAATAAATAATTTAAAAAAACGTCTTGCGCTCCCCCCAATTTTGATACCTAGCCATGATAAAGCCCGACAGCTGAGGGCTGGTATTCTCATACTGGGGAGGCCTATGCTTATTACGCCTCCAGCCTTATAATAGCAACCTATACCTGCCCGACATTTTCGCATCCATTAGATGCGACAAGCTCTGCACGTTACCCAGCTCTTCCCGATTGCTCTGATGCGGTGGCAATCGGGTAATGAGGGATTAATAACAGTGCACAACTGTCATCAAGTCCAAAATTAGTGATGGGAAGGGATCTATGAGACCCCTCCATCACTAATCCTATGAGTAAAAAGAAATACATACAAACACTGAGAAAAATCTTTTATTTGGAATAAAATACAAAAAATATCCTCTTTCACCACTTAATTAACCCAAAAAACACCCCTACAGGTCCAACGTAGTCCACACGAGGTCCCACGATGGTCCTTGCTCTGCTACATCCCAGAACATGTCCGATCTCTCCAGGCTCCGGGAAACACTGACAAAAAGGACCCGGCTAACAGCAGTGACGTCACTCAGTTCACCAAAGGTCATACCCGGGTTCCAACGGAATGACCTCTGGTGACCTGAGGTACGCTGACGTAAAGTACGGGGCCGTGCCCCGCACCCTGCCAGACCTTTAACACTGACACTGCCGGATGGGTATCTGGGAGTGCTGCCCGCACACCCTACTGGCACTGTCACTGTTAAAGTGTTGTACAACTGTTCATGAACCAGGAGGCTCAGGATGAGCAGATCTCTGCGCCCACTCAGAGGAGTGCTACACATCTCATGAACCAGGAGGCTAGGGCTGAACAGATCTGCTCATCCTGAGCATCCCGGTTTATGAATAGATGTGCAGCCCTACTCTATGTGAGTGGGCACAGAGATCTGCTCATCCTGAGCCTCCTGGTGCAGCACTTTAACAGTGACAATGCTGGCAAAGGGGTGCGGGCTGCATTCCCTGAGCCCCAGCCGGCATTATCTCATGAACCAGGAGCCTCAGGATGAGCAGAAGAGGAAACATCTTGGGTGCAGAGATCTGCTCATCCTGATCTCTGTGCCCACGATGTTTCCTCCTGTCCACTATAATCATGCAAGGGGAGGGTACGGGGGGACGAAGCTTGATTATAGTGGACAGGAGGAAACATCGCGGGTGCAGAGATCTGCTGATCCTGAGTCTCCTGGTTCATGAATATGTGACGCCCTGGCGCCGCCAGGTGGTCACAGAAGAATACTATACCCCACATAACACCATCCCACACTGGGTTCCATCAGCCACAAAATCCTAGCCACCCCCCCAGGGTAAGAAGGACACACCAGTTGGCGGGACCAGGCAGATTGGGAGCACCCACCTAGGGGTCTTGAGGATCCAGGGGCGGGAACAGAGGAGTCTAAGTCAAGTTTGAGTAGAAGGTGTAAGGTCAAGGCTGTGCCTAGTGGAGGGTAGCCAGGGTAGTGGCCCTGGTCTACTGACTAGGTGGCAAGCAGTGGACCGTGTCCATAGGCGACGGGAGTACAGTCACGGGAGATCCATAGTGGACCGGGACAGGGTTAGAGCCCACCAGTACCGACCGCGGAGATCCGGTCCGAAACCGTGCACAGGCGGGGTACCTGGTCCCTAGTTAGAAGACGGTTGCAAGCCCCTTCTCTAATTCACCAGGCCGGGAGCAGATTTCAAGCCTAGCTCCAGAAGTGTTAGCCTAGATAGAGCGAAACGGCAGCCAACCGTGGGGGATAGGGTATCCGCAAACACCCACTGAAATCCCAAGGGTCAGTTTTCGCGGGCATGTCTCCCAACCAGAAAATACCGGGAGTAGACTTCCCCCGTTCCAGACGGAGTCATCCAAAAGTGAGGAAAAATTACAGAGTGCCGGGGGAAGGTACATTGGTACACCAGCCGGGTGTGGGACCCGAGTACACCAGGATGCGGCAGCCGGCCACTGACACCTTGGTTTACCAACAGACTCGTGTGCAATTCTACAGCAGGGAGTACACCAACATTCCCCGGTCCGGCCCAGCACACCACCTCTGGCCCACATCGCTCCCCGTATCCTGAACACTGAGCCTCGGGGCATCCACTCCTACCCACGGAGGGGTTAACAACCAGCTGCCATCCGATCGCCCCCGGGTGCCTCCCAACAGCAGCAGTGGTACTCCATATTACCACACACCGTGGGTGGCGTCACAAAGTATCTACAACAATCCCTGTACATATATGTCCCCTTTTTATGTGAGTTTCTGCGCGACCCCCGGTTCCGGAAATCCCTCGAGCCACTGCAGATCTGGATCCGAGCAGCCCGACTGCTGACGTGGGGGCAGCAGAAATATAGATGTGTAACACTTTACAGTGACAGTGTAGTAAGGGGGCTGTGGGCTGCACTCATCGACCCCCCGACCAGCACTGAATTATGAACCAGGAGGCTCAGGATCAGCAGAGGAGGAAAGATCAAGGACTCAGAGATCTGCTCAATCTGAGCCTCTTGGTTTCCACATGTCCACGATAATCATGCAAGGCGGGCTTAACCCCCCTCGCTCCCCCGCTTGCATGATTATAATGGACATGAGAAAACATCGCGGGCGCAGAGATCTGCTCATTTTCAATCCCATCAAGGGATCCTACCCCCAGGCCTCACGTGGACTTAGAAAAAGAATATTTATTCCATTTGGAAAATATCGGACTGCATTTTGAACATGCCCCCCCATTACGTAACAAATTACGTTATACCTGGAAGGAGCTCGTACAATCTAGCATCTACCTTTATTTTTAGTGCACAATGTACACATGCAGCGCCAGAAGTGAATGCGTGACATGGAAGCAGCTTGCTGCCATGACACAGAGCTTCGGTGACTACACCACGCACGCTAGTCCTGTGCCCCCATCCCTTCCACCAACATTTTTAATCGCTGTATTCTGGTCCCCATAGACTTATATGGGTACCAGATTCCAGACCGGAATCAGAGTTTTAAATTTTTTTTAGCAGGGATTCGCCGGCCCCAGTTATCTGCAAGTCCGCTCATCTCTAGTAGAGGCGCAATGACTGGATTAATGATATTATTCAAGTAGTAGGGGCTTGTCACTGTATCATTCAGAATATGTAGGGCTGTTCTGTAATGACTAGACACACCTGCACACACTTAAACACCACCACCACCACCAAAGGCTCGTTTGTTGACAACAATGGCTGATGCATAGTGCTCTCCTTGATGTCTCCAACATCGCTGGCAGCCCTCATTTCTGCTCAGCATGATTTAACTTTAATCAGTGAAGAGAACTGAGGCGCACAAGTCCCTCATCCAACAAGAAAATGATGCTCGTGCCTAGTGGTGTGGTCAGGTATTCTTCCAGATCGTTGATGTAAATGGTTAAGATCGGTCTGACGTGACACTTGGGTGTCCCCACCTTCCTTAAATGTGCTTGAAGTTTTGTAGCATTCATCATCCGGTTCTGAAGGGCAATGTTAAAATGCAGTGGTCAACAGTGAGGATTGTGGCCGAAGGACGACTACTTGCTGTGAATCTTCCAGTCTTTCTATATCTCTGTTACAACTGTTACAACATTCTGATGACAATCTGTGACATTAAAGGAAGGTGCGAACACCGGGACGTGAGGGCTCTGCACTCCTTCACCAGAGAGAGACAGTGGTTGTAGACCACTTCAGGCGGGGTGTGTGACACTTACTGTCCTCTTCAGGGCAGCGACCACCACCCCGCAGCCAATCACCATCATAGATGTAAACGGTTTATTACTTATTCCACCTTCACGACAGATATGGCCACACCTATAAGGTTCTGCTGTCGCTCTTTCCCAGGGTACTCTGGCTTGGTCTATCCTGCTATCTCGGACCTAGTCCTCCAGCTGCCGTGCATCTGCCTCCGCTCCCCCCTGTTCCTCTTCCATGGCTACCTGTGGTCCTCTCACTGCTTCTCATGGCTTCTAGTCACTCGACTTCCTTCGGCCCGTCCTGAGGTACTCACACTCTGGACATCCGTCTAGTCCCTGGACTTTGCTAACCCCTCGCCGAGGTGAAAAGTAGGCTTCAAACACTTGGAGGATACCTCCGGGTTTCTGACTGACCCAAGTTACAAGGTCACGTCTTTGCTTAAGGAACCCCACTGCAGAACTGGGTGTCAGCTCATTCTGTAACCAGGAAGTGACTCCCTGCTCAACACAAGTTCCACCTACCAGTGAGCTGAACCTGACATGACCTGTTTCTGTTACTAACAAAATCTATCTACATAACATTCCTATGCTTTACATTACTTCCTATAAATGGCAGCCTAAATATTTACCTCACACTACATCCTACTTAACCTTCTCCACTCTGCTATATCTGACTAATACACATGGTTAACACATTTACAGCACATAACACTTTACATTGTAGGCTCGACCACCCCTATATTCCTCCCCATTTAAATCCGGTGGTCCGCAAACAGAACTAAAGTATAACAGTAACTATAGACAATAAATATATAGAACATTAAACAATTGAATGGTTACTTTGGAGTTCAGCTAGATTATGGCCAAATGCCAGAGTTCATTTCACTCATCTGAGTACCGGACAAGGGGACACACTCTTAAACAGGCTGCCGGCAGGCAACAGTCCCTTCTCCTTCGTTGGCGAAACCGCCCATTTCTAGCAGGGGCACCCTACAGGGTCCACTAGTTACTTCCTCTTCCTCCCCTCTCTGGGGAAGCAAGTCTCTAATGCACAACACTGCCTGGGTATGAGTCCTGGGGACACGGTGCAAGGTGCAGAGTCCATGAGGAAAAGTCCTTTTTGGGGGCAAAGTCTTTGGGACAAAGGGGCAATGTCCTTGGGTCAAGATTAAAGTCCATGGGGAAAAAAGGCAAGTTCCATGAGGCAAGGACAGTGTGCGAAGTCCAGAAGCTGGGACAGAGTCCATCGCGGAGGGCGTACAGCTCTCCTGCCACTCGCAGTCTTGTCATCCAGTATTGGGGAGCACAACATATGCCATACAAAGCCAGGAGGAGATATACAAACATGAGCTTCAGCAACTTTTTCAGGGAGGTGGATCTCCTGACCTGTGCCCCCCAACAGAATGCAGAATAGTTCCACAGGCATACATGCAACCAAAAACAACATAAGCCACTTCAACACTTCTAGCCAGCTTGAGACCCAAGTAACACAAGATTCGGCCACCTTTATGTACACAGCTGGCAGTTCTTTGGGATTGCACCCACTCACAGTTCTTGCAGAATTCGACTGCTTGTCCAGACCACAGGGTTTCAGCCCTCCGTAAGCGGCCGCTGCAATTGCTGGTCCAGATAATGAGTCCTGGTCTCTTCAGGGGAAACCCAGTTTCAACAGGCCTTCTGGCCGTAGCACCTCCTCTTGCTGCTGCAACCACTTTTTCCAGGTCACATGCCCGATACTCTCAGGCCACACTTCACGCTGCTCCATCACTGTCTTGTCACTCACCAACAATGGCGTCAGCCTGCTTGGTGGTGGAAGTATACCTCCTTCCGCTTACTCTTCCCAGGGTGGGGCTTCTTCTTGCTCTCCCACTCATTTCTTCTGAGCTATTGTGCCACCCCTACAGCGGATCAAACCGCTAGGATCCGGGGGTGATTGCTTGTGGCTCGAGGGTCTCCAGACTCGGGGGCTAGGGGCCACACTCAAATGGAAAAGGGGGTATTTACAGGGGATTGGTATAGTTCGTGACGCCACCCGTGGTGTACGGTAATTGGGAGTACTGCCGCTGCTGTTGGGAGTACCCGGGGTGATGGAGTTGGGAAGTAAGATGACATTACCCTCCACGGGTAGGGGTAGGCCCCGGGACTCTGGATGGTGATGTGCGGGTGTAGTGCAGGGGTCAGTCGGGTACTCACTCAGCAATGAAGCAGACCCTGACAACAGGGTAAACCAAGTCTCTGACTGCCGCTGTCTCCTGAGGGGAGCTCGTCCGGGTCCCGTCCCATGCAGCACTGCCTGGTGGTCTGTAACCTGCCTCCTGGCACTAATTTAGATTGTCCGTAGTGGCCCGGTAGCTTGGAGCTTTCCGGGCCCCGCTCCCCACTATGGCTAAGTGAAGGAGCCTGCTCTCAGGAGCTCACACTTGGGATTTCAGTGGGCCGCTTGCTAGGAAAGCCCTATTCCCCTTGTTGCACTAGTGCCCCCGATCTCTGAGCTTCGTGGGAACAGTCCATAAAGGCCCTGTCCTCTGCTGGTTAATTTCCGGATCGCCTGAAGCTTCTCCCCGACCTAGGGTCCGTGTACCCTGACGTGCCTTCGGTCCCGGACTGGTGATAGGACCAGGCTGCTGGCCGTCCTCCTTGACTGTTTCCAGGCACCTAGCCTCAATCCCCTGCGACTGGGGGTCCGACTCCTCTAGGTCCAGACCACCGTCTGCCACCTAGTCTGCTTTTCCCCTGGGAGCTACAACTCCCAGCTTCCTCAGAGCTCCTCACAGCTCAAGGGTAACTACTCGACTGAACTTGACACCTCCCACCTCCCTGTCTGACCCCTAGGTGGGCGGCCCTATTCCTGCTTAAGCAGCCCACTGGTGTGCCTGAAAGGTGTGGTGCAAGATGTATCTAGGATTTGTGAATGCTGGTGGAGGCAATACTGCAGGTTAGGTTCCCAGAACCATGGGGGTTTGAGTCCTGCACGGGAAGGGCAGATTGTGCAGAACTCTGTGACGACACAATAGCACAGAACGTCACACTATCGCCCATTCCCCATCAGCCTTTGGGAAGGGTGGGCTCTCTTTCTTGTGCACCCACAGGAGGAGGGCACCACGAACACAGGGGGTTTCTTAATCCCCAGCTTCCGAGCACACAGCTCTATTTCTTCTGTACCACCCACGACAGGAGTTGCCTATGCTCAGATACAGGCCATGTCCTGTCATCTTTATTTCCACAACCTACTTAACATTCTCCACCTTGCTATATCTGACTAATACCATGGTTAACACATTTACAGCACTTTACACATTAGATAACCATACACTTTACATTGTAGGGGGCTTGACTACCCCTACAACACTCTAAGCTCAGTGACCAATTCCTTCTGAGAACATCCTGCTTGAAGCCTCTCAATGGCAAGGTACTGTTGATCGATTGTTGGTGTCATCTTGGTTTCATTATGTAAATATGTAAAAAGCATGATGAGGAGGACTGTTTAAATACCAATTTTAATTGAACCATAAAATTTATTGAGGGCTTCCTGGATCAAACACCTGTTGTACATTTTGCCATGAAGCTACTTGTTAGAGAACAGCAAGTTGTGCAAAAAGTACTGAAACATTGAACAGTAGGACATGTGCATTCAAAAGTTTAGAGAAAGTCAGATTAAATTAACCTGAAAAGGCTAGAGGACATTTTAGCAAAATACTTGTATATATACATTGGAGATCAAAATTAGAGAGCAATGTATGATCACTTGCTTTTTCCAAAAATAATGTAATGTACATTGATCAATATTTGAAGATTATGTTTTTTTGTAAGGGGTACACCATGCCACTAGACAGTGTTTTATAAAAGATCCAAAGTTTATCAACTTAAATCCTTTATTTTGCCCAAAACATGAGGATCATAGTTATAGAAGAACAAAGACTGTAGCACAGAGAAAGATTATAACTAAGTTTTATAAAGGTAACTACAGTCACCAATTAGTAGGATGTGTACAGGCCTTTGCTTTGAATGACTTCAGCACATCTGCAGCCACAGGACATCACTAGTGATGAGCGAGTACTAAAAAGCTCGGGTGCTCGAAGCTCGGGCCGAGCCTCCCAAGATACTCGTGTACTCGGCCCGAGCAACGAGCCCAATGTTATCCTATGGGAGACCCGAGTATTTTTGTGAAATGACCCCCCGGCAGCATGGAGAAACCCTAAAAATGTCACAAAAGTCTCAGAAGAGTGCTCAAATGACATGGCAACAGCATGGGGAAGACCCCTTGAAGCATTTATCACTCAAAAGTCACAGCTGTGAACAATTTTGTCCGCGTTTCACGCCATTTTTACGGACTCACCAGAAAACCTTCCAAAATGACCCCAAAATGATTTTTCATGGCAGAAATGTTAAGGGCACATACCCAATAGTGAGATAGAGCTGGTGTATGTTACTTTTTGAGATTAATACATGAAAGATTTTACGTGAAAACATTGTGTGGCACTCCGATGTCCCTGAGAAGAGACGTACATGAAGGCCTCTTGAGTCTAATGTGCCCATTTTGAGGAAGTGAGTCTTTGTAGTATTTTCCTTTGCCAGGGCAGTCCAAAATTGTGAGGTTCACCAATGCCCCTGCATACAGACGTGCATGATGGCCTGTAAACCTGAAGTGCCCATTGTAAGGAAGTGGGTCTATTTCAGTATAGCCCTTTGCCAGGGCAGCCACAAATTGGGAGGCTCCACATTGTCCCTGGATAGAGACATGCATGATGGCCTGTAAACCTGAAGTGCCCATTGTAAGGAAGTGGGTCTATTTCAGTATAGCCCTTTGCCAGGGCAGCCACAAATTGGGAGGCTCCACATTGTCCCTGGATAGAGACGTGCATGATGGCCTGTAAACCTGAAGTGCCCATTGTAAGGAAGTGGGTCTATTTCAGTATAGCCCTTTGCCAGGGCAGCCACAAATTGGGAGGCTCCACATTGTCCCTGGATAGAGACGTGCATGATGGCCTGTAAACCTGAAGTGCCCATTGTAAGGAAGTGGGTCTATTTCAGTATAGCCCTTTGCCAGGGCAGCCAAAAATTGGGAGGCTCCACATTGTCCCTGGATAGAGACGTGCATGATGGCCTGTAAACCTGAAGTGCCCATTGTAAGGAAGTGGGTCTATTTCAGTATAGCCCTTTGTCAGGGCAGCCAAAAATTGGGAGGCTCCACATTGTCCCTGGATAGAGACGTGCATGATGGCCTGTAAACCTGAAGTGCCCATTGTAAGGAAGTGGGTCTATTTCAGTATAGCCCTTTGCCAGGGCAGCCACAAATTGGGAGGCTCCACATTGTCCCTGGATAGAGACGTGCATGATGGCCTGTAAACCTGAAGTGCCCATTGTAAGGAAGTGGGTCTATTTCAGTATAGCCCTTTGCCAGGGCAGCCACAAATTGGGAGGCTCCACATTGTCCCTGGATAGAGACGTGCATGATGGCCTGTAAACCTGAAGTGCCCATTGTAAGGAAGTGGGTCTATTTCAGTATAGCCCTTTGCCAGGGCAGCCAAAAATTGGGAGGCTCCACATTGTCCCTGGATAGAGACGTGCATGATGGCCTGTAAACCTGAAGTGCCCATTGTAAGGAAGTGGGTCTATTTCAGTATAGCCCTTTGCCAGGGCAGCCAAAAATTGGGAGGCTCCACATTGTCCCTGGATAGAGACGTGCATGATGGCCTGTAAACCTGAAGTGCCCATTGTAAGGAAGTGGGTCTATTTCAGTATAGCCCTTTGCCAGGGCAGCCAAAAATTGGGAGGCTCCACATTGTCCCTGGATAGAGACGTGCATGATGGCCTGTAAACCTGAAGTGCCCATTGTAAGGAAGTGGGTCTATTTCAGTATAGCCCTTTGCCAGGGCAGCCAAAAATTGGGAGGCTCCACATTGTCCCTGGATAGAGACGTGCATGATGGCCTGTAAACCTGAAGTGCCCATTGTAAGGAAGTGGGTCTATTTCAGTATAGCCGTTTGCCAGGGCAGCCACAAATTGGGAGGCTCCACATTGTCCCTGGATAGAGACGTGCATGATGGCCTGTAAACCTGAAGTGCCCATTGTAAGGAAGTGGGTCTATTTCAGTATAGCCCTTTGCCAGGGCAGCCAAAAATTGGGAGGCTCCACGTTGTCCCTGGGTAGAGACGTGCATGAGGGCCTCAAAACATTAAGTGTCCATTTTAAGGAAGTGGGTGTATTATAGTATAGCCCTTAGGCAGGGCAGCCAAAAATTGGGAGGCTCCACGTTGTCCCTGGGTAGAGACGTGCATGAGGGCCTCAAAACATTAAGTGTCCATTTTAAGGAAGTGGGTGTATTATAGTATAGCCCTTAGGCAGGGCAGCCAAAAATTGGGAGGCTCCACGTTATCCCTGGGTAGAGACGTGCATGAGGGCCTCAAAACATTAAGTGTCCATTTTAAGGAAGTGGGTGTATTATAGTATAGCCCTTAGGCAGGGCAGCCAAAAATTGGGAGGCTCCACGTTGTCCCTGGGTAGAGACGTGCATGAGGGCCTCAAAACATTAAGTGTCCATTTTAAGGAAGTGGGTGTATTATAGTATAGCCCTTAGGCAGGGCAGCCAAAAATTGGGAGGCTCCACGTTGTCCCTGGGTAGAGACGTGCATGAGGGCCTCAAAACATTAAGTGTCCATTTTAAGGAAGTGGGTGTATTATAGTATAGCCCTTAGGCAGGGCAGCCAAAAATTGGGAGGCTCCACGTTGTCCCTGGGTAGAGACGTGCATGAGGGCCTCAAAACATTAAGTGTCCATTTTAAGGAAGTGGGTGTATTATAGTATAGCCCTTAGGCAGGGCAGCCAAAAATTGGGAGGCTCCACGTTGTCCCTGGGTAGAGACGTGCATGAGGGCCTCAAAACATTGTTCCCATTGCAAAGGAGCGGGTCTCCTGTCGTTGTAATGTCCATTCTGCAAAGAATGGGCGAAAAAATTTACCACTGGGGGTATACCTGAAACAAAGGCCTAAGTATTGCAATTTGTAACGGTCATCATCATGGTGGCGCATGAGGAGAAGGAGGAGCAGTCCAGCGATTATCCAAAGTCCAGAAGTGTGTACCCATGGGTGAGTGGAGGTACATGGCAAACTTTAAATTCCGCTCTCATTTGCTGGTGGTGTGGTGAAGTCTGGCCCAATCCAACCCTTGTTCATCTTGATCAGAGTCAGCCTGTCAGCATTTTCAGTTGACAGGCGGGTGCGTTTATCTGTAATGATTCCACCTGCGGCACTAAAAACACGCTCTGACAAAACGCTAGCAGCAGGGCAGGCCAGGACTTCCAAGGCGTAGAGAGCCAATTCATGCCACGTGTCCAGCTTGGATACCCAATAATTGTAAGGCACAGAGGAATGTCGGAGTACAGTTGTTCGATCTGCAAGGTACTCCTTCAGCATCTGGGCAAACTTAGGATTTCTTGTGGCACTACCCCGCACCTCAGGGGCTGTGGTACGTGAGGGGCTGAGAAAACTGTCCCACATCTTAAAGACTGTTCCCCTACCTCTGGCGGATTGGACTTGTGCCTCTCTCGGCTGTACGCCTCGGTTGTCCACTGATTCCTGACCTATGCCGCTAGCGTTTTGTGAGGGGAATGCTTTGCCTACTTCCGTGAGTATGGCCTTCCGGAACTGCTGCATTTTGGTTGACCTCTCCTCCACGGGAATAAGAGACAAAAAGTTCTCCTTGTAGCGTGGGTCTAACAGTGTTACCAACCAGTAATGATTGTCGGCCAAGATGTTCTTAACGCGAGGGTCACGAGACAGGCAGCTTACCATAAAGTCAGCCATGTGCGCCAGACTCTTAACAGCCAGGACTTCAGTAGCCTGACCAACAAGATGACTGAACATGCTGTCCTCCTCCTCCTCCTCCTCCTCCTCCTCCTCATCTACCCTGTCCTCTGGCCAGCCACGCTGAACCGAGGATATGACTGGTGTGCATGTCATATCCTCAATTTGGCCGGAGAGTTGCTCCATGTCTTCATCCTCCTCCTCGTCATAGTCCTCCACTGCACGTTGTGATGAGACGAGGCTGGGCTGTGTGTTATCACCCACACCCACTACTGTTTCTTGCTGCAACTCATCGCGCTCCGCCTGCAATGCATCATGTTTGTTTTTCAGCAGAGACCGTTTTAGAAGGTAGAGTAGCGGTATGGTGACGCTAATAATGGCGTCATCACCACTCACCATCTTGGTGGAGTCCTCAAAGTTTTGGAGGATGGTACATAGGTCTGACATCCATCTCCACTCCTCAGGTGTTATGTGTGGAGTTTGACCCATTTCCCGACGGCTTAGGTGATGCAGGTACTCAACAACTGCCCTCTTCTGCTCACATATCCTGACCAACATGTGCAGAGTTGAATTCCAACGCGTGGGGACATCACACACCAGTCTGTGAGCCGGAAGATGCAAACGGCGCTGAAAGCCGGCAAGGCCGGCTGAAGCAGTAGGTGACTTTCGAAAATGTGCAGACAGGCGGCGAACTTTTACCAGCAGATCAGACAGCTCTGGGTATGACTTTATAAACCGCTGAACCACGAGGTTGAGCACATGGGCCACGCATGGAACATGTGTCAGCTGGCCTCGCCTCAAAGCCGCCACCAGGTTCCGGCCATTGTCACACACGACCTTTCCTGGCTTTAGGTTCAGAGGTGTGAGCCAGTGATCTGCCTGCTGTTTCAGAGCTGTCCACAGCTCTTCTGCATTGTGGGGTTTGTCACCTATGCAGATTAGCTTCAGCACAGCCTGTTGCCGCTTCGCCGAGGCAGTGCTGCAGTGCTTCCAGCTTGTGACTGGTGTGGAGGGCACAGTGGATGAGGATGCGCAGGAGGAGGAGGAGGCTGAAGAGCATGACATTCCGGAGCTGTAGAGTGTGGGTGAAACACTGACTGAGGTAGGGCCTGCAAACCTTGGTGTGGGAAGGACGTGTTCCGTCCCTCGCTCAGACTGGGTCCCAGCTTCCACAATATTAACCCAGTGTGCCGTCAACGAGATGTAGCGGCCTTGCCCACAAGCACTTGTCCACGTGTCTGTGGTTAGGTGGACCTTGGGTGAAATAGCGTTGTTCAGGGCACGTGTGATGTTTTGTGACACGTGGTTATGCAACGCGGGGACGGCACACCGGGAGAAATAGTGGCGGCTGGGGACCGAGTAACGTGGGACAGCTGCCGCCATCAGGTCACGGAATGCTTCTGTCTCCACCAGCCTAAAAGGCAACATTTCCAGCGCAAGCAGTCGCGAAATGTTAGCATTTAGAACTGTGGCATGTGGGGTGTTGGCAGTGTATTTGCGCCTGCGTTCAAAGGTTTGCTGAATGGATAACTGAACGCTGCGCTGGGACAAGGACGTGCTTGATGATGGTGTTCTTTCTGCGTAGGCAACTGCAGGTGCAGGAGTGGAGGAGGCTTGTTCGCAGGCAGCATGGACAGGGGATTGGCTCGCATGCACAACCAGCGAAGACGTAGCAGTGACATCAGCAAGCACTGCTCCTCGACTCTGTTGTACTTCCCACAAAGTCGGGTGCTTGGCTGACATGTGCCTGATCATGCTGGTGGTGGTCAGGCTGCTAGTTTTGGTACCCCTGCTGATGCTGGCACGGCAGGTGTTGCAAATGGCCTTTTTTGAATCATCTGGATCCAACTTAAAAAACTGCCAGACTCGGGAAGACCTAACATTTGTACAGGCACCTTGTGTCGTCGTGTTGTTCCGGGGAGCGGTTGCCTGACTTCTGCCTGGGGCCACCACCCTGCTTCTTACTGCCTGTTGTGATGCTACGCCTCCCTCCCCCTGTGCACTGCTGTCCTCGCTCTGCATATCCTCCTGCCAGGTTGGGTCAGTTACTGGATCATCCACCACGTCGTCTTCCTCTTCCGCACCCTGCTCCTCCTCCTGACTTCCTGACAATTGTGTCTCATCATCGTCCACCACTTGTTGAGACACGTTGCCAACTTCATGAGAACGTGGCTGCTCAAATATTTGGCCATCTGTACAGACGATCTCCTCATGACCCACTTCAATATGAGCTGGCGAGAGGCCAGAATGTGTGAATGGAAACGTGAACAGCTCTTCCGAGTGTCCAAGTGTGGGATCATTAATGTCCGAGGAGGACGTGTACTCAGCCTGGTGGTAGGAAGGAGGATCAGGTTCAGAAATGTGCGGTGCAGTATCACGGCTACTGACACTTGACCGTGTGGAAGACAGAGTGTTTGTGGTGGTGCCAATCTGACTGGAAGCATTATCTGCTATCCAACTAACAACCTGTTGACACTGGTCTTGGTTCAAGAGCGGTGTACTGCTGCGGTCCCCAAGAATTTGGGACAGGACGTGCGAGCGACTAGATGTGGCCCTTTGTTGTGGCGAAATTAGAGCTTGCCCACGACCTCGGCCTCTGCCTGCACCACCATCACGTCCACTTCCTTGTTCCTTGCCAATGCCCTTGCGCATTTTGCAATGCTGTGCACTGCTGACGTGTATATTCACTACTTGTGCGTTATATTAAAGTTTCTGGAAATTGCACACAAGTGCACCTGTACGCTGCCACCAACAGGCACACACGTGCGGTTTTAAAAACCAAGCACGGACGCAATAAGAACCTAACAGGTTTTTTTGGGGAGCGACAATTACAGACAAGTCAGACACTATCTGGACTGTTTTACACTGTGTACACCAGCCCCAGATATGATGAAGGCTGGTATACGGTCACCACTACCCTGCCTGCCTGCCTGCCTGTATACTGGTACAATAGTCCTGACAAGGACTCTTTTGGTCACTAGCCTGTATTCAGACCTGGCTATACCCTGCCTGTATATAGCAACAGTAGTCCTGAGAAGGACTCTGCTACTGTACTCCGACCTGGCTATACCCTGCCTGCCTGTATACAACTAGAATAGTCCTGAGAAGGACTTTTGGTCACACTGTTTGCAGCCCTGCAACTGAAAAAGCTATAAAGGGCCGCAAAGCTTTCCCTGAATCAGCGACACTCTCCCTGCACTGACAGTCTGGATAGCTGTGAGCAGAGCACAGCGCGCCGGCCGATATAAAGGCTCGGTCACGCTGTGCAGGCCGGCCAATCACTGCAATTCCACAACTAACAGGGCTGTGGCATTGCAGTGGTCTGCCAGCCAATCCCTGCATAAGGGCTGGCTCTCAAAAGAGCGCCAACATGCAGAAATGAAGACCACGAGTACAGCACGAGTATCGCGAGATTACTCGGTCCCCGCCGAGCAGCCCGAGTACAGCGATACTCGTGCGAGTACCGAGTAGTGACAAGCATGCTCGCTCATCACTAGACATCACTAGTCTCTCACACTGCTCTAGTGTGATTTCGGTCCACTTTTCTTTCAGTCTCTTCCACAGTGCTTTGACTTTTGTGGGTTTTTTGGCCATAAATTTGTCACCAAGACATCTCCAGAGGTTTTCTATTGGGTTAAGATCAGGACTCTGGGCCGGCTTTGTCAATGTTTTCTGTTTCAAGGAACTACTTTACCCATTTTGCTGTGTGACGGGGGCATTGTTCTGCATGAAAATTGCTGGCTGATTAAGTGATGAACGCAATTAAGGAACCATGTGTTGTTGAAGAAGGTTCTCATACACACTTGCAATTCACTCTATTATGTAGCTGTATGAAAGGTCCACCTCCTGCTGCAGAAAACATTCCCCAAACCATGACACTTCCTCCACCACCTTTCACTGACTTCTAAACACACTTTGGGTTCAGTCTTTCACCAGTTTTTCAATGAACATAACGTTTCCCAGCAGACCCAAATAAATTAAACTTGCTCTCATCACTAAAATGAACAGTGGACCACTTCTCCTCTGTCCACACAACATGCTCCTCACCAAAGGTAAGCCTAGCATTTTGATTTTTTTCTGCTAATGAGAGGTTTGGTTATTGCAGAGTGGGCTTTCAGTCCAAATGTTCTTAAATTTCATGACACTGTATGACAAGACAGATCCTTAATTTGCTAAACTGAATTAGCAATTCCAGCTGCAATGTTGAAACGATTACCCATGGAGATTCTCCGCTTTATCCTGTCCTTTCTTGCCTTTGTTTTTCGAGGGCAACCAGCCTGCTTAGGGGACTTGAAAGAGTTTTTGATGTTGTAAAAATGCAATATTCTTGAAATCACAGACTTGGAATGACTAACTTCTCTTGCTATGGCTGAGAGCGTCACCTCTTTGGCCTTCATCTGGACAACCTGCTGCCAGAGGATTTCAGTCACTTTGGACCAGCACACCATTTTTTGCAAAATCAGTACAAACTGGAAAGTTAGGCTGTCAGTTACATAGGGTTTGTCAAATAATTACGGAAATTAGCACCAGGTGCCAGATTAACCCCTTCAGCCCCGGGGCACTTTCCGTTTTTGCGTTTTTGTTTTTTGCTCCCCTTCTTCCGAGAGCCGTAACTTTTTTATTTTTCCGTCAATCTTGCCATATGAGGGCTTGTTTTTTGCGGGACAAGTTGTACTTTTAAATGAAACCATAAGTTTTACCATATGGTGTACTGGAAAGCAGCAAAAAAATTCCAAGTGTGGAAAAATTGCAAAAAAAGTGTGATGGCACAATAGTTTTTGGGATGTTTTATTCACGGTGTTCACTATATGGTAAAACTGATGTGTGGGTATGATACCTGAGGTCGGTGCGAGTTTGTAGACACCAAACATGTATAGGTTTACTTGTATCTAAGGGGTTAAAAAAAATTCACAAGTTTGTCCAATAAAAGTGGCGCACGTTTTGCGCCATTTTCTGAAACACGTAGCGTTTTTATTTTTTGGGATCTGTGGCTCAGTGACGGCTTATTTTTTGCGTCTCGAGCTGACGTTTATAATGGTACCATTTTTGCGCAGATGCTACGTTTTGATCGCCTGTTATTGCATTTTGCGTAAAACTTGCGGCGACCAAAAAACGTAATTTTGGCGTTTGGAATTTTTTTGCCACTACGCCGTTTACCAATCAGATTAATTGATTTTATATTTTGATAGATCGGGCATTTCTGAACGCGGCGATACCAAATATGTGTATATTTATTTATTTTTTAACCCTTTAATTTTCAATGGGGAGAAAGGGGGGTGATTTGAACTTTTAGGTTTTTTTATTTTTTTTTAATTTTTTAAAACTTTTTTTTTACTTTTTTTATTTTATTTTACTAGTCCCCCTAGGGGGCTATAGCGATCAGCAATCCGATTGCTGATCGCTATCTGCTGATCACAGCTATTCCGCTGTAAACAGCAGAAATAGTCACTTTCTTTCTTCCTCTGCTCCGTGCCGAGGAAGAATGAAAGTGAAACTTCTTAGCACCAGGCGTCATCACATGACCCTGTGCTACGATGGCAACCACCGAACGTCACGTGATCACTCACGTGACGTCCGGAGGGGGCGGAGGTAAGAAAAAAAGATGGCCGCGCGCATATAGATCTCGCTGCCAGACTTTGGCAGCGAGATCTAAGGGGTTAATGTTCCGGGTGGAATGCGATTCCACTCGGAACATGTAGGCACACATGTCAGCTGTTGAAAACAGCTGATATGTGTGCCGATCCACGCCGCCTGCCCGCGGCAGGGGGCGGGGATTACCGGGACACGATCCATGACGGAAAGATCCGTCCATGGTCGTGAAGGGGTTAACACCAATAACTTACAAGTATCTGAAATATTCTCTAATTTTGATCAGTGTTCTTTTTCATTTATCTCATTTACATTTTAACTATGTGCTTTACTATAAATTCAATTTATGAAATAAGCTTAAAATACTGCGAGTTTTCTCATGTTAGGATATAATCACATAGGACTATACAATGACCTTAAAGAGAACCTGTCAGGTGCAATATGCACCCAGAGCCACAAGTAGTTCTGAGTGCATATTGCTAATCCCTGCCTAACCGTGCCTGTTAGGTTAGATAAAGAGATCTTTAGAAAGAGTATTTCTAAAGATCGTATATCGTATACTAATGAGCGAGGGAACTAGTCCCCTGGGCGTTAGTTCCTATGGCTAGTCGGCTCCATTAGCATGTTAGTACGCCTCTGTGGGTGTGCCAGCATGCTAATGAATACGCAGAGTTAGAGGATGATCTCACTCACCTCTCTGCTGTCATCGCCGCCCGACACTGGAATTCGGCTCAGTGCGCATGACCGCAAATCTGGGTATTCCACACAACCTTCTTGGAGAATTATGTCTCCACACAGCTCCTTTACTCAGCATTATGTCCTCACACAGACCCCACTCAGAATGATGTCCAACACAGCCCCACTTAACCAATATTATGACCCCATACAGCCCCCCACTGAAAATGTCTCCACACAAGTCCTTTACTCAGCATTATGTCCTCACACAGACCCCACTCAGAATGATGTCCAACACAGCCCCACTTAACCAAAATTATGACCCCATACAACCCCCAACTCAGAATGATGTGTTGACACAGCCCCCTAACACAGTATTATGTCCCCACACAGCATACCAAGTAAAATAGTGTCCTCACACAACCCTCTTACACAGTATTATGTCCTCTAATAGTGTACCATGCAAAATAATGTTCCTACACAGCCCTTTACACAGTATTATGTGCCCCCCCCCCCCCTACTTCCCAACACAAAATAATGTAAAAAAAAAAAGGAAAAATATACTCAACGCACCCTGTTCCCCCCACAGATCCAGTCTACACTGTGTATTCTTAGGTAAAGCCAACATGGTGTCACGGCCAGGTGGACGGGCAGACCCAGGAGGTGGATCCACTGGGCCGAACTCCAAGATGGTAGTAAAGAGTCCGGTAGCTGGAACACTATAAACAGCAGAACAGTCCGTGCACACGAGTATAGCGGAGAAGTCCCTGGGACCACGGAGTCACGGGTGGTAGTCCGGGTGACGCAGCTCAGGTTCGGAAGCCGAGATGATGTCAGGCGGGGTCCGGAACCTTTGGAGCGAGATGACGGGTCACCGCAGGGATCCGAGATGGTGCGGACTGTCAGGATGGCAGATGGACAGCGTTCGGGGTTCAGGATACGGCAGGACTGGATGGCGAGGCAGGCACGGCTCTACAAGAGAGAGAGGTGAGTATATGCACAGCGACACCAGGAGACCTGACTCCTAGCTTAGGAAACACGAAGATCAGGCCCCGCCCCCTTGGACAATAAACCCCTTTATACCCTGTACCTGTTTAGCCTCATTTCCTGTTAATGGACGCTGGCCCTTTAAGAAAGGGTCAGTGACCGCGCGCGCGCCCTAATGCGCATGCGCGCGGCCCGGGTGCCAGAAGCCAGGGAAGGAAGCTGAGAGGAGGACGAGGGGGAGCCGGCCAGGGCCTGGGAAGCCGTCGGGCGCCGGGATCGGAGACCAGGGGGCCTGGGAAGGACGGGCACCAGAGGCTGGAGAGCGGGGAGCGTGGCAGGTGAGCCGGGGAGCGGGGCTGAGGACCCGGGGAGCGGAGCAGAGGACCCGGGGAGGGGAGCCGAGGACCCGGGGAGCGTGACAGTACCCCCCCCCCACGCCCCCCTCCCCGCAACCGGGACAGGAAGGCACGGATCAGCGGAGTACCCACATTCTCCCGGGGCTCCCAGGACCTATCCTCAGGACCATACCCTTCCCAGTCCACCAGGAAGAACTGTCGACCACGTACGGTCTTCATGGCCACGATATCCCTTACCGCATAGATGTCGTCATCGGCAATAGGTGGAGGAGCCGGACTGGCAGCAGCGGAGAAGGGACCAAGGACTACCGGTTTGAGCAGGGAGACGTGGAATGAGTTGGGTATCCTCATCGTGGCCGGGAGCTGTAGCTTGTAGGAGACCTCATTGATCTTGTTGAGGACTTTAAACGGCCCAATGTAGCGAGGACCCAGCTTGTATGATGGTATCTTCAGGCGGACGTACTTGGAGGCAAGCCAGACGAGATCTCCAGGAGAGAAACACGGAGGGTCCAGACGTTTCTTGTCTGCGTGTCTTTTCATCCGCAGGGAAGCACGCCCAAGGGACGCTTTGACAGAGTCCCAAATGGTTGCAAAGTCACGGGCTACAGTATCTGCAGCAGGGACATCCGAAGAAGGGGATACAGGCAATGGGATGGAAGGCTGAAGTCCGTAAACGACATGGAAGGGAGAGCTGGAGGACGACTCACTGATGTGGTGGTTGTGGGAGAATTCAGCCCAAGGAAGAAGAGCGGACCAGTCGTCGTGATGGGCGTTAACATAGTGACGTAAGAAAGAGGTCAAGATTTGATTGACCCTCTCTACCTGGCCATTAGACTGAGGATGGTATGCAGATGAAAAGTCCAGACTCACTCCCAGATGTTTACAGAGAGCCCTCCAGAAGCGGGAGGTGAACTGAGTTCCTCTGTCGGATACGATGTGTAATGGAAAGCCATGCAAGCGGAAGATGTGTTGTATATAGGCGTCCGCGAGTTCCTGAGCAGAGGGCAGTCCAGCCATAGGGACGAAATGAGCCATTTTAGAGAACCGGTCCACCACGACCCATATGACTGTGTGTCCGGAGGACAATGGCAAGTCCGTAATAAAGTCCATTGCTATGTGTTGCCACGGAACTGAGGGTATCGGCAGAGGCAGAAGACGGCCATATGGGAGGTGTTTGGGCGTCTTGTTCCTGGCACAAGAGGAGCAGGCGGATACAAAAGCAGCGACGTCCGTGCGAAGGGATGGCCACCAATAATGACGTACAATCGCACCCCATGTCTTTTTCTGACCAGCATGACCTGCTGTTTTCGAGGCATGACCCCAGTGTAACACTTTTTCCCTGTCTACCTCAGAGACATAGGTCTTCCCGGGCGGTATCTGGGCCAGGGTGACAGGGGCCACCGGAATGATTTTACTAGGACAAATGATGGGTTGGGTAGTCTCTTCCTCCTGCTCCATGGGCATGAAAGACCTGGACAAGGCATCAGCGCGTACATTCTTGTCCGCGGGTCGGAAGTGAAGCTGGAAATCAAACCTGGCAAAGAATAGGGACCACCTGGCTTGCCGTGGGTTCAGACGCTGAGCGGACCGTAGGTATTCCAAGTTCTTGTGGTCCGTGTAAATAATCACGGGGTACACTGCACCTTCCAGGAGGTAGCGCCATTCCTCCAAAGCCAGTTTGACTGCCAAGAGCTCTCGGTCACCGATGGTGTAGTTGCGTTCAGGCGCTGAGAAGCCCTTGGAGAAGAATCCGCAAGTCACCATCTTCCCGGAGGAGGACTTTTGCATGAGCACTGCTCCGGCTCCTGAGGAGGAGGCATCCACCTCCAAGGTGAACTGGCGGTTTAACTCCGGACGGTGGAGTACAGGAGAGGAAGCAAAAGCCCGCTTCAGAGAGCCAAACGCGGCGTCGGCCGCAGGTGACCAGTCCTTTGGATTAGCCTCCTTCTTAGTCAAAGCGGAGAGAGGAGCAGTCAAGGCAGAGAAGTGAGGGATAAACTGGCGGTAGTAGTTGGCGAATCCCAGGAAGCGTTGGATTGCCTTCAGTCCAGAAGGAGGAGGCCAGTTGAGAATGGCGGAGACCTTCTTGGGATCCATCTGCAGTCCAGTCTCAGAGATGATGTACCCCAGAAAGGGGAGAGAAGACTGCTCAAAGACACACTTCTCATACTTTGCGTACAGACGATTCTCCCTCAGTCTTTGTAGAACCAGCTGTACGTTTTCTCTGTGGGTTTGGAGGTCCGGAGAGAAGACAAGGATGTCATCTAGATACACTACCACACAGATGTAGAGAAGGTCCCGGAACACGTCGTTCACCAGTTCTTGAAAGACGGCAGGAGCGTTACACAGGCCGAAGGGCATCACGCAGTATTCATAATGTCCATCGCGCGTATTGAACGCGGTCTTCCATTCGTCACCAGAGCGGATGCGTACCAGATTGTAAGCACCCCGAAGATCCAGCTTGGTGAACACACGAGCTCCCCTAAGCCGGTCAAACAATTCGGGGATGAGCGGCAGAGGGTACTTGTTTTTTACGGTGATTTGATTCAAACCCCGGTAGTCTATGCATGGGCGTAAGTCGCCCTCTTTCTTCTTGACAAAGAAGAAACCTGCTCCAGCAGGAGAGGAGGATCTCCGAATGAATCCCCTTGCCAGGCTCTCTGTGATGTAAGTAGACATGGCCCTTGTTTCGGCTGGAGATAAAGGATATATCCGTCCTCGTGGTGGAGTTGTTCCTGGGAGCAGGTCGATGGCACAATCGTATGGACGATGTGGCGGCAGTACCTCGGATTCCTTTTTATCAAAGACATCTGCAAAGGACCAATAGGCCGAGGGCAGCCCCGGTAGGTTCTCTGGAACCGGAGGTCGTCGGATGGGTTGTATGGACTTTAGGCACCTCTCATGACACGAAGAGCCCCATCGGGTGATTTCGCCAGTGCCCCAGCTGACTGATGGTTCGTGTGTCCGCAACCATGGAAGTCCCAGCAGGATCTGATGGGACATGTGTGGGAGGACGTAGAAAGCGATGTTCTCGGTGTGAAGGGCACCGATACGCAGTTCGACCGGCCTGGTGATCCAGGAGATGGTGTCAGAGAGGGGTCTCCCATCCACAGAGGCAATCACTAGGGGCTTGTCGAGTGGAATAACAGGCACCTGGTACTTGTCCACCGTGGCCTGCTGGATGAAATTGCCTGCTGCCCCGGAATCGAGGTAGGCATCAGCCGTGAACCGCGTCTCTCCCGTTGTCACTTGCACTGTCCATGTAACCGGGTCAGAGAGAGTCCCAGCACCTAGGGTGGCCTCTCCTACCAACCCTAGGCTTTGGAGTTTCCCGGCCTCTCTGGACAGGAGCGTAGCAGGTGTGTGTCCTCTCCGCAGTAAAAGCAGAGGCCCTTGGCGAGCCGCTCTGCCCGACGTTGTTCAGACTGCCGCACTCGGTCGATCTGCATGGGCTCGTGGACGGGGGCCCCAGCTGTCGATGACTGAAGTACGGAGGGTTTCTGCGGGGGAGAGGAATGCCGTACCGGACGTCTCTCACGGGACACTTCCTTGGATCGCTCCTGAAAGCGAATGTCCACTCGAGTCGCTAGGGCAATCAGGGCATCCAGGGTGGTCGGTACGTCACGACCCGCCAGCTCGTCTTTAATTCGCCCTGAGAGTCCTTCCCAGAAGGCGGCGGTTAGGGCCTCGTTGTTCCACCCGAGTTCTGAGGCCAGGGTGCGAAACCGGATCGCGTATTGACCCACCGTCAGAGTCCCCTGACGTAACCGGAGAAGAGACGAAGCAGACGCGGAGGCGCGTCCGGGCTCATCAAAGGTACCACGGAATGCCTGCAGGAACTCCTGGATGTTCGTGGTCACAGGATCCCCCTTCTCCCACAAGGGGTTCATCCACGCCAGTGCCTCACCCTCTAGATGGGACATGATGAAGGCGACCTTGGCTTGGTCGGAGGCAAACAAATGCGGCAGCTGCGTGAAATGGAGGGAGCATTGGTTTAAGAATCCCCTGCAGGTCTTGGGGTCTCCGGCGTACCGGGGTGGTGAAGCCAACCGAAGTCTGGTGGTATCTGAAGAAGTCGCCACAGGAGCTGGATCCGTGGATTGACTAGTGGAAGCCCGGGATGTTGAAGTCGTAACTGCCACTTGTAGCGTGTTCAGGCGGGCGTCTACAGAAGACATGAATTGCAGCATGCGGGTCTGGACTTCACGCTGGCGTTGGAGTTCCTCCTGTACGGCTGCTAGTGCTGCAGCGGGATCCATGGCCTGATCTTACTGTCACGGCCAGGTGGACGGGCAGACCCAGGAGGTGGATCCACTGGGCCGAACTCCAAGATGGTAGTAAAGAGTCCGGTAGCTGGAACACTATAAACAGCAGAACAGTCCGTGCACACGAGTATAGCGGAGAAGTCCCTGGGACCACGGAGTCACGGGTGGTAGTCCGGGTGACGCAGCTCAGGTTCGGAAGCCGAGATGATGTCAGGCGGGGTCCGGAACCTTTGGAGCGAGATGACGGGTCACCGCAGGGATCCGAGATGGTGCGGACTGTCAGGATGGCAGATGGACAGCGTTCGGGGTTCAGGATACGGCAGGACTGGATGGCGAGGCAGGCACGGCTCTACAAGAGAGAGAGGTGAGTATATGCACAGCGACACCAGGAGACCTGACTCCTAGCTTAGGAAACACGAAGATCAGGCCCCGCCCCCTTGGACAATAAACCCCTTTATACGCTGTACCTGTTTAGCCTCATTTCCTGTTAATGGACGCTGGCCCTTTAAGAAAGGGTCAGTGACCGCGCGCGCGCCCTAATGCGCATGCGCGCGGCCCGGGTGCCAGAAGCCAGGGAAGGAAGCTGAGAGGAGGACGCAGGGGAGCCGGCCAGGGCCTGGGAAGCCGTCGGGCGCCGGGATCGGAGACCAGGGGGCCTGGGAAGGACGGGCACCAGAGGCTGGAGAGCGGGGAGCGTGGCAGGTGAGCCGGGGAGCGGGGCTGAGGACCCGGGGAGCGGAGCAGAGGACCCGGGGAGGGGAGCCGAGGACCCGGGGAGCGTGACACATGGTATAATGGCGTCATTGCGTCTGCTGTGCTCTCAGATGCAGTGCTCAATAAAGGAGGAGCTCACGGCTTCCTATTTCATCATTGTTTTTTACTTGTATCTCATGCAGAGGGTGCAGATACCAGTAAATGCTGAGGGGGTGACACAAGGTGCAGTACGCAGCCCTTTTGCATGTCCCGGTCTGTGGGCTGCATTGGAATAACCAAAGGGCTTCATGTGGCTGAAATGTGCTAAACAGGATAGTAAGTCATCACCAGACACAACTTCTGTGTCGCCCACCTTCAGCGGTCGCCTCAGGGATATCACTCCACCTTCGGAGACGCCACAGGGTCTCCACTTGGTTATTTCTGGCAACATATATGTTGGAATTATATATATAGGAGTCGTGATGCCACTCACGGTTTGCGGTCAGGGTTATGGTTGACCGCCACTGCAGGTTTAACAAGCGTCTGGGGCTGATGGAGTCTGCAGTCAGATGGTGTGGCCTCCCGTGAGTGAGGCTGGCTCCAGGGGCTCAGGTGTGTAGTACCACAGGTCCTAGAATAACTCAGTCTCTGTCCAGAAAGTCTTTCAACTTGTTTTTACTCACTTTTAGATGGTTTGTGAGGTACCCGGGCGATGCTGAGATTAAACCAGGTGAAACCAGGTATCCTTTTGGCCGGTCTAAGGTTAACCGTTAACTCGCCTTCCTAGCACTTCTTGTTTCGGACAACGGTATAAGGTACAAGCAAGGATTTAGAATTAAAATATAACTTTTAATATCATTAGTCTAAAACACAATATAATAAAGTGCGGTGCAGTGCAAGAAAATTATATACATAGAAAGATCTCACCCAGTTCTTTTCTTGATGAGATCAGATACCACTGGAAAACCACTAGGTCCCACTGGCCACTAGCATACACATGTGCACCACGAACGGGCACTGTGGTTATACACATTTGTACCACGACTGTACTTTGTGTAGTATCGTCCTGCCATTGCAGGCTTTACTCTAAGTTCTCCCCTGATGAACTCTCTTTCTGTGGAGAGAGGGAAACGCGTTGGGAGGGTGTATTCGTCAGTAGGGCGAGTATTCCTGACTTGGGTGCTGCCCTTGTAAGGGCAGAAGCATTATTTTGCAGGGGCACGACAGGGGTAGGGAAATTGTATTTTGGTTGCTCTCCCTCCCCCCCCCCTTCTTTGGTCCGGATTGACCTGCTTCCGCCTTGGATTTTCCAGTGGTATCTGATCTCATCAAGAAAAGAACTGGGTGAGATCTTTCTATGTATATAATTTTCTTGCACTGCACCGCACTTTATTATATTGTGTTTTAGACTAATGATATTAAAAGTTATATTTTAATTCTAAATCCTTGCTTGTACCTTATACTCTGATTGGGATTTGGGCTGTACTGCTTTGCCATTGCGGCAGGACTGCTTTCTACTTGTTTCGGACAACCCCTAACTTGAAGTATCGTGGTATTCATCCAGGGAAGTCGCCTTTTCTCCCTTTTCTGGCCCGTTTGCCGGCAGCGTGTACCAAGTGAGATGGCTCCAGGCTCGATCCCTCTTATGGGCCCCATCGTTGCTGCTGAGGCTCAGATTCTGTTTTGGTTGGTGAGGAACCTCTAGTCCCTGCACCTACAGGATTTAGCAGACCACTAAATGGATGTCCACTCTAGGGACCTGTTCCCTGTGCGTGCCTAGTTACCAGGAGTCCCCGTACTCGACCAGCTGACTCCTTCAGCGTCTTTCTGACTGACTTGCTGGCAACCAATCTCCCCCGCTAACAGCTACTTCACGTGCAGGGTCTGACTCTTGTGTGTGCGACTGCTTCATCTAGCAACCACCGCTCACTGCCCTCAGCCTGGCTTGCTCCTCCTTCTTTCCTGACAGCCACTGCAACCTTAGCTCCCAGCCCCTCACTACACCCTTTGCCGAGATGTGGAGGCAAGCCCCCTCTTGGGTCTGCCCAAGGGTCCCTTCTCAGGGTGTTGGAGACCTGGTTGCTATGTGTCTGTGTGTACACACCCTATTCCAGCCTTTAGGATTACCTGGAAGTACTGCCCCAGCATGGGTGCAGTACTCACTGGTGCCTGACCAGGTCAGGGGCGCCACACTTCCCTTTAGTCTATGTGGCAGCCATAAATTAAATATCTGAACTGTTTCCAGAGAAGATGAACAGCAAAAGCAACATTGCCATTCCTATTATCACATAAAACAGATTATCAGTTTCTAAAAAAAGAAAAATGTTTCAGAATCATTATAAAAAATATTTAAGCAATACGTGTCCCTTAAGGTCGTATTCACATACAGAGCTGGAAAACAAATCTAAAACAGAGGCAAAAGGGCAATACAAATACATTAAAACTTGAGTTAGAAGCTCACCGTTATTTCTATTCCAACCATTTCATCTTTGTTCTACGTTTTTAGAGTTTATTGTCCCTTGCAGAAGAATTAAGAAAAGTAGAAAATCTGGATGACAATGTGATTAAAATAATATTACTAGGATTGGACAATGCTGGCAAGACAACCATTTTGACGCGGCTTGCTTTGGAGGAAGTCAGCAATATAACTCCAACACAGGTATGTTCATGGCATTATTTAAAATAAAAATTGCATTGGTGGCTTATGGTTAGAATATACCACGAATGTCCATTTTGTGTGCGTTCCTATAACACCTGGTGAATGTTAGGGAAATCTGTGGGCAGGATAGAAGAGCTTAAAGCTTTATCAATATATGTCCAGAATAACAATCATTTCACTAAAAAAATCTCATTTACAGTGTTGGTGATCCAACGTTAACATCGGGCACTAGAAACATAAGACCTAAACAATATGTTTTATAGATGTATATTACAGATGGCCATTGCTAAAATGACCAGGACTTGGACTGAATCCTTAAGAAGCAATGATCAGTAGTAACCACAGCACATAAGTGATTAGAGACTTCCTCTGTCACCGCATTAGCACGATCATGAGCTGCTGCTGGTTTGAATGGCAGTCAGAAGCCTATAAGAAACCCCCAAATCTATCATGTGAGTGAGTATATAAGAATCTGCCAGAGAAGGACACAGCAATACACTCCAGAATTCAGAACTATTGCAATGTGTTATGTTTGTAATCAAATACATGGCCATAAACTTTAGTGGGACTAAAAAAAATGTAAAATGTAAAAAAAAGTTTCAGAATGAAAATAAAAAAATTCAAATAAGTAACATTTAAAAAAAAAAGTTTACCTCTGCACATAACAACCGAAAAGTGAACAGGAATGTCTGACATCTGTGAGGCTCTACAAAGCTTTGAGAAATCAACCAAGCGACAATGATACCATCCACCTTCTGTGTCTACTCAATTGTGAACTGCTCACAATTAAAGAAGCTTTTCATGTGGACTAGATGGAGGGAGTACACAGGGTGATATTTCCCAGCCCAGGATCCTTTCATCTTGTCAGAGCGGATTGGGTGATAATGAGGAGGAGGAGGAGATGGAGAGTTGTCCTCTTTGTGGATACAGGGTAGTCTTAAGGTACCGTCACACATAACGAGATCGCTAGCGAGGTCGCTGCTGAGTCACGGTTTCTGTGACGCAGTAGCGATCCCGTTAGCAATCTCGTTATGTGTGACACCTACCAGCGATCAGGCCCCTGTGAGATCGCTAATCATTGCAAAATGGTCCAGGCCATTTTCTTCAAAGGCGATGTCCTGCTGGGCAGGACACATCGCTGTGTTTGACACTGTGTGACAGGGTCACAATGACTGCTGAGATCGTTATACAGGTCGCTACTGCGACCTGTATCATTCCTGCATCGTTGGTAAGGCCTGACTGTGTGACATCTCACCAGCGACCTCCCAGCGACTTACCAGCGATCCCTATCGGGTTGCATCGTTTTTGGGATCGCTGGTAAGTCATTGTGTGTGACTGGGCCTATATACCCATGGCTGACCTTGTGTCCCACAGCCTTTCACCTGACGCTCACGTTATACGCATTTTAGCCAACACAGATTACTGGATGTTCAGATGCTAACCTTTCTCTATCTATGCTACAAGGAGAATTTTCCATTTCAACCTTCTGGCAATACCAGAATAACCTAATCGAACAATTAGTACATAAATTCCAATCGGACAATGCTGGCGACAGAAGTCCTAGTTCTTTGGGCAACTAAGGAGGAGAGACAAGGAAGATAAATACCAGGTCCAACAGAGGCAGGGGAACACTATCACAGGTCTGGAACAGTCTGATTAGACCCTCCCGGCGCCCTGGCCCTGATACACGGGGTAGTCTGTAAAGGAGGGAAAAGTTTATGAAGATGGTGAGGAAGTACTTAGCCAACGTACCAGCATCCTCTTAGATTTTCCTGTGCTGTACAACTATTGGGTATCCAAGCTGTACACATGGCATGAACTGTACCTCTACACCAGGGGTGGGGAACCTTTTAACTGCTGGGGGACATTTGGAATTTTCTGCCAACCTTCGGGGGCCACACAAAATTATCACCTTGTAAACTACCCTGTTATGTTTGGTCAAACAATTAATTAACTCACCTCTACACCCCTACTGTTGTGGCTGGAGCTGCTTCACTTTGGTGCAGCTGTGATGTTACATGATATTGATCTTGTTGCTTCTCACAACTGCTTTTCCATAATGCTTTGCCAGGTCTGGAGAGGCTGGGGCATACACATCACAGGAGAGTATATAATCAAAAAATCCCTAATATAGGTGTCATCTATAGACAAAATTTCAAAAAGACCCACCCTATGGTAGCAAGGGCAAGGAGCAGCTCATAGGGGTCAAAACACCGCAAAATCTCAATATATATATATACATATATATATATATATATTAAAATATGTATTTTTTATTTCGATTTTTTTTATTTTTTTTTTAAACGAACAATTGGAATAAAATATTTCTCTTAGTGCATGTGCCCACGCTGCGTAAAATGTGCGGAATTTGCTGCGGATTTTTCACGGAAATTCCGCGGATTTTTCAACAATCTGCAGCACAGCAACTCCCCAGCCATTTCTATGGCATTTGGGAACTGCTGTGCCCACGCTGCGTTTTTTTCCGCAGCGGAAATAATGCGGATTTCCCTGCGGAAAAATCAGCAGCATGGGAATTATTCCTGCGGACTTCTCCGCAGGGTCCCATATACTTACCTGCCTTGATAGAAGACAACGATGTCACTTTCTCCGTCTGGTGCACAGGAGCGCGGTCGATCCTGGTGCAGGAAGGAAGAGATGGGCGGGGCCTGCACGAACTCCGGTCATGTGACAGCCGGAGCTAGTGCAGGCCTGCCCACCTTCTCCAGCACAGGGCACCAGATGCTGACAGAGGGACCCGGCCGCCAGAAAGCGAGGTGCTGCGTGATGGAGGTAAGTATGAACTCCCCGATCACTCTAGCACTTGTTCTGCATTGAGGATGCAGTGCTGAAGCCATGGTACTGTATCCTCAATACAGAATGCCCGCACCATATCCGCAGGACATTCTGCAATACATCCGCTGCATGGAAACAGACAGAAGTTGTGCTGCGGATTTCTGGGAGCACCTGCGGAATGTCCTGTGGATATAACCGCAGGACACTGTCCCCATGGGCACATAGCCTTAGACTCTGTGCCCACGTGTCCGTATTTCATGCAGTTACGCTGCGTTCTGCACCACAGCGTAACTACATGTGTCCTGCATCCCCAGCACAATCTATGAAGATTGTGCATAATCCATGCGCCCGTTGCGTTTTAGAACGCAGTGATTTGTATGCTGACAAATTGCTGCGTTCTAAAAAGCAACATGTCACTTATTCCGTGCGCTTTGGATGCAGGTCCCGCTCTGTCTACGGTGGGGGCTGCATCCAGAGCGCATGAAATCGGCTTTTCACTGCATTCATTTCGCAGTGTTTCTGCAGCGATTTGAAGCGCACATGTGCTGTTAAAATCGCTGCAGAAATTTCTGCAGGGACACAACGCAACGTGGGCACATAGCCTTACACAACTTTATAGACATAGGAATAATTACATGTGAGTAAGACAGGGTTTCTCACAGGAGGGGGAAACAGGAATAGATGATAAATAAAGGACTATTGGGAGGGAAATAGTTCAGCACTAAACATGTTTTTGTATAAAAACTTGCTATGATGAATAAATACTGTAGCTATAAACAGTTATAAAGTGTCTGCTGCAATAAATAGATACAAATAAATATTAACCTATCTCATAAAGTGGTAGTGGCAAAGTGCAAAAAAGCAAGTAGGGTATACAGTATATGGCAGCTGAAAAACCTGTTTGTAATCAAATAGCATAAATAAATAATATGTTGTAGAAAGTGCTGATAGCAATAAATTTCCAGGTTAATATGTGAATAATGATTGCGGATGCCAGATATTCAAAGGAATGATAAACAAGAGAGGAGCACACTGCACACACATCACAGGAGGGGCTGGGGCATGCATATCACAGGAGAGGCTGGGGCATGCACATCACAGGAGAGGCTAGGGCATACACATCACAGGAGAGGCTGGGGCATACACATCACAGGAGAGACTGGGGCATACACATCACAGGAGAGACGGGTATACCCCTCACAGGAGAGGCTGGGGCAAATACATCACAGGAAAATCTGGGACATGTATATTGCAGGAGAAGCTGGGATCTGTACATCACAGGAGAGGCTGGGACACAGACATCACACCAGATGCTGAAGCATATACATCACAGGAGTTGCATATACATGACAGGAGGGGCTGAGGGCATATACATCCCAGGAGGGACGTATACATCACAGGAGATGCTGGTCATATAAATCACCGGAGAGGCTGGGGCACAGACATCACTGGGGGGCACGGACATCACTGGTGGCGGCACAGGCATCACTGGTGGTGGCACGGACATCACTGGCGGGGGCACAGAGAGCAGAAAAAAGTTTTTCAGCTTACCAGGATGTATGGTCCCCGGAAAAATTGGCGGTGCACGGATCCTCCAGCATAGCCCAATCTGGAACCAACAATGAGTAAATAAAGGGAGGAAGGTGGCAGGGGAAAATAGAATCCAGCACCAAAAATAGTTTTATATAAAAATCAAAAATTTATTGAGGCATATAAGTTAAAAATATGAAAACCGCAAAGGGGGGGAGAAAGGGGCATCATAGTATCCTTACGCGTTTCGGACAGGAGGTTAAAAACATATCCTTATTCATAGGTAAATAATAGGTTTACCTATGTACAAGGACATGTTTTTAACCTCTTGTCCAAAATGCGTAAGGATACTATGATACCCCTCCTCCCCCCCCCTTTGCGGTTTTCATATTTTTAACTTATATGCCTCAATAAATTTTTTATTTTTATTTAAAACTATTTTTGGTGCTGGATACCATTTTCCCCTGCCCCCTTCCTCCCTTTATTTACTCATATTTGGGGGCACAAAGAGCACTAGATGATGGCACAGACAGCCCTAGGTGACAAAACTAGGGGGGCACAGACAGGACTGGGGGAGCATAGACATCACCAGGAGGGCATGGACAACACTGGGGGGAGCACGGACAACAGTGGCGAGTATGGAGCACTGGGGGGTACACAGTACTGGGGGTGGCACATAGCACTGCGTGGCACAGAGCAGTGGGGCGCATGGACAGCATAAGGGGGTCACGGACAGGACTGGGAAACACGGACAGCACTGACCTTGGCATGGACAGCATGAAGTGTTGCTAACAGCACTGGGGGGCATGGACAGTACTGGGGGAGCATAGACATTACCAGGGGGACACAGGCAGCACTAGGAATGCATAGACAGCAGTGGAGGTTACACAGCTCTGAGATGGTACATTGTACTAGGGGGTACAGAGCACTGGGGGGCAGCAATGGGTTTCAGACTCACAGTATGGTGGGGAGTCACACATCACAGGCCCGAAAGGCATATATAGCAGGGAGGCCGGTAGAACTGCTGCTCCTCTTCTTCTGTGACAGCTGCACACACATCACACCAGACTCTAAGCGCATCTTGCGCTGCTTACCCTGCCCACAAGGTAAACCCTGAGCACGCTAGCACAGGTTAGCGTGAGTGCGCACACAAGGTGCATGCACGCCCTCACATTATGCAGTGGGATTTAAAGGGCCAGCAGCCGACAAAAGCCCAGCTGCTGCCCGAGCACTGCGGTCCTCGGGAATGTGCCTGCGGGCTGCAGAAAAAGTAATTGCGGGCCACAAACTGCCCACGATCCGGAGGTTCCCCACCCCTGCTTTACACCTTGAAGGTGTTGGCTTGGAGGTATTGGCTTGCATTGTCGCTAGTATTTTGTCAGAGCGGGTTTTTAGTGCCACCAGAGGCATAACAACTGATCAACTGAAAATGCTAACAGGATGACTGTTTTCAAAATGAGCACACACATGCAGAAAATTCCCAGGGCCCTAGTTGAGTTGAGCATGACACCTGACTGCCAGGATACCCAATCGAGAATTGAGCTTCTCGAGCACTCGATGCTCGATCGAGTACTGAGCAGTGCCGGGCACACTCAACAATCCCTATTACAGTATGTATCTTTGAAAGGAACCTGTTACCTTGAAAATGTAGTCCAATCTCTAGGCACCATATTATAGTGCAGGGAGAACGAAGCAGATTGACATAAAGTTTTATATGAAAAGATTCAATATAACCCATGCTTCAGTGGTTTAAACCTCTGCTCTTTTGAGGAATTTTATTCCAGTGGGCGGTTCTATCCGTGACTGACAGCCATCTCTCTTCTATCTCTGTATGCACAATTATACATAGAATGCTGTCTATCCCTGATAGGAGCACCCATTAAAATCTCAGAAAGAACAGAAGCTTAAATGATAAACTCAAGTTATACTGAATAATTTCTCCTAAAATATATCAGTTTTTTCAGCTTTCCCTGCTTTGTAACATGGTGCCTGTAAATTGTACTGCATTTTCATGATGACAGGTACCGTTTAAATAGGACAAAACTTAACATAGAAAATGAGCACATACCCTGTTGTAAAAAATAAGTAAGCCATCCCACCGTGGTAAGGTGTAGCACAATCGGGACAGTCTGTAATCTAAAATTTAAACTTCACCTTGCATCAAACAACATCAGTGTAAATGGGGGCAGAGAAGGACAAGGATCCGACTGTACGAACACCCTGCCACGGGAAGCTACATAAATGAAATATCCAACTCAAGGAAAGGAGGACCAAGCCCCTGCATAAAAAAAGACAAGGAAAAAGCAAAAATACGAGACTTTAAGTAAGGAAAAGTATAACAAAAAAAGTTATCCACTTGTGTTGTACTTTAAATTGCTGCAAAAACATTAATAATGTGTGAAGATACCCTAAGTATACTGAATGAAAATAGTACTGTCATGTTTTTGACCCATATTTTTTTCTTTCTTTGTTGAAAGGGCTTTAATATAAAAAGTGTCCAGTCTCAAAGTTTGAAGTTGTCAGTCTGGGACATTGGAGGTCAAAGAACAATTCGTACCCACTGGAAGAAATACCTAGGAAGCACAGACTTACTGGTGAGATGTAGATGAAACAGAATGAGGCTAGGTGCTATGACAGTTCGATATAAATCTACAGCACTGGGGCAGGTATTTCTAGCAGATGTAAAATGCAGCCTCAAAATACTCCATGACATGATGGGATCTCACACATGCACATTAGCACTTCATCCCTGAGGTGGAACATCCGTTCTTTCTGTATGATCGCATGAAAATCATGTTAGGGAATTCTCCTGAGGGGACCGATCTCTTCATTAATGATGGGTAAAGAAAGAATCATGCTGAGGCCATTATACTTGATTTAGTGAATGTTCCTGAAACTAATGCTGCTTTAAGGCTGCTTTCACACTACGTTTTTTTAGCATGCGTCATGAACGTTTTTTTGCTGCAAAAGCGGATCCTGTTTTTGCAGAGAAAAACGTATGCAAACGCATGTGTTATTTTGCAGGATCCTGTCACTTGAAGTTTATGGGCGGGCATTGGAGTCATGTGATCGGGAGTGAGGGGAACTGAACGTGAGACTGGGAGCCGGCATCTGACAGCTGCGGAGGCTCGTAACCAAGGTAAACATCGGGTAACTTGCTTGGATACCCGATATTTACCTTGGTTATGAGCGTCTGCAGCTGCTAGGAGCTGGGCTCCCTGCACACGTAACCAAGGTAAACATCGGGTAACTTGCTTAGATACCTGATATTTACCTTGGTTACGAGCGACTGCAGCTACTAGGAGCCGGGCTTCCTGCACACGTAACCAAGGTAAACATTGGGTATCCAAGCAAGTTACCCGATGTTTATCTTGGTTACGAGCCTTCACAGCTCTCAGGCAGGGGAGAGTGGAGGGGGGGAGAGAAGGAGGGGGAGAGAGAGACTGATCACGGCTGGCTGGTTTCTGGGCATGCTCAGTAGAGCAAGCAGGAACCTGTCTATCAGCATGCCAGCGTTCACATGCGTTTGCGTGCAGTATGGTCAGGATCCAGCAATTTGCAGTATTTGGACGCAGCTCAAAAGCGCTACAAGTAGCATTTTTGAAAAAAGTTAAAAAACTGCAAGTCGCTGGATCCTCACTATAACGCACGCAAACGCAGGTGAACGCATGTTGACACGAATCCATTGCAAATGCATTGAAATGAAAACTCATTTGCACTGGATCCGTTTTTGCATTAAAAAAACGTTCAGGATGCATGTTAAAAAAACGTAGTGTGAAAGCAGCCTAAGACAGGAAACTAATTGGAGAACAGGTGTTCCCAGGAACACTCTCTTTCAACTCTTGGGCAATCTACATGGGCCAGCAATCACCCCCACCAACAAGTAAAATGCTTGTCCATCGGATGTGGACTGAACAATATTATTAGCGATTGTTCTGTAAGCATTGAAGTGTTGTCTGTATGTCTAAACCGGCCATTAAAAGACTGGCAATTAGCTTGTATGGAGCCAATCATCAGTCATTTAACAGCTGAAGTCAATACGTGTAAACCCAGCATCAGATGTTAGACCTGGGTTACCAGCAATGTATCACGTACTAGACGGCTTTCAGTAGTTTGGTTCAAATTGCTTTTATTTGCTGCAGATCTACCATTTCTTTGAATTCTTTGAATACTAAGCTCTATATAACCCACCCACACCACTGATTGGCAGCTTTTTTTGTTAGAATGCTGCCAATCAGTGGAGGCGTTGCTGTTCTTTAGGGCTCATGACTATGAAGGACCACCTGGCAGCAGGTTTATTAGTCTTCCAGTGATAATTTCCTTGTGATAAAACAATGATTTGATAAAAAAATACACTAAGCATCTCAGTAAGTGACAAATCGCTGGATTCCGGACCTTTGCCATACTGTCTCGGAGTATGTACAGATGGAAGAGGGGCTCCTAGGCTGATCCTAAGACTAGGGTGCCTGCGCTGTCCCTTATCTCGAAGGTAGGCTCTATGGTAGCTAGATTCGAGCCCCCATCGTGACCCTGTCTCTTGTCCGAGCCCTGATACCACTCCCCCCACCCTGGGAACAGGCCAGAAGCCCAGTAACCAAAGCCCCACAAATAGGCACAGACAAGGGTAAACGAAAACTAGCACACACTGCACTTAAACACGAAGGAGGGACAGTATGTGAACTGGGAAATAAAGCAAAAAGGGGTAGGAAATAAAAGCACAACTGGAGGACTCACACACCACCCAAAACCGCAACTTGTTACATAGCCGGCTTTACCTATGTGCGAGTGGTGCGGTCGCACAGGGCGCCAGCAGGCCGACGGTAGAGGGGGCGCCCAGGGAGCAGCTGTTTACTTTCACTTTGCCGCTCCTAATGCACAGGCTCCAGCAGGAGCGCCCTCCCCTCTGCACTGTCGGCTCCCTGCACATCCACCAGCAGGGGGCGCCCTCCCCTCTCCCCTCCGCTCTGCACTGTCGGCTCCCTGCACATCCTCCAGCAGGGGGCGCCCTCCCCTCCGCTCTGCACTGTCGGCTCCCTGCACATCCTCCAGCAGGGGGCGCCCTCCCCTCCGCTCTGCACTCTCGGCTCCCTGCACATCCTCCAGCAGGGGGCGCCCTCCCCTCCGCTCTGCACCGTCGGCTCCCTGCACATCCTCCAGCAGGGGGCGCCCTCCCCTCCGCTCTGCACTGTCGGCTCCCTGCACATCCTCCAGCAGGGGGCGCCCTCCCCTCCGCTCTGCACTGTCGGCTCCCTGCACATCCTCCAGCAGGGGGCGCCCTCCCCTCCGCTCTGCACTGTCGGCTCCCTGCACATCCTCCAGCAGGGGGCGCCCTCCCCTCCGCTCTGCACTGTCGGCTCCCTGCACATCCTCCAGCAGGAGGCGCCCTCCCCTCCGCTCTGCACTGTCGGCTCCCTGCACATCCTCCAGCAGGGGGCGCCCTCCCCTCCGCTCTGCACTGTCGGCTCCCTGCACATCCTCCAGCAGGGGGCGCCCTCCCCTCCGCTCTGCACTGTCGGCTCCCTGCACATCCTCCAGCAGGGGGCGCCCTCCCCTCCGCTCTGCACTCTCGGCTCCCTGCACATCCTCCAGCAGGGGGCGCCCTCCCCTCCGCTCTGCACTGTCGGCTCCCTGCACATCCTCCAGCAGGGGGCGCCCTCCCCTCCACTCTGCACTGTCGGCTCCCTGCACATCCTCCAGCAGGGGGCGCCCTCCCCTCCACTCTGCACTGTCGGCTCCCTGCACATCCTCCAGCAGGGGGCGCCCTCCCCTCCACTCTGCACTGTTGGCTCCCTGCACATCCTCCAGCAGGGGGCGCCCTCCCCTCCGCTCTGCACTGTTGGCTCCCTGCACATCCTCCAGCAGGGGGCGCCCTCCCCTCCGCTCTGCACTGTTGGCTCCCTGCACATTCTCCAGCAGGGGGCGCCCTCCTCTCTCCCCTCCGCTCTGCACTGTCGGCTCCCTGCACAGCCTTCAGCAGGGGGCTCCCTCCCCTCTCCCCTCTGCACTGTCGGCTCCCTGCACAGCCTCCAGCAGGGAGCGCCCTCCCCTCTCCCTTCCGCTCTGCACTGTCGGCTCCCTGCACAGCCTCCAGCAGGGGGCGCCCTCCCCTCTCCCCTCCACTCTGCACTGTCAGCTCCCTGCACAGTCTCCAGCAGGGGGCGCCCTCCCCTCTCCCCTCCCCTCTGCACTGTCAGCTCCCTGCACAGCCTCCAGCAGGGGCGCCCTCCCCTCTCCCCTCCCCTCTGCATTGTTGGCTCCCTGCACAGCCTCCAGCAGGGTGCGCCCTCCCCTCTCCCCTCCGCTCTGCACTGTCGGCTCCCTGCACATCCTCCAGCAGGGGGCGCCCTCCCCTCCGCTCTGCACTGTTGGCTCCCTGCACAGCCTCCAGCAGGGGGCGCCCTCCCCTCTCCCCTCCGCTCTGTACTGTCGGCTCCCTGCACAGCCTTCAGCAGGGGGCGCCCTCCCCTCTCCCCTCCGCTCTGCACTGTCGGCTCCCTGCACAGCCTCCAGCAGGGGGCGCCCTCCCCTCTGCTCTGCACTGTCGGCTCCCTGCACAGCCTCCAGCAGGGGGCGCCCTCCCCTCTCCTCTGCACTGTCGGCTCCCTGCACAGCCTCCAGCAGGGGCGCCCTCCCCTCTCCCCTCCCCTCTGCACTGTCGGCTCCCTGCACAGCCTCCAGCAGGGTGCGCCCTCCCCTCTCCCCTCCGCTCTGCACTGTCGGCTCCCTGCACATCCTCCAGCAGGGGGCGCCCTCCCCTCCACTCTGCACTGTTGGCTCCCTGCACAGCCTCCAGCAGGGGGCGCCCTCCCCTCTCCCCTCCGCTCTGCACTGTCGGCTCCCTGCACAGCCTTCAGCAGGGGGCGCCCTCCCCTCTCCCCTCCGCTCTGCACTGTCGGCTCCCTGCACAGCCTCCAGCAGGGGGCGCCCTCCCCTCTCCCCTCCGCTCTGCACTGTCTGCTCCCTGCACAGCCTCCAGCAAGGGGCACCCTCCCCTCTCCCCTCCGCTCTGCACTGTCTGCTCCCTGCACAGCCTCCAGCATGGGGCGCCCTCCCCTCCACTCTGCACTGTCGGCTCCCTGCACAGCCTCCAGCAGCGGGCCTCCCTGCACAGCCTCCAGCAGGGGGTGCCCTCCTGTGACGTGATGCCAGTTGGCAGTGCAGCTGTGGCCAGAGTGGGTGCAGAGCATGTGTAGGGGGTAATAGATACATACTGTATATATATATTTACTAGCTGTGTTCCTGTGTGTCTCTGTGTCAGTCTGTGTGTCTCTATGTGTCTCTGTCTCTATATCAGTCTCTCTGTGTGTCTCTGTCTCTGTGTGTCTCTGTCTCTATATCAATGTCTCTGTGTCTCTGTCTCTGTGTGTCTGTCTCTTTATCAGTCTCTGTGTGTCTCTGTCTCTGTGTGTCTCTGTCTGTGTGTGACACTTTGTGTCTCTGTGTGTGTGTCTGTGTCTCTGTGTTTGTCTCTATCGACATTATATTATCTGACACATTACCTGTCTTATACTAACAATGTCCTTTGTTGCCTATAGCAACCAATTACAGCTCATATTAATGACCTGTAGCTCCATTGATTTTAATGTAAGCAGGTTTTTCAGCAAATAGCTTGAAAGTGCAGGGTTAAATTTTCCCCTCAAAACATCAAGACATAGTCCATGACGTTCCCTGAATCACATGAGTCGTCTGTGCAAAATCTTGTGATTGTAAATGTGACGGTGCGGATTCCTTTAACGGACAGAAACACACACACACACACTCAGCTTTATATATTAGACTATCTGTAGTTCCCGGGCATTGCCTTTCTCTCTCCCAGTCTCTGTCTGTGTGTCGCTGTCTGTCTGCCTCTTTCCTTGTCTGTCTGTGTCTTTATCTCTATCTGACTATTTCTCTCTCTGTCTGTATTTGTATCAGTCTATCGGTCTCCAACTCTGTGTCTGTCTCTCTCTATCTCTGTGTCTGTATTTCTCTTTCCCCGTCTGTCTCTTTTCCATCTGTCTTGGTCTGTCTCTTTCCAGGTCTGTCTCTTTCCAGGTCTGTCTCTTTCCAGGTCTGTCTCTTTCCCCGTCTGTCTCTTTCCCCGTCTGTCTCTTTCCCCGTCTGTCTCTTTCCCCGTCTGTCTCTTTCCCCGTCTGTCTCTTTCCCCGTCTGTCTCTTTCCCCGTCTGTCTCTTTCCCCGTCTGTCTCTTTCCCCGTCTAACCACTGACAGTTGCTATTAATAATTTATAGCTCCCACCTCCATTCAGTTTAATGGCGGCAGGATTTTAGAGACTAAAGGGGGCTTTACACGCTGCGACATCACTAATGCGAACTTGTTGGGGTCACGGAATTGGTGACGCACATCCGGCCGCATTAGCGATGTTGCTGCATGCAAAATCGCTCATCGGTGACATGGGGGTCCATTCTCGATTATCGTTACTGCAGCAGTAACGATGTAGTTCGTCGCTCCTGCGGCAGCACACATCGCTATGTGTGACGCCGCAGGAACGAGGAAGCTCTCCTTACCTGCCTCCCGGCCGCTATGAGGAAGGAAGGAGGTGGGCGGGATGTTACGTCCCGCTCATCTCCGCCCCTCCGCTGCTATTGGGCGGCCGCTCAGTGATGTCGCTGTGACGCCGCACGGACCGCCCCCTTAGAAAGGAGGCGGTTCGCCGGTCACAGCGACGTCGCCGGGCAGGTAAGTATGTGTGATGGGTCTGGGCAATGTTGTGCGGCATGGGCAGCGATTTGCCCGTGTCGCGCAACAGATGGGGGCGGGTACCCACACTAGCGATATCGGGACCGATATCTCAGTGTGTAAAGTAGCCTTAACTGTAAAGCGCGGGGGTTACATTTTTCTGTCTAAACATAGTCTACGACGCTCCCTGGGTCACATGAGGCGTCTGTGCAAAATTTCGTGATTGTAAATGCGACGGTGCGGATTCCTTTAGCAGACATACACACACACACACACACAAATACACTCAGCTTTATATATTAGATTATACACCCTACATATGTCCTATACCTGTCACGTATAGTGTGAAATGTACTGTAGTTCTGAATATTGACCTGCCATATCCTATAGGTGAGAAAAAAAAGGAGCCAGCACGATCTGAAATTGGCATGCATCATATAAAAAGTGAAAATTCACAGATTTATTCCAACTGTACTATAATAAAAAAATGAGATTTTTAGCAAATAATTGATCAATTTTTTGAGCCACCCCTGCCAACGTCACGGCAAATCTCAATAGGGGGGTCCTACTCTATATTCTGTATTTCATGTGCCATGCGGCCTCCTAGATAAAGTTAAAAGCAGAACCATAATGGAGCACACATACCTGTAACCTGTATATAGCCGCTCCCATGTTGCAAAAAAGGCAATTGTGGATAGAGACCAGCCCAGGTCCCAGCATGTGGAGCAAGCTCTACACATACCAGGACTATATCACAACTGATCCTCCCAGTGCCAAACAGCAACCATTGATAAAGGCGGACCAGATCCAAGTATGGTGCTTAATTAGCATTGCCTGTGGAAAGGGGTGAGGTAACTGAGTCTGAACAGCTACCAACAGGAGGAATATATTGCAAACCAAAATCAGGCGTGCATGGTATATTGATGGTCAGTCACCAGAATTGTAGCATAACTACGGTCAAAACAGAGAAAAAAAGGAGCCAGCACTTTTTTCATTATAGTACAGTTGGAATAAATCTGGGAATTTTCACTTTTTATATGATGCATTCCAATTTCAGATCGTGCTGGCTCCCCTCTCTCATATCCTATAGGTGTGTAATATGTGCTGTGTTAGGATTTCACTTGCCGATTCAAGTAGTTGTCATCTGATCGCTCACTTGTGATTTGCAGTGTGTGGTCATCTGCCGAATGACGTCTTCTCCTGCTTCTCTCAAATTGAAAATTATAACAATGAGAGAAGCAGGAGGAGACGTCATTCTGCAGATGACCCCCAGTCTTCAAATCACTGGTGAGCGATCACATGACCACTCAAATTGGCAAATTAAATCCTAACAGTGTATATTACACATTTTTGGGGTTCGACCAGTCAATGTGCAGAATGTCAGACACAGTGGAGATACCGGTCAGTCCAAGGCAGCAGAGCAGGGAGAAGCCATTGGGCACCGGCCTCCCGGGCTCCTCATCCTGACTGCATCGTTATCGGCCAGAGATAAAATGTGTTTTATCTGAAATGTGGAAGCATCAGGGTAAAATATACACAACTGCAATAATGTAGCCGGTGTCTGATTCCTTCCACCCGGGGGTCGTGCAGGAGAAATCAGCTGTCAGATTCTTGCAAAATAACAATGGAGTCTCATATGTTACATGGTGTCACTGCCGTCTGCACATCACATGGAATGGTTCACACGGGGCATCTTTTTTTTTTTTACCACAAATATGCAGCGTTTTTGTCCCAAGAATGCACCAAAAATACACCGCGGCAAAAACTCATGAAAAAAACGCAATGTGTTTTTGACTTGTTTTTACCACGTTTTGCCTAATGCGGTTTTTAAGTCTAATCTATTGACTGGATGGGCTCAAAAACGAAAACGCAAAAAGAATTGACATGCTGCATCTTCAAAAATGCAGCCAAGATGCAGCCAATAAAAGATGTGTGTAACCCCCATTACCTTCAGGTCGCCTCTGGGTCTTCAGGGGCTTCACGTGCTGGGGATCTTCTGGCCGCCGGTAGGTCAGGTTAACTTCTATGGGAATCGTGACGCCACTCTCGGTATTTGCGGTCAGGGGAGTGACCGCCACTGCAGTTTAGGGAATGCCTGGGGCTGATGGTAGATGCAGTCAGTTGTTGTGGCCTCCCGAGAGTGAGGCTGGCCCCAGGGCCCAGTGTAAGTGTGTAGTACCACAGGTCGCAGAGGAACTCACACACAAATGGTGATGTCTTTCAGGGTTTTACTCATTTTCAGATGGTAGCTGTGAGTCAACCCGGGCGATGCTATGATGAACCAGGTGGAACCAGGTATCCCTTCGGCTGATGTAGGGGTGACTGCTGACTCACCTTCCTAGCCCTTCTTGTTTTGAGGTGACCCCGACTTGGAGTCCTTCGGGATCACCCAGGGAAGTCGCTTCTGCCGTTCTCCCTTTTCTGACCCGTTTGCTGACAGCGTGGACCAAGGATAAGATGGCTCCAGGCTCGATCCTCCTTATGGACCCCCTCGTTGCTGTTGATACTGCGGGTTTGTGTGGTTTGGTGAGGTACATGCAGCACCCTCACCAGTAGGTTTAGCAGGCCGAGTAGATGGGTTCCTGCTCTGGGGACCTGTTTCCCCGTGCGGGCTTGGTCTACCGGTACTCCCCTTACTTAGCCACCTCTTGCTACTGCCCTAGGTGGTTTTCAGGCGGCACCACTGGGTAGCCTCTCTCCCCCGCCAGTAGCCACTACAGGTGCAGGGTCTGACAGGGTCCTTGTGGCTTGTATGATTTGTAATAGTGAGATCACAGATGTCCATGCAAGTGAAGGATGGTACGGACATTTGGCCATGGTGGCTCTGCACTCCTTCACCAGAGAGAGTCAGTGTGTGTATGACTTTGGGTGGGGTGTGTGACACTTAGTGTTTTCTTCGGGTTGGTGTCAAACACTCCTCAGCCAGTCCCCATTGTAGACGCAGTAGACTAACATGTGACACCAGAGTATTCTTGGCAAACCAAAACTTGAACAGTTTATTGTTTCCACTGTACCATTGGGGTACTCTCTCTTGACCTATCCCTGCTATCTTGGAACTAGTCCTCAAGTACCTGTGTCTCCAATCCCCCACTCTTCCTCTCACAGCTGTCCAATTCTGGGCCGCGATGGCTGTCTAGTCATGCAACTTCCCTGAGCCCACTCGAGTGAGCAGTAGGCTCTTGACCTTTAAGAGGTTACCTCAGGGTTCCCTGACTGGCTCCTGACAACGTGCCTTGTCTTTACTCTTCCAACCGTTCTGCAGAACTTCCTCTCACCAGGCCTGTCTCTCTAACCAACCCACTGGCCATCAGTCCCTCCCCCCCTATCTTATCTAACATCTAGTGGTTGAGTTGCTCCTGCCCAACCGCTAGGCAGTACTGGTCACTGAACAGTCCCAGCACTGGTACATCGGGGAACCACAAGTCACTATCAGCAGTGGTAATTTTTATCAAATACAGCATAATTAGTACATAAACAAATTATCTACAAATTGCATAAAACAGTACAGAGGGGATGCGACCACCTCCTACACAAGCACCATGAGATGTACATTACACAAGTCTGGAATGGTAACCAGTAAAAAGGTGAGGAAGCCTCGACTGCAATATCATCATAAGAAGCATTGGCTCAAGCTTGCAAGGAAGTATGGAAAGTGGAGAGTAGAAGATTAGAAACGGATGATTTGGAGTGATGAGACGAAAGTTAATAGACTAGGCTCTGATGGGTGCAAATGGGTCTGGAGGAAATGTGACGTCCCTGAGGCACCAGGTTGCCACAAGGTAACGCATCTCTGGAGGTGTGATAGCCATCCTGAATTCTAAGGACTCCTGTGTCGGTAAAAGCCACTAACAACACACTAGCACCATCAGATACACACATACACCCAAAACCAGGTTGGGGGACTCCCTTAGAACCAGGGGACAGGGCTGTGCACTGTGAGCTAACAGGCTGCCAACTGGGGGGAGAGACCCAGCAAGGGGAGGGAACAGTGGTGTGGTAGATGGGAGCTGGCAGGAAGTAGTTCAGTTGGAGTCAGGAGTGAGGTGTGAGAAGAACAAGAAGTTGAAGGGAGAGTTCTGTGGGACTCGCAGTCTGGGTGATGTAAGGACTGGGGTCCGGCCTGGCCACCGGTGTTGGGTGGACCAGAGGAGCGGGCAGAGAGGAGCAGAGGACAAGAGTAATGAGGGGCCAGAGAAGCCAGTTGGTCTGGTGGCGCGGCAGTCCCAGAGTTGACAGCTGCTTGAGTACCATTGTGTAGCCTAGGGCTGGTAAATGGAGCTCAGCCCAGGTTCTGTCTGTTAACCGCTGGTGAAACTGAAGGTGCAGGAAGGGTTCATCTGACAGAGTACCGGTATGGGAGTCTAAGAAGAAGGGATTCCCTGGAGTCCACCTTGGTAGAAGACAGTACCAAGCGGCTGCACCTTTTACTGTGAGTAAAGTGACATCAACCGCAGCACTTGTGTGGACTGAATTATTGCCGGCACACAGTACCGTAAGACCAGCTCCGAACACTACAAATCCCCTTTGTATTTTCATTCCCCTTTTATTTTCTGACCGACCCCCAGGGTCCGGGACCAGGCACCGGCCACGACCACGACTATCCCCCAGAGTGTCGCACACGCCCCCAGGACTGAGTACCCCATGCTCTGGGGCAAGTCAGAAATAAAAGAAAAAGGGGCTAACAGATCAAGAAATTGGTGGAGCTTTCAAGTTATGGAGGAAGCCTGATGATATGGGGTTGTTTCACAGCCAAAGGGATTGATTACTTGACCAGGATCAATCTGCGCTAAATGGGATTATCCTATAAGATGAGTTACTTGAAACACTGAAGTACTATGACTATGAAAAGGACGACATAGTGATCCAGCAGGACACAGACCCGAAGCAATTGTCAAGATTGGTGAAGAAATGGTTCAAGGACAATGAAGTAGAGGTGCTGGATTGGCCTCCACAGTCCTGAGAACGTAACCCAATCGAATACTTGTGGGTAGAGTGGAAGAAAAACCTGTATACAAATCCAAGTGTGTCAACCAGTATGCACCAACATTGGGACCATGTAGAAGAGAGCTAGAATCAGATTTTGGTCACAACATGCTTGAATCTGTTCGAGAGCATGCCCAGAAGGATTCAGCCAGTGTTGAAAGTTAAAAGTGGATTTACAAAATACTAACAAAATAATTCAAATAAAAATTTTGATTTTTAGGAGTAACACAGTAACAATGCAGTGACATTACAATAATCTGCATAACTAATTAATGTTAAATAGATTAAGTCAAATTTATGCATTAGATATCCAAGATAATTGTGTAAAAAATGAAGGTAGTCTCACACTTAAAGCTGTAGTGGATGGCGAGATATGGAGCATGAAAGTTAGAAGTTAGAAGGTTTTTTTGCATGTTTATTTATTGGTTTTATGCAAGCATATGCTAATATAAAGCTGCTTTTTACAGTGTGACGCCCTGGCCTATCAGGTCGTCACAGGGTATTGTGCAATCTACCCTTCTGTGCAATATCCACCTCCTCCTTGGTTACGGGTCCCTAACAATTGGTGTTGCCAAAACCAGATAATCAAAATCCTAGGAACACTCTGCACTACACCCACCAGACACACCAGTGGATGGCCTGAGTGGAATTGGGTCGCCCACTTGGGGGGTTGGTTAAGGGGAGGTCAGGAGTGTCAGGAGTCAGTCAGAGAATGGGAGAGTGTAGTGTTGGAGGTGAAAGTGAGAGGAGGTCAGGATCTAGGCTCCTTGGAAGTACTAGGTAGCAGACGTTGGTCTGGGCCTGGTAGGAGCTGGACCCCCGGTCGCAGGGTATCGTGACAAGGGGCATGGCATTGTCATGGAGGACAGCCGACTGCCTTGTACCATCACCGGGCTGGGACCAGGGCACGATGGGGTACGTGGACCCTAGGTCAGGGAGTAGCTTTAGGCAACCTGACAATTCGCCCGACGAGAACAGAGCCTTCAAGATCCGCTCTCCACCCGCTCCAAAATCGGGGTACTAGCACAACGAGAGGGATAAGACTTTCCCCACATATGGTCCAAGAAATCCCAAGCATGAACCCTGAGAGCAAGCTCCCTCAGTTAGCCATACTGGGGAGTGGGACCCGACTAGTTTCAGGCTACAGGGACCAACCAGAAAGAAACAAAGTGCCAAGGGAAAGGTCACAGATCAACAGGCAACACCAACGGAAACAAGACCCAAACGTGCTCCCCCTCAGCGACAGCGGTGTCCAAAACTTTGGTTTACTAAAGTTGTTGGTGTCAGCGTTATTGGACTGAGTGAGTACGCAAGTGACCCTTACCTCCCCAACAGCACCTCCCTGTCACCATCACCGAGTCCCGGGGCATTCCCCCCTACCCATGGAGGGGTTAAACACCTGGCTGCCCACTCCATCACCCCCGGATACTCCCAACTGCAGCGGTGGTACTCCACCTTACCACACACCACGTGTGGCGTCACAAACTCTAAATTTATAACCCCCTGTAAATACCCCCCCTTCATTCAATTGGCCGCGAAACCCCAGGGTCCGGTCGCCCCTTGGAGCCACCGCGGATCCAGATCCGAGCAGCTCGGCTGCTGACACGAGGGCAGCACAACAGTAGAAGCAAAAATCTATGAGATTCCAGAAATCTCAAGAACAGACACACACCTGCTTTTTTTTCCTTACTGAAATGGCAAAACACTGCATTTTTGCTGCTTTTTAGAAAGACGCAGCATGCCAATTCTTTCAGAGCTTTGGCTGATTTTTTTCACCATTGAAAGCAATGAGAGATAAAAAAAAACACAGCTGTGGGTTTTTTTGCTGTATTTTTGGTGAATGAAACTAACTTTATTTAAACATGTACTGTAGGCAAATGACACACCAAAAAAACACAGCAAAATAGAAAACAAGGTAAAAACAGCACCAAAAAACACAGCTTTTTACTGCCCAGAGATCAGGTTTTGCTGTAAAAAAAAAAAAAAAAAAAAAAAAAAAAAGAGAATCACCAAAAATGCCTTCAGTGAACATAGCCTTACCCTTTTACTTGTCAGTGTACCTGCCCAGATAATAGAAACTAAAGCGGGCTTTACACACAGCGACACCGCTAGCGATGCCGCTGGTGAAAGCACCCGCCCCTGTCAGTTGTGCGTCACGGGCAAATCGCTGCCCGTGGTGCACAACATCGTTAACACCCATCACACGGACTTACCTTCCCTGCGACGTTGCTGTGGCCGGCGACCTGCCTCCTTTCTAAGGGGGTGGTTTGTGCCGCGTCACTAAGCGGCCACCCAATAGAAGAGGAGGGGTGGAGATGAGCAGGCCGAACATCCCGCCCACCTCCTTCCTTCCTCATTGCAGGCGGCCACAGGTACGGTGATGTTCCTCATTCCAGGGGTGTCACACATAGCGATGTGTGCTGCCGCAGGAACAACCAACAACCTGCGTCCTGCAACAGCAACAATAATCGGGATTAGAACGAACGGTCAACGATCAACGATTAGGTGAGTAATTTTGATCGTTAACAGGTTGTTTGTGCGTTTCACACGCAACAACGTCGCTAACGAGGCCAGATGTGCATCACGAATTCCGTGACCCCAACAACATGTCGTTATCGATGTCGTTGCGTGTAAAGCCCGCTTAATGCACTAACAGGAAGAAGCCCACCTTGAATTTTTGGAAGAATTTTAATGTATTTTTCTGTGGCTTTGCTTTTATTTATTGTTTTTTAATTTACTCTCAGATTAGGTAGCAGAAACCTGATGACAGGTTCTCTTTAATGACACCAGAGACCATATACTTTAATAGTATAGCCTGTACTAATTGGTAATAAAGCTACAACATATGTGTCATGCACATGGGTGTGGACCCACTGCGCCACAGACTGGGCTTGCCCTGAAGGGGCGTGACTACATGATTACCATGTTTTCACCAGAGCAACTCATGGGGAGGTTGGACTTGGCTGCTGGTAGACACTAGATACCACTCCAGGACAGTCCAGGCACTGCAGCAGCTGACCTCAAGGGTCAGGGATGCAGGTAAGAGAGGACATACAGGACCATGATGAATCAGCAGGCAGAAGTCGGCAGAAGTGACTGACAGGATGGGTTTGATGCTGGTGCCAGATCGGACGGGTTCAGGTTCAGGTTCTGGCAGGACGAGATCTGGTTCTGGTACAGACAAGACAGGTTCAGGTACTAGCAGGCCAGTTTCTGGTTTTGGTACAGACTGGAGAGCTTCAGGTATATTTACAGGCAGGGCGAGTTTGAGTTCAGGTACTGTCAGAACAGGTTCAAGTTCAGATACAGGCAGGAAGGGTTCAGGAGCAAGGACCTGACCCTGTAGTAGCAAGTGCAGAAACAAACTAGACACTAAAGTTACTCACGCACCTCTCAACAGGGCCTTAAATAGCTAGTGCCTCCCAGCCACAGGCTGGGGACACTTCCAAAGTGCATGTGCTGCCCGTTCAAGAAGCAGGATTCTCATGCGCTCCATATGCATATTGCCCTGATACACATGGATTTGGAGACTACAGCGGGAGCTGTGACAGCAGGAAAACGTGTCTCTATTTTTGTATCTTTCACAATCCCACTCTCTGTCTCCCAGTCTTTGCTTTCTTCCCATACTCACTCTCTTCTCTTGCTCACATTCTACCTTTCCCTTAGTTCTCCAATGTAGTGTGTGCACCTGAACTGCATCTAAGGGTCAGATGAACTCATTGTAAAAGATCAGATACCCACTGTGATGATGTCATTACTGCATTATAGGGTAAGGCTGTGTGCGCACTAGAAAGTGCATTTTTCTTGAGCAAAAAATGGGCCCTCTGAAAGAATCGCGCACCCACGGTAAAAACCACGGTACCACGGCACCCGCGTTTTTGCCGCGGTTTGCCGCAGATTTATCAAGGATTTACCGTGGATTTTCCGCAAGTTAGTCACCGCGGTTTTTACCATTATCTATGGCAAAAACCACAGGTACCTGTGGAAAAGAAGTGACATTTGAACACAAGAAAAAGGAGTTTTATAGGATAAATATAAAGGCTTTATTGATGTACAAAGATTAAAACCAATTCATATTCATGGATACAATGAGTATTGCAATAGAACCTAAAAGGTGTAAAAAGACAACAGTGAGAGGTAGGTGGGCGGGCTTGGACCAACGCTGAAGTTACATCACGCTGCTGCACTGCTGAGATCAACCCTCCTAATTATCGGACCAGCCCAATGGCTAAAATGTAAGTCCCAGTGAGAGGGGGAGAAAGCAGAGAAGCATATTACCGTACTGAGGTGGCAGCGTTGGAACAAGCAGGCGATTAGGTTGGAGCCCCCAGAGACATCCGACGTACGTTTCGCAACTACGCTGGCTTAATCATGGATGAACATTAATGCTCATTAATTCTGCAGCGGAAAATCCACGGGTAAATCCGCTGGTATAAAAAAACGCAGTGTGCGCACAGTATTGTTTAAAACCCATAGGATTTGCTGGGGAATGACTGCAGCAATGTTAGACACATTTTCTGCAGCAATTTCGCGGCAAATCCGCAGTAAATCTGCAGCGTGCGCACAGGGCCTAACATTTGATTTCCAGCTCCTTGGCTGTGGCGGTCTGCAGACCGAACAAATATAGCCAAAGAGCCAGATGTGACCCCTGGGCTGCAGTTTGCCATACAGAATGATTCAGCTGTTGGCTGAACAATGTTTCGGCCGACAGCTTTCCCTCCCGACTTCCCATACAAGGGAGCGTTCACTTTTCCGAGACAAAAGGATCTTCAGTTCAGAATTTGACATGCCAAACTCTCATCACCGTCCAACATCATATGTCAGAGAAGGCCAATGTAGACATTAGACTTTCAGCTGAGGCCGCTGATAATGATGGATTCAACCAGCATTAGTTTATATGGATTTTGTAGTTTGAATTTAGACCTCTGAGTATGATCCATGGTGTACTGACTGGCCAGAGGACTATTGTTGAGTTTGGGCTGGAAGACCCACGGCTGGTTCAGGTATGAAGGTCCAGGCTTGGACAGTATTTCACTGACGTCTGAATACAACCTGACATGCGGTACTTTGTAAATGCTTTTCATATGAAGTTTGATAATAGTAAGTTAACAGCGGCTGTAGAGTCACAGATGACCTCCTACACAAGCACATATAACAATATTTCTACTTTATTTCTTGTAGATCTATGTGGTCGACAGCGCAGATCGTAAGCGATTTGAGGAAACAGGGCAGGTATGCTCAGAAATGATTGAATCAATAAATGATTTTATTTTTAATGACAAGGTAACGCAATCCGAAAGCTGCTTCTAAGTATTAAACCACACAGAGGTGTAGTTGTGAACCCTAGTGCAAAAGTTCAGCTCATTACCCTCATCACCATTTGTGACAAAAGTGAAAACTCTTCTAATATACAATTGTGTATATATCTAAATATTAAAGCCGATAAGCACCATTTTACATATTCAAGTAGTGCTATAGTTGTATAGGCACTTGTAACCCTATATTATAGATTTATAAAACATTTTTTAATGTGACTCGCCCACCCCAGGGCTATGGGACACCCGGTGCCGGGCCGGACTAGTCCGGTGGTAGTCAGTGGTGGCTGGGCCCGGCTCCGTGGCCCTGGTGGGTGTCAGTAGTTTATGTGGCTTGGTTGTTAAAGTGTGTGTTCGTGACGCCACCTGTGGTATGCGGCTAATAAGCCGCCGCTGCTGTGTGAGGCCTCCGGGATGATGTTGTGGCAGCAATGGTAGTACTGCTCCCCACAGGTGGAGCAATGCCCGGGGCACAGTTGGTGCTTGTAAATGTCTATGCAGATGAAATAACTGAGGCAACTTCAGAGGTGCAGTTCAGGTTCTTTTACTCACAGTTCTTGTCACAGTTGTAGGGACCCTCAGACTGCTGGGACCACTGTCAGGGACCTCCGCCGTTTCTGGATGATTCAGAGCGTGAAATCCGGTACCCTCCTCTTAGTGTCTTTTTCTCTGCTGTCTTCACTAGCCTTGCCTTAGTTAGATGGACTTGGCTTGGCCTCCATCACAGCCTCCAGGCTGGGGGGTCACCTGTCGGCTGATTACCCCTTTTCTGAAGGTCTGCTCTGGGTTCTGGCCCTGGGAGCTTGCAATTCCCTGGGCCTCGGTTTTCACTGTTTGGAGATTGTCTTTTCACTCCTCCAGTCTCTAGGGACCGTCCCCTGTCGCAGCTAATCACTCCACCGATGTCACTGTGGAACAGGCCACCGCAGCCTGCAGCTACTCGTAGCGCCTCTGGGCCCTCGGCTTCGGTACCCAACAAGGACTGCTCGTGGTACCTACAGGACTACCCGCGGCCCTGCGACTCCTTCTGTTCCTACGTGGTGTCACCTGGACCTATGGGTCCCAGGGTCTTCACCAGGAAGCGTCTCTTTCAGTTCCTCTGCTCCTGTCTGACTTGGAGCTTTCTTTCCTTCTTTCTTTCTTTCTTTCTTTTCTTTCTCCTCCTTGCCTGCCTCCAGCAGGCCTCCTCCTCCCTCCTTTCTCTCGTTCTTCTCCTCCAACTACATGCTGCTTCTCTCACTCCCTGAGGTAAACTGAAAACTAACTTGACCTTCCTTTCTCTATCTGCTCTCTGGTGGCTCCTCCCACCTCCCCAGTTGCTAAGCTACCACCCTATGGGAGCAGGGATGGGTCTTACAGCCCCTCTCAGCATGCAGCATGGGAGGGTTGCCTGCCACTTTCCCTGGTCCTGTGTGTCCCTAGCAATGGGTGTAGTGTGGATTTACCAGGGGACCGGAGTTCACTCTCTTCCTCTCCCAGAATGGGCATCACACCGCAGGTGGGGTGCAATGACCTGTGGCGACGGAAGCCTCAGGGGCGCCACAAATGCAATGTGTCAGTCATGAGAAATATAGCATACAAGCTATATGGAAATCACACTTAAGTGCTATGGGGGCAAGTCAATGCACCAGGAAAAACAGGCCCAGATCATTTACACAACTCCAGTGTATTTCCAGCTTTATCTGAATATGTTATCTATGCTATATTTCTCATGACATCACCTCTCCACAAAAGAGGTATCATTTGCATTTAGGGACAAGCGCTTACACAGCCAAACCACAAAAATGCTGATAGGTTTCCTTTGAGGACTGCACATTCAAGTATAAGAAGTCATAGAATAACTAGCGTACGATTGTGCCCAATGCAAAGTTTGGACCTGGGCCTTCCCTCTGCACGTTGGTCAGATGTATAGGTCCTTGTAGCGTTCTACAGTAAAATTCTACTAACCTTTCCCCTTCCCATGCCACGCGGTGTCTTCCTTTGCAACTGGTGTAGTGGCCAGCATCTGACATCGGTGTCCCTGCTATTATGTTGCGGACGGGGGCCGGGCCGCTGCAGGGACTGCTCGGATCCGGGTTTGTTACTGCGGCTCGAGTGGTAGCCGGACCCGGGCTCGTACAGCCGTCCGTCCTCACAACCGTAGGACAGGGGGTATTTACAGGGGATTAGTTTGTCAGTGACGCCACCCATGGGTTGCGGTGAGAGTTGGTAGCACCGCTGCTGCCTGGTGATGGGACGCCCGGGGCTGATGGAGTGGGGCAGCAGGATGGAATCGCCTCCACGGGTAGGGGAGGTGTAGTCCCGGGGCCCAGGTGAATGGGAGTTGTTGTTGCGGAGACTGACATGCAGGGTTGGACCGGGGATGGATGGTGTACTCATAGTTCCAAAGAATTGCACACAAAGTCCAGTGGTAAACCAAATTGCCAGTGACCGGTCGCCTCCGGCGGGTGTATTCGGGTCCCACATCAGGGTGTAGCAAACAGGGGTCCCTTCCTCCTGCACTCAGTGTTTGTGTCTTCACTGGGACAACTCCACTTGGAACGGGAAAATCCACTCCTGCTACTGTGTATATTTGGAGCTGGGGCCAGCGAAATCTGACCCTTGGGATCACTGTGGGTTCTGACGGACACCCTATCCCCCGCGTTGGGCTTCCGTTTCACTCTCTGGGCTTCTGTAGAACAAGGCCTGAAACCTCATCCCCAGCTGGTTAATTAACAAGGGGCTTGCAACCTTCCTTGTCCTAGGGTCCAGGTACCCTGTCTGTGCACGGTCTCCGGACCGGATTCCTGCTGTTGGCACCGGCGGGCTACAACCCTGCCCCAGTCCACTTTAGGTCTCCTGCGACCGGATCTCCGTCACCTGTGGTCCTGCTTGCTGTCTGCCACCTAGTCCGGTAGTCCAGGGGCCCCAAACCCTGACTCACTGCACTTCACACTCCTCTACTGTTAACTATCAGCACTCATCTCTCCACTTCATCTACTGTGTTCCCACCCCTGACACCTCAGGACCCCTAGGTGGGCGCTCCCATCCGCCTGGTCCCGCCCACTGGTGTGTCCCTATTGTCATGGGGGGTGACTAGGCTTTACTGGCTGGTGTTGTGCACCTGGGTGTGGGTTTTGTGTTGGAATGCCAAGGAGGATGGCGTTTTGTACCTGAGAGAGATTTGTACAACCTCTGTGACTACCTGGTTTTGCCAGGGCATCACAATTACAACACATGATGTCACTGCCACGTGAAGCCACGTCTGCAATGCCGACTTTAGCTACCATCTTCTGTTTGGCTAGTGGCATGTATTACAGTGCAGTGCAGGGAACCGAGGGGTCTCTGCGCTGAAATGCATTTCAGCTAGATGTGCATCCAAACATAGGCGGATTAATAGTAGCCAGTGCCCCAGGGCACTTTAAAAGGCGTGGGCCCCCTAGCCCCAGATATATCATGTGAGATGTCACATGATCCTTTTAATAGTTCATGTGATAAGTCACATGATTAACACACAGGTGCTCTTGTGCACATGTGCAAATGCAAAAGAAAGACAGCATCGCAAAAAAAGTTCCCTTCTGTACAGCACTATACGTGACATAGCACTATACAGTACATAATAGAGCAGAGGTGGGAAATTCATTTTCTCGAGGGGCTACATAAGAGAGCTTGACTGTTGTGGAGGGCTGAATCAATAGGCTAAATTTAATTCTGCTCAATATCAATATATTAATTACCATTGTTGTTTTATATTAATATTAATTGTATCACGTGATATTGAAGTGAATTAAGTATTCTCACATCTCCCTATATGTATCATTGTATAGGCCCACACACAGCACTCCCTATATATCACATGAGCCCACACACAGCCCCCTATACAGGATGAGCCACACATAGCACCCCCGTGATGACTCAGTGTTTGGCCACAAGTATGCTTAATTAGGCCTTTCTTTCCTTTGTTTGTTAAATCAAGAGAAGTTGGCCATTGTCTTTTGTCAGACTGATCAAAACCCTATTGTCTGTAAATGTGTATTGCCTCAGTTCTTCTGACCACATAGTACAGAGGAAAATTATGGAGTCAGATTGAACTAGCAACCAATGACGGAGCAGCCATCTCCACCAATCTTGTAAGACACAATACACTGAATTGAGAACTGTGAGGTTTAAAAGGGCCTTGCTTCTGTCACCAGTGAGAGATTCTACTTAACCCCAGCTGAGAAACCACAGTTCCAGCTGGGGAATCACAGAACTGCTTCACTGCTGAAAACTCAGCCCACAAATTAGCTTTTAGAACCCAGGTTGGAACTACTAGGTTGCCTGGTTACATATCTTGCTGTACTCAATCGGCTTACTAAGCTTGCTGCGATCTCTTCTCAGTGGGTGCCCGCCAAAAGCAGAGTACTGCTGGACTGGGATAGTTGGCCCTGGAAACCCCGAAGTTACAAAGATTCTAATCCCTTGTGAGCCAGCAGAAGAGTGAGTCTCTCTTGCTTGTACCATCTTGTGTTTTGCAGGGAATGTACAATATGTTTTTTCCCTTTTGGTGATCCAATAAAGTCTTACTAATGTGTGGTTCTTTCACCCTGTGTTGTCCGAGTACTGCTTTGTCCACGGGGAAGGAGTGGGGGGCATTCAGTGGGATAAACCCTGGTCCACGTGGTCTTTCTGAAGACAGCCAGACCCGCGGACAAGAACACCCACTGAGTCTCGTGTCTCTTGTGGGGAATTGGGTTATCCTTGGATGAGATTAAAAAAAAGATCTGCATGAAGGTGCTGCTTGGTTTGGTTGAGAATGATGGCTCTGACAAACTTGCTAAATAGTCCTTGTCCTAGATTGTTCCCCAAAATAACAGGTCTGGGGATGTCATCCATGAACCCCACTTCAACCTCTCCCTGATACCCCATCCAACTGCACACACGCCAGAGGGAAGTCCGAGCATTGGCCACCAGCCAGGGAGGTGGTTACTTGTTGGTCTGGTAAAGACTGTTCTGAGGGAACAATATCTGGGCTGACAAGGGTGATAGAAGATCCAGTGTCTCGAAGTTCTTCGGCCTGTATGTTACCAGCCTGGATGGGCTGGATTGGGTGAAGGATGTTTTCTGGGGTAGTATGTTCAACCAGATGTATCACTTCCTCTGCTGTTGGTGTATCCCAGGGGTAGCATCCCCCAGACCCCGATGACTCATCTTGGCCAACTTTGACCAGCTGGGCCGGCAGACAGGTTCCAGACATGGGGCAATGGAGATTGGCTAGAGTAGGGTGTCCGGCCAGGTAGATCACTTCCTCCACTGCTGGTGTATCCTTGAGGTAGCATCCCTCAGACCCTGATGGATTTTCTCAGCAGACATTAACCAGCTGGGCCGGAAGAGGGGCTCCTGGCATGGGGCTCCAGCTTTGAAAACCATCTTTGTCCATATATCCAAGACTCCTGCATGTATAACAATGTCACAGGCACCCTTTTTAAACCTTTGTCCTGGTGGGGCTTTTGCTGGGTAGTAGGATACTCCTGCTCGAGTAGCCGGTAGTAGGTGAACTGGAACTCCCAAAACTGATTGTAGAACACAAGCCCTCTATTCACTTGAGGCTTCGGGCCCAACTGAGTCTAACAACTCCCGGATTCGAGTTTCTTGGAACTGGGTTGTTGTTTGCAGACAGCCATGGGATTCTTGATCTGGCACACAGTTTACTTCCTCTGTGTCACCCTCATGAGGGTATTCGTCAGCCTCTTCGACGTAGTGGGCATTTCCAACGGACCAATTCCTGGATCAAATCTGGTTGGGTGTTGGTGGATCTGTATTCAATCTGTCGAGTCTGACACAGCTCCTTGTAGCATCCATTTGCTGCTGAAGCTGTATGTCCACCCTGGTCCCCTTCCCAAGATCGAGCTGGTGAGGTTGAACATGGTGGTGTCCGAAACCTGTATTCCCCATCTATGGCCTGCTGGGTATGCCTATATCCCTGGTTGTTGAGCCCTTGGATGGGGTTTACGAACACCAGTCTTCTGCATCTCCCCCAGAACAGCCAAACTGAGCAGTATCCCACCGCTGCCACCAGTTGTGGAGACATGAGGGTCAGTGGGTGCTCTCATCCGCTGTCATGGCTGTCTTCAGAAAGACCAAATGAATCAGAGCTCATCCCAGTTAAGGCCCACACTCGTCCCCGTGGGCAAAACAATACTCAGACAACACAGGGTGAGGGAATCGATAAGACTTGGAAATTGATAAGACTTGGTTTACCAACAGGCAAAAGTATATCAAACATTCCCAGCAAAACACAAGATGGTACAAGAGTCTCACCCTTCTGCTGGCCTGCCAGGTATTAGAATCTTCGTGAATTCAAGGCTTCCAAGCCCAACTATCCCAGTCCAGCAGCACCCCGCTGTTACGTCACCACCGGAGTCCGCTCCAGCGACTTCTGCTTCGATCGCCAGGCGACGCCGTGGATGGTGTTGGTGATGGGAGAGGAGTCGATGCCAGCGGCACCGGTGGGCGCAGGCTCCGATCATCCACTGGGCTGGATTATCTTGGGATCTGCAGTACCACTGTCTGACTGAGGGTGGCGTGTGTCTGCCAGCTAAAGTTGCCAGCGTTCAACTACAGCCAATGGGAAGACACCACACCTTTCTTAGCTCACCTCCTGTCTGCTCTCCTCTGCCAGAGATAGTTCTGATTTCCTGGCTCCTGGTCTGCCCTATTCTATTTTGTGATTCCTGTGTGCTGACTTCTGCGTGTTTTCTACCTTTTTTTGTACCTCGCTGCCCGATCCGGATTTGACCTCTGCTACGTTTTCTGATTACATCCTTGTCTGCCGATTCTGTCCCTGTTCTGCTATTCCTGGTTTGACCCTGCCTGACGACTACTCTCATCGGACTGCAGTCTTCCACAGGTAGTGATCTCCAGGGCCCTGTGTAATTCCAAACCCCTGTATAGGGGTTAAAGGGTTTCAGGGTTCTGGGGGTCTTGCTTGGTGAGTGGCTTCCTTCTAGTCTGTCCATTACATCCCACCTGAGTCTGTTGATCCAGGCAGGCATTACACCCGCTTTTGGCCGGCACCCACTAAGAAGAGAAAGCGGCAAGCTTAGGAAGCTGACCGAGCACAGCAAGATATGTAGCCAGGTGTCCAAGTTTGCTAAAGGATTAGCATTGAGGAATGAAGCAGTTCTGTGTTCCTTCAGCTGGAACCGTAGATCCTAGACTGAAATCCTGTAGAATAAATCTTGAAGAAATTCTGTGTTCTTCCACAGCTGGAACCATAGCTGCTTGGCTGAGGCCATGTAGAATATGTCACTGGTGACACAAGTAAGGTCCTTTTATACCATTCAGTTCTCAATGCAGGGTATTGGGTCTTACAGGATTGGTTGGAGATGGCTGCTCTGTCCTTGGTCACTAGTTCAATCTGACTGCATAATTTTCCTCTGAACTATGTAATCAGAAGGGCTGAGGCAATCCATATTCAAAAGACAATGCACATTACAGTCAATAGGACTCTGATCAGTCTGACATGAGATAATAGCTAACGTCTGACAATAGGGCTCCAATCAGTCTGACATGAGACAATAGCTAACGTCTTTTGGTTAAATTAACAAATGAACCATAAGTCTGGCCTAATTAATAACTCGAACAAAGGACCGGCACTCCAAATCTTCTGGAATTTTTTTACAATTTATTCCACATCATAAGTATACAGGCATATTTATGCCTGTATACATAGGATGTGGAAAAAATTGTAAAAAATTCCAGAAGATTTGGAGTGCCGATCCTTTGTTCAAGTTATACTGTGGATGCCTTGCTTGGACACGTGCACCTTGGATTGTGTGCCGCCTGGAACTTCTGTTTCTGGCTTAATTAATAGAAACGGGCGAATAGTAACTACTTGTGTTCAGATAATACTTGCTGAATACCGAGTACTATTCCAGTATTCGTCACGAGAAGAAAAATGCACAGGCTCTCCATTGACTTGCATTAGGTTCGTTATTTGTGATGGATACTGGAATAGTACTTTGGGATTCGTTACAAATAATCCAAACATGAATAGTTACTATTCGCTCATTACTACGATTTAAGAAGCGTTAAGGCTGCTTTACACCTTACGATATCACATACATTATCGAATGCGATCGTACCCGCCCCCATCGTATGTGCGGCACGTTCAATTTGTTGACCGTGTAGCACAAACGATTATTTCCCTTCACACGTACTTACCCTTCCATACGACCTCGATGTGGGCGGCAAACATCCACCTCCTGGAGTGGGAGGGACGTTCGGCGTCACAGCGACGTCACGCGGCAGCCGGCCAATAGAAGCGGAGGGGCAGAGATGAGCGGGACGTAAACATCCCGCCCACCTCCTTCCTTCCGCATTGCCAGCGGGAGCCGCGGGACGCAGGTAAGATCTGTTCATCGTTCCCGGGGTGTCACACACTGCGATGTGTGGTACCTCGGGAACATTGAACAACCCGACGGGCAATTTTAAGGAAATGAACGATGTGTATGCGCTGAACGGTTTTACGTTCAATCGCAATCGCACGTAGCTGTCACACGCTACAACAACACTAACGATGCCGGATGTGCGTCACTTACGACGTGACCCCGTCGACACATCGTTAGATTTGTTGTAGCGTGTAAAGCCCGCTTTAATCCCCATACAAGAGGCCAAACTCACATAGCCTCCTACAGAGAGGAAAATAAGTATTTGATACTCTACCGATTTTGCAAGCATTTCCATCTACAAAGAATGGAGAAGTCTGTAATTTTTATCATAGATACACTTCATCTGTGACAGAATAAAAAAATCCAGAAAAATCAGATTGTATGATTTGTAAATAATTTATTTGCATTTTATTGCAAAAATAAGCATTTTATACAATAAAAAACAGAACTTAATATTTTGTACAGATACCTTTGTTTTCAACTACGGAGGTCAGATTTTTACTGTAGTTTTCACCAAGTTTGCACACATTGCAGCAGGGATTTTGCCCCACTCCTCCATACAGATATTTTCCAGATCTTTTAAGTTTTAGGGTTGCCACTGGGCAACATTGAGTTTCTGCTCCCTCTAAAGATTTTCTATTGAGTTGTACTGAAGTCTGGCTTGGCTAATCCAGAACAATGAAATGGTTCTTATGGAGCCACTCCTTAGTTGCCCTGGCTATTTGTTTCAGGTCATTGTCATGCTGGAAGACCCAACCATAACTCATCTTCAATGCTCTTACTAAGGGTGAAAAGAAATAATTGCAATTCATCCTACCCATTAGTTTGTCCATAGCTCTACTAATGCACAGCCTGAAAACAGAGATCACATCCGGACACTGGCAAGAAAAAAGAGAAAAACAGCCAGCACCAAAATCCTCAAAAATAAAAAACATTTCTTTACTTTTTCATTTTAAAAAAAGAGTATGCAAAAGTGGAATAAAAAATGTGATGCCCTGGACTAGCCAGGTAGTCACAGGTAGACCCCCTGCACAAACTCCAGCCCCTAATCAGGTGACAGCAGCCAACCTACAAAACTCTTGTCACCTCTTTCAGTGTTCAATGGTCACACCAAGGGGCGGAGCCAGGCGGTTGGCCACGCCCACCTAGGAGTCCAGAGAGCCTGAGACAGGAAACAGTTAGTGAGTTGAGTCAGTACAGTGAAGTGGAGTGGAGGTCTAGTCAAGTGCAGCAGTCCTGAGGCGTCAGGTCTGCAGCGACAACACTGACCGGTGCCGGGGTGGTAGCCCTGGTACCGTGGCAAGGAGGCAGACGGTGTTTGCCGCCTGCAGGATCCGGGAAGACGGCTGGTGGAACCGTAAGGGACCAGGACAGGGTAGTGGCCCGCCGGTACCGAACCGGGGAACCAACTGGAAACCAGAGCACCAGGAGGGGTACTCAGACCCAGAACGAGGTCCAGAAGCCACTGGACCACGTCAAATTCACTGATTGAGGTCTGGACCTTAGGTCCTTTCCCGTCCCAAGACCTGAAAGGTGGCAACAGCCCACTGAGGGGGATAGAAAGCCACCACACAGGCAGAGAGATCCCACGTGCCAGCGCCTGCGGGCAAACGGGTTCCCCGACACACATCAAGCCGGGGAGCGGACTACCGTTGCTGAAGCATAGGCAGTCGAGTTCTACAAAAGAGGTGCAGGAGAAAGGCGGGAACCACCAACCTGAGAAAGGGGAAAGCGCAGCCAGCTGTGGGCACCGACCACCATACTTTTTGGTTTACCAGAGACTCCGGTGTATCTGTCATAGTGAGTACAACAGTGCCCTCGGGCCGCGTACTGCACCACACCATCTCCCCCGCACCTCACAACCACCGGGCCCCGGGACCATCACCCACTACCCACGGAGGGGTCAACACCAGGCTGCATAACATCGTCCCCGGGAGCCTAGTTAACGGCAGCGGTGGTGTCCACATTCACCACAACCCGTGGGTGGCATCACGAACTTACATCACTAAATGCCACGGCCTCGGCTGTGAACCTTCACCACCGAAATCCCTACACGTAGCGCCAACTCCCTTTCAGAGCAACATGACCCCCGGGTCCGGGAGAAGCTCGAGCCACCCACCGACGAGTACGGATCCGAGCTGCTCGGCAGCCGGCCGAGCCCCGGGGCGGGACAAAAACATAGTGTATCCTTACATGTTTCAGACCTCACAGGGTCCTTAGTCATAGCCTACAGATTCAGAAATGATACACACATACAGTTTATACAAAACAGGAAACAGGGAAAGATCTTTCCCTGTTTCCTGACTTGTGTATATGTGTGTATCATTTCTGAATCTGTAGCGTATGACTAAGAACCCTGTGAGGTCTGAAACATGTAAGGGTACGCTATGTTTTTTATTCCATTTTTGCATACTCTTTTTTTAAAATGAAGAAATAAAGAAATGTTGTTTTTTATTCTTGAGAATTTTGGTGCTGGCTGTTTTTCCCTTTTTTCTTGCTCTTACTGAGGGAAGGAGGTTGTTTGCTAAAATCTCGAGAAACAAGACCTCATTCATTCTCCCTTCAAAACTGTGCAGTCGTCCTGTCCCCTTTGTAGAACAACACTCTCAAAGTATGATGTTTCCACCCACATGCTTCACAGCTCAGATGGTGTTTGTGAGGTTGTACTCATCTTTCTTCTTCCTCCAAACACTGCTCTTTTGCTCTCATCTGACCACATGCCTCTTCTAGATCATTCAGATGGTCATTTGCGACTTCAAACAGGCCTAGACATGTGCTGGCATGAGCAGAGGGACCTTGCCTGCCCTGCAGGATTTTAGTCCATGATGGCGCTGACGGTAATCTTTGAGACTGTGGTCCCAGCTCTATTCAGGTCATTGACGAGGTCCTCCCAGGTAGTTTTGGGCTGATTCCTGACCTTTCTCAGAATTACCCTTAAGGCCGCTTTACACGCTACGACATCGCTAATGCGATGTCGTTGGGGTAACGGAATTTGTGACGCACATCCGGACGCATTAGCGATGTCGTTGTGTGTGACACCTATGAGTGATTTTGAATCGTCGCAAAAACGTTCAAAATCGCTCATCGGTGACATGGGGGTCCCTTCTCAAATATCGCTGCTACAGCATGTACGATGTAATTCGGTAGCTCCTGCGGCAGCACACATCGCTCCGTGTGACGCCGCAGGAACGAGGAACATCTCCTTACCTGCCGCCGCCCGCAATGCGGAAGGAAAGAGGTGGGCGGGATGTTACGTCCCGCTCATCTCCGCCCCTCCGCTTTGATTGGGCGGACGCTTAGTGACGTCGCTGTGACGCCAAACGGACCGCCCCCTTAGAAAGGAGGCGGTTCGCCGGTCACAGCAACGTCGCAGAGCAGGTAAGTAGTGTGACGGGTCCGGCCGATGTTGTGCGCCACGAGCTGCGATTTGCCCGTGTCGCACAACCGATGGGGGCGGGTACCCGCGCTAGCGATATCGGTACCGATATCGCAGTGTGTAAAGTGGCCTTTACCCCACAAGTTGAGATCTTACATGAAGCCCCAGACCGAGTAAGATTGACAATCATCCTGTGTTTCTTCCATTTTCTAATAATTGCACCAACGGTTGTTGCCTTCTCACCAAGCTGTTTGCCCATTGTCTTGTAGCTCATCCTAGCTTGTGCAGGTCTACAAGTTTGTCCCTGGTGTCCTAAGAGTTCTTTGGCCTTGGCCATGATGGAGAGGTTGAAGTGTGATTGATTATGTGGATATGTGTGTTTTATACAGGTAACGGGTTCAAACAGATGCAATAAATACAGGTAATTAGTGCAGAGTAGAAGGGCTTTTTAAAGAAATAATAACTGGTTTGAGAGAGTCAGAATTGTAGCTGGTTGGTAGGTGATCAAATACTTATTTTATGCAATAAAATGCAAATTAATTATTTAAAAATTATACTATGTGATTTTCTGGATTTTTGGAGGGATTCTGTCTGTCACAGTTGAAGTGTACCTATGATGAAAATTACAGACCTCTCCATTTTTTGTTGGTGTGAAAGCTTGCAAAATCGGCAGTGTATGAATGTTTTTCACGTTGTACATTCATGCCATATACACACTAAAATAACACGCAATTTTTCAGTTCATATAATTTTATTATATTTTTATTTATTTACACAGTTTATTAACATTAATTTGGGGGTTTTTTTGTCATCTGGACATCCATATAGGGCTGTGGGTAGATTTACAAGTCCATGATTCCCTTTACATCTCTGCGTTCTAGACTCTCTTGTTTCCATTATAACATCCAAAATTTTTTGTGGGTTTTTTTTAGTTCCTTTTTTCCTTTTAATTTTTATTTTTGATTTTTAATGTCTATATTGTTGGGAAATTCGAAATGCTGTACCTCCAGGATATTTCAAACTGTAATTTGATGAATTAATCTGTAAATCTTGTTGCCGTTATTGTAACAGTTGATGATCCTGCCAGTATTTGAAATACAGTGGGCGGTCCTCTGACGTATCTGTACATGTATATACAGTATATATAGGCTCTTTCTTTATTATAGTAGATTATTGATGTTTCTTTGATTACCTGATGAAGGAGACAGTGATCTCTGAAATGCGTTGACCTGAACAAAGAATAAAGAGATTAAATAATCAACATTGGTTCCTCTGGTGATAGCGTGGCATACACCCGATCCCCCCCGCTTTATGTGTAGAGGTCAGTGCTGGACAGACTACTGACAGCCAATTGAGTGTGCAGAGGGCGGGGCTGGACAATGAGGCCGAGCGGTGCCAGCTCTGACTGTGAGATTTGGCAACCAAGGACAGGAAAAAGTCAAGCTGCATTAAACAAAGTGGCTGCAAAGAATAAAGAGATAATTCAAAATAAACAAACATTAAAAACAAAAAAAAAATATGTAGGGGTATTTTAGATGACAATACAGCACAGATTAGCTTTAAAAAATGTTTGCAGTTTATGTCGGACAACTCCTTTAAGTGCAGTGTTGTAAAGCAACGCCACAATCCCAATGTTACATGACACGTCATTGCATAGACCTTGCTTAAAGCTTTATCCCCTCCAACTCTGTCTGTGAAAAATAACTTTAATAGCCATACAGGAGGGTGGTCATACTAAATGTAAAGTTTAGACACTGTCTGAATTTAGACTACCTTATGTGTATGGGCAACTATATTATGAAACAATATGGACTAAATCTTCCACACTCCTAGCAATACCAATGGCTCTGTCTCACTTGAAAGCTAAATTTTCCCATACAGATGATGTGTGGGATTATTATGTTGATTACAGTATGAACACCACCCTATTGTGACTCTTTTTTATATTTAGGAGCTGGCAGAACTGGTAGAAGAGGAAAGTCTACTTGGTGTCCCGCTTCTGGTGTTTGCAAACAAACAAGACTTACTGACTGCTGCTCCTGCTTCAGAGATTGCTGCTGGACTGAACCTGCACACCTACCGGGACCGTACATGGCAGATCCAAGCCTGTTCTGCGCTCTCAGGAGAAGGCATCCAGGTAAAATGCTAATATCAGAAACTACAGCTGATGTGTATTAAGTAGGCAAGCGTGCACCCCACTGCTCGATGATCGAATGAGCATCAGGATGCTCAGGCTCGCTCTATACTCGGACGAGTATCCTTCATGCTCGAGCGTCATACACCCTGCATGTTTCGTGGCTGTTTTCAGCCACTAAAAATGCAGGAATTACCTGACAATCACGTTAATGCCGTAGACATGTTGGCTACTGGCATTACTGTGATTGGCCGGCTGCATTGCATTATTGGGTCTATACACAGTGACACAACATTTGGCTCACTCTCCCCGGGAAACAGTGTAGGAAAAGCTGCTGGGGAAGGGATAGTGTATTAGTGATTATTGCCTTACAGTCCTTGCTTCAACATAATATATTTTATTCTCTAATAATACCACTGATAGCTGAATTTAGTGTAGGGAGAGCTGCTGGAGAATAGATAGTGTATTAGAGTGACTATTACCCTACAGTCATTGCTGCTGCAAGGTAAAATCAAAAGTCCTTTACAATGCTAAATCTAATCTATTCTATTCTCTAATAATACTCTGATAGCTGCATTTAGTGTAGTGAGAGCTGCTGGATAAGGGATAGTGTATTAAAGTAATTATTGCCTTAGGGGTACTTTGCACGCTGCAACATCGCAAGCCGATTGTAGCGATGCCGAGCGCAATAGTCCCCGCCCCCGTCGCAGATGTGATATCTTGTGATAGCTGCCGTAGAGAACATTATCGCTACGGCAGCTTCACATGCACTTACCTGCCCTATGACGTCGCTTTGGCCGGTGACCTGCCTCCTTCCTAAGGGGGCGGGTCGTGCGGCGTCACAGCGACGTCACACGGCAGGCGGCCAATAGAAGCGGAGGGGCGGAGATGAGCAGGACGTAAACATCCCGCCCACCTCCTTCCTTCCTCATTGCAGGCGGGACACAGGTAAGGAGATGTTCCTCGCTCCTGCGGCTTCATACACAGCGATGTGTACTGCCGCAGGAACGAGGAACAACATCGTACCTGTCGCTGCAGCGAAATTATGGAAATGACCGACACTACACAGATCACCGATTTTTGACACTTTTGCGATCGTTTATCGGTGCTTCTAGGCTTTACACGTTGCGACGTCATTACCGGCGCCGGATGTGCATCACTCTCGATTTGACCCCGACGATATCGCAGTAGCGATGTCGCAACGTGAAAAGTACCCCTTACAGTCCTTGCTGCTGCAACGTAAAACCAAAAGTTGTTTTCAGGGCTAAGTATAATTTACTCTATTCTCAAATATTACCGCTAATAGCTGCATTTAGTGTAGGAAGAGTTGCTGGAGAAAAGAGAGTGATTTTTGCCTTACAGTCCATCTGCTGCAATGTAAATCCAAAAGTCCTTTTCAGGGCTAAGTCTAATCTATTCTAGTCCCTATTAATACTGCTGTCAGCTGCATACCTAATTACCTAATTTAAAATGAGCAAGTCATACAGTAAGGCACAGGGAACTGGACGTCCCACTAATAGTAGTGCACTCAGAGTCCGTGGCCGTGGGCAAGAGCTAACTGTGCCTGCTGCAGGAGCACAACAAACACATTCACCATCTAGACTTATCTTCCTGTCACACTTTGCAGGGGGCTGCAGGTATCCACTCTTGGAAACAGAACAGTGCGAATAAGTGGTGGGTTGGATAGCAGATAGTGCTTCCAGTCTGATTCCCTGCATCGTCCTGTGTTTTGCATGGTCCAGTCTCACTAGCCAAGAGCCTGGACCACATAATCCTCTACCTGATCCTCTTTTCTCCCACCATGGTAAGTCCCAGGAGGCAAGTGATCCCACACGCTTTACTTTCCAATTATTGCTTCTTCTAGCCTCTTGCCTTGCACATTTCAAGAGGGACATGAAAAGATCATGTGCAGTGATGCCCAAATATTTGAGGAGCTACGGTCAGAAGAAGACGATGGTGGGGAATAGCAATTACTGTCTCAAGTGGTGGATGATGATGACACACAGTTGCCAAAAAGACATGTTGTTAAGTCAACAAGTCAGGAGGAGGACCAGAGTGCGGAAAGAGGAAGACGAGGTAGTGGATGATGAAATCTCTGACTCAACCTGGGAAGGTGGCAAGTAGAGCAAGGACAGCAGTGCAAAGTTTGAGGGATCTGCAACACTGAGGCAATGGGATGGCCAGAGGGTGAAGGTGGGCAACCGTTCCCCAGAGCACCCACATGTATTAAGTTTCCCTCCCAAGGTTTAGGTGTTTCCCCAGGTTTTTTCAAGAAAGTACAGGTGACAAAAGAATGGTCATTTGCAACCTGTGCCATGCTGAGATCAGCGGGGGCCTGACCACTACCAGTCTGACTATCTCCAGCATGCTCAGGCACATGTCATCAAAGCACTCGACTAGGTGGTCCGAACACATGATTGCGCAATCAGTGTCTGCGGGTGACACCAATGCCTCTTGCCCTGTGCTACATGTTTGGTAATACCCTCTCCAGGACGCAGACGCAATTGCCTCCTGCCCTGCACCTGTCGCTGCAAATTAGCAACCACCATTAGCAACTATGTTCACTTCCTTTCCGTACCCCAGGTCTTGAAAGGAAAAAAGAAATACCCAGCCACCTAACCACAGGCCCAAACAGCATTAAATGGCCCCATTTCCAGACTGCTTACTCTGATAATGTTGCGGTTTAAGTTTGTGGGCACTGAGAGTTTCAGCAACCTGATGGTAGCGGCTGTCACTCAGTACACAGCCGTCATTATTTCTCCCAGTGTGGCATCCCAGCCATACACAAGCACATAAAATTACCCCTGCCCTGACCAATACAGTTATTGGGAAGGTCCACTTAATCACCAACACATGGACAAGTGCTTATGGCCAGGAATGATATATATCCCTGACAGCACACTGAGTGAACCTTGTGAAGGCCATCACCGAATCGGACCATTGGACGGCACACATTATACTGTGACGCCCTGGCCTATCAAGTCGTCATAAGGGTGCCGTTCAATCTGCCCTTCTGCATGGTACCCGCTCCTCCTTGGTTACGGGTCCTGTCAATTTGGTGTTGCTACCAACAGGTGTACATAAATCCTGAGGAACACTCTGCACCACACCCATCAACCACCCATTGGGCAGCCTGAGGGGAATAGGGACACCCAGATGGGGGATGGAAGAGGGAGGGCAGAGATGTCAGTAGTTGAGAGGAGTAGAGTTGAGCAGTGAGACAGCAGTGACAAGTCACGCTGTGGAGCTGGGCTCCTGTACCCATCCCAGGTGCCAGACGTTGGCCTAGCCAGAAGGAGCTGGAACCCCGGTCGCAGGGGGTAGTGACAGGGGGCACGGTGCTGCTACAAAGAGCAGGCCGGCTGCCTTGTGCTACAACCGGGCAGGGGCCAGCGCACAACAGGGTACGCGGACCCTAGGCTGGGAAGTAGCAGCCCAGTAATTCACCCGATGGGAACGGAGTCTTCAGGAACCGTTCCCCACCCTCTCCAGAATCGGGGTACTAGCGCAACGAGGGAGATAGGACTTCCCAAAATCGTCCAGTAAATCCCAAGCGTGAACCCTGAGAGCAGGCTCACCTTGCTAGCCACGCAGGTGAGCGGGACCCGAGTAGTCTTAGGCGAAAGAGATCCACCAAGTTACACACAGTACCAAGGGACAAGGCTTCAGACCAACCAGCAACACCAAAGGGGCACGGACCCAGCGTGCTCAACCAAGAGAAACAGAGCATTCAAGAGTTTGGTTTACCTGGTGTCAGCGTCAGTGATTTTGGACTGTGTGAGTACCCGATATCCCTTCACCCCCGACGAGTTCCCCACTCCATCCCATCACCGGGCCCCGGGACACCAGGCCCCTACCCATGGAGGGGTTAAACATCCTGCTGCTTTAACATCGTCACCGGGCTCCCCAACCTGCAGCTGTGGTCTCTCACATTACCACACACCGTGAGTGGCGTCACGAACATTATCCCATTCACCACCCAAAACACATTTCCCCCTTTTTATTTCCGAGGTAGCCACGCGACCCTGCCTTGTATCCGGAGACCCCTTGAGCCACTGCGGATCCGGGTCCGAGCAGCCCGTCGGCTGTCACGGGGGCGGCACACTACTGACACCTACAATAGAGAATCTTAGTTCCATCAGGATTTTCCTCACATCCTACACCAGTTTCTGCACCTCTTCCTCATTTTCCAACTCCAAATTATTGCGTCTATCAGTGGCAAGCTGGAGACAAAGCAGCACTGCCTCAATGAAGTGACAACATTCTCTGCTGAAACTAATTTCTTTAGGTGACTAACAGCACACTGCTGCAGAGTTGTTGAAATGTTTAACAGGCAAGACAGATCTGTTCACCACTGAATCTACAACCAAGAATAGTCATGTGTGATAATGGTCCTAAATTGGTGGCGGCTCCGAAGATTAGCAAGCTTGCACATGTACCATGTCTGGCCCAAGTGCTCAACTTAGTGGTTCTATGGTTTCTGAAAACCTAACCAGATTTGCCTGAGCAACATGTAAAGATTAGTGATGAGCGAGTACTAAAAAGCTCGGGTGCTCGAGGCTCGGGCCGAGCATCCCAAGATACTCGTGTACTCGGCCCGAGCACCGAGCCCAATGTTATCCTATGGGAGACCCGAGTATTTTTGTGAAATGACCACCGGCAGCATGTAGAAACCCTAAAAATGGCAAAAAAGTCTCAGAAGAGTGCTCAAATGACATGGCAACAGCATGGGGAAGACCCCTTGAAGCATTTATCACTCAAAAGTCACAGCTGTGAACAATTTTGTCTGCGTTTTACGCCATTTTTACGGACTCACCAGAAAACCTTCCAAAATGACACCAAAATGAATTTTCATGGCGGAAATGTTAAGGGCACATACCCAATAGTGAGATAGAGCTAATGTATGTTACTTTTTGAGATCAATACATGAAAGATTTTACGTAAAACATTGTGTGGCACTCCGATGTCCCTGAGAAGAGACGTACATAAAGGCCTCTGAGTCTAATGTGCCCATTTTGAGGAACTGAGTCTTTGTAGTATTTTCCTTTGCCAGGGCACTCCAAAATTGTGAGGTTCACCAATGACCCTGCATACAGACGTGCATGAGGGCCTGTAAACCTGAAGTGCCTATTGGAAGGAAGTGGGTCTATTGTAGTATAGCCCTTAGGCAGGGCAGCCAAAAATTGGGAGGCTCCACGTTGTCCCTGGATAGAGACGTGCATGAGGGCCTGTAAACCTGAAGTGCCCATTGGAAGGAAGTGGGTCTATTGTAGTATAGCCCTTAGGCAGGGCAGCCAAAAATTGGGAGGCTCCACGTTGTCCCTGGATAGAGACGTGCATGAGGGCCTGTAAACCTGAAGTGCCCATTGGAAGGAAGTGGGTCTATTGTAGTATAGCCCTTAGGCAGGGCAGCCAAAAATTGGGAGGCTCCACGTTGTCCCTGGATAGAGACGTGCATGAGGGCCTGTAAACCTGAAGTGCCCATTGGAAGGAAGTGGGTCTATTGTAGTATAGCCCTTAGGCAGGGCAGCCAAAAATTGGGAGGCTCCACGTTGTCCCTGGATAGAGACGTGCATGAGGGCCTGTAAACCTGAAGTGCCCATTGGAAGGAAGTGGGTCTATTGTAGTATAGCCCTTAGGCAGGGCAGCCAAAAATTGGGAGGCTCCACGTTGTCCCTGGATAGAGACGTGCATGAGGGCCTGTAAACCTGAAGTGCCCATTGGAAGGAAGTGGGTCTATTGTAGTATAGCCCTTAGGCAGGGCAGCCAAAAATTGGGAGGCTCCACGTTGTCCCTGGATAGAGACGTGCATGAGGGCCTGTAAACCTGACGTGCCCATTGGAAGGAAGTGGGTCTATTGTAGTATAGCCCTTAGGCAGGGCAGCCAAAAATTGGGAGGCTCCACGTTGTCCCTGGATAGAGACGTGCAAGAGGGCCTGTAAACCTGAAGTGCCCATTGGAAGGAAGTGGGTCTATTGTAGTATAGCCCTTAGGCAGGGCAGCCAAAAATTGGGAGGCTCCACGTTGTCCCTGGATAGAGACGTGCATGAGGGCCTGTAAACCTGAAGTGCCCATTGGAAGGAAGTGGGTCTATTGTAGTATAGCCCTTAGGCAGGGCAGCCAAAAATTGGGAGGCTCCACGTTGTCCCTGGATAGAGACGTGCAAGAGGGCCTGTAAACCTGAAGTGCCCATTGGAAGGAAGTGGGTCTATTGTAGTATAGCCCTTAGGCAGGGCAGCCAAAAATTGGGAGGCTCCACGTTGTCCCTGGATAGAGACGTGCATGAGGGCCTGTAAACCTGAAGTGCCCATTGGAAGGAAGTGGGTCTATTGTAGTATAGCCCTTAGGCAGGGCAGCCAAAAATTGGGAGGCTCCACGTTGTCCCTGGATAGAGACGTGCATGAGGGCCTGTAAACCTGAAGTGCCCATTGGAAGGAAGTGGGTCTATTGTAGTATAGCCCTTAGGCAGGGCAGCCAAAAATTGGGAGGCTCCACGTTGTCCCTGGATAGAGACGTGCAAGAGGGCCTGTAAACCTGAAGTGCCCATTGGAAGGAAGTGGGTCTATTGTAGTATAGCCCTTAGGCAGGGCAGCCAAAAATTGGGAGGCTCCACATTGTCCCTGGATAGAGACGTGCATGAGGGCCTGTAAACCTGAAGTGCCCATTGGAAGGAAGTGGGTCTATTGTAGTATAGCCCTTAGGCAGGGCAGCCAAAAATTGGGAGGCTCCACGTTGTCCCTGGATAGAGACGTGCATGAGGGCCTGTAAACCTGAAGTGCCCATTGGAAGGAAGTGGGTCTATTGTAGTATAGCCCTTAGGCAGGGCAGCCAAAAATTGGGAGGCTCCACGTTGTCCCTGGATAGAGACGTGCATGAGGGCCTGTAAACCTGACGTGCCCATTGGAAGGAAGTGGGTCTATTGTAGTATAGCCCTTAGGCAGGGCAGCCAAAAATTGGGAGGCTCCACGTTGTCCCTGGATAGAGACGTGCAAGAGGGCCTGTAAACCTGAAGTGCCCATTGGAAGGAAGTGGGTCTATTGTAGTATAGCCCTTAGGCAGGGCAGCCAAAAATTGGGAGGCTCCACGTTGTCCCTGGATAGAGACGTGCATGAGGGCCTGTAAACCTGAAGTGCCCATTGGAAGGAAGTGGGTCTATTGTAGTATAGCCCTTAGGCAGGGCAGCCAAAAATTGGGAGGCTCCACGTTGTCCCTGGATAGAGACGTGCATGAGGGCCTCAAAACATTGTTCCCATTGCAAAGGAGCGGGTCTCCTGTCGTTGTAATGTCCATTCTGCAAAGAATGGGCGAAAAAATTTACCACTGGGGGTATACCTGAAACAAAGGCCTAACTCTTGTAACGGTCATCATGGTGGCGCATGAGGAGAAGGAGGAGCAGTCCAGCGATTATCCAAAGTCCAGAAGTGTGTACCCATGGGTGACTGGAGGTACATGGCAAATTCCCGTTACAAACTTTAAATTGCTGGTGGTGTGGTGAAGTCTGGCCCAATCCAACCCTTGTTTATCTTGATCAGAGTCAGCCTATCAGCATTTTCAGTTGACAGGCGGGTGCGTTTATCTGTAATGATTCCACCTGCGGCACTAAAAACACGCTCTGACAAAACGCTAGCGGCAGGGCAGGCCAGGACTTCCAAGGCGTAGAGAGCCAATTCATGCCACGTGTCCACCTTGGATACCCAATAATTGTAAGGCACAGAGGAATGTCGGAGTACAGTTGTTCGATCTGCAAGGTACTCCTTGAGCATCTGGGCAAACTTAGGATTTCTTGTGGCACTACCCCGCACCTCAGGGGCTGTGGTACGTGAGGGGCTGAGAAAACTGTCCCACATCTTAAAGACTGTTCCCCTACCTCTGGCGGATTGGACTTGTGCCTCTCTCGGCTGTACGCCTTGGTTGTCCACTGATTCCTGACCTATGCCGCTAGCGTTTTGTGAGGGGGAATGCTTTGCCTACTTCCGTGACTATGGCCTTCCGGAACTGCTGCATTTTGGTTGACCTCTCCGCCTCGGGAATAAGAGACATAAAGTTCTCCTTGTAGCGTGGGTCTAACAGTGTTACCAACCAGTAATGATTGTCGGCCAAGATGTTCTTAACGCGAGGGTCACGAGACAGGCAGCTTACCATAAAGTCAGCCATGTGCGCCAGACTCTTAAGAGCCAGGACTTCAGTAGCCTGACCAACACGATGACTGAACATGCTGTCCTCCTCCTCCTCCTCCTCCTCATCTACCCTGTCCTCTGGCCAGCCACACTGAACCGAGGATATGACTGGTGTGCATGTCATATCCTCAATTTGGCCGGAGATTTGCTCCATGTCTTCATCCTCCTCCTCGTCATAGTCCTCCACTGCACGTTGTGATGAGACGAGGCTGGGCTGTGTGTTATCACCCACACCCACTACTGTTTCTTGCTGCAACTCATCGCGCTCCGCCTGCAATGCATCATGTTTGGTTTTGAGCAGAGACCGTTTTAGAAGGCAGAGTAGCGGTATGGTGACGCTAATAATGGCGTCATCACCACTCACCATCTTGGTGGAGTCCTCAAAGTTTTGGAGGATGGTACATAGGTCGGACATCCATCTCCACTCCTCAGGTGTTATGTGTGGAGTTTGACCCATTTCCCGACGGCTTAGGTGATGCAGGTACTCAACAACTGCCCTCTTCTGCCCTCTTCTGCTCACATATCCTGACCAACATGTGCAGAGTTGAATTCCAACGCGTGGGGACATCACACACCAGTCTGTGAGCCGGAAGATGCAAACGGCGCTGAAGCAGTAGGTGACTTTCGAAAATGTGCAGACAGGCGGCGAACTTTTACCAGCAGATCAGACAGCTCTGGGTATGACTTTAGAAACCGCTGAACCACGAGGTTGAGCACATGGGCCACGCATGGAACATGTGTCAGCTGGCCTCGCCTCAAAGCTGCCACCAGGTTCCGGCCATTGTCACACAGGACCTTTCCTGGCTTTAGGTTCAGAGGTGTGAGCCAGTGATCTGCCTGCTGTTTCAGAGCTGTCCACACCTCTTCTGCATTGTGGGGTTTGTCACCTATGCAGATTAGCTTCAGCACAGCCTGTTGCCGCTTCGCCGAGGCAGTGCTGCAGTGCTTCCAGCTTGGGACTGGTGTGGAGGGTACAGTGGATGAGGATGCGCAGGAGGAGGAGGCTGAAGAGCATGACATTCCGGAGCTGTAGAGTGTGGGTGAAACACTGACTGAGGTAGGGCCTGCAAACCTTGGTGTGGGAAGGACGTGTTCCGTCCCTCGCTCAGACTGGGTCCCAGCTTCCACAATATTAACCCAGTGTGCCGTCAACGAGATGTAGCGGCCTTGCCCACAAGCACTTGTCCACGTGTCTATGGTTAGGTGGACTTTGGGTGAAACAGCGTTGTTCAGGGCACGTGTGATGTTTTGTGACACGTGGTTATGCAACGCGGGGACGGCACACCGGGAGAAATAGTGGCGGCTGGGGACCGAGTAACGTGGGACAGCTGCCGCCATCAGGTCGCGGAATGCTTCTGTCTCCACCAGCCTAAAAGGCAACATTTCCAGCGCAAGCAGTCGCGAAATGTTAGCATTTAGAACTGTGGCATGTGGGGTGTTGGCAGTGTATTTGCGCCTGCGTTCAAAGGTTTGCTGAATGGATAACTGAACGCTGCGCTGGGACAAGGACGTGCTTGATGATGGTGTTATTTCTGCGTAGGCAACTGCAGGTGCAGGACCGGAGGAGGCTTGTTCGCAGGCAGCATGGACAGGGGATTGGCTCGCATGCACAACCAGCGAAGACGTAGCAGTGACATCAGCAAGCACTGCTCCTCGACTCTGTTGTACTTCCCACAAAGTCGGGTGCTTGGCTGACATGTGCCTGATCATGCTGGTGGTGGTCAGGCTGCTAGTTTTGGTACCCCTGCTGATGCTGGCACGGCAGGTGTTACAAATGGCCTTTTTAGAATCATCTGGAGCCAACTTAAAAAACTGCCAGACTCGGGAAGACCTAACATTTGTACAGGCACCTTGTGTCGTGTTGTTGTTCCGGGGAACGGTTGCCTGACTTCTGCCTGGAGCCACCACCCTGCTTCTTACTGCCTGTTGGGATGCTACACCTCCCTCCCCCTGTGCACTGCTGTCCTCGCTCTGCATATCCTCCTGCCAGGTTGGGTCAGTTACTGGATCATCCACCACATCGTCTTCCTCTTCCGCACCCTGCTCCTCCTCCTGACTTCCTGACAATTGTGTCTCATCCTCGTCCACCCCTTGTTGAGACACGTTGCCAACTTCGTGAGAACGTGGCTGCTCAAATATTTGGCCATCTGTACATACGATCTCCTCATGACCCACTTCAACATTAGCTGGCGAGAGGCCAGAATGTGCGAATGGAAACGTGAACAGCTCTTCCGAGTGTCCAAGTGTGGGATCATTAATGTCCGAGGACGTGTACTCAGCCTTGTGGTAGGAAGGAGGATCAGGTTCTGAAATGTGTGGTGCAGTATCACGGCTACTGACACTTGAACGTGTGGAAGACAGAGTGTTTGTGGTGGTGCCAATCTGACTGGAAGCATTATCCGCTATCCAACTAACAACCTGTTGACACTGGTCTTGGTTCAAGAGCGGTGTACTGCTGCGGTCCCCAAGAATTTGGGACAGGACGTGCGAGCGACTAGATGTGGCCCTTTGTTGTGGCGAAATTAGAGCTTGCCCACGACCTCGGCCTCTGCCTGCACCACCATCACGTCCACTTCCTTGTTCCTTGCCAACGCCCTTGCGCATTTTGCAATGCTGTGCTGACGTGTATTCACTAGACTTGGGCGTTATATCCAAGTTTGTGCAAATCGTGCACCTGTACGCTGCCACCGACAGGCACACACGTGCGGTTTTTAAATGCAAGCACGGACGCACTAAGAACCTAACAGGTTTTAGGAGCAAAAATTAATGAGAACTCTGACACTATCAGCCACTGCTGACTGACGTGTATTATGCACTACACTTGTGCGTTATATAATAGTTTGGTAAAAACGCACACAAGTGCACCTGTACGCTGCCACCGACAGGCACACACGTGCGGTTTTTAAATGCAAGCACGGACGCACTAAGAACCTAACAGGTTTTTAGGAGCAAAAATTACTGAGAAGTCTGACACTATCTGGACTGTTTTAGACTGTGTACACCAGCCCCAGATATGATGAAGGCTGGTATACGGTCACCACTAGGAATGGCTATATACCCTGCCTGCCTGCCTGTATACTGCTACAATAGTCCTAACAAGGACTCTTCTGGTCACTAGCCTGTATTCCGACCTGTCTATACCCTGCCTGTATACAGCAACAATAGTCCTGAGAAGGACTCTGCTACTGTACTCCGACCTGGCTATACCCTGCCTGCCTGTATACAACTACAATAGTCCTGAGAAGGACTTTTGGTCACACTGTTTGCAGCCCTGCTACGGAAATAGCTATAAAGGGCCGCAAACCTTTCCCTGAAGCAGCGACACTCTCCCTGCACTGACTGTCTGGATGGCTGTGAGCAGAGCACAGCGCGCCGGCCGGTATAAAGGCTCGGTCACGCTGTGCGGGCCGGCCAATCACTGCAATTCCACAACTAACAGGGCTGTGGCATTGCAGTGGTCTGCCAGCCAATCCCTGCATGAGGGCTGGCTCTCAAAAGAGCGCCAACATGCAGGGATGAAGACCACGAGTACAGCACGAGTATCGCGAGATTACTCGGTCCCCGCCGAGTAGCCCGAGTACAGTGATACTCGTGCGAGTACCGAGTAGTAACAAGCATGCTCGCTCATCACTAGTAAAGATACGCCACTTGTGCACCCATTTCTGCAAGTCAACTACAGCTGCCGCAGGACTGGCAGCGCTTGCAAGTTCCAGCTCAAAAACTGATGTCCCCATGCACTGGAACTCCATATTACAAATGTTGTTGTTCAGCGTAGATGGCCTGATGAGGAGGAGGAGGAGAGGGAGGGGGAGATGGAAAGTCATTCTCCTGGTGGGGACAGGGAAGTCTTGCCTGTTGAGAGTCTGGCACACATGGCTGACTTTATGTTCTTCTGTCTTTCCTGATTGATTGCTCTCCGTGAGAGAAACAAAATTAAAATTTTGTAGTTGTGATACCTTTTATCACAACTACAAAATTTTAATTTTGTTTCTCTCACGGAGAGCAATCAATCATTTTTCAACTGGCTAACACGGTACCAAAACCTTTTTCTTTTAACTCTGTCTTTCCTGTGACCCGTACATTATACGCTTTTGGGCAAACAATGATTAATGGTGGTTCACCCATCACAATAAGAAGAACTTTCCATCTATCCTTCCTGCAGTGGCTAGGGCTAGGAACAGGAACATGGTGCAATACCAGAAGGCCCTAGTTGAACAATTAGTACAAAAATTCTCATCTAACATCACTGGTGGCTGAGGTCATAGTTCCATTGACAACCATGAAGTAGAGACGAGGGAGACACACACCAGGTCCAGCAGAGGCAGGGAAACACTGTCAAGGGTCTAAGAAGCTTCTTAACAATCAGCACTTACAAGTTAATTCTTCTTATTTGTAATTTATTTTCATTTCCATATTTTCAAAAGAGCAATATACTTCTTAAACATTGTGTCTGCCAATCCATTACTTGTGCACCACAAAAAGAAGGAGTGACTGCCTGGAATATTGGTGTGAAGACTATCAAAAGTTTGGGACAGTTTCATTAGACCCTGATGCATGGAGTACTCTGACAAGGAGGGAAAAGTTTCGGAAGATGATGAAGGAGTATCTAGCTGACCATACTGGTATTCTCCATGATTCCTCTGTGCCATATAACTATTGGGTATCCAAGCTGTACACATAGCATGAACTGTCCTTCTATACCTTGGAGGTGTTGGCTTGCCCTGCCACTAGCATTTTGTCAGTGCCGCGGAGGCATAATAACTGATAGGTGCATCCAGGCTCGGTCTGGCCAGCCGGGGTACTGGGGAATCCCCCGGTAGGCCTCGGGCCCTCAGTGGGCCCCTGTGCCTTAATTAGTGGGGAGCTGTGTACAGCGCCGCGGGGCCGCCGGTTTTTCACGTCCGGCGTTATGTGCGGCAGACTGGGCAGGGCCCCGATGCTCTGATGGGCCCCCCTCCCACGCTCTTAGGGCCCCCCAGCCTTTCAATTACAAACTGCAGCAATAGCACAAGTTCTGTACTATCGTTGCAGTTTTTGCGGGTGCAGAAGGACCTGTGGTGACATCACAGACAGTCATGTGCCTCACCGTAGGTCCTGCACCGCGCGCTATTCAAATGTACGTGCATCCTTCAGACGCGCGTACATGTGAACAGTGCGGCCGGTGACAGGAGGCTGAGGAGCTGCTCAGCCCCGCTCCGACACAGCGGCCGTCTGTTAGGGCCAGGTGGACGGGCAGACCCAGGAGGTGGATCTACTGGGCCGAACTCCTTGATGATGGTAAGGGGTCCGGTAGCTGGAGCACTACAGGTAACAGGACAGTCCGAGCACACGAGTATAATGGTGAAGTCCCTGGGACCACGGAGTCACTGATGGTAGTCCGGGTGACGGAGCTCAGGTTCGGAAGCCGAGATGATGTCATGCGGAGTCCGGAACCGTTGGAGCGAGATGACGGGTCACCGCAGGGATCAGAGATGGTACGAACGGTCAGGATGGCAGATAGACAGCGTTCGGTGTTCGGGATTCGGCAGGACCGGATGGCAAGACAGGATCGGCTCTAGAAGAGAGAGAGGTGAGTATCTCACAGGAACACAAGGAGACCTGACTCCTAGCTTGGGAAACACGAAGAACAGGCCCCGCCCACTTGGACACTAAACCCCTTTATACCCTGTACCTGTGTGCTTCATTTCCTGTCAGTGGACGCTGGCCCTTTAAGAAAGGGTCAATGACCGCGCGCGCGCCCTAATGCGCATGCGCGCGGCCCGGGTGCCAGAAGCCAGAGCAGGAAGCTGAGATGAGGAAGCAGCAGAGCCGGGCTGGGGCTGGGAAACCGACGGGCGCCGGGAGCGGGGACCAGGAGGCCTGGGGAGTGCAGGACATGGCGGCTGGAGAGCGGGGAGCGTGGCAGGTGAGCCGGGGATCAGAGCAGGGGACCCGTGGAGCGTGACAGTACCCCCCCCCCCACACCCCCTTCCCCGCAACCGGGACAGGAAGGCACGGATCAGAGGAGTGCCCACATTCTCCCGGGGCTCCCAGGACCTATCCTCAGGACCATACCCTGCCCAGTCCACCAGGAAGAACTGTCGACCCCGTACGGTCTTCATGGCCACGATATCCCTTACCGCATAGATGTCGTCATCGGCAATAGGAGGAGGAGCCGAACTGGCAGCAGCGGAGAAGGGACCAAGGACAACCGGCTTGAGCAGGGAGACGTGGAAGGAATTGGGTATCCTCTTCGTGACTGGGAGCTGCAGCTTGTAGGAGACCTCATTGATCTTGCTGAGGACTTTAAACGGCCCGATGTAGCGAGGTCCCAGCTTGTAGGATGGTATCTTCAATCGGACGTACTTGGAAGCAAGCCAGACAAGATCTCCAGGAGAGAAACACGGAGGGTCCAGACGTCTCTTGTCTGCGTGTCTCTTCATCCGCAGGGAGGCACGTGCAAGGGACGCCTTAACAGAGTCCCAAATGGTTGTAAAGTCACGGGCTACAGCATCAGCAGCAGGGACATCCGAGGAAGAGGATACAGGCAATGGGACAGTAGGCTGAAATCCGTAAACGACATGGAAGGGAGAGCTGGAGGAGGACTCACTGACGTGGTGATTATGGGAGAATTCAGCCCAAGGAAGAAGCGTGGACCAGTCGTCATGATGGGCGTTGACGTAGTGACGTAAGAAGGAGGTCAATATCTGATTGACCCGTTCCACTTGGCCGTTCGACTGAGGATGGTAGGCTGAAGAAAAGTCCAGAGTCACTCCCAGATGTTTGCAGAGAGCCCTCCAGAAGCGGGAGGTGAACTGAGTTCCTCTGTCGGACACAATGTGTGATGGAAAGCCATGCAAGCGGAAGATGTGATGTATATAGGCGTCCGCGAGTTCCTGGGCAGAGGGCAGTCCAGCCATAGGGACGAAATGAGCCATTTTAGAGAACCGATCCACCACGACCCATATGACTGTGTGTCCGGAGGACAATGGCAAGTCTGTAATAAAGTCCATCGCAATGTGTTGCCACGGAACTGAGGGTATAGGCAGAGGCAGAAGACGGCCATATGGCAGGTGTTTGGCCGTCTTGTTCCTGGCACAAGAGGAGCAGGCAGAGACAAAAGAGGCGACGTCCGTGCGAAGGGATGGCCACCAATAATGACGTACAATCGCACTCCAAGTTCTCTTCTGACCAGCATGACCGGCTGTTTTCGAGGCATGGCCCCAGTGTAACACTTTTTGCCTGTCAGTCTCAGAGACATAGGTCTTCCCGGGCGGTATCTGGGCCAGGGTGACAGGGGCCACCGGAATGATTTTACTAGGACAGATGATGGGTTGGGATGTCTCCTCCTCCTGCTCCATGGGCATGAAAGACCTGGACAAGGCATCAGCGCGTACATTCTTGTCCGCGGGTCGGAAATGGAGCTGGAAATCGAATCTGGCAAAGAACAAGGACCACCTGGCTTGCCGTGGGTTCAGTCGCTGAGCAGACCGCAGGTATTCCAGGTTCTTGTGGTCCGTGTAAATAATAACGGGGTACACTGCTCCTTCCAGAAGGTAGCGCCATTCTTCCAGAGCCAGTTTGACTGCCAATAGCTCTCGGTCACCGATGGTGTAGTTGCGTTCGGGCGCTGAGAAGCTCTTGGAGAAGAAACCGCAAGTCACCATCTTCCCGGAGGAGGACTTCTGCATGAGCACTGCTCCGGCTCCCGAGGAGGAGGCATCCACCTCCAAGGTGAACTGGCGGTTTAACTCCGGACGGTGGAGTACAGGAGAGGAGGCAAATGCCCGCTTCAGAGAGCCAAACGCGGCGTCGGCCGCAGGTGACCAATCCTTTGGATTAGCCCCCTTCTTGGTCAAGGCGGAGAGAGGAGCAGTCAGAGCAGAGAAATGAGGGATGAACTGGCGGTAATAGTTGGCGAATCCCAGAAAGCGTTGGATTGCCTTCAGTCCAGAAGGAGGAGGCCAGTTGAGAATGGAGGAGACCTTCTTCGGATCCATCTGCAGTCCGGTATCGGAGATGAGGTAACCCAGGAAGGGGAGAGAAGACTGGTCGAAGACACACTTCTCATACTTGGCGTACAGACGATTCTCTCTCAGTCTTTGTAGAACCAGCTGCACGTTCTCTCTGTGGGTCTGGAGGTCCGGAGAGAAGACAAGGATATCATTCAGATACACCACCACACAGACGTAGAGAAGGTTCCGGAAAACGTCGTTCACCAATTCTTGAAAGACCGCTGGTGCGTTACACAGGCCGAAGGGCATCACGCAGTATTCATAGTGCCCATGGCGAGTATTGAACGCGGTCTTCCATTCGTCCCCAGAGCGGATGCGGACCAGGTTGTAGGCACCCCGAAGATCCAACTTGGTGAACACACGAGCTCCTCTAAGCCGATCAAACAATTCGGGGATGAGCGGCAGGGGGTACTTGTTTTTCACGGTGATTTGGTTCAATCCCCGGTAGTCTATGCATGGGCGTAAGTCGCCTTCTTTCTTCTTCACGAAGAAGAAACCTGCTCCAGCAGGAGAGGAGGATCTCCGAATGAATCCCCTTGCCAGGCTCTCTGTGATGTAAGTAGACATGGCCCTTGTTTCGGCTGGAGACAGTGGATATATCCGTCCTCGAGGTGGTATAGTTCCCGGGAGCAGGTCGATGGCACAATCGTAAGGACGATGTGGCGGAAGTACCTCTGACTCCTTTTTATCAAAGACGTCCGCGAAGGACCAGTAGGCCGAGGGCAGTCCCGGTAGGGACTATGGAACCGGAGGTCGCCGGATGGGTTGTATGGTCTTCAGACAGTTCTCATGGCAAGAAGAGCCCCATCGGGTGATTTCACCAGTGCCCCAGCTGACGGATGGTTCGTGCGTCCGTTACCAGGGAAGTCCCAGCAGGATTTGATGGGACATGTGTGGGAGGACGTAGAGAGCGATGTTCTCGGTGTGCAGGGCACCGATACGCAGTTCGACCGGCTTGGTGATCCAGGAGATGGTGTCAGAGAGGGGTCTCCCATCCACAGAGGCAATTACTAGGGGTTTGTTGAGTGGAGTAACAGGCACCTGGTACTTGTCCACCGTGGCCTGCTGGATGAAATTGCCTGCTGCCCCAGAATCGAGGTATGCCTCAGCCGTGAACCGCGTCTCTCCCGTTGTCACTTGCACAGTCCATGTAACCGGGTCTGAGAGAGTCCCAGCACCTAGGGTGGCCTCTCCTACCAACCCTAGGCTTTGGAGTTTCCCGGCCTCTCTGGACAGGAGCGTAGCAGGTGTGTGCCCTCTCCGCAGTAGAAGCAGAGGCCCTTGGCGAGCCGCTCTGCTCGACGTTGTTCAGACTGCCGCACGCGGTCGATCTGCATGGGCTCGTGGACGGAGACACCAGATGCCGTTGACTGGAGTACGGCGGGCTTCTGCGGAGGAGAGGAATGCCGTACTGGACGTCTCTCACGGGACACCTCTTTGGATCGCTCCTGAAAGCGAATGTCCACTCGAGTCGCTAGGGTAATCAGGGCATCCAGGGTGGACGGTACGTCACGACCAGCCAGCTCGTCTTTAATTCGACCCGAGAGTCCTTCCCAGAAGGCGGCGGTTAGGGCCTCGTTGTTCCACCCGAGTTCCGATGCCAAGGTGCGAAAACGGATGGCGTATTGACCCACCGTCAGAGTCCCCTGACGTAACCGGAGAAGAGATGAGGCAGACGCGGAGGCGCGTCCGGGCTCGTCAAAGGTGCCACGAAAAGCCTGCAGGAACTCTTGGATGTTCTTGGTCACCGGATCCTCCTTTTCCCACAAGGGGTTCATCCACGCCAGTGCCTCACCCTCTAGATGGGACATGATGAAGGCGACCTTGGCTTGGTCGGAGGCAAACAAATGCGGCAGCTGCGTGAAATGGAGGGAGCATTGGTTTAGGAATCCCCTGCAGGTCTTGGGATCTCCGGCGTACCGGGGTGGTGAGGCCAAACGAAGTCTGGAAGCATCCGAAGAGGCTGCCACGAGAGCTGGAGCCGTGGATTGACTAGTGGAAGCCCGAGATGCTGAAGATGTCACTGACGCTTGTAGCGTGTTCAGGCGGGCGTCCACAGAAGACATGAATTGCAGCATGCGGGTCTGAGTCTCACGCTGGCGTGAGAGTTCCTCCTGTAAGGCTGCTAGTGCTGCAGCGGGATCCATGGCCTGTTCTTACTGTTAGGGCCAGGTGGACGGGCAGACCCAGGAGGTGGATCCACTGGGCCGAACTCCTTGATGATGGTAAGGGGTCCGGTAGCTGGAGCACTACAGGTAACAGGACAGTCCGAGCACACGAGTATAATGGTGAAGTCCCTGGGACCACGGAGTCACTGATGGTAGTCCGGGTGACGGAGCTCAGGTTCGGAAGCCGAGATGATGTCATGCGGAGTCCGGAACCGTTGGAGCGAGATGACGGGTCACCGCAGGGATCAGAGATGGTACGAACGGTCAGGATGGCAGATAGACAGCGTTCGGTGTTCGGGATTCGGCAGGACCGGATGGCAAGACAGGATCGGCTCTAGAAGAGAGAGAGGTGAGTATCTCACAGGAACACAAGGAGACCTGACTCCTAGCTTGGGAAACACGAAGAACAGGCCCCGCCCACTTGGACACTAAACCCCTTTATACCCTGTACCTGTGTGCTTCATTTCCTGTCAGTGGACGCTGGCCCTTTAAGAAAGGGTCAATGACCGCGCGCGCGCCCTAATGCGCATGCGCGCGGCCCGGGTGCCAGAAGCCAGAGCAGGAAGCTGAGATGAGGAAGCAGCAGAGCCGGGCTGGGGCTGGGAAACCGACGGGCGCCGGGAGCGGGGACCAGGAGGCCTGGGGAGTGCAGGACATGGCGGCTGGAGAGCGGGGCGCGTGGCAGGTGAGCCGGGGATCAGAGCAGGGGACATTATCAGTGTCATTATCCTGTACCCCCAGTGTCAGTGTCATTATCCTGTACCCCCAGTGTCAGTGTCATTATCCTGTACCCCCAGTGTCAGTGTCATTATCCTGTACCCCCAGTGTCAGTGTCATTATCCTGTACCCCGGGGGCAGTGTCATTATCCTGTACCCCCAGTGTCAGTGTCATTATCCTGTACCCCCAGTGTCAGTGGCATTATCCTGTACCCCCAATGTCAGTGGCATTATCCTGTACCTCCAGTGTCATTATCCTGTACCCCCAGTTTCAGTGTCATTATCCTGTACCCCAAGTGTCAGTGACATTATCCTGTACCCCCAGTGTTATTATCCTGTACCCCAGTGTCAGTGTCATTATCCTGTACCCCAAGTGTCAGTGACATTATCCTGTACCCCAAGTGTCAGTGACATTATCCTGTACCCCCAGTGTCAGTGTCATTATCCTGTACCTCCAGTGTCAGTGTCATTATCCTGTACCCCCAGTGTCAGTGTCATTATCCTGTACCTCCAGTGTCAGTGTCATTATCCTGTACCTCCAGTGTCAGTGTCATTATCCTGTACTTCCAGTGTCAGTGTCATTATCCTGTACCCCCAGTGTCAGTGTCATTATCCTGTACCCCCAGTGTCAGTGTCATTATCCTGTACCCCCAGTGTCAGTGTCATTATCCTGTACCCCCAGTGTCATTATCATTATCCTGTACCCCCATTGTCAGTGTCATTATCCTGTACCCCCAGTGTGATTATCATTATCCTGTACCCCCAGTGTCAGTGTCATTATCCTGTACTCCCAGTGTCAGTGTCATTATCCTGTACCTCCAGTGTCAGTGTCATTATCATGTAACCCCAGTGTCAGTGTTATTATCCTGTACCCCCAGTGTCAGTGTCATTATCCTGTACCCCCAGTGTCATTATCCTGTACCTCCAGTGTCAGTGTCATTATCCTGTACCCCCAGTGTCAGTGTTATTATCCTGTTCCCCCAGTGTCAGTGTCATTATCCTGTACCCCGAGTGTCATTATCCTGTACCTCCAGTGTCAGTGTCATTATCCTGTACCCCCAGTGTCAGTGTCATTATCCTGTACCCCCAGTGTCAGTGTCGTTATCCTGTACCCCCAGTGTCAGTGTAATTATCTTAGGCCATATGTAATTACTTTTCAGGGGGCCTCTATATGTGATGATAGTACAAGAGGAGCTTCACTATAAATACTGTACATATAAAAAAAAAACAAAAAAAAACCTGATATGTCTATAGAGCAGTGTTGTCAGAATACACAGGACTAGAGAAGGGTTTATCCAACATGTAACACTAGTTTGGAAACCATAGTGAAGACAAATATTCACCAGAGTCTCCAAATGGAAAAGTGTATTGGGTGGTAATGCTTCACACCACCACATACTGACTCTTAGGGTATGTGCCCACGATCAGGACTCACTGTGTTCTGCATGGAGCGGGTCCTGACCTGCGGGGCTGCGAGTCTCCGCCGCAGGAGACCGCAGCTGTCAGTACCCACAATCAGGCTTCAGTGCGCTGCGGTCTTTCAGTTGTGTTCTCCATACGGAGGAGCATGCGATTACGCAGCAAACAATTGACATGCTGCGGTCTAGAAAGAAGATCCGCAGGTCAGTTTTTGCTGCGGAAAAAAGAAGCACATTGGGCATGGGATTTCTAGAAATCCATCCACTGTGCTTGTGTCGCGGGCGGAGGAGGGGACGCTGCGCTCACCCACTGCTCGGGTCCGGCTACTGCTGCTGCTCCTGCTCGGTGGTGACTCGAGCGGTGGGCCGGATCCCGGGGACTCGAGCGGCGTTCCTCGCCCGTGAGTGAAAGGGGGTGGTTTGGTTTAGGGATATTGTCCGTGACGCCACCCACGGTTGTGGTGAGATTGGTGACACCACCGCTGCTCTGGACGGGGATCCCGGAAGCGATGACAGGGAGCAGCTTGGATGTTGGTTCTCCCCTCCGTGGGTAGGGGGTTGGTCGTCCCGGGGCCCGGTGAGGGGTAAGGATGGATGGTAGGCAGGTTACGGGGCCTGGTGAGGTGCAGGGTCGCGGGGGCAGCGCTGTACCGCACGGCACGGTGGTACTCACTCAGCCAATGACGAATGCAAAGTCTCCGGTAAAACAAACGGCTGCATGGACGGGTCCCACAGATGGCTGCGGTGTTTCTCCTCCCGGCAGGTTGATGGTGACTGCCTTTCCCTGCACCTGTGTAGTGTGTACGGTTCCAATGGGTTCCCACCGGTAACCCGCTCCCCAGCTTGGATGGGTGCTGAAGGAGCCCCTTTTGCCCGCAGGCTCTGGCCCTAGGATCTTTAGCCTTGGCGGTGACTGTGTTTCCCTCTACGGTTTGAGCGGTTGCCTTCAATCGGGTCTTGACTGCTGGGAAACCCCGGAGGTTCCCTTCGCTAACGGATTTGACAAATTCAACGGCGACTCCTAGCCTTGTCGGGGTCCGTAAGCCCTGCCGGATGGTGCTGGCTTCTCTTTGTTCACCGGTCCGGTACCGCCGGGGTACCGCCGGGGTACCGCCGGGCCACCGCCCATTCCACGGTCCTTACGGCTCACTCTAATCGGCCTCTCCTGCAGACGGTCACCACCGTCTGCCAACCTTGCTGTACTGTCCGGGCCACACACCCGGACCGCCTTCAGTTTGCTCCTCTACCACTTTACTTCCTCTCACTTCCACCTCCAACTCTCAACTCCTAAACTCAACTGCCTTCCTTTTCCCGCCTCCAGGACTGTGAACTCCTCGGTGGGCGGGACCAACCGCCTGGCCCACCCCCTGGTGTGGACATCAGCCCCTGGAGGAAGGCAACAAGGATTTTGTGTTTGGCTTTGGTGTGCCTAACCGGGGTGTGGGGTGTGTTGGTGTTGTTCTGTGACGACCTGGCTTGTCCAGGGCGCCACATTCCCCCTTAGTAAAATGCAGACCGTCCTCGGGCTGCCCGTCCATCACCGGTTTTATTTTAACTGTAAAGATAAAATGGTAAAACATGTAAAACAAGAATTTTGCATTCTTCCCACATCGGGAGGCACATTTCTTAAACGTTTCTAACAGTTGTCTTTATTAACGGTACGGCTTCCGCTCTCTCCCACCCAAGCAACCTGGCCCTGATGCTGCCCATAAGCAAATGGGCAGCACCCCTTGACCCCAGTCCAGCACCAAGTTGCCCGAGCGGGTTCTGTCCCTTTCAGGGGACCCGCGTCCATGGGGACCCCTGAACCTCCCGGAGGATCGCCACCGGTTAGGGTAGTGGCGGGCCTGGGCCATCCCTTTCCTCCAGGCCCATCCTCCCAAATCTGCCTCTCCGGAGGCGGTCACGGTATCAAGCCAACATTTTCTATTTACATACCACAAGTTCATGGTTGCCCTGCTAGTTCTCGGGCTTGTCCGTAGCAGTTTCTACCCATCGGTTTGCATACAGTCCCCACGGGGACAACAGTTGCCAGCAACGACCGGTTCAATCAGGTTAGTTAATCAGGTGAACTTTCGGTTAATTATTCTTATCATTCACAAACTTTCAAACTGGTGGTCCCAACGGGGACAACTTGCAGCGGAGCTCCGCTGACTTTGGAGTGGCTACCACTGCAGGGGGTCGGCCCACTCGGGGACCGGTCGGTACATCTGGTTCTCTTTCCACAGACAGTTCAGTCCAGAACCACTGATGGTTGTTAAGAACGGTGGCGGGGGCAGCGTGGTCGGAACCCCCTCCTCCATCAGCGACATTCTCTCTGGACCTCCGGCTGCGGTGCCGGTCCCCGGCTCCCATGCAATCAGTGCTAATTCTGGGGTTTGGGTGGACTGGTCGCGACGCGGCACGGCCACAGCGGCCCCTTGCTCACGAGCCCCCACTACGGCAACCATCCTGCGCATCTCTGCCTTCCAGTCCAGCAGCTGCTGCAGGCTCTGCGCCCTCACCTTCAAGCAGAACCGGCCCAGCTCCCGCTCCAGCCACGCAGCGGTCCCGGCGGGGAGCTCACCCGGGCCGCAGTCTTCGAGGGCTACTCCTCCTCGGTTCCCCCAGAGCTTAGACGCTCCGGTAGCGGGTACTCCCGCGCTCCAATTCGAGGACGCCGCCATCTCTCCATCCGCGTCCCCCTTAGTCTTTTTCCGGCTCCTCCTCTACAGGGGCGGGGTTTCGGCTTTCGCGCCTCCACTACTCGAGGAGACGCTCGAACGGGGACTTTTCGTGCCCAAGATGGCGGCTTCTCCAATTTTTCGGCTGGACACCTCCGGCGGTCACAAGGCGCACCTCTACCAGACGGCAGAGCGGTAAGATCCTGTCGCGGGCGGAGGAGGGGACGCTGCGCTCACCCACTGCTCGGGTCTGGCTACTGCTGCTGCTGCTGCTCGGCGGTGGCTCGAGCGGTGGGCCGGATCCCGGGGACTCGAGCGGTATTCCTCGCCCATGAGTGAAAGGGGGTGGTTTGGTTTAGGGATATTGTCCGTGACGCCACCCACGGTTGTGGTGAGATTGGTGACACCACCGCTGCTCTGGACGGGGATGCCGGGAGCGATGACAGGGAGCAGCTTGGTTGTTGGTTCTCCCCTCCGTGGGTAGGGGGTTGGTCGTCCCGGGGCCCGGTGAGGGGTAGGGATGGATGGCAGGCGGGTTACGGGGCCTGGTGAGGTGCAGGGTCGCAGGGGCAGTGCTGTGCCGCACGGCACGGTGGTACTCACTCAGCCAATGACGAATGCAAAGTCTCCGGTAAAACAAACGGCTGGATGGATGGGTCCCACAGACGGCTGCGGTGTTTCTCCTCCCGGCAGGTTGATGGTGACTGCCTTTCCCTGCACCTGTGTAGTGTGTACGATTCCAATGGGTTCCCACCGGTAACCCACTCCCCAGCTTGGATGGGTGCTGAAGGAGCCCCTTTTGCCCACAGGCTCTGGCCCTGGGAACTGTAGCCTTGGCGGTGACTGTGTTTCCCTCTACGGTTTGAGCGGTTGCCTTCAATCGGGTCTTGACTGATGGGAAACCCTGGAGGTTCCCTTCGCTAACGGATTTGACAAATTCAACGGCGACTCCTAGCCTTGTCGGGGTCCGTAAGCCCTGCCGGATGGTGCTGGCTTCTCTTTGTTCACCGGTCCGGTACCGCCGGGCCACCGCCCATCCACGGTCCTTACGGCTCACTTTAATCGGCCTCTCCTGCAGACGGTCACCACCGTCTGCCAACCTTGCTGTACTGTCTGGGCCACACACCCGGACCGCCTTCAGTTTGCTCCTCTACCACTTTACTTCCTCTCACTTCCACCTCCAACTCTCTTCTCCTAAACTCAACTGCCTTCCTTTTCCCGCCTCCAGGACTGTGAACTCCTCGGTGGGCGGGACCAACCGCCTGGCCCACCCCCTGGTGTGGACATCAGCCCCTGGAGGAAGGCAACAAGGATTTTGTGTTTGGCTTTGGTGTGCCTAACCGGGTTGTGGGGTGTGTTGGTGTTGTTCTGTGACGACCTGGCTTGTCCAGGGCGCCACACTTGTACTTACAACGCAGCGTTTTGGATGCAGCTGAACCATGCTGCAGTCAACATGCTGCACACACTGATCGTGGATGTCTGGGCACGCACCCTTACAGGGGATTTCCCAGATAGATGGCGGCATCGGTGGATTAATTTTAGTAAACGTTTCCATGTGAAGATGCTGGATAACATTTTGCTTCTCTTTGAATATATTTTGGCTGATGGACTCGGTGGTTTTCCTAGGACAAGGAATGTCCGTGTGTAAAAAAAACTGCGACTGACTGTAAATAACAGATTCCATTATTAACCACAATAAATAAGAGGCTACAAGAAATCCTGTGCTATGTGCAGGCACAGGACAGGGCTCTATGCGCACTGTAGAGTTTGCTAAAAGGCGCACGTTATACTGAGAGAAGCCGAAAATGTACAAGTAATAAAAACGTTTATGGTAGCTATAGTGTGGGCCCCTAGAGGCAATTTCCCTGGTAGGCCCCTCACACCCCAGTCCGACCCTGGGTGCATCCACATTGCAACTGAAAATCCTGACAGGCTGACTGTTCTCAACCTCACCCTCATGACAGCAGCAGAACATAAAGCCAATTCTAATGTTCCTTTTTTTCTGGGGTATTCCCATGCACCCTCTATCCACCTAAGCAAGAGTAAACGGTTCACGATTTCTTCTTTTTCGAGTCATCCTTTTCCTCCATCATTTCAACACAATGATCCTGTGATCCTTGCTCTTAAATTTTCAAGGGTGTGTATGATACCCTACTTCATAATTATCAGATGTCTAGATCAATTTTTTTTTTCATACACTGGCAAGCAAAAGGGTAGCAATGTTTTGAACTTTTGACTTTCTGGCTCAATGTCTCACAATCCACTACAGCTTTGAGCATGAGACAAACTTCATTTTATAGACAATCATCTTGGCTCATAAATAAATTTGATTTGCAACTATTTAGCATAAAATTCGTTATGCAGATTCTTATCATATTACTGCATTGTTACTGTTTTGCTCCTAAAAATCAAAATTTAATTTTTATTATTTTGTTAGCATTTCGTAAATGCACCTTAGGCTTCAGCACTGCCTGAATCCTCCTGGACATGCTCTCAGATTTAAGCATGTGTAGGGAATCAGCTCTAGTAGGCAATGGCAGGGATGCACTTTAGAGGCAGACACAGGTTTTCAGTCCAAAAAGTCAGTGTTTTATTCACACTGAAAAACATAAAATGCACAGTCTTACTTCAGTTTTACATTTTCAGAATGCAAAGGAAGCTGTGCAAGTCAGGTTTTTATCCAAAAACCCAGAATAGCAGAGAAGATCCAGGCCAGGGTTTGACCTCTTTTCTGCTGCTCAGCAGTGCAAAAGGCACTGGCTAGGAGGAATATATCTTTCATCTACCACCATACCCTTTACTGCATCCCACAGGTCTCAACCAAGTCTTTTCTACATGTCGCGGCGGGGAGGAGGGTGTCAGCACACTACGCTCACCCCTTCTGCTCGGGTCCGGCGGCTGCTGCTCAGTGGTGGCTCGAGCGGTGGGCCGGATCCCGGGGGTTTCTCGAGCGGCACTCCTCGCCCGTGAGTGAAAGGGGGTTTGTTGGGTGTGGGGATGATTATTGTCCGTGACGCCACCCACGGTTGTGGTGATTTCACCACCGCTGCTCAATATGGGGATCCCGGGGATGGTGATGCGGAGCAGCCAGGTGTTGTGTTGCCCCTCCGTGGGTAGGGGTTGGTGATCCCGGGGCCCGGTGATGAGATGGGAAGGTGGGAGATGCAGGGCCTGGTGGGTGCAGGGACGCGGGGGCCGCGCTGTGCCTTGCGGCACTGTGGTACTCACTCAGCCTGAGACGTGGACACAGTTTTTAGTAAAACACTCGGCTGGATGGACGAGTACCCCCAGACGGCTGCGGTTGTTGTTTCTCCCCTGACCCAGTTTGATGGTGTAAGTCCTTTCTTCCACTGCCGTGCACCCTTCTCCTGCACTCCGGCTTCCAGCTGGCTCCCCGGATCCGTACCGGTGGGCCACTGCCCAGCCCCGGCTACCTTCGGTTCCACCAGCTGTCTCCCCGGATCCCTGCAGACGGCACTTAGCGTCTGCCGGACTCTCTCTCTGAGGCCCTAGGCTCCAACCTAGGCCCCTGGCTCCGTCTGCCTCTCTGCAGACCTTCACTCTTCCTCTCCTAGGACTAGACTGGGCTTGTTTCCTGCCTCAAGCCAGCTCACTCCTGGGTGGGCGTCTCCATCTCCTCACTCCGCCCACCTGGTGTATCAGCCCGAGGCAGAAAGCAGGTCACTTTGGGGATGTCTGCTGTGAACTGCTGGGGGTGGGGGTGTGTGTGTGTTGTTACCTGTGTCCCCTGGCTTGTCCAGGGCGACACACTACACGTTCCCAAAGTTGGTGCATTTTGGCGACTCACTTGGATATGTATACAGTTTTTTCTTTAACTCTACTCACAAGTGTTCAATTAGGTTGAGGTCTAGGGACTGTGGGGGACAATCCAGCATCTCTACTTCATTGTCATTGAATAATTTCTTCGCCAATCTCGACATAAGCTTTGGCTTGTTGTCCTGCTGGAACACTATGTTGTCTTTTTCACACCCATAGTGCTTGAGTGTACAAAGTAACTCGTCTTGTAAGATATTCACATATAGCTCAGCATTGAGACCACCATTGTTCCTAGTCAAGTAACCAACGCCTTACCAGGCTTCCTTCTTGACAGATCTTTCAATTTCTCCATCCTTTAACACCATTTTCCCTTGTTTCTTCCAGACCCATTTGCACCCATCAGAAACTAGTCTATTGTCTTTTGTCTCATCACTCAAAAATCACTCGTTTCCAATTGTCTTCTTATGACAATATTGAAGTCTAGGCTTCTTCACCTTTTTTGGGTCACCATCCACACTTGTGTAATGTGAATCGCATGGTGCTTGTATGGATATCTGTGATCTCAGTATTAGAAAGCATACGAGCCATCTCCCTGCCATGTTTGTCAAGCCAAAACTGATAGACCTTGTGATGAGCTGAGTTTTTTACTTCAATATTTTGCCTTGACGTCCACCTTTGGACTTTTGAATGGATAGACGGATTTCATTTCATATTCTTTCAACTGTCATGGCACTCACAGAATGCAGTTTGGCAAGTTTCTTGGCTAAGAGGCAACTATTGATGAACTGAATAATGCTGTTTCTCTTTTCTTGGGATATCTTCTTCATGGCTGCTCCTTGAATTTAACCAATGACCTTTCACTTGGAAATCAACATAAAATACTCAGCAATTAGGGAATGTGAAAACAGGTTATAATTTGTTGTATACAGGAGGAAAAAAAAATGTAAGCACTACAAGCAAAACAATAACAATGCAGTAACGTGACAAGAATCTGCATAACTAATCATATGCTAAATAGTTGCAAGTCACATTTATGTATGATATAGCCAAGATGATATTATATTTGTATATAAATAAAGATAGTCTTGTGACGCCCTGGACTAGCCAGGTAGTTACATACATCGGTCCGCTACCCCCAACATCGGTAGCGGAATCTAACCCGTCCGCCCTAGAGGTCCGGCCTGTGGGCGTTAACCGGAGACGGCCCGCACCGACTCCACTGCCGTGGAAGGTCCCGTCGGAGGTGCCCGTCTGTGAAGCGAAGCCGTCGGCCCCGGAAGTGGCCGCACCCATAGATAACCCGGCCCCGGCAGTCCGCCCGGCCGTGGAAGAACCGGCCGCTGCGGGCCCGAAGGCCCAACCGGTGAGGCCATCTGTCCCTGAACTCCCTGCCTCGGCTGAGGCTGCGCCGGGTCGTCGCTGCAGGGCATCACCTCAGGCCACGTCACCGCCGGACCCCCCAAAGAGCATGCTGGTTGTAGCCGGCGTGGGGGCAATCCAGCGGGGCCCAACCCGAGCGCAGGGGTATGCCAACGCCCCGTACTGGGACAAACAGTTGAACCCGTTGGGCCAGGAGATAGCCGCCAGGGAGCGGGAGAGAGCCGACGTGGTGGCCCGTACCATACGGGAGAAGGACCACCTACGGCACACCACCTTCCGGGTGCGGGGCCCGATCTACGAGGGCCAAGTCAGGAAGTTTGACCCGCGAAGGGGATTCGGCTTTATCTATGAACCGGGCCTGGAGGCCGAAGTGTTTGTGGCTCGCCGCGACGTGAACTTGCATCTCCCAACGGGCCATCCAGGTCGCGATCTGTTGCCAGGCGACCTGGTGACCTACACCCGACATTGCGGGGAGAGGGGCTGGTATGCCCTAGACGTGAAACAGAGGGAAAGCCGCGGTGAGCAGATGCGGCCCCAGCCCCCTCCCCCACCGTGCCGTCCGCATGTCGAGCTGGAGGAGATCCTCGATGAGTGTGACCTCAAGTAAACGCAGCGGCCCTCCGTTGCAGCCAAGTTGTCCCCGTTGGGACCCTCAGCACTTTGTTTTTCCGTTGAACGAATGACCACTAATCAAAACCGAAGTCTCAACTGATCAGCAACCAGTGATTATCCCGACCGTTGCCGGCAAGTTGTCCCCGGAGGGACTCTCTGTGTTTTACCACCCACATGAGAAACTGCTCATGAACATGGCCGAGATATAGCAGGCCTCCCACGAACTTGTGGGTTTGTAAATAATTTGTGGGCCGGTTTTCCGTTCTGTGCCGCCTTCGGAGAGGCAGATTGGAGGAAGGGCCCGCAGCAGAGGAGGCTGGGGCCCGGCCCCCACCAGGACCGGTGGCCATCCTGCGGGGGTCAGGGGTCCCCCTGGACGTGGGGTCCCCTGAAGTGACAGCCGGGTACGAGACACCGTACCCATTCCCGCTTAGGTAACCTGGACTGGGGTAAAGGGGTGCTGCCCGTTTCTTAGGGGCAGCACCAAGGTTTAGGTTATATGGGTGGGAGAGCGGATGACCACGAAGCCGTCCGTTTTAATAAAAATGTTTACTGTTTGAAACGTTAAAGTACCGAGCCTCCCGTAAGGGAAGATTTCTAAATATGCTTATGTTGAATGTTTACATGTTAATTTATCTTTTTCAGAAACAAAAATAAAACCGGTGATGGACGGGCAGCCCGCAGACGGTCTGCATTTTACCAAGGGGGAGTGTGACGCCCTGGACTAGCCAGGTAGTCACATACATACCAACATACACACCCCCCTACCCTAGACAGCAACAACAGTCAGACAAAAAACCCTTGTTGCCTCCCTCAAGAGGTTTGATGTCCACACCAGGTGGGGTGGAGCAAGGCGGTTGGCCCCACCCACCGAGGAGTTCACAGGCCTGGAGGCGGGAAAAGGCAGTCAGATCAGTTCAGGAGGTGAAAGTGAGAGGAGTGAAACGTCTGCGTGTGCCTGGGTAGGAGCCCAGGCACTGACAGCAAGGTTGGCAGATGGTGGTGGCCGTCTGCAGGAGTTGGTGGAACTCTGCAAAGCCGTAAGGACTGGGGTCAGGCGTTGGCCCGATGGTACCAAACCGGGGAGCGGAGTGAAGCTAAGCACACAGGCAGGGCCATCGGACTCCGACCAGGCTTGGAGCCGCCGTCAATAGTCAAATCCGAGTGTGACAGGAACCCCAGGGGTTTCCCAACAACCAAGTCCCAACAGAAGGCAACAGTCCACACCGTGAGGATATACAGCCACCACCACAGGCTAGAGATCCAAGGGCCAGCGCCTGTGGGCAAAACGGGCTCCTACGGCACCTATACGCCGGGGAGCGGGCTACCGGTGGGCAACCACAGGAGTCAGAACATTTCTAACAGGTGCAGGGAAAGACAGCCACCATCAGCCATCCGGGGAGAGCACAACAACACTGCAGCCGGCTGCAGGACCCGTCCATCCGGCCGTTTTGGTTTACCAGAGACTCTGTCATTGATTGTCTGAGTGAGTACACCAGTGCCGTCCGGCACTGCGCCGCGCTGTCCCTGCAATCCTGCACCCCAGCCATCCAGCCTCCCTGTCACACCACCGGGCCCCGGGATCACCAACCCCCTACCCACAGAGGGGACAACATCCTAGCTGCTCCCTACCATCTCTCCCGGGATCCCCGTTACCAGCAGCGGTGGTGCCATCATCACCACGTCCCGTGGGTGGCGTCACGAACAATCTCCCCAACCAAACTATCCCTTTTCACTCACGGGTGAGGAGCGCTGCTCGAGTCCCCGGGTCCGGCCCACCGCTCGAGCCACCGAGCAGTAGCAGCAGAAGCCCCGGACCCGAGCGTGGCGAGCGCGTCCCCGCCGCCCGCGACAGTGTCCCCGCCGCCCGCGACAGTCTCATGCTCAAAGATAAAGTGGATGGTGAGATATGAAGCCTGAAAGTCAAAGTTCAAAACATTGATACCCTTTTGCTTGTCACTGTATATATATGTATACCCCCAGGGTAAATGTTTTTAAGCCCTTTCACTTAGATGCATGGCTTTCCCAGTCTAGGGGTCCCACTCCTTTATAATCTCAAAAAATGGTTTTCTGAGGCCTTCCTCTATGTGTTGTCCAGGATGTATTGGAGTACCTCCTTCTAATTTTTTGGTAGCCCTTGCATATATTGCATCGGCTTTATTAGCATAGGATTCCCACTCTTAACACTAGAAGTCCCAGAGAGGGGTCATTTAACATTTCTACCATTGGAACCCTATGGAGCTCGAAATTTCTGGGACTTCTAGTGTTAATAATGTGAAAAATTCTGAGGCCTTCCTCTATGTATTTTTTATTGTTTATTGCAATCCCTCCTTTAAATTTTTGCTAGGCCTTGCACTTAGTGCATAGACTTTACCACTCTAGGAGTCCCACTCTTTAAAATTGACAAAAAAGTTACTTTGAGGCCCTTCTCTACATGTTTTTCCTTGTCTATTGCAATCTTTCCTTGACATTTTTGCTAGGCCTTGCACTTAGTGCATAGGCTTTACAACTGTAGGAGGTTCTCCTTTATGTGTCTTTATTTGTGCTTGCAATACCTCCTTTTAATAAATCCGGTGAATTTCGGTGAGAAATGATCAGTTTATCAAGGCTATGTTCACACGTTGCATTTTTTGCAGAATTTTTTCATGAGTTTTACGCAAATTAAAAGCTTAATTTTTCAGTAGCAGCCAAAGGTCGGAGATTTTATAAATCTAATGCATGATTGTTTTTTCTGTTCTTGAGTTTCTTGACTAAAATGGAAAACTGCTGCATTTTTAAAGAAGCAGTGTGTCTATTCTTTCAGAATGTTTGCAGCATTTTTTCAACATTGAAAGCAATAAGAAAGTGCAAAAATGCAGCAAAAACGCTACGAGTAAATATAGCTTAAGGGGTGAAGGAGGCAGGGGGGTTTCTTTTTTTAATATACCTGATATACAAGTCATTATATAGGAAAAAATGTTTCCTAACATTCTTTAGTGTAAAATCGATTTTATTTCAGTTTTGCATGTTTTGTTGTCACTCTGTTAAAGTCGAGAAAAAGGCTATGTGCGCACTAGGCCGTTTTACCCGCGGATTTACCCGCGGATTTGCTGCGGATATTTCTTGAGAAATGTCTGCAATCTTTGTGCAGACATTTCCCAGCATATCCTATGTGAAAAAAAAATAGCTGTGCACGCTGCTGATTTTTCTCAAGAAATTTCCTTGAGAAGATTTTCTTGAGAAAATTTCATGAGAAAATGAGCATGTCAATTCTTTTCCACAGGTACCTGCGGATTTCTGCAGTACAGCCTGCAAAATCCGCAGGGAACAACCTGTGGGAAAATTCGCGGCAAATCCGCATGCGGATTTACCGCGGATTTGGTGCGGATTTTTTCCGAAGGTCTGGAAATCTTCCACTCCCAGAAGTTTCTCAAGAAATTTTCTTGAGAAACTTCACATTTCTAGTGCGCACAAAGCCTTAGGGGTACTTTGCACGCTGCGACATTGCAAGCCGATGCTGCAATGCCGAGCGCAATAGTCCCCGCCCCCGTCGCAGCTGCGATATCCTTGTGATAGCTGCCGTAGCGAACATTATCGCTACGGCAGCTTCACATGGACTCACCTGCCCTGGGACGTCGCTCTGGCCGGCGACCCGCCTGCTTATTAAGGGGGCGGGTCGTACGGCGTCACTGCGACGTCACACGGCAGGCGGCCAATAGGAGCGGAGGGGCGGAGATGAACGGGATGTAAACATCCCGCCCACCTTCTTCCTTCCGCATATCCTACGGGAGCCGCGGTGACACCGGTAGGAGATGTTCCTCACTCCTGCGGCTTCATACACAGCGATGTGTGCTGCCGCAGGAACGAGGAACAACATCGTACCATCGCATCAGCGTAATTATGGATTACGCCGACGCTACACCATGATACGATTACGACGCTTTTGCGCTCGTTAATCGTATCATCTAGGCTTTACACACTACGATGTCGCCTGCGATGCCGAATGTGCGTCACTTTCAATTTGACCCCACCGACATCGCACCTGCGATGTCGTAGTGTGCAAAGCCCGCCTTAGGCCTAAAACACACTTCCGCAAAAAAACCGTGCGTGTGACACGGTACGTTTTTCGGGTCCGTGTTCCGTTTTTTTGGGGCGTTTCTCCGGTACGTATGACATCCGTGTGATGGCGTATGCGAGCCGTGTGTACGTGTAAAATGTCCGTGTTTGTGTGTAAAATGCCCGTGTATGTGTACGTGGAATGTCCGTGTGGAATGTCCGTTTGTGTGTTGCACAATGTCGTTGATACATGTCGGCTGACAGCATACAGAGTTGCGCGATGAGAATGAACTCGGGTGGACTTCACTGGGAAGGATTCACCGGTGACCGCTAATCCCCCGAGTGACTGAAGTGAGCAGCCCTCTCTCATACTTACCGCTCCCCGATTACCAGCGCGGCGAGGAAAGCTGTGCAGAGAATACGCGGCAACAATTACTTTGAATATGCCGGCCGCTCATTAATCAATCTCTTATTCCCTGCTTTCCCCACCCACAGACGCCTGTGATTGGTTGCAGTCAGACACGCCCCCCACGCTGAGTGACAGCTGTCTCACTGCACCCAATCACACCAGCCGGTGGGCGTGTCTATACTGTGCAGTAAAATAAATAAATAATTAAAAAAACTGGCGTGCGGTCCCCCCCCATTTTAATACCAGCCAGATAAAGCCATACGGCTGAAGGCTGGTATTCTCAGGATGGGGAGCCCCACGTTATGGGGAACTCCCCAGCCTAACAATATCAGTCAGCAGCCGCCCAGAATTGCCACATACATTATATGCGACAGTTCTGGGACTGTACCCGGCTCTTCCCGATTTGCCCTGGTGCGTTGGCAAATTGGGGTAATAAGGAGTTTTTGGCAGCCCATAGCTGCCAATAAGTCCTAGATTAATCATGTCAGGCGTCTCCCCGAGATACCTTCCATGATTAATCTGTAAGTGACAGTAAATAAACACACACACACCCGAAAAAATCCTTTATTAGAAATAAAAAACACAAAAATATACCCTGGTTCACCACTTTAATAAGCCCGAAAAAGCCCTCCATGGCCGGCATAATCCAGGATGCTCCAGCATCGCATCCAGCTCTGCTGCATGGAGGTGACCGCAGCTGAAGAAGACACCGCCGCTCCTATCACCTCCACGCAGCTAATGAAGGCAATAGCGCGATCAGCTGAGCTGTCCCTGAGGTTACTTGCGGCCAACGCTGAATACAGCTTATCGCGCTATTGCCTTCATTGTGCTTCAGAGCGTCGCTGCTGGCTGGGGGTTGGTCACTGGTTGCTGGTGACAGCTCACCAGCAACCCGTGTAGCAATGCTCCAGCGATCCCTGCCAGGTCAGGTTGCTGGTGGGATTGCTGGAGCGTCTGACTGTGTGACCTCTCACCAGCAACCTCCTAGCAACTTACCAGCGATCCTTATCAGGTTGTATCGTTGTTGGGATCGCTGGTAAGTTGTTTAGTGTGACGGTACCTTAAGTGTCTAGCAGATATAAACTTGGTGGATGCAGATGTCAGAGGTGTGTCACAGGTGTTAGTCCTGTGGCATCTGGCTATAGAAGGTCACAGTGTTTGGCTGCACAAATTTCCCCTGACCTTCAACTATTCCTGCTTGGTTTTCATCCCTTTCCCTTTAGGACCCTGTGGCCTTGTTCAGCCTGTTAGCTGCTGTTCATCAGTACTTCCCTTGTTTTTATATACTTTCACTTCCTATTACTTAGTGCTGGTGATATTTGATACATCGTTATCAAGTCTTTAGTGCAAGCAGGCGGCTTGCATACATCTGGAGAATCTTGGTGGTTGTTGCAGCTTCTTTCCCCGAGTAGTAATAGGCAAACTCGCAGATATCTGAGATCGGCGGGAATAACCGGAATTAAAAAAAATCAGCTCTGGCCCGGAATTGATCCCAGATAGCTGGCCAGATGCCGTTTCCCATATAATTTAATGGGGACCAGAATCTGGAGCTTAAAAATGGTGGTAGAAAGGATAGGTGGATTAGAGCAAGCACACTATACTTACCAAGTCTCCGGCGCAGCTGTAACTGCCTCAGGGCCACTCACTCTTCTTCTGGGGCCACTCATTATTGCTCATCCATATTCACTGCTTCTCCCCCCACCGGCAGTCTTGGCATCTGTTATTGTTTGCAGTCAGTGATATACCCAGCCTGTGTGACAGCGTCTGACTGCTTGCAATCACAAATCTTATTTGCGGGTCACTATCGTGCTATAAAAATAAAGAAAATAATTGGTATAAGGAGCCCCCACATTATGATACTCAGCACAGCTAAAGCATGAGGCTACAGGCTGCTACTCCAGCCATGCTCTTATCTTGGCTGTGTAGCAACGTAAGCGGAACTGCATGCGGCTTTTTTTATTTGAATACATAATTTTAAAAAAGAGTGTGCAGTCCCCCCCTAGTTTTGATATCCACCCATGGTAAAGCCCAACAGCTGGGGATCGGTATTCTCAGGCTGGGGATACCCATGCTTATTGCTCCTCCAGCCAAAAAATAGCAGACTGCAGCTGCACAGGATTGTAGCATCCATTAGCTGTAACAATTCCAAAACTTTACCTGGCTCTTCCCGATTGAACTGGTGTGGTGATAATCAGCGTAATAAGGGGTTAATGGCAGCCTACAGGTGCCACTAAGCCTTAGATTTGTAATGGAAAGTGTCTGAGACCCCTCATTACTAATCTGTATGTGAAAGTAAATTAACACAAACACCAAAAAAATCCTTTATTTGAAATAAAATACAAAAAAACACCCTTCTTCACCAATTTATTAACCCCAAAAACACCCAAGTCCACCGTAATCGACACAAAGTCCTACGAGGATTCCAGCTCTGCTACATTTGAAGGCACAATGCGTGGCTATAAAACAATGACCGCCTACTGTGAGTTTCAGGGAGAGACTAAAGCCTGCTTTACACCAGGCAATCTATCGGGCGATAGATCGTCGGGGTCACGGTTTTTGTGACGCACATCCGGCATCGCTGGCGATGCCGGCCTGTGTGACACCTCCTAGCGACGCAGTATCGCTCACAAATCGTGAGTCGGGTACTGCTCGTTAGGTTCCATAATATCGGTTACTTTAGTCGCCCATCGTTTCCGTGGTAGCACACGTCGCTCCGTGTGACACCACGGGAACGATGAGCAGCTCACCTGCCTCCTGCGGCCGCCGCCTCTATGTGGAAGGAAGGAGGTGGGCGGGATGTTTACATCCTGCTCATCTCCGCCCCTCCGCTCTGATTGGCCGGCGGCCGTGTGACGTCACTGTGACGCCGAACGTCCCTCCCACTCCAGGAAGTGGACGTTCGCCGCCCACAGCGAGGTCGCACGAGAGGTAAGTATGTGTGACGGGGTTTAATAACTTTGTGCGACACGGGCAGCGATTTGCCCGTGACGCAAAAAGGACGGGGGCGGGTACGATCGATTGTGAAATCGCACAATCGATCGTACCGTGTAAAGCAGGCTTAAGTCTCAGTGATGAGCAGTGACATCACTCAAGTTATTTGCAGTCACAGCTGGAGTTTCCCACGGTCCTTGACCTGTGATCCATAGTAACCTGACCCCAGGTGACCTCATTAAACTTAGTGAACTCACCTGCATCTCCGGGCAGAAAACTGCTGTTTTTTTGCCAAGAGATGCAGATTTGGTGCTGAAATTTTCATACCATATTCCTACACCTATTCTATATCTCCTGCCATAAAATTACATCACTACTGCATGCAGTTTTGATGCTGTTTTTGCCAGGAGGTGTAGATAGGGTGCATGAATATGGTGTAAGAATATAATCACCAAATTTGTATCTCGGCCCAAAAATGCAAAAGAACTGTTTTGATGCTGTTTTAGTGCAATTTTCTGCCAGGTGTTGCAAATTTCTTGCTGAAATATCTGCACCAGATTTCAGCACCAAATATGCACCTCCTAGCAGAAAAACACACCGGAACTGCGTGAAAACCGTTTCTTGCATTTTTAGACCAAGAGATGCAAATTTGGTGATGCCATTTTTACACCATATTGCTGCACCCAGTCTACACCTCCTGGCAAAAAATTGCATCATTACTGCATCATATTGCATGCTGTAGTGATGCATTTTTTTTTCTCAGGAGGTTTAGATTGGGTGATGGAATATGCTGTTGAAATTTCAGCACCAAATCTGAATCTCTTGGCAAAATGCAGTTTTCTGCCCGAAGATACAGGTTTGTGCCTTCAGATGTAGCAAAGCTCGAATCGAGGGACCTCGTGTAGATTACGTCAGACATGGTTGTTTTGGGGAAAGAGGTTTTTTTGTATTTTATTCAAATAAAGGATTTTTGGGATGTTTGTGTTTATTTACCTTCACTTTCAGATCAGTAATGGTGGGATTCATAGACACCTCCCATTACTAATCTAGGGCTTAGTGGCACCTGTGGGCTGTAATTAACTCCTTATTACCCCAATTGCCACCACACCAGGGCAATCGGGAAGAGCCAGGTAAACTGCCAGGACTGTCACATCTAATGGATACGACAATCCTGGGAGGCTGCAGGCTGCTATATTTAGGATGGAGAGAGCCCAATAAGCATGGCTCTCCTCAGCCTGAGAATATCAGCCCCCCGCTGTCTGTCATGGATGGGTATCAAAATTGGGGGGACTGCAGGCCATTTTTTAAAATGATTTATTTAAATAAAATTAAAAAAAAGCTGAATTCAGTTACTTTTATATTGATACACAGCCAAAATGAGTGCACGGCGGCTGGAGGCTGCAGCCTGTAGCCATATACTTTATCTGTGCTGGGTGGGCGGGGGAAGCAGTGAATATGGATTAGCAATAATGAGCGGCCCCAGAAGAAGAGTGAGCAGCCCTGAAGCAGTTACAGCTGTACCGGAGACTAGGTAAGTTTAGTGCGCTTGCTTAACTATTATTTTTCTTTTATTTTTTATTTTATTTCCAGAGTTGCCAGATTCAGATCATTATCCGGAGTTCCTTGCGAACTCCGGGACTGGGACCGGCACCCTGATGCTTTTGAAAATGCACAGATCTGGTCTTTTACAACCGGATCCGTCCATCACTATCCCTAAGTCAACTAGAGACACTGTTTGTTGTTTCCCCTTGTTTTTTATCCCTGTATGTCCTTTAACCCCTATTGGGGCTGATTAAGAGCTCAGACCATCCATTCCTTACTTAGGGCCCAGATCAGGGTCAGCCTAGATTCAGGTATCTGGCTCAGCGAATACTTGCAGAACCTAGGTCGGTGAAGGAAACCAGGGTCCAGCAGTCGGCTTGGTCAGGGCTTACCATCTCCCCCTTCCCTAGATACCATCTCCCCCTTTCCTCTTCACTGTTTGCTTGGTATTTCCCTATACCTAGCTTAACATTATCACAAGCTGCACATAAAGGAGAAAAAAAAACTGACACTCAGGGTTTTTTTCCTTTGGTTGTTGTGTAGGATCCCGTCACTTTTCTGGCTCAGCTTTTTCAGGGTCTGTTCCTGGAAGTAGCAAAGCTTAAGATAGCTGTACAGTAGCAGTGGTCGCAGACTCACAATTTTGTAGATTCTGCAGGTAGACAGGCCAACCCAAAGTCCAAGATTGATCTCCCTGACAGGTTTTCCTAGATCTAGTCCAGGTATCCGGCTTATCACGGAACCTATCTAGGGCAGTGAGAGAACTCAGGGCCCAATGGTAAGTTTGAAGATGGGTCACCATCTCCCTCTTCACTAGACACAGGGTTTCCCTTCCCTTTCACCGTTTGCGTCGTCCTTCCCCGTAACCTAGTGTGACATCAGACAACTTTATTCCAATGTGCATAGCTGTCTTTCTAAAGAATATGGAGGCCATTGTAATGGGTACAGATGCCGTTCTAATGAGTATGAAACAGATTACTCACAATTAAATGAATCACACGAGTCTTTTGGTAAACCAAGGTGCTGATGGCCGGCCGCCGTGGCCGGTTGTACTCTGGTCCCCCACCTGGGATGGTGGTCGTCGTCTTTTCCTCTGCACTAGTTCTGTTGTTTGTTTAGACTTCCCAATATGGAACACGGGAGTCCGCTCCCGGCTTTTTGTGTACTGAGGAGCCGTGCCCGCTGACACTGACCCGTGGGATCTATGGGCCCTGGAGGTTGCCCTATCCCTCTCTGTGGGTGGTTGTCTGCTTTTGGGACTTTGGTTGGGACAGGACCTATAATCCTGCCCTCAATCGGTTGACTAGCTAGGCCGTTGGTTCCGGTCCTGGCTTCAGGGTCTGAGTACCCCCTCTGTGCACGGTTTCTGGGTCGGGTGTCTGGTGTCGGTATCGGCGGGCTCCAACCCTTTCCAGATCCACCTTGGATCTCCGGCTGCCGTCTTCCCGTCGCCTGCCGACGGAGACCACCGTCTGCCACTTAGCCAAGGTACCAGGGCTCCAACCCTGGCACCGTTCAACTTGAACTTCTCCTCCGCTGGAGCTACACCTAGCCCCAGCCTCCACTCCTCTCAACTTGAACTACAGACTTCAAATGCTTGTTTTCCCGCCCGGGCTGTCTAGACCCCTAGGTGGGCGTTTCCTAACCGCCTGGTCCCGCCCACTGGTGTGCCTGTCTTGCCCTGAGGGGGGTGACTAGGGTTTCAGGTCGGCTGTATGTAACCCTGTGAGGGAAGGTGTTATGCAGTGGCCTAATGTGTGACTGCCTGATTTTGCCAGGGCGTCACATTTAGAGACCCTTCTAATGTGTACGGAGACCTTTCTAATGTGTACGGAGAACTTTCTAATTTGCATGAAGACTTCTCTAATGTGTATGGAGGCCTCTCTAATGTGTACGGAGACCTGTCTAATCTGTATGGAGGCCTTTATAATCTGTATGAAGGCCTTTCTAATGGATATGGAGGCTTTTCTAATACAGTATAAATGGAGAGGTCTCTGATGTGTACGGAGACCTCCATATTGTGCACGTAGGCCTCTATAATATGCATGAGGCTTTTCTAATGGGTATGGAGGCTTTTGCACACACTGAAGATTATCTAAACAGCAAATTGCTATGAATTGGTGCTGGTCCTGTGGGTATACTAGCTCTTTAGGATACTAAGCTGGTTGACAACCCATGGTGTGGAAATGAGAATATGACCATAGTGGGAATATCCATTTAAATTAGCAAACAGGAGATAATAGAAATCAATTAAGCAATTGTTACTAATGAATACAGTAAATACTAAAGTTCTATCATGTGTTCCTATGTTTTCAGGATGGAATGAACTGGATATGTAAAAACATCACTGCTAAGAAAAAATGAAATACCTGCGTCATAAAAGAAGAGATGATGAGAAATCAATGATTATATAAAGATACTATGTGAATACATGATGGTGTGTTTTCCATTGTCAGAAATTAATAAAATTGTGGCTACTGTCTCACTAAATATATTCTGTGCTCCCCATTTGTTAGTCTGCTTCATGTGTCCACATGCCAGTGCGGAAAACATGGTTTACCTCATTTCTTCTCAACCTGAGGAGCCGCCTCTGATGATGCATGTCTGTTTGTGTTTCAAGATAACTCAAGAAAATTTTGGACTGGACTACTACTAGGAATGATCGAATACCAAAATATCTGCTTCGACGAATATCCAACGAATAGGTCGCCACTATTCGCCTATTCACGAATATTCGACGCCCAATGTAAGTCTATGGGAAACTCGAATAATTTCACGTTGGACCGAATGGGAGCGAGAGAGAGAATGAGAGCGAGAACGGGAGCAGGAGAGAGAGCGGGAGCGGGAGCGAGAGCGAGCTCGAGAGCGGGGGTGAGCGAGCGAGAGAGAGAAAAAAAAATATTCATCCTCACTTTTGTGCAGACTCATGGGAGACATCAAAACACTCCAGGACCTGACGCTGATTAGCTGATGCGGTCACCTGACTGCATCATCTGATCACCAGGTGACCGCATCAGCTGATCACCGGCGGCCCCTGGAGCGATGGGACGGGAGACATGCACTTTTGCTGTGCAGCGTATGTGCGACAGCTTCTCTCTGCCTGTATATTCACTGCAAAGCGAAATTAAAAGTGAACAAAACAAAAAAAATAGCATACTTACTTCTGTGCAGACTCCCGGGAGACGTCCGATTGCTGCAGGACCTGCCGGTGATCAGTTGATGCGGTCACCTGATGGCATCACGTCATCACCAGGTGACCGAATCAGCTGATTACCGGCGGCTCCTGGAGTGATGGGACGGGAGTCTGCACAGAAGTGTGTAGGTTTTTTTTTCTACTAATGCATCAGCTGATTGTATAAACGGCTTTTATACAATCAGCTGATGTGTCATGTGATTCACGTCCTTGAACTTGACACATCATCTGATCGGTTTATCTTCCAGCAAACCGATCACATGATATTGGATCCGGATTGGACATCGTGGGACCCTCGACCCAGGAATACGGCAGAGGGGGTTCTTTATTTCAATAAAGATGCAGTCACTAATTGTGTTGTGTTTTATTTCTAATAAAAATATTTTTCTCTGACTTGTGTTTTTTTTTTATCTTTACTAGATATTCATGGTGGCCATGTCTAATATTGGCATCAGACCATGAATTTACAGGATTAGGGCCAGCTGATAGTACCCAACTGGCCCTAACCCCATTATTACCGAGCGAGCCACCCGGCACCATGGCCGTTGGAAGAGTTGGATACAGTGCCAGAAGATGGCGCTTCTATGAGCGCGCCATTTTCTGGGGCATCTGTGGATTGCAATTCGCAGCGAGGGGGGGGGGCAGAAAGCTTGGGCCACCCTGTACTGCGGACTCCAGTCCCCAGATGCCTAGTTGTACCTTGCTGGACAAAAAAATTGTGCGAAACCCACGTCTTTTTGTTAAATTATTTTATGAATTTCATGAAATAATTAAAAAAAGGGTTTCCCTATATTTTTGGTGCCCAGCTGGGTACAAATAGGTAGCTGGAGGTTGGGGGCAGCCCGTAACTGCCTGCTGTACCTGGCTAGCATACAAAAATATGGCAAAGCCCATATCGATTTTTTTTTTTTTAAATAATTAAAAAATAAAAAAAAAATCCTAACCCAAGGGTTAGGGGTAAAAAAAAAATGTGCGGGCTCCTGCAGCATTTTCTATTGCTAAGGGTAACCCAAGCAGCTACTGGCTGCTAACCCCTACTACTCGGTGTTACCTTCACTGGCAACGGAAAATCCAGGGAAGCCCTTTTTTTATTTTTTTTTCCAAAAAACTAAAAAAAAAATGACATGGGCTTCGCCATATTTTTGTATGCTAGCCAGGTACAGCAGGCTGCCCCAACCCCCAGCTGCCTATTTGTCCCCGGCTGGGAACCAAAAATATAGGGAAGCCCTTTTTTTAATTATTTCATGAATTTCATGAAATGAAAAAAAAATGACATGAGCTTTTACGTAGTCGCCAGAACAGCTCTCAATCCAAAGTAAATGAGGTGAAATTGAGAAGAAACAGTATGGACACAGCCTGTAGAAGGTTGGAAATCATCTGGAATTATGCCTTGTCTCTCTCTCTCTCCTCATTCACGTTCCATTTTATCATGCTTTACACTACAGCTTTGCTCTTTCACATTGTTTTTGTCATACTTTACACTGCAGCTCTGCTCATTCACGTTCCCTTTTGTCGTGCTTTACACTGCAGCTCTGCTCATTCACGTTCCCTTTTGTCATGCTTTACACTGCAGCTCTGCTCATTCACATTCCCTTTTGTCATGCTTTACACTGCAGCTCTGCTCATTCATGTTTCCTTTTCCATGCTTTACACTGCAGCTCTGCTCATTCACGTTTCCTTTCCCATGCTTTACACTGCAGCTCTGCTCATTCATGTTTCCTTTCCCATGCTTTACACTGCAGCTCTGCTCATTCACGTTTCCTTTCCCATGCTTTACACTGCAGCTCTGCTCATTCACGTTCCCTTTTGTCATGCTTTACACTGCAGCTCTGCTCATTCACGTTTCCTTACCCGTGCTTTACACTTCAGCTCTGCTCCTTCACGTTTCTTTTCCCATGCTTTACACTGCAGCTCTGCTCATTCACGTTTCCTTTCCCATGCTTTACACTGCAGCTCTGCTCATTCACATTCCCTTTTGTCATGCTTTACACTGCTGCTCTGCTCATTCACATTCCCTTTTGTCATGCTTTACACTCCAGCTCTGCTCATTCACGTTTCCTTTTGTCATGCTTTACACTAGAGCTCTGCTCATTCACGTTTCCTTTCCCATGCTTTACACTGCAGCTCTGCTCATTCACATTTCCTTTCCCGTGCTTTACACTGCAGCTCTGCTCATTCACATTTTCTTTCCCATGCTTTACACTGCAGCTCTGCTCATTCACGTTTCCTTACCCGTGCTTTACACTGCAGCTCTGCTCATTCACGTTTCTTTTCCCATGCTTTACACTTCAGCTCTGCTCATTCACGTTTCCTTTCCCGTGCTTTACACTGCAGCTCTGCTCATTCACGTTTCCTTTCCCGTGCTTTACACTGCAGCTCTGCTCATTCACGTTTCCTTTCCCGTGCTTTACACTTCAGCTTTGCTCATTCACATTCTCTTTTGCATGCTTTACACTGCAGCCCTGCTCATTTACATTCCCTTTTGTCATGCTTTACACTGCAGCTTTGCTCACTCACATTCCCTTCCCCATACTTTACACTGCATGTGCATTTCAAAAAGCATCCAAAACGTTGTGTTTTGGATGCATTTTGAATGCATTTTGGATGCATTTTTTACAGTGTCGTCCCACTTGGCACTGCTACATCCCCATAGAGCATGGCTGGCTCTGAGACAGAGCCGCGTGATCAGAATGAACTCGGATGAACTTCACCCGACTTCATTGTTATCGTGCGGCTCTGTCTGTGCCAGAGCCTGATTTGCGATCACAGGTGAAAGACTCACCGCAGACTGCAAATCCCCTGAGTGACTGAAGTGAGCTGCACGATCAGCGGTGCCGTTACTCAGGTTATCCACGGCCAGCTGCAGTCCTCCATCTGAGAGCGGTGGCCTCAGGTAACCTGAGTGACGTCATCGCTGAACGCGTGGCTCACTTCAGTTGCTGCGTGGAGCTGACAGAGAGCGGCAGGGTTCTACGGCTGCTCCTGTCAGCTTCATGTAGCAGAGCTGAAAGTTTTGTGGAACCTCGTGTGGATTACGTCGGACCTGGAGGGATGTTTTTGGATTAATAAAGTGGTGAAAGAGGGTGTTTTTTTTTCGTCTTTTATTCCAAATAAAGGATTTTTTGGGTGTATGTGTTTATTTTCTTTAACTTAGGGGTACTTTGCACGCTGCGACATCGCTAGCCGATGCTAGCAATGCCGAGCGCGATAGTACCCGCCCCCGTCGCACATGCGATATCTTGTGATAGCTGCCGTAGCGAACATTATCACTATGGCAGCTTCACACGCACTTACCTGCCCTGCGACATCGCTCTGGCCGGCGACCCGCCTCCTTCATAAGGGGGAGGGTCGTGCGGCATCACAGCGATGTTACACGGCAGCCGTCCAATAGAAGCGGAGGGGCGGAGATGAGCGGGACGTAAACATCCCGCCCACCTCCTTCCTTCCGCATAGCCGGTGGAGGCAGGTAAGGAGATGTTCCTCGCTCCTGCGGCTTCACACACAGCGATGTGTGCTGCCGCAGGAACGACGAACAACATCGTATCTCCTATTGGTGCGACATTATGAAAATGTCCGACACTACACAGATCACCGATTTACGGCGCTTTTGCGATTGTTTATCGGCGCATCTAGGCTTTACACGTTGCGACGTCGTTACCGACGCCGGATGTGTGTCACTTTTGATTTGACCCTGACGATATCGCAGTAGCGATGTCACAACGTGCAAAGTACCCCTTACAGGTTAATCATAGGGGGTGTCTCAGACGCCTGCCATGATTAACCTAGGACTTAGTGGCAGCTATGGGCTGTCATTAACTCCTTATTACCCCGATTGCCACCGCACCAGGGCAATTCGGGATGAGTCAGGTAGAGTCCTGGGACTGTCGCATCTAATGGATGCGGCAATTCCTCGCGGCTGCTGGCTGATATTTTTAGGCTGGGGGCTCCCCATAACATGGGGCTCCCCATACAGAAAATACCAGCTTTCAGCCGTGTGGCTTTATCTTAGCTGGTATCAAAATTGGAGGGGACCGCACACCATTTTTTTTAAATGATGTATTTATTTATTTTACTGCACTACATAGACCCGCCCACCGGTGGCTGTGATTGGTTGCAGTGAGACAGCTGTCACTCAGTGTGGGGGCGGGTCTGAATGCAATCAATCATAGGCGTCCGTGAGCGGGGGACACAGTAAATACTAGATGGAATAATGATCGGCCGGCATTTTCAGAAGCAGGAGAAGCTGCCGCAGTGTGACAGCTGTGTAGCGCCACGCCAGTGATCGGTCAGTGATCGGTGAGTATGAGAGAGGGGTTGAGAGGGAGAGACAGAGAGAGACCAACGGACAGTCTATCTACACCGCCAGCTCCCTCCAGCTCCCCAATGACTGCGTGTTCACAAAATGGCCGCTGGCGTATATAGCCCCTATGATGCTGTGCAGCCAAGCCAATCGCAGTAACACCACAATAAAGATGGCTGTGGTGTTACTGTGAGGGCAAGCAACGTCAGATGTGCTCATTGGCTGGAAAACAGGCGCCAGGAAGTGAGAAATGAAAATGAAAGTATCGGAGTTCTTTTATTCGTCGGATACCGAATGTCTCGAATAGCCTGTTTTCCGTCGGATACCAAATAGTGGCGAATACATTCATCACCATCACCTAGTAAGCATCCATTGGATTTTGGGAGGGTAAAAGGGGTATACCATCACATCCCCACAGGTGACAATCCCCCCATTAAAGAGCGGTATCAGCCTATCCCACCAGCACACTACCAACATGCCAAAGAGATGTTGAGGGACATGAAGGAGGCTGGGGTTATAAGAAACAGTTGTAGCCCCTGGGCAGCTCCCCTGGTCCTAGTAGAGAAAAAAGATGGTACAATGAGAATATCCATAGATTAAAGGCAAATAAACCGCATAACACATAAAGATGCTTACCCTTTACCACGCATAGAGGAATCCTTAGCTGCATTAAAAGCTGCTAACTGCTTTTCTACTTTGGATCTTGCCAGTGGGTACTGGCAGGTCTCCGTAACAAAAGGAGATCGGGAGAAGACTGCATTTGCAACGTCCATGGGACTATGTGAATTCAAAAGCATGCCATTTGGACTCTGCAACGCCCCTGGGACCTTCCAACGGCTGATGGAATGCTGCCTGGGACACTGCAACTTTGAAACAGTGCTACTTTACCTGGACGACGTCATTGTGTATTCCAGGACCTATGAGGAGCACCTGAAACACCTGGCTGAGGTATTTGAAGCATTGTCAAGGTACGGAATAAAGTTAAAACCTTCCCAATGCCACCTGCTGAAACCCAAGGTACAGTACCTGGGACATGTAGTGCAGAAGGCGTAGCACCAGATATGGATAAGGTCACTTCTATCAAGAATTGGCCTAGGCCCACCACTGTCAAGGAAGTACGTCAGTTCTTGAGCCTGGTGAGATACTACAGGAGGTTTATCCCAGGCTACACCAAGATGGCGGCACCTATGCAGGATCTCCTGGTAGGCCAGAAGACAAAAGGCAAGTCCTCCAACCATCCATTCCAGGTGAAGAAATCCTGGCATACCCTTATTACAATCTGCCATTTGTGCTGTACACTGTGTGCAGAATTATTAGGCAAATGAGTATTTTGATCACATGATACTTTTTATACATGTTGTCGTAATCCAAGCTGTATAGGCTTGAGAGCCAACTACCAATTAAGGAAATCAGGTGATGTGCATCTCTGTAATGAGGCGGGGTGTGGTGTAATGACTTCAACACCATAGGGTGTGCTTAATTATTAGGCAACTTCCTTTCCTTTGACAAAATGGGTCAGAAGAGAGATTTGACAGGCTCTGAAAAGTCCAAAATTGTGAGATGTCTTGCAGAGGGATGCAGCAGTCTTGAAATTGCCAAACTTTTGAAGCGTGATCACCGAACAATCAAGCGTTTCATATCAAATAGCCAACAGGGTCGCAAGAAGCGTGATGAGCAAAAAAGGCGCAAAATAACTGCCCATGATTTTAGGAAAATCAAGCGTGAAGCTGCCAAGATGCCATTTGCCACCAGTTTGGCCATATTTCAGAGCTGCAACATTACTGGAGTATCAAAAAGCACAAGGTGTGCCATACCCAGGAACATGGCCAAGGTGAGGAAGGCTGAAAAAACTACCACCTTTGAAAAAGAAACAAGATAAAACGTCAAGACTGGGCCAAGAAATATCTTAAGACTGATTTTTCAAAGGTTTTATGGACTGATGAAATGAGAGTGACTCTTGATGGGCCAGATGGATGGGTCAGAGGCTGGATCAGTAAACGGCAGAGAGCTCCATTCCAACTCAGACGCCAGCAAGGTGGAGGTGGGGTACCGGTATGGGCTGGTATCATCAAAGATGAACTTGTGGGACCTTTTCGGGTTGAGGATGGAGTGAAGCTCAACTCCCAGACCTACTGCCAGTTTCTGGAAGACAACTTCTTCAAGCAGTGGTACAGGAAGAAGTCGGTATCTTTCAAGAAAAACATGATTTTCATGCAGGACAATCCTCCATCACATGCATACAAGTACTACACAGCGTGACTGGCAGTAAAGGTCTAAAGGCCCTGTGACACACAGAGATAAATCTGCGGCAGATCTGTGGTTGTAGTGAAATTGTGGACAATCAGTGCCAGGTTTGTGGCTGTGTACATATGGAACAAAATGTCCATGATTTCACTGCAACCACAGATCTGCCAAAGATTTATCTTTGTGTGTGATGGGGCCTTAAAAGATGAAAAAATAATGACATGGCCCCCTTGTTCACCTGATCTGAACCCCATAGAGAACCTATGGTCCCTCATAAAATGTGAGATCTACAGGGAGGGAAAACAGTACACCTCTCGGAACAGTGTCTGAGAGGCTGTGGTGGCTGCTGCACGCAATGTTGATTGTAAACAGATAAAGCAACTGACAGAATCTATGGATGGTAGGCTGTTGAGTGTCATCATAAAGAAAGGTGGCTATATTGGTCCCTAATTTTTTGGGGTTTTGTTTTTGCATGTCAGAAATGTTTATTTCTAAATTTTGTGCAGTTATATTGGTTTACCTGGTGAAAATAAACAAGTTAGATGGCAATATATTTGGTTTTCATTAAGTTGCCTAATAATTCTGCACAGTAATAGTTACCTCCCAAACAGATATCCTCCTAAGATAGCCAAATCTAAAAAAAAAAACACTTCAACTTCCAAAAATATTACGCTTTGGTATTTATGAGTCTTTTGGGTTGATTGAGAACATAGTTGTTGATCAATAATAAAAAAATCCTCTAAAATACAACTTGCCTAATAATTCTGCACACGGTGTATACCGACGCCAGCAACGTGGGTCTAGGAGCCATGTTGTCACAAGTACAGAGGGGTAAGGAACGTGTAATTGCCAATGCCAGCAGGAAGCTCCATCCTACAGAAAGAAATCCAGCTAATTACAGCTCATTTAAGTTGGAATTTATTGCCTTGGTCTGGGCAGTGATAGAAAGATTCAAATATTACCTAACAGCTGCCAAATTCACAGTGTTCACGGATAACAATCCCCTGACACATATGGACACTGCAAAGCTGGGCGCCTTGAACAACGCTGGGTAGCTCGACTAGCAAACTATGACTTTACAATCAAGTAAAGAGCATGGCAAGAATGGCAACGCAGACGCCTTGTCCAGAATGCCACAACTGCCAGATGATGGGAGAAATGAAGAGGAGCTGGAAGAAATTGAGCTGCCTGCCTTTCATCACCTGAAACCATCACAATGTCAGCAAACTCACCGCAGAGAAGCAGAAGGAGTCTTGAATCCCTTACCACACCATCAATGGAAGGAGACTCAGGACAGTGATCCAGCTGTTGTCATGGTCAAGGAACTGATAACCCAACCAAATGCTCATCTGGAGGCAGATGCACCCCAAGAAGCACAACAATTGTGGAAAGAGAGAGGTCAACTGTTTCGCCATCAGGAAAAGCTGTGTAGGCGTTTCATCAACCCAAAAACCCAGGAATTGGTGTACCAGATAGTGCCGAAGAGAGATGTCCCAATGGTGTTGGACGCATACCATAACAGGACTGGACACTTCAGATGGAAGAAACTTGAAGTACTCCTACGTGACAGGTTTTATTGGGTTGGAATGAGGAGAACCATCGAAGATTGGTGTACAAATTGTGGACCCTGCAGCTTGAGGAGAAGAGACCGTGGTAGCCAGAAAGCACCTTTGCCGCCCATCATTACCAAACAGCCCATGGAGCTGGTGGCTTTAGATCATGACAAATTGACACCAAACAGAAGTGGTTACACTTTTGCTCTAACCATTGTAGCCCATTATTCCAGGTTCCTTGTTGTGGTACCAGTGAAAGACCTGACTGTACAAACAGCTGCAAAAACATTCCAAACCTACTTTCGCAGACCTCATGGCTACCCTGAACAGGTATTATCAAAAGAAAAACTAGAGAAAAACAGGTTTTTTGCCGCGCTTGAAGACCACAGACATTGATGTCAAACAGATGATTCTTTTTATTTCATTCCTACGCGTTTCGGAGACCCCAACTGTCTCCTTCTTCAGGGAAAAGAACTTTACAGAAGCCAAGGAAGAGTCCTTTTATGAAGCAATGAAAAGGGGAGGGAAGACAAAGGAAGGAAATCCCTGCCTATGACGTCAGCTCACCATGTGCTACAGAGCGATGACTCATAGCCACATGGAATAGAACCGCGTCATAGTCACATTGAATAATCACATATATTACATATAAATTTAAATGATCATCCATCATAAACAGCATCATAGACAAGAGACTGTTAAGAAATACCAAAAAAAAATAAATTGAAAATAATGAAAATAATGGAAATATTCATATTCATATAGATCTATGCATATATATACACATAAAAATGCAAATGTGGGGACACATGGAAACTAAGACATATATAAGTGTACACCCAAAGAAACCATAAAAATTTGCAGGCTGCCTTACACCCATTACTATAACTGAAAGGACAGTGTCTTGATAGTGACTAATGGTCAGTTGCAATCAAGATCATTAGCACCCGGGCGTAAAAAAACATATGCTAGAATATGCACTGTATATGGTCACAGCGTGTATATATGCAGACTAAGTTATTGGTGTAACCATTTGTTGATCTTATTATTCTTATTATTATTAATTTTGATCGTTAGATTTTAATAAAACAATAAAACATGTGAAAAATGCATTTACAAATAAGAAGTGATAAAGTGTACATTTCAGACACTACTGAACGAATCTAAAGAAGAAAAACCAAAAGATAGTATTGTGCGCATGCGTGAAGATAGAGAAGATTCTCTTACCAGACGAGGTGAAGTGAGTTCAAGCCGTGGGAAAAAATACAAGGCGCAGGCGCGCTGCACATGGAAAGTAGCAGGATCCTCACAGTGAGGTCAAATAAGTTCAGAAGCGTGGGAATCACCTGTAGCGCGCGTGCGCGCACACAGTACCGCAGCAACTGAAGAAAAAAAAAAAAAAAGGGGGGATTGCACGTAATCGTGCCATGAATAAGGTGTATATTATAATAATCGCAAATTAAGTGGAACGGGACCCTGCCCGACCGTGCTGAAAGCAGAAAAAAGAGTGCATTTAAACTCAAGACAAAAAGAACATTCCAAGTAACGAAAAAGAGGATGATCAGGCAAAGAATTCATCTTTGCACCGCAAAACAAGGGAAAAAACAAGGTTGTGGGACGGTAACAAGGGGGGCGGGTGGGGGAAAGTATAAAATTTGAAACGCGCGGTGATGCCTATAAAAACCCAATAATGGAATACAGGGAAAAAACATGGAGATGTAACCAAACCATATATTTTCAATATAATTTCCAGTATATGGAACTATAAAATATCATTATGAACCATCAACATGAAGTATTTTTAACATTGATGTCTGCATTTGTGAACTAAGTTTATCCTCAGTAGTAGTCGGCTGGTTCTGGGTGTGAATTGGAGAAAAAAAAAATAAAATTGTCGTCATTTATATTTTTGATAGCAAACATAAATGACAACATAATTGATGGGATTCAGACTGTTTAACACTATGACACAGATTACCACGTTCTCAACATGTGATTCGCATGTACAGGAAATGTCAGGTCCTGTTTCATACAGTTTGCTGCTCTGATCACTTCAGTGTAACTCCATACACAAAGTTCACAGCTGCGTTCTTTAATTTCATTTTAGAAACAAATTAACTAAATTCAGGTCCAAAAATGAAAACAATTCCACAAATGAAGCAGAAAGGTCTCATTAACAGATATGGGGTCAGACCAAGTTCATTTTTATTTCTGCTCTGAAAACTGCTAAATAAGTGCACAATGCTGAACTTTTACGGTTTGAAATTGATACATAACAGACGGACAACATGATTAGTCATTGGGGCCCTCTGCTACGGATACATACTGGACATGAATTCAGTTGTAGAGGGGAGTGCTGGGGCAGAGGGGAAATCTTCGAAAAAGCAAACCTCCAGCACCAGAAAGCGGGCACTATAAAAATGTAAGACTATTTGGGCATATTAGAAGTACACTATATAGGTGTTCTGGTCAGCAGCAGTAGGCTTGTCATGATTATGGATGTGCTCCCCTGAAACATGTCGGCCTACTGCTTCTGAACATCACCTTTTAATCTGACGAAACAAAGATTTAGATTTTAAGGGAGCCTCCTCTCTGGTGATTAATGTTACGCATGTATTCTGGGAAACAATTAAGGGGTTGTCCCATGTAAAACAACAAGTCTGTAGTCACTATGTCTGTAGACCTGTAAATCCTCAAATCGCACGCACTGGCCAGAACCAAACTAGATGGACGCGCCTCGCTCACCACACTTCCACTGAATGCGCCCATCTAGGCGAATTCTGGCCTGCAGTTTACATATCACATACTTTCAGCCATGTGACTGCTGTTCTTGGCTCTGACACAGGAACATCCTCACAGCACAGTACACATTGCATGCGATGTGAGGATTCACTTGTCATTTTAGACCTGACAACCACCATAAAACAATGCACATGGATGAACCGAGGCTTAGATGTCGTTGTCACTGCTTGTGGCAGCATCAAAGTGTTTAGAGAAAGGAGAGGACCACTTTTGTTCCTTCAACAAATTTTTTGGGGTTTTGTTTTTGCATTTCAGAAATGTTCATTTCTAAATTTTGTGCAGTTATATTGGTTTACCTGGTGAAAATAAACAAGTGAGATGGGAATATATTTGGTTTTTATTAAGTTGCCTAATAATTCTGCACAGTAATAGTTACCTGCACAAACAGATATCATCCTAAGATAGCCAAATCTAAAAAAAAAAAAAACCTCACTCCAACTTCCAAAAATATTAAGCTTTGATATTTGAGTCTTTTGGGTTGAATGAGAACATAGTTTTTGATCAATAATAAAAAAAAGCCTCTATAAACACAACTTGCCTAATTCTGTAAACAGTGTATATAGCACCTATGACTAAACTTCAACCAAATGAAACCCCCCCCACCACAAGAAAAAACAAAACCAACACAATGTAAAAGATTAAAAAGAAAGTTGAAACAACCTCTGTAACTTAAACACAAATGTCTGGACGGATCCCAGCTATAGAAAAAAAGTGCGTAATAGATTAGGTTTTCATTTTACGTTACATACCTTAGGCCTAACGCCAAGGAAACCACTGCAATTCGGAGCACCACATTTACACACAGTCTTCCCATTTCCAAGACATTCCAGGTTGTAATTGAAAGTTAGTTCAGTTCCTGTAAATGTTAAATGGTCAGAGCACACATAATGATACACAGTACATCAAATTCACCCCAAGCCTGCTCTAACCTTCCTGACCAGGCCAAATGTTACTATTCTGACCAGCATCAGTTTATGATGCAATAACTATGGAACGGTTCAACATATCCCAGAGATTCTTTGAATGTTTTAACATGACACGTACTTCATGTAATGGTAAATTTTAGTTGATACAATTAGATTTATGAAAATATGGAAAATGTAACTTTTTTTTGCAATTTTCACATTTTATGCCCTTAAACCAGATTGTTATAATCAGATACAAAACAAACATTTACCATGTATCTGCTTTACATCACCACTATTTTTTTTAAACATTTTTTTTGTTGGGAAGTTAGAAGGGTTAAAAGTATCAGCAATTTCTCATTTTGCTAACAGCCGAATAATCACTTCTACAGCACTGTGAATTGGCGTAAAAAAATAAAGTCAATTCTTCAACTGCTGTTGATTTGTTCATTCTGACTTCTGAAGATCGCAGTATGGTGGGGCTCACATTTATCCTGCACTCTACATTGAATGCTTACACCGGGGACTACGTGTAAATTCACTGCAATGAGGCAGAGGGAGTCACTTTGCACTCCCATATAGCCTGTTTTCTGGCAGTGTCTATTTTTTTAGATGTGCACAAAAGTCTAGTCATCAACAGTTTTGTGGACCTTTGAAAAGCTGGACACTGCAGAACAGAGGCCAAATTGATCCCGAGTACCACTAATGAATGCCTCATCATAGTGAATGGGTCCGTCGCGGTATCACCTGAATCAAGTATTTTGGAGATGTAGATGGAAACCCCCATGTAAATGCTCAGCATAAAGCACAGGATAAATGTAAACTGATCCAAAATGATCTGTACCAAAGTTTCCACCAAATAGTAATCAACTTAACCCACAAAAACACAAGTCACCACTCAGGTCCATCATCTGTTAAGGGAAATATAGGGTGCTTAAATGTTACTGGTAGCACAAAAACCCTGGAAAAGCAATTTGGCTACCCCCAAAAAATGAAAATCAGCAAAATCTGCGCTCCCAAACTCAAATGCTCCCTCTCACATCCCATAATGTGCCTAAACCACAATTAACATCCACATGTTTGGCATTATTGTAGGGAGGAGAGCCTGCTTAATTTACAGATGCAGGTTTCCAGAAGCACGAGCTGGGTACTATGTACGGTCACTACACTGTACTGGTCACGACAAGGGCTTATTTGCAGTTTTAAATTCAGTAACATTCATTACATTTGACTCCATGGGTGTTTTCCAGGGATTAAATCAGCACTACACCCATAGATCAACTCCCAGAGGGATGCACTTTATAAAATTTAGTTACTTGGCGAGGCTTACGCTGTTCTGGCACTTAAGGGCTCTTCAAATTGAGTACACAAATTAAACTATTGTAGGAAAATCTATACTCCAAATTGCACAACAAATTGTACAGTGCATTTTTTGGGGCTAAGGCTATGTTCACACTGCGTTTTTACCTGCAAAAATTTCTTGAGAATTTTCTTAACTTTGATATTACTATCTATATGTGTTTAAATTTTTTAACGCATGATTTCAAGATTTGTTAACTACAAAACCTAATAATCATTTGAACGAGAAAATGGTTGTACCTTTCTGCAGACATTTCCCAGCAAAACCTATGGCAACAAAAAATTAACTGTGTGCACAACTGCGTTTTTTTCTTAAGAAAATTCTTTCAGTAGATTTTCTTAAGAAAAAGAATGAGCATGTCACTTCTTTTCTGCAGCCAACTGCATTATTCACTCCACTGACTGTAATGTAATCATGAAATCAAGCAGGGAATAATGCAGGTAGCAAATTCTGTGCATTTCATTGCGTTTTCCTGCGTTATTCCCAAGTTATTTCAAGTTTTTCGGGACATAATGTTCATCACTGCCTACGGTTTGCAGGGAAGTGATGTCATTATGAAGGGAAGAGGAAGCTAAAGAAAGAGTAAACACACACAGATCACACTCAATCCCTGGAAGCCACACGGAAGCACTTCCATGTGACCTCCGTCGGGTGCCCGTGCAGTCTGTGCCCCGTTCCCTGCCAGCCCCGCGGCTGCCCGCACTGCAGTATCAGCAGCTTCTCACACAGCAGTGCGGGCAGGCGCGGGGATGACGAGCGCTGCTGTCAGGTTAGATGAGATCATTTTTTTTAAATCAGATACTTTTTTATTAAAACACAATACATATAACAGAATAACAAATCGGCATCCAAATTAAGTTTATCACATCTATTACCCCTTTAACTCCCCCTCCAGCCCCCTCCCCCACCCCGGCAGCAACACTTCTCCCCGATACTACATCCCATTTAGTACACACTTAGAATACCCTCCAATTGTAGTATAGCAACCATCCCGTTGTGCAGGAGGAACAACTAGTAACACAAATAAAACAAAACACACACATCAGAGGTCTCCAACGGCTATCCCGGTCCCAGACCAGTTTACTGGTCCATCACTCGTCCTATTCGCATTGCAGCCAAGGAGACCATAGCTTCTCAAACATTTTAACATTCCCCCTTCTTTCATACACTCCCTGTTCCAGCTGAAGAATACATTTCACCCTTTTACTGTACTCTCCCCTGGTCGGGGGGTCTTTTTTAATCCAGGACCTGGCGATTAGCTTTCTTGCCGTATACAACAGCCTAGCAATGGCAATTTTCATAGTATTTTCCACCCCAAGCTCCTCAACATATCTCAATAGGCATAACAATGATTCCCTGGGACACACCCATATGTTCTTCCTATCTTGTGGATAACCTTAGTCCAAAAGGAGACCAGTCTCGGACAAGACCACATCATATGAAAAATACCTGCGTCAGATCCCTGACACCTTGGATACTCCGAATTCCTTTTCAATCCCATTTTAAACATCAGTAAGGGAGACCTATATACCCGGTGAATCACGTATAGGCGAGATAGTCTGGCCGGTTCGCTCATAGAGAGTTTAGGTACATACTCCAGGATACTCTCCCACACCTCCTCCGTTATCGGCCCAACTTCCTCCTCCCATTTAGATTTAGTTTTAATTGGGTAGTCTAAAAGAAAGGTATGTAATATATCTTTATACGTGCCAGAAATGATCCCTTTAGTGCTTCCTCCCCCCTTACACACATACTCCAGTACCAGGTCAGTCTGTATGTCCACACTTTGTTTAGCCGCTTGGGCTGCAATCGCATGTTTTAATTGACTGTAGTGAAGCCAGCCGGACGCCGGTAACTGAAACTCACTCTAACTGTGGGAACGATTTCAGAATTCCTCCGTCCAATATCTGATGCATGTATATTACACCCTTGAGTCTCCATTCCTCAATATTCCCCATTTTCTGAATCTCCGGGAGATTACTGTTATCCCAGATAGGTGTAAACTTAGTTAACCGGGTCACCCCTCTCACCCTTTTCAGCCTATCCCAGGTCTTGTTTATAAGTGCCATTGTAGGAGACGTTCCACCCAAGATCCCCACCGCACCATCCTCTAGTCCCATTACCAATGTACTTCTACCCACTATGTATTCCAGCACTTCTTTAATGCCCCCATCTTTCTCTCGATCAGACCAGCCCCTGAAGTTTTGACATTGCGCCGCCATATAATACAATTCCGGATTTGGGATTGCTAGACCCCCCTAATCTTTCGGCCTTTGTAAAGTCTCTAATCGCACCCTAGGCTGCTTTTTACCCCACACCAGGTCCCTAAACAGCGAGTTTATCCCTTTAAATCTTTTCTTTGAAATACAAACAGGGGCATTGCGCAGTATGTATAGGAGTTTAGGCATTACTACTACCATCTTTAGTAAATTAACCCTTCCAACAACTGACAAATGTAGCTTGTTCCAGGCATCCACTTTGGCTCTCAATTTTTTAAGAAGCGGCCATAAGTTCACCTGTATGTATTTTTCTACTGGCAGAGATATCTGGATACCTAGATATTTAAATTCGTCCACACTCTTCAATTTGTCAGCCCCAGTATCATCATTTGTCCAGGTTACTTCCCCATCCACTTTAAAGAGGCTCGATTTAGACCAATTAATGGTCAGTCCCGAAACTTCTCCAAATTTCTCTATTATCTGCATGGCATGATCCAATGAGGCTGACGGATCCCCCAAGAAAAGTAATAAATCGTCAGCATAAAGAGCTATTTTCTCCTCTAAGTTTCCATACCTAAATCCATGGATCCCCTTCGATTTCCTAATGGCCGCCGCGAGAGGCTCTATTGCAATAGCAAATAGGAGCGGCGATAGTGGGCAGCCCTGTCTCGTTCCCCGGTGCAACTCAAACGCTGAGGAGGTCATACTGTTAACTCTAACTTTAGCATTAGGCCTATTATACAACAGCTGCACCCACTTTACAAACCGTGGGCCAAAACCCATATGTTGCAACACTTTCCATAGATACCCCCACTCAACACTATCGACTGATTTCTGGGCATCTAGCGAAGCGATCACCCTCCGGCCAGGGTTGTCAGGCGGCAACTGTAGATTAAGATATAATCTCCTGATATTAGCAGCTGTCGACCTATTGGCCATGAACCCTGATTGGTCCATATGTATTAGGTTAGATATAACTCCAGTCAGCCGGTTTGACAACACCTCAGCCAGAAGCTTCACGTCCGCTGTTAATAACGAGATTGGTCTATATGAGTCTGGAAGCCTCGGATTTTTATCCTCCTTAGGAATTACTACTATTATTGCTTCTCTCATAGATTTAGGCAATACACCTTCCCCCTCCGCCACCTCAAAGACTTTCAATAGTTTGGGTAATAGGATTTCTTCTGTTTATAAATTTCAACTGGTAGCCCGTCTGCTCCCGGTGCCTTGTCATTGCTCATGCCATGCAGAGCGCCCTCCAGTTCATCAATAGTAATAGGTGACTCCAGTTTATCTCTATCCGCCACAGACAACACCAGAAGCTCACCTCGCTCAAGAAATGAGTCCACCTCTTCCACCCTCATCTCTCCGCTAGAAGAATATAGCGTGCGATAGAAATCTTTAAAGACCCCAAGGATGTCCTCAACCTCAGTGACCTGTGTCCCCTTCACCGTGTCCATACCATGCACAAATGAACTACTCCTTTGAGCTGCAGCTATGACCGATAATAGATGACACACTTTTTCTCCCTCCTCATAAAAATGCAATTTTTGGAATGCCTGCTTCCTTACCGCCTTCTCCAAAAGCATCTTATTAACCTGTTCATGCGCCTGCCTAAGATTTTGCTTCGCATCCGTAGTATTACTCCGAATTGCTTCCAGCTCTGCCTTATCTAAGGCCTCCAGGCTATCTTTCTCATCCTGCCTTGTCTGTGTTTTATGTTTACAGATATCCCTGAACAGGAGCTCCCTGAGGTATGCCTTCATCGCATCCCATACCACCAGGGGACCAGTGCTACCCTCGTTGTGGATAAAGAATTCCCCGAGATCCCGTTCTATATTCCCCATATTAATATGACAGATCCATGCTGGAGGAAGCTTCCACTCTCCCCTCCTTCCCCCTGTCAGGGTCCCCCGTCGTATGGACACTAGAATCGGGCTATGATCTGAAATCACCCTTGTCAGATATTGCACGTCGCCTATCATTGCATCCATCAGATCACTAGCTAGAGCCATGTCAATGCGGGACAGAGTGTTATGTGAAGCCGAATAACAAGAGAAGCAGGATACCCTCCCATTCCTCACTCGCCAGGCATCCACCATTCCAAGTTCCCCAATAAGAGTGCCAAACGAAGTCATCCAACTATCCTGGATACCTGGAGGTCTACTACTCCTATCCCAGTACAGATCTATCACATTATTGAAGTCCCCCACCAGTAAAAAAGGGATTACTCCCCCCTTCTCAGAGAACTCCCTTATCTCCCTTAGTTTGGTGCACATATATGGAGGTGGTATATATATTGCAGCTATACACATGAGTCTGCCAAATATTTTACACTTGATGGCCACACACTGTCCCTCTTTATCCACATACACTTCTATCTCTTCATATTGCACAGAGTTATGGATCAGCAGTGTTACACCCCTTGCATAGTTGGAAAAGGTGAAATGATAGGAGATGGGTGCAGAAGGCCTATTTAAAACATGTGTTGTCTCCTTTGTTAGATGCGTTTCTAGTAGACATCTTACTGACGGGTTCTGGTCTTGAACATATTTAATTATTGCCGCTCTCTGATAACCCTCTAATATTCCAACTCAACACCTTAATTCTATCCCCCGTTATCCCACCCAGTAAAACCATCAAACCTTGTAGTATCTCCCCATGCTGCCTCTACCCTACCCCTTTCCCTCCTCCCCCCCTGCTCCCCTCCCCTCCTGCTCCCCACCACTTCCTGTTTTTGAATACTCCCATGAAGCATCAGGTTTTCCAAACCTGATCCATAATCCCTACTAAATTCCCCCCCACCTCCCTCGCCTTCTCCTCTTAGACACATTTTGAAACTCGTCCCTTTTCCAACAATCCTCCACTCCCACCCTTTATATGTATAATCACATTCCACTCAACCAATTTAACAGTAAAATGGTGAACAGTAATTAAACTGGAATCTCAAATTGTAAACACCACCACCGCGCCTAATTAGGCAGTCCCCATGTCATGCGAAGCTCACATCAAACCCTTCGCATTCCCCCTGCATACTACCTCAATCCCAAAGGGAAGGAGAAAAAAAAACAAAAAACAAGAAGGGTCCCCTGTAAGCTCCCAAGGATGTCGTAGAGCCTCAGCCGGCCTTCTCCAACACACTGCAGATTCAGTCAGCTCATTCCTTCAAACGGATCTGCTTTTCGTTTGCGTCCAACCACTGCATGGCTTCCTCCGGAGTTGTATAAAAGTGCACCCGCTCCAACGCCGTCACTCTTAGCTTTGCTGGGAACATCATTGAGTATTGCACCCCAATCTCTCGCAGGCGCCTCTTTACTCCAGTAAAAGTCATATGTAGCTTTTGGACAGAAATGGAGTAGTCCGGGTATATGGAAATTCTCTGGCCGTCAATCATAAGATCCTCCATGTCTCTTGCCTTTCGCAGTATAGTGTCCCTGTCACTGTAGTTGAGGAGCTTGGCTAGCATAGTGCGAGGGCCCTTGCCTGCTGGTTGTGGCTGCATCGGGACTCTGTGTGCACGTTCCACGGCATAGAGCTTGGATAAGACATTAGCCCCAATTTTTTCCCTAAGCCAGTTTTCTACATATTCAGTGGGGTTTCTTCCTTCCGCTTTCTCAGGGATGCCGACAATCCTGATGTTATTCCTTCCAGAGCCATTCTCTAAATCATCGTTTTTTGTCATGATTTCAGCTATCTGCTGCGCAAATGTTTTTTCAAACTTTTGTAGTTTTGTAATATGATCCTCTGTTTACCCCACTCTTTCTTCCACAGCTCCTGTTCTCAGGTCTGCTTTTTTGAGGTTTTTCTTAATGCCAGCAACCTCTGCCTGTAATCCCTTAATTTGCTTTGTCAGGGTAGTCAGAGCTTCTTTACAAAAAGACACCACTGCAAAAACGTCCTTTAAAGTGGGGTTTCTGTAGCCTCTTCTGCACTAAGTGCTTTCTCCATCTCTCCTGTATTATCTTGCTGCTCTTCACCATACCCCATCTCATCAGAGCTGGCATTATCTTCCCCATCCTCTCCTTTCTCACCTCTGTTATCTATATGCTGAAGTGATTTCTCTGGAGTCCAGGCAAACTTCTCAAGCCTTGCTAGACCTGCATTCTTTGTTGACAGGCTGCATTAGCTTTCTCAGCGTCCTCCCTTATCATGGCACCATCTTGAGAGCTGGGGACTTTCCCGCCTCCATTATCTTTTTGCCTGCGACGGACCATGGCACCGCTCTGCATCCACCAGACTCACCCCAGACAAGTCCTCACCACCTTATCTTCCTGACAGCTGGCTGAGGCAGTGATAACAGCGGTGTTCAGGTATTTATCATGGGTGTTTGCAGGAGAGCTCCACAGACACGTCTCCTCACATTGCCGTCCAGGCCACGCCCCCTTAGATGAGATCATTACCTGCTGTGACGATCTCCTGCTCTCCTGACGTCAGCGTTGTCACTGCTTTCCATTGCCCGCCGCGTTCTCACATCACGTCTCGCGGGCGCCCCGAGACTGTCATTAGCGGTGACGTCACGGGCTCCCGTGTATTGCTGAGAACGCAGCGGGTAATGGAAGTCAAGTGCAGTGCCATGTTTCTCTCTCCACAGACTTGAATGGGTGCGAGAGAAACAAGGATCGCATTGCACCAGCAGCATGCTACGACTGTTTTCTATGTCCGATTAAAGCTGAGAAAATAATCGCTCATGGGTGCTGGCACATAGAGTAATATTGGTCCGAGTGGAATGCAATGTTTAATCACATTCCACTCGCTCCGATTTTCCGATTGCCGTGTGTCTTAGGCCTTAACTGAATCACATATTTCTGAGATTTACATGAAAACTCAGATGCAAGTGCTCAGCATAGAGCACAGGATAAATGTGAGCCACACCTTAGGCTGCTTTCACACTACGTTTTTTTAACATGCGTCATGAACGTTTTTTTAAAGCAAAAACGGATCCAGTGCAAATGCGTTTTCATTTCAATGCATTTTTAATGGACTCACGTCAACATGCGTTCACATGCGTTATAGTGAGGATCCAGCGACTTGCAGTTTTTTAACTTTTTTCAAAAACGCTACTTGTAGCGTTTTTGAGCTGCATCCAAATATAGTTTTTCACTGGATCCTGACTATACTGCACGCAAACGCATGTGAACGCTAGCATGCTGATAGACAGGATCCTGCTTACTCTACTGAGCATGCCCAGAAACCAGCCTGGCATGATCAGTCTCTCTCACCCCCTCCCTCTCACTCCCTCCCTCTCACCCCCTCCCGAGAGTGGCAGACGCTCGTAACCAAGGTAAATATCGGGTAACCAAGCAAAGCGCTTAGTTACCCGATGTTTACCTTGGTTACCATCGTCCGCAGCTGTCAGATGCCGGCTCCCAATCTATCACGTTCAGTTCCCCTCACTACTGATCACATGACTTCAATGCCGGCTCATAAACTTCAAGTGACAGGATCCTGCAAAATAACACATGCGTTTAAATGCTTTTTTCTTTGTAAAAACAGGATCCACTTTTACAGAAAAAAAACATCCATGATGCATGTTAAAAAAACGTAGTGTGAAAGCAGCCTTACTTCGAACTTTGGGAGGCAGAATAAAGAAATCAGCAGCAAGTCAAGAATTTATTGTATTTACAGCACTCAACATAATGTTTTAGTGATTTGACAGCTTTATGAGATTACAGCGATACCAGATTTATATATATTTTTGGCTACAATGAGTTGAAGTTTTTATTAGTACCATTTTTTTTTTTTTATCACTTTATATTACAATTTTTGGGAGGCAGAATTAACAAAAAACTTTTTGGGGCTCTTTCTGATGCCGTTCACCATAGTGTAAAATTGATAGTAAGACTGCTTTAGTCTTCGGGTAAGTATGATTAGAATGATACCACACGCATTTAACCCCTTCACGACCTTGGACGGATCTATCCGTCATGGATCGTGTCCCGTTAAGCCCCGCTCCCTGCCGCGGGCAGGTGGCGGTCGGCACACATATCAGCTGTTTTCAACAGCTGACATGTGTGCTTGCTAGCCGCAGGTGGAATCGCTTCCACCCGCGGCCATTAACCCCTTAAATCTTGCTGCCAAAGTCTGGCAGCAAGATCTAAATGCGCGCGGCCATGTTTTTTACTTACCGCCGCCCCCACGGGTGGTTGCCATCGTAGCACAGGGTCATGTGATGACGCCTGCAGCTACGAAGTTTCACTTTCGTTTTTCCTCGGCCGAGAGCAGAGGGAAAAAGAAAGTGACTATTTCTGCTGTTTACAGCTGTATAGCTGTGATCAGCAGATAGATAATAGCGATCGGATTGCTGATCGCTATAGCCCCCTAGGGAGACTAGTAAAATAAAAAAAAAGTAAAAAAAAAAGTTTTAAAAAATAAAAAAAAACAAAAAAACTTAAAAGTTCAAATCACCCCCCTTTCACCCCATTGAAAATTACAGGGTTAAAAAATAAATAAATATACACATATTTGGTATCGCCGCGTTCAGAAATGCCCGATCTATCAAAATATAAAATCAATTAATCTGATTGCTAAAAGGCGTAGTGGCAAAAAAATTCCAAACGCCAAAATTACGTTTTTTGGTCGCCGCATGTTTTACGCAAAATGCAATAACAGGCAATCAAAACGTAGCATCTGCGCAAAAATGATACCATTAAAAATGTCAGCTCGAGATGCAAAAAATAAGCTGTCACTGAGCCATAATTCCCAAAAAATGAGAACACTACGTGTTTCGGAAAATGGCGCAAAACGTACGCCACTTTTATTGGACAAACTTGTGAATTTTTTTTAACCCCTTAGATACAAGTAAACCTATACATGTTTGGTGTCTACAAACTCGCACCAACCTGAGGCATCACATAGATACGGTACATCAGTTTTACCATAAAGTGAACACGGTGAATAAAACATCCCAAAAACTATTGTGCCATCACACTTTTTTTGCAGTTTTTCCACACTTGGAATTTTTTTGCTGTTTTCCAGTACACTATATGGTAAAACCTATGGTTTCATTTAAAAGTACAACTCGTCCCACAAAAAACAAGCCCTCATATGGCAAGATTGACGGAAAAATAAAAAGGTTACAACTCTCGAAAGAAAAGGAGCAAAAAACAAAAAACGGAAAGTGCCCGGGGGCTGAAGGGGTTAATAAATAATATAAATATATATATATATAATTTTTTTTTTTAGGTTTTGCAGCTTTTATGCAATTAAACAGATGATAGAGATTATATATTTCTTATATAAATATTTTTGCATAACTATTTTCTGAGTTTTAGCTTTTTATTTTTCAGTTTTCAGAGATACCATTGTTATTTACATTTAACTTTTTCTGGGTTGTAAATGAAATAGTTTTTTTGCAACTTTGTTTTTGTAAATCGGGTCAATCTGGTCATGGTGATATCGAATATGTGGGCTTTTTAGTTTTATACAAAGACACGTATTTATTGGTATAATATTTTACTATTTACATTTTTTATATATATATTTAGTTCCTCTTTGGGTCTAACTTTTACAACTCTCATCACTGGTGTTCATGCATTGGAAATGCATTACACCTGTCAGTGCTACATTGACAAAACGCCTTTTCGACCATGCTCCTTGCATGGTACAAAGGGTCACCGTAGCTGACAAACTCGGAGGTCAATGTTTGAACTCCAGTTGCCATGGTCAGTCCATGATTTAAATCACAGGAATGCTGATTGGGTGGGACAGGAAGCCCCCTCCCACTTCTAAATGCTGAAATCGCTGTTGATTGTGGCATTTACAGGAGTTAAACAGCAGGGGGCAGCAAGGGCACGCCTCTGATTGGGACAGCCAGAGCTCAATTATAACAGCTGAGCCCCCGGCAGCAATCGTTCGTGGCACAGCTTGTGGGACTGGATTATCGCCATGATGTAACTATATTTGTCAGAACCCCTTCTTGATGATGATGTATAGTTATGTCAAATATACTTTAGAGGTTAAAGGCAATTGGTCACGTGATTCAGGCTGCCCACACCATGCATGGCGGCACTTTAGTAGCTGTGAAGGCTTTACTCTGAAACCTGCTACAGTCTGATGAGACACAGTCCCTCGTCAGCCATTCAAAGTAGGTTTTATCTGAAATGCGGGAGCAAAAATCACATGACAGGTCCCTTTAAACCTAAGATTTGCAAACTGATGAGATGCCTTTACCAACCATGTTTGTTACTGGATCTCTTATTAACAGTACCTGACATTTCAAAGTCACTATAGGCACACATTCTACACAAACCTTTATAACTGGTCTCAAAATATCTATAACTGGCATTTTGTCAGTTAAATTGAACACAAAAAAGGAATAGAAGCAATAGGCAAGTTATAACTTTTTTTCCTCACCAGCTTTGATATCACACAGGGCAAAAAGACCCACTCGGGTGTCACCGTTCACAGTCCATTTCTGAGTTTCGCAGTTTGGCTGGCAGCAGTGGTTCATAAAGCGTGCAAAATTTCCCTTTGGCCCAGCATCAGTCACACGATCCTATGAAGAAGATTGACAAAGTTATGAGCTCAAGGACCAGGAAACTAGCTTAGAAAAAACAAAGATTGCACCTCAAGCTGTTTAACATTCTGTCAGAACCTGGCCCTTTCACATTGTGTCCCTTTATATTACGGTGTAAAAAAGGCAGTGATTCACTCCATAATCGTGGTATTGGGCTCTCACTGTAGGAGTTCAATCGCCTATTCACAAAGGTATTGCAGAGTGAATTTGAGCGCCGTCAGTGTATGCAGAAGCTCAACTCCTTAAATGCTACAGTCAATTGCAACTGCTGAATCTAAAGAGTGCGACAGAAGGAGATGGCTCCCTCTGTCACTCCACTAGTTCCTCAGAGAGCCGACTGTTGCTATGGCAACCAAAAATCTACCACTAGCTTCCAATCAATCATATCAAAGCTTACCATGTTAAAAAGGGATAGAATAAATTCAGAACAAAATATTACACAAGGACACAGGGTGAATCTTCATTTTGTGTTTTTCCTTCAAACTATCAAAGATGCCAAATCTTGATTTTTTTGCAGAATCAGTTGTAATTTTAAATGACACCACTTATTTAAAGAAGCCCTCTCATGAAGTTTTATTCTAAAGGGAATCGGTTAGCAGGTTTTTGCTATGTAAGTTGAAGAACACATGCTGCAAGGGTTAAAACATAGAATTCAAGGATGCCTTTCTTGTCAAGGTCAAATCTGTTTATTTGCAATGTTTGTTTAAGAAGCAGGACTTGTCATTGCTTAGACTACTCTGACATCTCACTGTCAATGTACAAGCTCTAGAGAGCCTGGTGTGAGCTGACAGGACTCAGCTCTAAAAGTGCAATTCCACAATGTCTTTTGGGGCTTTATTTACTATGTTCAATACATGGTAAAAGTGACTTTGCAATACGATTCCTTAGGTCAGTATGTGTATGAAGACACCAAACATATGGGGGCCTTTTTTTGGGGGGGGGGGGTAGATATGTTAGCCTTTATTGCAATATGTTGTAGCAACCAAAAAAATCTGAATACATTTTATATTTTGAAATATAGGACATTTCTGAGCACAATACAAACTGTGTATTTTTAATTGTTTTATTTTTAATGAGGCAAAAGAGGGTGAATTAAACTTGTTTTTTTAACTGTATTTTGACTCTTTCAGGGACTTGATGCTGCGATTGTCCGATCTCTTGTGCTGTGCAGAGCAGTGGATCGGCATTGCTCTGTATAGCAGAAATCATGATCTATGAATGCCGGCTCGCAGTTGTGGCGCCCCAGGACCTGGTCGCCACAACAGCATTGCCCTCCCAAAGGGTTAATGCTGAGCCTGGAGGTAATTGGGAGATCTATTGGCCAGTAAGTTAACACCCAACACAGTTCTCCCTCCGGCCAGCAGGGGGAGCTCTGAACCTGGAACTTCAGGGAGCATTCCTTAAGTCTGGCTGGAGGGAGGAAGTAGTGGTTAGTCTGTAGACAGGAGTGAAGGAGGACAGACGCAGAGTAGTGCTGCCTTGTAGAACTGGGGCCTAGAGCTGGGATAGCTTGGCCCAGTGAAGCAAGAGGTGCAGAGAGGCACAGCAGAGACTCGGACATCGGAGTCTGTAGTTGCCAGGGCATAAAATCCATCCCTGGTAGCTGAATCCGGAGGGCAGGAGAGCTGCAAGCCCCTGGCCCAGAAGTAATCTGAAGGTACAGCTGCATTCCAAGGGCCCGGTGTGGACTCCAGCAGAGAAGCACCAGAGAGGGCCTGCGCAGTCTACCACACAGAAAAAGGGACGAACAACAAGTCCCAGCAGCAAGAGGGCAATTGCGAACCCAAAGTGCAGTGTCCTAAAACAGCAAAGAAAGATTAAGGAGTAGGCCTCATACTCAACTGGCCAAAGATCACCCCAGGCACTTCCAGGCCGGCCGGACCATCTTTACCATCTGTGACGGTCTCCCTGGACTAAGTTTCTGCCGAGTAAAAGAGGAGAAGGTAAAGAGACTACTGTTTGTGCCTGTTTCTTTCATTGCTTGTCGGCCCTGCACCATGTTAGTCACACAACACCATAGACTTCCACAAGCACCAACTGTGCCCCGGGCATTGCTCCACCTGTGGGGAGCAGTATCACCATTGCTGCCACTTCATCACCCCGGAGGCCTTACACAGCAGCGGCGGCTTAATAGCCGCATACCACAGGTGGCGTCACGAATACAAACTTAAAGTCATCAGCCACATATTCTACTGACACCCACCAGGGCCACGGAGCCGGGCCCAGCCACCACTGACTACCACCGGACTAGTCCGGCCCGGCACCGGGTGTCCCATAGCCCTGGGGTGGGCGAGTCAACTTTTGGCGTCACGAACAGGATTTCGTGCCCGGTCACACCGGGTACTGTGCGCCTGCAGGAATTGTGCTTAAAAGACTGTGTACTGTCTGCAAACTGCCGCCGCCATTAGCCTCGCCGAGCGCAGGAAGAAGGGGGGCGTGCCTGACAAACAGCGCGAAGGGAGCACGCCATCAGAGCAGAGCGCTGTTAACCCCGCGCGACCCGGAAGGAAATTTGAAAAGTGAACGGAGCCTGGTAAGGTTCACTAAGGGGGAGGAAGATGTCCGACTCAGAGGGAGAGCAGGTGGCTGCCATAGCCCGAGACGCCGCAGCACCAGTCGAAGCAATCCCTGTCGCCGTCGCCCCAGCCCCCGCTGCAGCGCCGGTAATGCCGATCACAATGCCGTACATCCCGGGAGCAGAATGGTTACCGCAGTACTCCGGGGAGTCCCATACCTTGAGCGACTTCAGAGAAAGTCTGCACAGCTTGTTCCGGGTGTATCCTCTGACTGAGAGCCAGAAGGTGGGCATATTAATGGGACAGCTAGCCGGCGCAGCCCAGCGTGAAGTGAAGTCCTGGCCTGATACAGATAAAGGGACAGTAACCCAGATATTGGCCAAGCTAAAGAGTACTTTTGACACCCGCACCGCAGCAGAAATAAAGATGAGATTCTTTGGGTGCAAACAACAGGCCACAGACAGCATAAGGGACTATGCCTTAAACTTGCAGGAGGCCCTGAAAGCAGTTAAACAGGTGGACCCAGAGAGTGTACGTGAAGAACACAAACTCCTAACTGAGCAGTTCATAGAAGGGCTCCTGTCAGATGCCCACAGGACCCAGCTGCGTATCATGGTCCTGCAGAACCCTGCTCTGGACTTTGCAAAGTTTAAGGACCAGGCCATCCGGGTACTGAGAGAATCTACACCGAATGACCCAGTATCCCTCCGGCCTCTTGCTATCACGTACCCCGGGGTGGTGCCTGCAACACGAGCCGCTGCAGGGGCTGAGGCGCAGTCCCTGGATAAGGATCCGACTGCAGAGCTCAGACAGCAGGTCCAGGAGCTGACCAAGACTGTAGCTGCCCTTGCCAAGACCGTGCAGTCTCTACAAGTGACCCCATCGCCTGCAAGACTCGAGTTGGCCTCCAGCCCAGATGACGTCCCCTGGATGCGACAGAGGAGGATTCCGCCGACCCGAGGCAGAGACACAGACCGGTATGATTCAACGGGACAACCGATCTGCCGCCGCTGCAGCCAGGCGGGCCACATTGCACGACGCTGTCCTTTAAATGGGCCGAGCCTGGGGCCAGGAGCCAACCCCCAGGTGTGAGGAAGCCCGGCTCAACCCCCAGTCGCAGCAAGTGTGTGGGAGGACGCCCGGTCCTTCCTATTGTGCTGGACGGGATCCCTTTGAATGCCCTCCTGGATACGGGGTCCCAGGTAACAACCATCCCCTACAAACTGTACAAAAGATATTGGGCTGATTCAGACATGGACCATGGCCCAGATGATGATTTAACAATTGTGGCCAGTAATGGTCAGCCCTTACCCCAAATTGGGTACAAAGAAGTAACCATTAAAGTGGGGCGGGTAAAATTGCCATGTCAGGGGATGATAATTGTAGATATAGCTCGCAAAGAATCTGAACCACTGCTAACCATTGGTACAAATGTGATAGAAAATTGTATTGCCGAAGTGATAATTTTGTTGCAACAGGCGTCTGAAACTGCCAGCTCCGGGCAGCAGCGTGCCCTACAGAGGGAGATCAGAGCCCTGATGAGGAGGCAGCAGGTAGAGCTGGCCGGAGGAGAAATTGGCAGTGTGAGGGTAAGTGACCCCCTCCCCATTGCAATACCCCCAAGAAGTGAAATGTTGATATGGTGTCGGGCAGCAATAGGCCTCAAGGGTCAGGATTACCAGGCCTTGGTAGAACCGGTGTATTCAGACAGTAGGCCGGGAGTCCTGATAGCCAGAGGGGTGGCAGACGTCCGCAAGGGGAGAGTGCCCGTCCGTGTCCTGAATTGTGGGGAGGAGGAGGCCAAATTGCCCCGGTATGCCACTGTAGCAAAACTGTACACTGTCAGCAACAATACCATTAAAGCAGTGGAACCCTTGATCCCGTCCGACCAGGCGGAAGACAATGGCTCCAAGGGGCAGCTGGAAGACTGGTGCCAAAACTTACATGTGGGCACCGACTCCACCCCCTCACACCAAAAGCATGGGGTTTACCGGGTGGTACAGGAGTACGAGCGGGTCTTCAGCAAACACCCCCTAGATTTTGGGCAGGTGAAAGGGGTTAAACATCAAATCCCCACAGGTGATCATCATACCAATAAAGAGAGATACCGCCCTGTACCCCCCGCACAGTACCAGCGTGCCAAAGAAATGTTACGGGAAATGAAGGAGGCTGGGGTTATCAGAGATAGTTGTAGCCCCTGGGCAGCTCCCCTAGTGCTCGTAAAGAAAAAAGATGGTACAATGAGAATGTGCGTAGATTACAGGCAAATTAACCGCATTACACATAAAGATGCTTATCCACTGCCCAGAATAGAGGAGTCACTAACAGCCTTAAAGTCAGCTAACTATTTCTCCACCTTGGATCTCACCAGTGGGTATTGGCAGGTTCCCGTGGCAGAGGCGGACAAGGAGAAGACTGCATTCACGACACCAATGGGCCTCTGTGAGTTTAACTGTATGCCATTCGGGCTCTGCAACGCGCCAGGGACATTCCAAAGGCTGATGGAGTGCTGCTTGGGCCACCACAACTTTGAAACCGTGCTGTTGTACCTGGATGACGTTATAGTCTACTCCAAGACTTATGAAGACCACCTGAGGCACTTAGCAGAGGTGTTTGAGTCCTTGTCGAAATATGGCCTGAAGATAAAGCCGTCCAAATGTCACCTCTTGAAGCCAAAGGTACATTACCTGGGTCATGTGGTCAGCGCAGAAGGTGTGGCACCTGATCCAGAGAAAGTCACCGTAATCAAGGACTGGCCAAGACCCACCACGGTAAAGGAGGTGCGGCAGTTCCTTGGGCTGGTGGGCTACTACCGAAGGTTCATTGATGGTTTCACCAAGATAGCAGCGCCCCTTCAAGATCTCCTGGTGGGCCAGCCAAAGCAGGCTAAGAAGCAGAGCCCTCCATTTGAATGGAGCAGCCAACTAGAAACATCCTTTGTCCGGCTGAAAGGGGCTCTCACGGGAGAAGAGATTCTGGCCTACCCTGACTACAGCCAGCCGTTTGTACTGTATACAGACGCCAGCAACGTGGGACTGGGAGCAGTTCTGTCCCAGGTGCAGGGAGGTAGAGAGAGGGTGATAGCGTACGCCAGTAGGAAGCTACGGCCCACAGAAAGGAATCCAGAAAACTACAGTTCCTTCAAGCTGGAGTTCCTCGCTATTGTTTGGGCAGTGACTGAACGCTTCAAGCACTATCTGGCATCGGCTAAGTTCACCATCTTCACGGACAACAATCCGTTGACACACCTGGCAACAGCCAAGTTAGGTGCGTTGGAACAGCGATGGATGGCCCGGCTGTCTAACTTTGACTTTACCATCAAGTATCGGGCTGGCAAGAAGAATAGCAATGCTGATGCGCTGTCCAGAATGCCGCACTTACCCGAGTCTGGAGAAGACCTGGATGAACTTGAAGAAATAGAGTTACCGGCTTTCCATCACCAAGGTGTGTCCCAGTGTGAGCATGCTGTAGGAGTGAAGCGCTCGAGCCAGCACGAAGTCTCGGTCAACCCATTACTCCATGTCAGGGCCAGGTGGACGGGCAGACCCAGGAGGTGGATCCACTGGGCCGAACTCCTAGATGGTGGTAAGGGGTCCGGTAGCTGGAGCACTATAGGCAGCAGAACAGTCCGTGCACAGGAGTATAACGGAGAAGTCCCTGGGACTACGGAGTCACTGGTGGTAGTCCGGGTGACGCAGCTCAGGTTCGGAAGCCGAGAAGATGTCAGGCGGGGTCCGGAACCTTTGGAGCGAGATGACAGGTCACCGCAGGGATCCGAGATGGTACGGACTGTCAGGATGGCAGATGGACTGCGTTCGGGGTTCGGGATTCGGTCTGGACCGGATGGCGAGGCAGGCACGGCTCTACAAGAGAGATAGGTGAGTATATACACATATACACCAGGAGACCTGACTCCTAGCTTAAGAAACACGAAGATCAGGCCCCGCCCCCTTGGACATAAACCCCCTTTATACCCTGTACCTGTTTTGCATCATTTCCTGTTAATGGACGCTGGCCCTTTAAGAAAGGGTCAATTACCGCGCGCGCGCCCTAATGCGCATGCGCGCTGCCCGAGTGCCAGAAGCCAGAGCAGGAAGCTGCGAGGAGGAAGCAGCAGGGCCAGGATGGGGCTGTGAAGCCGACGGACGCCGGGTGCGGGGACCAGGACGCTGGGGACGCGCTGGCAAGGGGTGCTGGAGAGCGGGGAGCGTGACAGGTGAGCCGGAGGGCAGCACAGGGGACCCGGGGAGCGTGACAGTACCCCCCCCCCACGCCCCCCTCCCCGCAACCGGGACAGGAAGGCACGGATCAGCGGAGTACCCACATTCTCCCGGGGCTCCCAGGACCTATCCTCAGGACCATACCCTGCCCAGTCCACCAGGAAGAACTGTCGACCCCGTACGGTCTTCATGGCCACGATATCCCTTACCGCATAGATGTCGTCATCGGCAATAGGTGGAGGAGCCGAACTGGCAGCAGCGGAGAAGGGACCCAGGACAACCGGCTTGAGCAGGGAGACGTGGAATGAGTTGGGTATCCTCATCGTGGCCGGGAGCTGTAGCTTGTAGGAGACCTCATTGATCTTGTTGAGGACTTTAAACGGCCCGATGTAGCGAGGACCCAGCTTGTAGGATGGTATCTTCAATCGGACGTACTTGGATGCAAGCCAGACTAGATCTCCAGGAGAGAAACACGGAGGGTCCAGACGTCTCTTGTCTGCGTGTCTTTTCATCCGCAGGGAAGCACGCCCAAGGGACGCCTTGACAGAGTCCCAAATGGTTGCAAAGTCACGGGCTACAGTATCAGCAGCAGGGACATCCGAAGAAGGGGATACAGGCAATGGGACGGAGGGCTGAAGTCCGTAAACGACATGGAAGGGAGAGCTGGAGGACGACTCACTGATGTGGTGGTTATGGGAGAATTCAGCCCAAGGAGGAAGCGTGGACCAATCGTCATGATGGGCGTTGACATAGTGACGTAAGAAAGAGGTCAATATTTGATTGACCCTCTCCACTTGGCCATTAGACTGAGGATGGTATGCAGATGAAAAGTCCAGAGTCACTCCCAGATGGTTGCAGAGAGCCCTCCAGAAGCGGGAGGTGAACTGAGTTCCTCTATCGGATACGATGTGAGATGGAAAGCCATGCAAGCGGAAGATGTGATGTATGTAGGCGTCCGCGAGTTCCTGAGCAGAGGGCAATCCAGCCATAGGGACGAAATGAGCCATTTTAGAGAATCGATCCACCACGACCCATATGACTGTGTGTCCGGAGGACAATGGCAAGTCTGTAATAAAGTCCATCGCTATGTGTTGCCACGGAACTGAAGGTATCGGCAGAGGCAGAAGACGGCCATATGGCAGGTGTTTGGGCGTCTTGTTCCTGGCACATGAGGAGCAGGCAGAGACAAAAGCAGCGACGTCCGTGCGAAGAGATGGCCACCAGTAATGGCGTACAATCGCACCCCATGTTCTCTTCTGACCAGCATGACCGGCTGTTTTCGAGGCATGACCCCAGTGTAACACTTTTTGCCTGTCAGTCTCAGAGACATAGGTCTTCCCGGGCGGTATCTGGGCCAGGGTGACAGGAGCCACTGGAATGATTTTGCTAGGACAGATGATGGGTTGGGTAGTCTCCTCCTCCTGCTCTATGGGCATGAAAGACCTGGACAAGGCATCAGCGCGTACATTCTTGTCCGCGGGTCGGAAATGGAGCTGGAAATCAAACCTGGCAAAGAATAAGGACCACCTGGCTTGCCGTGGGTTCAGTCGCTGAGCAGACCGCAGGTATTCCAGGTTCTTGTGGTCCATGTAAATGATAACGGGGTACACTGCTCCTTCCAGAAGGTAGCGCCATTCCTCCAGAGCCAGTTTGACTGCCAAGAGCTCTCGGTCACCGATGGTGTAGTTGCGTTCAGGCGCTGAGAAGCTCTTGGAGAAGAATCCGCAAGTCACCATCTTCCCGGAGGAGGATTTCTGCATGAGCACTGCTCCGGCTCCTGAGGAGGAGGCATCCACCTCCAAGGTGAACTGGCGGTTTAACTCCGGACGGTGAAGTACAGGAGAGGAGGCAAATGCCTGCTTCAGCGAGCCAAACGCGGCGTCGGCCGCAGGTGACCAGTCCTTTGGATTAGCCTCTTTCTTGGTCAAAGCGGAGAGAGGAGCAGTCAGAGCCGAGAAGTGAGGGATGAACTGGCGGTAGTAGTTGGCGAATCCCAGGAAGCGTTGGATTGCCTTTAGTCCAGAAGGAGGAGGCCAGTTGAGAATGGAGGAGACCTTCTTTGGATCCATCTGCAGTCCGGTATCAGAGATGATGTACCCCAGGAAGGGGAGAGAAGACTGCTCAAAGACACAATTCTCATACTTCGCGTACAGACGATTCTCTCTCAGTCTTTGTAGAACCAGCTGCACGTTCTCTCTGTGGGTCTGGAGGTCCGGAGAGAAGACAAGGATGTCATCCAGATATACTACCACACAGACGTAAAGAAGGTCCCGGAAGACGTCGTTCACCAGTTCTTGAAAGACGGCTGGGGCGTTACACAGGCCGAAGGGCATCACGCAGTATTCATAGTGCCCATCGCGAGCGTTGAACGCGGTCTTCCATTCGTCCCCAGAGCGGATGCGGACCAGATTGTAAGCACCCCGAAGATCCAGCTTGGTGAACACACGAGCTCCTCTAAGCCGGTCAAACAATTCAGGGATGAGCGGCAGAGGGTACTTGTTTTTTACGGTGATTTGATTCAAACCCCGGTAGTCTATGCATGGGCGTAAGTCGCCCTCTTTCTTCTTGACAAAGAAGAAACCTGCTCCAGCAGGAGATGAGGATCTCCGGATGAATCCCCTTGCCAGGCTCTCTGTGATGTAAGTAGACATGGCCCTTGTTTCGGCTGGAGACAATGGATATATCCGTCCTCGAGGTGGTGTAGTTCCAGGGAGCAGGTCGATGGCACAATCGTAGGGACGATGTGGCGGACGTACCTCGGATTCCTTTTTATCAAAGACGTCTGCAAAGGACCAATAGGCCGAGGGCAGCCCCGGTAGGTTCTCTGGAACCGGAGGTCGTCGGATGGGTTGTATGGTCTTCAGGCACTTCTCATGGCACGAAGAGCCCCATCGGGTGATTTCGCCAGTGCCCCAGCTGACTGATGGTTCGTGTGTCCGCAACCAGGGAAGTCCCAGCAGGATTTGATGGGACATGTGTGGGAGGACGTAGAGAGCGATGTTCTCGGTGTGCAGGGCACCGATACGCAGTTCCACCGGCTTGGTGATCCAGGAGATGGTGTCAGAGAGGGGTCTCCCATCCACAGAGGCAATCACGAGGGGCTTGTCAAGTGGAGTAACAGGCACCTGGTACTTGTCCACCGTGGCCTGCTGGATGAAATTGCCTGCTGCCCCGGAATCGAGGTATGCCTCAGCCGTGAACCGCGTCTCTCCCGTTGTCACTTGCACAGTCCATGTAACCGGGTCTGAGAGAGTCCCAGCACCTAGGGTGGCCTCTCCTACCAACCCTAGGCTTTGGAGTTTCCCGGCCTCTCAGGACAGGAGCGTAGCAGGTGTGTGTCCTCTCCGCAGTAAAAGCAGAGGCCCTTGGCGAGCCGCTCAGCTCTACGTTGTTCAGACTGCCGCACTCTGTCGATCTGCATGGGCTCGTGGACGGGGGCCCCAGCTGTTGACGACTGAAGTACGGAGGGCTTCTGCGGAGGAGAGGAATGCCGTACCGGACGTCTCTCACGGGACACTTCCTTGGATCGCTCCTGAAAGCGGATGTCCACTCGAGTCGCTAGGGTAATCAGGGCATCCAGGGTGGTCGGTACGTCACGACCCGCCAGCTCATCTTTAATTCGCCCCGAGAGTCCTTCCCAGAAGGCGGCGGTTAAGGCCTCGTTGTTCCACCCGAGTTCCGAAGCCAAGGTGCGAAACCGGATTGCGTATTGGCCCACCGTCAGAGTCCCCTGACGCAACCGGAGAAGAGACGAAGCAGACGCGGAGGCGCGTCCGGGCTCATCAAAGGTGCCACGGAATGCCTGCAGGAAGTCCTGGATGTTCGTGGTCACAGGATCCCCCTTCTCCCACAAGGGGTTCATCCACGCCAGTGCCTCACCCTCTAGATGGGACATGATGAAGGCGACCTTGGCTTGATCAGAGGCAAACAAATGCGGCAGCTGCGTGAAATGGAGGGAGCATTGGTTTAAGAATCCCCTGCAGGTCTTGGGGTCTCCGGCGTACCGGGGTGGTGAGGCCAAACGAAGTCTGGAAGTATCTGACGAAGTCGCCACGGGAGCTGGAGCCGTGGCTTGACTAGTGGAGGCCCGGGATGCTGAAGCCGTGACTGCCGCTTGTAGCGTGTTCAGGCGGGCGTCCACAGAAGACATAAATTGCAGCATGCGGGTCTGAGTCTCTCGCTGGCGTTGGAGTTCCTCCTGTACGGCTGCTAGTGCTGCAGCGGGATCCATGGCCTGATCTTACTGTCAGGGCAAGGTGGACGGGCAGACCCAGGAGGTGGATCCACTGGGCCGAACTCCTAGATGGTGTTAAGGGGTCCGGTAGCTGGAGCACTATAGGCAGCAGAACAGTCCGTGCACAGGAGTATAACGGAGAAGTCCCTGGGACTACGGAGTCACTGGTGGTAGTCCGGGTGACGCAGCTCAGGTTCGGAAGCCGAGAAGATGTCAGGCGGGGTCCGGAACCTTTGGAGCGAGATGACAGGTCACCGCAGGGATCCGAGATGGTACGGACTGTCAGGATGGCAGATGGACTGCGTTCGGGGTTCGGGATTCGGTCTGGACCGGATGGCGAGGCAGGCACGGCTCTACAAGAGAGATAGGTGAGTATATACACATATACACCAGGAGACCTGACTCCTAGCTTAAGAAACACGAAGATCAGGCCCCGCCCCCTTGGACATAAACCCCCTTTATACCCTGTACCTGTTTTGCATCATTTCCTGTTAATGGACGCTGGCCCTTTAAGAAAGGGTCAATGACCGCGCGCGCGCCCTAATGCGCATGCGCGCTGCCCGAGTGCCAGAAGCCAGAGCAGGAAGCTGCGAGGAGGAAGCAGCAGGGCCAGGATGGGGCTGTGAAGCCGACGGACGCCGGGTGCGGGGACCAGGACGCTGGGGACGCGCTGGCAAGGGGTGCTGGAGAGCGGGGAGCGTGACAGGTGAGCCGGAGGGCAGCAAAGGGGACCCGGGGAGCGTGACACTCCACCATAATTGGGAAGAGACGCAGAACGGTCACCCGGCCGTGCGATTGGTCAAAGAAAAGCTAGCACAAGCTGAGACTCATCTTGGCCCAGATGCTCCAGAAGAAGCCCAGCAGTTGTGGAAGGAGAGGGGACGGCTGTTCACCTATCAAGGCAAGCTCTGTAAGAGATATGTCAACTGGCGAACGAATGAACTCGTCTGGCAGATAGTGGTTCCGCAGAGGGATGCTCCAATGGTCCTAGCAGCTTATCATGATAATGCAGGACACTTCGGGTGGAAGAAGTTGGAGACCCTACTCCGTGATCGGTTCTACTGGGTGAACATGAGAAAGACAGTCGAGAAGTGGTGCCGAGACTGTGGTCCGTGTAACCTGAGGCGGAAAGATGATGCTAGCCAGAGGTCTCCCCTACAGCCAATTGTCACAAAGCAGCCCCTGGAGTTGGTGGCTCTGGACCACGTGAAGTTAACACCAAGCCGGTCAGGTTATGTGTACGCCCTCACCATTGTGGACCATTACTCTCGTTTCCTGGTAGTAGTGCCCGTGAAGGACCAGACAGCCCGAACAGCAGCGAGAGCATTTCAGGCCTACTTTTGTCGACCTCACGGTTACCCTGAAAGGGTACTGACTGATCAGGGTCCTGCATTCGAGGCAGAAGTGTTCCAAGAGTTCTGTAACCTGTACGGTTGTAAGAAAATCAGAACCACACCGTACCACCCCCAAACCAATGGATTGTGCGAGAAGATGAACCATGTGGTTATTGACATGCTCAAGACTCTACCTCTGGAAGAAAGGAACCAATGGCCAGAAAAGTTACCAGATCTGGTAGACTTGTACAACCATATCCCGGTAAATTCGACCAACTGCAGCCCTGCTTACCTGATGCGAGCCAGACCTGGCAAGTTACCTGTAGACTTTGAGATGGGGACTGTGTCACCTGAGGCGGTTCAGGAAATGGAAGATTGGGATACAGAGCGGCAGCAGCGGTACCGTAAGGTCCAGGAATGCGTAGAGAGGGCCCTGTCTCAAGCAAGAACGAGACAAGAGCAGCATTACAATCAAACAGCCCCATCAACTCCCTTAGCACCTGGAGAACAAGTCCTCAAGAAGAAGCGGAGGACGCATAAATTGGATGATCAGTGGGAAAACGAGCCCTACACCATTATCCCCTCCAACTTTGACAACAGTAAGGTATGCCTCATAAGCAAGGATGAAGGCAAGACCTATCAAGCAATCTCTCGAGACCGCCTGAAAGCATGCCCTGAACGGTGCAGAATCCAAAGAGAAATGGAAGAAGTACAAGGAAGTCCCCAAAGTCAAGAGAGAGAGGGGGAGATGATCCAAACAATCCTTGGAAAATTCCCCAAAACTTGGACCCGAATAAACAATGCCATAGTGGTACCAGTTTTGACGTTTCCGCAGTTGGTCGAGCCAGAAACAGAAGAGGTTCCGAATCCACCTAAAGAACCGTCCGCTCCAACACGAGATGACACGCCAGCAGTGGAACAGGAGGATCAACCCCCTGTCAGTGGTGAACCTGTCATACCCTTGGCGACTCTTAGACCACATAGGCAATCATCACGCTTACCTATCGGGGTTAGGCCTACCTGTAGTGCTGAGGTAGAAAACACACCAAGTAGTCAGGGGCAAACACCAGAGCTACGCAGGTCTCAACGCAGCACCCGGGGACAACCCCCTCCAAGGTATAGAGAGTCAACTGTATAAGGGGAAGAGTACTTATTAGAATGTAAATAGTTATGTGAAATGTCTGTCATGTTGTGTACAAAATGTTTTTCTTTTTCTTTGATTGCAAAAATGGACAATTGGGCCACTGGACTATGGGTGGCCAACACCTAAATTGTTCATAGTTAGCACCAGTGTGCTCAACACCCCTGAAGAAAAACCCGTCCGGCGTGCATAGAGTGGGGTCATCAATGCTCTGACGCACGCCCAGAGCCTAAGTTGGGGGTTTGAACGCGGCGGGTCCCCCATGGAGCAGTGTAATGGACACCCGGCAGGGAGCCACACTGGACTCTTGTAGTAATGTTTAAGGTTGTAACGTTCAAGTAATGCGCCTCCCATAATGGGATGGAATGTTTTAACATGTCATGTTTGTTTCTACAGTCCGGGAGTAGTGAATTTAACTAAGGGGGAGTGTGGCGCCCCAGGACCTGGTCGCCACAACAGCATTGCCCTCCCAAAGGGTTAATGCTGAGCCTGGAGGTAATTGGGAGATCTATTGGCCAGTAAGTTAACACCCAACACAGTTCTCCCTCCGGCCAGCAGGGGGAGCTCTGAACCTGGAACTTCAGGGAGCATTCCTTAAGTCTGGCTGGAGGGAGGAAGTAGTGGTTAGTCTGTAGACAGGAGTGAAGGAGGACAGACGCAGAGTAGTGCTGCCTTGTAGAACTGGGGCCTAGAGCTGGGATAGCTTGGCCCAGTGAAGCAAGAGGTGCAGAGAGGCACAGCAGAGACTCGGACATCGGAGTCTGTAGTTGCCAGGGCATAAAATCCATCCCTGGTAGCTGAATCCGGAGGGCAGGAGAGCTGCAAGCCCCTGGCCCAGAAGTAATCTGAAGGTACAGCTGCATTCCAAGGGCCCGGTGTGGACTCCAGCAGAGAAGCACCAGAGAGGGCCTGCGCAGTCTACCACACAGAAAAAGGGACGAACAACAAGTCCCAGCAGCAAGAGGGCAATTGCGAACCCAAAGTGCAGTGTCCTAAAACAGCAAAGAAAGATTAAGGAGTAGGCCTCATACTCAACTGGCCAAAGATCACCCCAGGCACTTCCAGGCCGGCAGGACCATCTTTACCATCTGTGACGGTCTCCCTGGACTAAGTTTCTGCCGAGTAAAAGAGGAGAAGGTAAAGAGACTACTGTTTGTGCCTGTTTCTTTCATTGCTTGTCGGCCCTGCACCGTGTTAGTCACACAACACCATAGACTTCCACAAGCACCAACTGTGCCCCGGGCATTGCTCCACCTGTGGGGAGCAGTATCACCATTGCTGCCACTTCATCACCCCGGAGGCCTTACACAGCAGCGGCGGCTTAATAGCCGCATACCACAGGTGGCGTCACGAATACAAACTTAAAGTCATCAGCCACATATTCTACTGACACCCACCAGGGCCACGGAGCCGGGCCCAGCCACCACTGACTACCACCGGACTAGTCCGGCCCGGCACCGGGTGTCCCATAGCCCTGGGGTGGGCGAGTCACAGTCAGCGTTCACAGGAGATGCGCGATGACCGACATAGGGAACATCAGATGACTCCTGGCTGTCATAACCGATCAGTGCCCTGCGATCACATGACTAGCACGCAGATGGGCGGGATCAAAGATGCTCTTCTCATCAGCGTGTCAGTGATTGACAGTGGCATTTAACTGATTAAAAGCAGTGTGTGGACAGGAGATGCACTCTGATGGCTAATTAAATCAGCTGTCAAGTGCTGTGAAAGATTCAGGCTCAGCGTGTGTGCCCGCATCAAGAGCAGGGTCACGACCGATTATGTAAAAATACGTCATTGGTCACAAAAGTGTTTATATATTTACTTACCTCAGATTTCACCATGATACAGTGCAGTTTTGCTCTTCTCAGTGATGCTGTGAAGCCCCGCAAGTATTGTGTCGGTGCATTACCTTCAGGGACTCCACTCGGTTGGATCCTGTCACAGGTAGGAAATCTTCTATCTAGGATTGTCGTGACGCCACTCTCAGAATTGCGGTCAGTGGGGACCGCCACTGCAGATTGAGGGACGCCTGGGGCTGATGGTGGGTGCAGTCAGTTGTAATAGCCTCCTGAGAGTGAGGCAAGCCCCAGGGCCCTGTGTAGATGTGTAGAACCACAAGGCGCAGAATAACTCCACACAAGCAGAAGGTCTTTCAGGGGTTTTACTCACAGAAGGTGGCAGAGTGAGTAACCCGGGCGTAGCTGGGATGAACCAGGCTGGAACCAGGTGTCCTTCAGGCTGACTGATGAGGGTGACTACCGACTCGCCTTCCTTAGCCCTTTGCGTTTTGGGGTAACCCCGACTTTTAGTCCCTATGGGGGTCACCCAGGGAAGTTGCTGAAGCCTCTCTCCCCTTCGTTTTGGCCCGTTTGCTTGTAGCCTGGACCAGGACACTCCGGCTGCTTGCCTCCTGTGAACTATGGGCCCTAACTGTGGCGACGTGGCTGCGGACTCTGTAGTGTGGTCTTGGGGGTATGAAGTGCCCCCCCATGCAGGTTTGGCAAGGAAAGGTGGATCTATCCCTGCACTGGGACCTGCTACCCGTTTGGGCCTGGTAACTCCCTAGCAGTCTCCTTACTTCCCACTCCGTTGCTCTCTCTTTAGCTGAAGATGGATTTCGGGTAGCACTACTAGGTGACCGTTCTCCCCCGTCGGTAGTCACTGCGCGGACGCTGTTAGACTGTCACAGCCCCAGGGGTCTGCTCCTGACGTCTGCTCTCCCTGGACTGCACACTAAACCGGCTCACTGCTCCTCCTCTCCTGTTCTTGCCTACGCCACCTAGCAACCAGGCTCTCTACCACACCCCTTGAGTGGAGATGGAGGCTTCGCCCCCTCCACTCCTCAAGTGGAGGTGAAGGCTTTGCCCCCTCCTGGGATCCCCAGGGGTCCTCTCAAAGGTACATGTGTGAGACCTGATCACTATGCGCCTGTGTAGTCACACCTCGGTCAGCCTTCTGGATTACCTGTATTGTACTGTCCCCAGCATGGGTGCAGTACTCAGTGGTGCCTGACCAGGTCAGGGGCGCCACAATGCCACTGCTCTGCCTGACCTGGGAGTAGCTTTTACAATGTAGGACTATGGAATTTCAAAACAAGGCTCCATAGGTTTACTTTGTAAGAGACCTCCAGCTCATGCATTGAGCATAGAATTAGCTGGACAGTCTGAGTGGCAGTGAGGTCACTAAGGAGAGCAGAGTGGCGTTGGAGCCGTAAAAGGGAGAGTGAGGGACAGAGAGTGAGGGACAGAGAGTGGCACAGAGAGAGGCACAGACAGAGAGAGAGTGTGAGAGAGTGAGTGAGAGAGAGAGTGAGGGACAGAGAGTGAGGGACAGAGAGTGAGGGACAGAGAGTGAGGGACAGAGAGTAGCACAGAGAGGCACAGAGAGAGAGTGTGAGAGAGAGAGAGTGTGAGAGAGAGAGAGTGTGAGAGAGAGAGAGTGTGAGAGAGAGAGTGTGAATAAGAGAGAGTGTGAATAAGAGAGAGTGTGAATAAGACAGAGTGTGAATAAGAGAGAGAGTGAGAGAGAGAGTGAGGGACAGAGAGTGAGGGACAGAGAGTAGCACAGAGAGAGGCACAGAGAGAGAGAGTGTGAGAGAGAGTGAGTGTGAGAGAGAGAGAGTGTGACAGAGAGAGTGTGAATAAGAGAGAGTGTGAATAAGAGAGAGTGTGAATAAGAGAGAGTGTGAATAAGAGAGAGAGACACAGACAGAGAGACTCAAGAGATCTGGAAATATACCATATGACATTTTTATCGCCGTGTTCAGAAATGCCCGATCAAAATATAAAATCAATTAATCTGATTGGTAAATGGCATAGCGGCAAAAAAAACGCCAAAATTACGTTTTTTGGTTGCTGCATGTTTTGCGCAAAGAGCAATAGTAGGCGATTAAAACGTAGCATCTGCGCGGAAATTGTACCATTTAAAAATGTCAGCATGAGATGCAAAAAATAAGCCATCACTGAGCTCCAGATCCCAAAAATTGAGAACTCTATGGGTTTTGGAAAATGGCGCAAAACATGCGCCACTTTTTTTGGAAACACTTGTGATTTTTTTTCAACCCCTTAGATACAAGTAAACCTATACATGTTTGTGTCTACAAACTCGCACTGACGTCAGGCATCTCATCCGTTTTACCATATAGTGAACATGGTGAATAAAATATCCCAAAAACGATTGTGAGATCGCACTTTGTTTTGCAGTTATTCCACACTTGAAATTTTTTTTGTTTTCCAGTACACTATATAGTAAAACTTATGGTTTATTTTAAAAGTACAACTCGTCCTGCAAAAAACAAGCCCTGATATGGGAAGATTGACAGAAAAATAAAAAGTTACGACTCTCGGAAGAAAAAAAAAATAAAAGGGGGAACGCAAAACGCACGGAGGCTGAAGGGGTTAAAATAAATTTGACACCATAATCAAATCCGGTGAAACACGTCTGGAACTATAGTATAGGGCATGTACGCCATCTTGGATGTAGTACTTGTCTACAACAGGTAAATGTATTATTATTAGGTAGTTCTGATGACATCACAGGGCACATGACTTCAGATGACATCACAATGGGTATAGAATGTACAAAGCTTTGCACCAGAACCATCTTGTGCCACTAGGACCTGACAGCGGAAGGAGACGAGTGCAGGTAGGTGGCTCTTTACTTATAGGGGGATGGCAGCTAAAACCTTCTGTAATCAGCTGTTATTGCTGTGGGAAGTAGAAGCCCCTACAGGACACATACGCTATTATAAGGGCTGCAATACGAGGGTGACTATGTAATAGAGCTTTGTGGGATCTTGCAGAACATGAGCTGATTATGTATATATATATATATATATATATATATATATATATATAATTATACACACCTCAATATACACACAGACACGGGTGGAGACAACTCCACGCAGCTCCATTTTTGAATAGTTTTGCCATTTTAGGTGATCAAATAAAAGAGAACAATAGAAGAAAATCGGGTTTTTGGCAGCCGCGCCAATGATCACTTCTCAGGTAGTGATCATTGGTGCGGCTGATAAAAACCCGATTTTCTTCTATTGTTCTCTGTTATCTGCCGTTTGGGTTGATGCTGCCGTGATCCCAGTTTTCCATGCCTCTATAGTAGTTGTGACTTTCACAACTTCATTTGGTGAGTATTACTGCTCCCTGTCTTTACCCCCTGTGTTATTGGGGTAAAACCCTATTGCGCTTCTTTTCCACAGCTCTCTACTCATCAGGTGGACAAATAAAAGCATTTTGGAACAGAAATCGAGTTGCAAATGCTATTAGTCTCTGGTGTCAGCTCTTTTGTTCCTGTGGAATCACGGGGTGGCCTGGGAGTTGTCATTTACTGTAATCACGAGCCCCAATATGGAGTCCTGAGTTTTCCTTTAATACAAAGGAAACTAGATAATATGGATTAAAATAGAAGGGTTCCTTTAAATGTGCGTCTCATGATTTTAAAATGAGGCAGGGGTTTTACCCATTTATTAAATTAACTCCTTCCTTGATGTTGTAAACTTGATCCATAACAGCAGTGACCGTTCTGATGACATCACAGGTCACATGACATCACCAACATTCCACATCATCACAATTACAATAGAATGTACAAAGAACTCTTTTTGTGTTTTTAGACCCCGACAGCACGAAGGTGACAAGTGCAGGTAAGTATCTCATCTCTCAGTTTCGGGGGCCTATTCACGCATTACATAGCTGGGGGACTGGTTGGCCAGCTGGGACCCGGCACGGCCAAAGACAGGGTGGGCAGCTGGGACCCGGCACGGCCAAAGACAGGGTGGGCAGCTGGGACCCGGCACTGCCAAAGACAGGGTTAGCAGCTGGGACCCAGCACGGCCAAAGACAGGGTGGGCAGCTGGGACTCGGCACGGCCAAAGACAGGGTGGGCAGCTGGGACCCGGCACGGCCAAAGACAGGGTGGGCAGCTGGGATCCGGCACAGCCAAAGACAGGGTGGGCAGCTGGGACCCGGGACGGCCAAAGACAGGGAGGGCAGCTGGGACCCGGCACGGCCAAAGACAGGGTGGGCAGCTGGGACCCGGCACGGCCAAAGACAGGGTGGGCAGCTGGGACCCGGCATGGCCAAAGACAGGGTAGGCAGCTGGGACTCGGCACGGCCAAAAACTGGGTGGGCAGCTGAAACCCGGCATGGCCCAAAACTTGTTGGGCAGCTGGGACCCGGCAGGGTCCAAAACTCGTTCGTTGGGCAGCTGGGACCCGGCACGGCCAAAGACTGGTTGGGCAGCTGGGACCCGGCACGGCCAAAGACTGGTTGGGCAGCTGGGACCCGGCACGGCCAAAGACTGGTTGGGCAGCTGGGACCCGGCACGGCCAAAGACTGGTTGGGCAGCTGGGACCCGGCACGGCCAAAGACTGGTTGGGCAGCTGGGAACCGGCACGGCCAAAGACTGGTTGGGCAGCTGGGACCCGGCACGGCCAAAGACTGGTTGGGCAGCTGGGACCCGGCACGGCCAAAGACTGGTTGGGCAGCTGGGACCCGGCACGGCCAAAGACTGGTTGGGCAGCTGGGACCCGGCACGGCCAAAGACTGGTGGGGAAGCTGGGACCCGGCACGGCCAAAGACTGGTTGGGCAGCTGGGACCCGGCACGGCCAAAGACTGGTTGGGCAGCTGGGACCCGGCACGGCCAAAGACTGGTTGGGCAGCTGGGACCCGGCACGGCCAAAGACTGGTTGGGCAGCTGGGACCCGGCACGGCCAAAGACTGGTTGGGCAGCTGGGACCCGGCACGGCCAAAGACTGGTTGGGCAGCTGGGACCCGGCACGGCCAAAGACTGGTTGGGCAGCTGGGACCCGGCACGGCCAAAGACTGGTTGGGCAGCTGGGACCCGGCACGGCCAAAGACTGGTTGGGCAGCTGGGACCCGGCACGGCCAAAGACTGGTTGGGCAGCTGGGACCCGGCACGGCCAAAGACTGGTTGGGCAGCTGGGACCCGGCACGGCCAAAGACTGGTTGGGCAGCTGGGACCCGGCACGGCCAAAGACTGGTTGGGCAGCTGGGACCCGGCACGGCCAAAGACTGGTTGGGCAGCTGGGACCCGGCACGGCCAAAGACAGGGTGGGCAGCTGGGACCCGGCACGGCCAAAGACAGGGTGGGCAGCTGGGACCCGGCACGGCCAAAGACTGGTTGGGCAGCTGGGACCCGGCACGGCCAAAGACAGGGTGGGCAGCTGGGACCCGGCACGGCCAAAGACAGGGTGGGCAGCTGGGACCCGGCACGGGCAAAAACAGGGTGGGCAGCTGGGACCCGGCACGGCCAAAAACTGGGTGGGCAGCTGGGACCCGGCACGGCCCAAAACTCGTTGGGCAGCTGGGACCCGGCAGGGCCCAAAACTCGTTGGGCAGCTGGGACCCGGCAGTGACCCTATCATGTTCTGACAATGTCCGCCCCTGACATACAGTTATAAAGCAATATGCAGCAGGATAGACGAGATCCAGGGAAATATCCGATCGCCAGAAATGGGATCAGGAAGGAATTTTTTTCCCCCCTGAGTTAGAATTCTCCGGGGGGTTTCTTTGCCTTCCTCTGGATCTTTAGGTCTGGTGGCTTTTATCAGGTCCGCAATGTCTGCAGCAAGTTCTGTGGTCTCCATCAGTGCGGGACCTAAGTCACTGTGACCCTTATGTAATTTAGTAAAGGGACGGTAATATTTTCATTACAATGTTGCTTATTGCTATTCAAATAAAATAAGAAAAAATTACACATATTTTGTTGTGTGCTTTGTCTGCACTTCACCCTACACACTAACAATCGCTCAATACTCAAGAACTAGAGCCAGGCATGGCTGCTGATCTGGCATCTAATAAAAAAAAAGTGTGTCATCTGTAGGGGGTTACAAAGAAATCATGCCGCCCCATAGCAGAAATTCTAGTTTATACATACATACATATGTATATTATATGTATATTCGTCTCATCACAGAAGAGCATCTCAACTTTATTGCAAAGTATTTTTTTCCTCCAATTGAACCCTTTAGATTTCTCTTCTATTGCCCCCATAAAGAATGATTCCAACAAACGTGCCCCCACAAACACTCTAGGATACCCACACAGTGAACACATCCACACACCCAGTATAATGACCCTACTCTGTACACCCCTAATCTATCCAGCAAAGTATGGTGACCTCAACACAGTATGATCTCTCTCAACTGTGCCCCCAAATATCCCTCTATGCAGTATAATGGGCTTACATACAGTATAATGGCCCTCAAACAGTGTCACGCAACAAGCATGTTCAGACCAACCGAGGTCTGAAGCACACTAAAAAACACTGCAGACAAGGGGGAACACAATAACCATGGTGGGCCCTGGCACTATTGAGGGTAGGTGGACGCCTTCTAACCTCACCCAAGTTGTGCCTACTCTCCTAACCAGTCCCTATACAGTCTCTGCAACTATCGCCGTGCAGCACCCTGGGTCCCTGAGAAGGCCTATAGAGGCCCTGACTAGTGAGATGCAAGTGAGGTTCACTAGACCCACTGCTGCACTAAAGAGACAAGAGGGTATAAGAAATATACAGGGGGTAAACAACCAAAAATGGAGCAGACAAGACTTCTGGACAATCCTTAGCAGCTTCCTTCCTCCAAGACAGCTTTCATACAAATAGTTTTATAGTCAGCAAAGCTTGCTGGGATATCTGCCTATTTAAGCACAAGGGGCGGTGTCTACAAAGCAGGTGCAGCTGACCTCAAAAAATGGGCAAAAAAATCAAATGAGATGAAATTGCAAAGATATGCAATACAGCTGGGATTTTTCTTTCTTTTTGCACGGTGAACTAGCGTTTTTATTGATACCGTTTTGGGGTGCATCCGTTTTTAATGCTGTTTATTGCATTTTTTGAGCAGTGATAAAAAAAACAAACACAAAACTACAATTCTGGTCTTTAGTATGATATCTTTTTATAACTTTTAGCCTAAAGGCCCAGTCGCACACAACGACTTACCAGCGATCCCTAAAACGATGCGACCTGATAGGGATCGCTGGTAAGTGGCTGGGAGGTCGCTGGTGAGATGTCACACAGTCAGACCTTACCAATGATGCAAAAACAATACAGGTCGCAGTAGCGACCTGTATAACGATCTCAGCAGTCACTGTGACCCTGTCACACAGTGCCAAACACAGCGATGTGTCCTGCCCAGCAGGACATCGCCTTTGAAGAAAATGGCCTGGCCATTCTGCAACGACTAGCGATCTCACAGCAGGGGCCTGATCGCTGGTAGATGTCACACATAACGAGATCGCTAACGGGATCGCTTCTGCGTCACAGAAACTGTGACTCAACAGCAATCTCGCTAGCGATCTCGTTATGTGTGACGGTACCTTTAGAGGGTTAATTAACAGGGGTTTTTTTTGAGGGTATGTGCGCACGTTGCTTTTTACCTGCTTTTTACCTGCTTTTTTGCTGCTTTTTCTTCTGCGCTGTTTAATGCCAAAATGGATGTGTTCTTCTATTCAAGCAAAGTCTATGGGAATTTGGGTTTCTTGTTCACACTATGTTGTTCAAAATGCAGCCTTTTTGTGGCAGAACTTTGGTCAAAAACTCAGCTTTTCAAAGAAGCAACATGTCAATTGTTTTTGCCATTTGGGTTTTGCACTGCAAAGCTGAGTTTTTGACCAAAGTTCTGCCACAAAAAGGCAGCATTTTGAACAACATAGTGTGAACAAGAAACCCAAATTCCCATAGACTTTGCTTGAATAGAAGAACACATCCATTTTGGCATTAAACAGCGCAGAAGAAAAAGCAGCAAAAAAGCAGGTAAAAAGCAGGTAAAAAGCAACGTGCGCACATACCCTTAGGCCCCTAGCTGCCATGGTAATCCATGGCCATCCTGCAATAACTCCACAGGGGGCCATTAGGAATGGTGCACACAAGCACTGGCAATCGCACCATTTAGAAGTGGCAATCAGTAATTGACAGCTGTATTTAAACGGTTAAAGGAATGCAAATGGAAGAAGCTTATGGGTAAATGCCAGATGTATCATACTGTTGACACCTGCTACGTGTGGAGTGAATCCAGCTCCTGATCCTGTCACACACACACACACACACACACACACACACACCCACACACACCCACACCCACACACACCCACACCCACACCCACACACTCACACACACACACACACACACACACACACACCCACACACACCCACACCCACACCCACACACACACACACACACACACACACACCATTTGCAGTAAGGGGTTAAAAGTATAATTCTCGTTTGACTAAACAAGCAATGTTACAGTTCTTAGGCCTCTTGTCATCTACATATAAATGAGAATCTCTGCAAACACTATTGCTGGCTCCTCAGAATAGTTGATCAATATCATATACCCGGACAAGCTCTTCAAATGTGGCTCACTATATAATACAGTCTGAAAACTGGTAAATCAATAAGCAAAAACATATTACCTTATCAAGAGTAAGCATGTAGAAGTTTGTGATATCGTGCTCCTGTGCGTAGCGAATACGAGCACGACACTCTTCTTCATCAATCAATTCACCAACATACTCATTAACAAATTCACCCTACAAAGAGCACAGAAGAGAAGAAAAGATTACATTAATAACGGAAGAAATAACTGATCTTTTATGTATATAAAGAGTACCTGTCGTTTTTGTTTCATAAATCAATGGTACATGTGAAGATAAAAAACGAACACATCTTATCAGAGAAATGTGCCTCTTTCTGCTTAACTCATTTATTCTCAATTCACTAGTAAAATTTGTATTCAGGGAAGAGAGTTTGCCATTTTTGACAGTTGATGCTTTTAAAATTCTTCTGAAGGAACAGTTAGTTTCCATAGATCTTTATGAGCACCAACTGTCATCTCAGTAAAGAGAATCTCTATTTAAAAAAGGGACTGTCAGCAGGTTTGTGCAACGTAACATAAAAGACAACATGCTGCAAGAATTAAAAACAGAAATTTCAGCCCTGCGTGTCATATGTCACAGTCTGCTTTTGTTTACCTGCAATGTTTAAGCCGATTATCATTACCATTAGTGGGTCTCAGCAGTGCTTGAGTTGTAGTCCAACTCCGCCCCCTTCTGTGATTAGCAGCTTGTGTCTATGGAAATGTGCACTTAAAGCCTGGAGTGAGCAGGGACAGCACTCAGGGCTCTGCAGCCAGTAATCTAAGTGATATATTGTTGGATTCAGGATCTTTTTTCCCACATCATGCTGTTCTCAGATGAGATAGCAAAAACCTGCTGACAGATTAACTTTAATAAACACATTTTACCCATGAATGGAAATTTTTAAGAATAGGAAAATAAAATGATCAGTTCAAGAGGAAAAAAAATAGCATATTTCTCTTGGTACGATACATTCAAAGAAAGGTAACTTAGGACACGCACTTTTTTAATATCACTCTTACAACGTAACCCCCAGCCTCTGCTTAGAGTTCGGAAAATTTCCTCTTCTGGATATTCTCGTTGAGAGAATGCTTGATTCTGGCAGCTTTCACCCGCTGGGCACACAGAAGGATGGCATTCATACAGCAGCATACGATTAATGCACTCAGAGTCCTGACCACAAGGGTTATCATCTGAGGCCTTGCAGTTACAACGGGGAATTTCTGACAGATCAGCAGTTAAGATCTGAACCTTCCCGATGGGTTTGTTCACCTGTCAACAAAAGGGCACTTTATTATGCAATTCATAAAAACACAAATTACAAAAGTGAAATGGGTTGAATTAACGCAGGCTTGATTTGCTCAGTGAATTTATCAATACATCTATAAATAGATACATGGTCCATATTAACCCCTTCACCACCAGCCCGTCTTCACATTAGTGACCAGGCCAAATTTTACAATTCTGAACCAGTGTCACTTTATAAAGGTAAAAACTATGGAACATGAACGGATCCCGGTGATTCTGAGAGTGTTTTCTTGTGACATATTGTACTTCATGTTCGTAGTAAATTTAGGTTGAAATTATTTGCATTTATGAAAATATCAAAAATCTGAGAAAAGTGAAACGTTTACAATTTTTTGAATTTTAAATATTGATGCCCACACACCATCATTACTAGCACGTTAGAAGGGTTAAAGTTTAATCAGCAATTTCCAAAATAATTTTAGTCTTCACATCACATTTGAAATAACTGAGGGTCCTATCCAAAAGTGACTATTTTCTATTTTGTAACTCCTCGAAGTACTCAAAACCACATTCAAGAAGTTCATTAACCCCTTAGGTACTTCACTGGCATTAAAACAATGTGGAAGGAAAAGATGAAGATTTTACTTTTCCCTCCAAAAATATTACTTTAGTTCTAAATTTTAATTTTCCCTAGGGAAACAGGAGAAAATGGACCTTAGAATTTGTTGTGCAATTTCTCCCTAGAACACAGATACCCCAAATGTGGTGGAAAACTACTATTTGGGCGCACTATAAGGCTCAGAAGGTATGGCGCTATTTGAATTTTGGAGAGCAAACTTGGCTGGAATAGATAGTGAACGTCATGCCACATTGGAAGATCCCCTGACATGCAAAAACAGCAGACACCCCAACCAGTGAGGCCATTGTGGAAACTACACCTCTCAAGGAATTCATCTAGGAGTGTAGTGAGAAAGTTATTCCTCATGTGATTAAAGGAACTATAGGATATTTGATTGTGAAAATAAAAACTTATTTTTACACTAAAATGTTGCTATGGCCCCGAAATTTTAATTTTCATAAAGGATAATAGGAGAAAAAAGGACCATACAATTTGTTGCACAATGTCTCCTGAATATGCCAATATATGTGCTCAGAAACTAATTTTGAGGCACATTGCAAAGCTCAGAAAGGAAGGAGCACCATAGAGTTCAGATTTAGTTGGAATGGTTTGGGGGTGCCACGTTACATTGGCAGAGCCAAAGACCTGCCAGTAAAGCAAAGCCCCCATAAGCAGGGCTATGGAGTCAGAAAGCCAAACCTCCCACTCCTCAAGTTCCCTAATTCCGAGTCCCTCATACATGACTCATCTGTAATAATTGTCCAGTCTATAAATTTGTGCTGAGAAATTGTATTGCCTCCATCAAATCCTCCTTCATAGAGGACCTCAAATCGGACCTAATAATTTTAAGGCCGGAGAACACCCTCTCCACACTAACTTGGGTTGGAGGCAAAGCCGTAACCACATGGGCAACATCTCTAATAATCTCAGCATATAAAGGATTTGCCTCATGCAGTCAGATTTGATGAACGGTTGAACAAGTCTACTACTTTGAGAGCAAGTGACAAATTTTGCTGAATTATGGTCACTGTTTGCTATGGGAGTGGGATCTTTTGCCAAATTAAATTCCTCATTTGTTTAGGCTAAAGATACGGCAACCACTTTCTTTAGTAAAGGGGACCTACCAGGTCCCCTATGCCCTGCAACCCAGAAGCATTCATAGCTTTATGCCCAAAGTCCCTGTCTAACCAGTCCTGTATAATGCTATTAACTAATATGAAGGTTTAAGAAAACCACTTCTAAACCTCGCTGTCCCTATGCTAATTAGGCCTTGACTAAGGGTGGTGTCACACACAGCGACGAAGACAACATTGTCGCTGCTACGTCACCATTTTCTGTGACGTTGCAGCGACGTCCCGTCGCTGTCGCTGTGTGTGACATCCAGCAACGACCTGGCCCCTGCTGTGAGGTCGCCGGTCGTTGCTGAATGTCCAGCTTCATTTTTTTGGTCGCCGCTCTCCCGCTGTGACGCACACATCACTGTGTGTGACAGCAAGAGAGCGACGAAATGAAGTGAGCAGGGAGCAGGAGCCGGCGTCTGACAGCTGCGGTAAGCTGTAACCAGGGTAAACATCGGGTAACCAAGGGAAGACCTTTCCCTGGTTACCCGATATTTACCTTCGTTACCAGCGTCAGCCCTCGCTGCCAGTGCCGGCTCCCTGCTCTCTGCACATGTAGCTGCAGAAACACCAAAAGGGAAAAAGAAAGCAAAAATGCAACAATTGTAATAAAATAATCCTTTATTTATGACAATTAAAAAACATATTAATCAAATGGAACCGCCCAATGACGGATGGAATATTTAAGATGGGGGACACAGCACCTATGGTGATAAAACATACCACCATTAATCGCAGGGATAATGTGAAAAATATTTATATATACATAGTTTCGTATGGACGAAGCACACGAGCTGCGAAACGCGCGTCAGTGTTGGTGGGGGCTGTTGCACCGATACCCGCTGTGGATACTTTACACTGTGGTAATATTATGTATGCTTTTCAATGATAATGTCACTGCCTCTTTCACCTTCTGTTACAAATAGCTACTTTATGCTTTGATACACTAGTATTACATGTCATCCCTGTGGCTGTGTTTTTTACCGAAAGGCATATATATATGTTAGAAAATAAGATACTGCACCCAACAATTCTTTACAATTTATAAGAGTACCAATGCTCAATATTTGATAGCATACAAGGATCAATATCCTCAAATTAGTAATCCAGGTACAGAAAACACACCTGCTGCTACAATATGCTCACAGCATGTTGTTCTTACATGAAAAAAGAGAGATCAAGGTACTTCCCTCAAGATGATGCTATACGCATGGCCTCGACACGTTTCTCCGCCCGTCATCGGATCATCAGGAGGCCCAGGGGAAAAGATATATGAAGGAAGCTCTCAGCAACATGTATGGTAGTGGCCAGCGCCACTGAATTGCTGGATTAAATAGACCAGACCCAAATACTAGTTGTCCACTTGTAGAGGACATCTGAAAAAGACTACAGTCCTCAGAGTGCTAATGCGCATGTCTGTTCAGAACAGCCACTAGAGCACCCAAAAGCATCAGGAACAGGCTACTTGTCACGCTCCCCGGGTCCTCTGCTCCGCTCCCCGGGTCCTCTGCTCCGCTCCCCGGGTCCTCTGCTCCGCTCCCCGGCTCACCTGCCACGCTCCCCGCTCTCCAGCCTCCAGTGCCCGCGCTTCCCAAGCCTCCTGGTCCCCGCTCCCGGCGCCCGTCGGCTTCCCAGTCCCTGGCCGGCTCTGCTGCGTCCTCCTCTCAGCTTCCTGCCCTGGCTTCTGGCACCCGGGCCGCGCGCATGCGCATTAGGGCGCGCGCGCGGTCACTGACCCTTTCTTAAAGGGCCAGTGTCCACTGACAGGAAATGATGCATACAGGTACAGGGTATAAAGGGGGTTAATGTCCAAGGGAGCGGGGCCTGTTCTTCGTGTTTTCCCAAGCTAGGAGTCAGGTCTCCTTGTGTTCTGTGAGATACTTACCTCTCTGTCTTCTAGAGCCGATCCTGCATCGCCATCCGGTCCTGCTGTATCTCGAACCCCGAACGCTGCCCATCTGCCATCCTGACAGTCCGTACCATCTCGGTTCCCTGCGGTGACCCGTCATCTCGCTCCAACGGTTCCGGACCCCGCCAGACATCATCACGGCTTCCGAACCTGAGCTCCGTCACCCGGACCACCATCAGTGACCTCGTGGTCCCAGGGACTTCTCCATTGTGTTCCAGTGCACGGACTGTCCTGCTACCTAAAGTGCTCCGGCTACCGGACTCCTTTCCCTCATCGGGGAGTTCGGTCCAGTGGATCCACCTCCCGGGTCTGCCCGTCCATCTGGCCCTAACAGTAAGAACAGGCCATGGATCCCGCCGAAGCACTAGCGGCCTTGCATGAGGAACTCCAACGCCAGCGTGAAGTCCAGACCCGCATGCTGAACTTTATGACCTCCGTGGACGCCCGCTTGAACACGCTACAAGCCTCGGTCACATCTTCAGCGCCCCGGGTCTCCACTAGTCAATCCACGGCTCCCGCTCCCGTGGCAGCCTCCTCGGATGCTTCCAGACTGCGTTTGGCCTCACCACCCCGGTACGCCGGAGATCCCAAGACCTGCAGGGGGTTTATAAACCAATGCTCCCTCCATTTCACGCAGCTGCCACATTTGTTTGCCTCCGACCAAGCCAAGGTCGCCTTCATCATGTCTCACCTAGAGGGCGAGGCACTGGCGTGGATGAACCCTTTGTGGGAGAAGGAGGACCCTATGACCAAGAACCTCCAGGAGTTCCTGCAGGCCTTTCGCAGCACCTTTGACGAACCCGGACTCGCCTCCGCGTCTGCTTCATCTCTTCTCCGGTTACGTCAGGGGACCCTGACGGTGGGTCAATACGCCATCCGTTTCCGCACCTTGGCTTCAGAACTCGGGTGGAATAACGAGGCCCTAACCGCCGCCTTCTGGGAAGGACTCTCGGGTCGAATCAAAGATGAGCTGGCTGGACGTGACGTACCGTCCACCCTGGACGCCCTGATTACCCTAGCGACTCGAGTGGACATACGCTTTCAGGAGCGGTCCAAAGAGGTGTCCCGTGAGAGACGTCCGGTAAGGCATTTCTCTCCTCCACAGAAGCCCGCCGTACTCCAGTCAACGGCCTCTGGTGTCTCCGTCCATGAGCCCATGCAGATCGACCGTGTGCGACAGTCTGAACAACGCCGAGCAGAGCGGCTCGCCAAGGGTCTCTGCTTCTACTGCGGAGAGGGCACACACCTGCTACGCTCCTGTCCAGAGAGGCCGGGAAACTCTAAAGCCTAGGGTTGGTAGGAGAGGCCACCCTAGGTGCTGGGACTCTCTCAGACCCAGTTACATGGACTGTGCAAGTGACAACGGGAGAGACGCGGTTTACGGCTGAGGCGTACCTCGATTCTGGGGCAGCAGGCAATTTCATCCAGCAGGCCACGGTGGACAAATACCAGGTGCCTGTTACTCCACTCGCTAAACCTCTTGTGATTGCCTCTGTGGATGGGAGACCCCTCTCTGACACCATCTCCTGGATCACCAAGCCGCTTGAACTGCGTATCGGTGCTCTGCACACCGAGAACATCGCTCTCTACGTCCTCCCACATATGTCACATCAAATCCAGCTGGGCCTTCCTTGGTTGCGGACACACGAGCCTTCAGTCAGCTGGGGCACTGGCGATATCACTCGATGGGGGTCTTCTTGCCATGAGAACTGTCTGAAGACCATACAACCTATCCGGCGACCTCCGGTTCCCGAGTCCCTACCGGGACTGCCCTCAGCCTATTGGTCCTTCGTGGACGTCTTTGATAAGAAGGAGTCCGAAGTACTTCCACCACATCGTCCTTACGATTGTGCCATTGACCTGCTCCCGGGAACTACACCACCTCGAGGACGGATATATCCACTGTCTCCAGCCGAAACAAGGGCCATGTCTACGTACATCACAGAGAGCCTGGCTAAGGGATTCATTTGGAGATCCTCCTCTCCTGCTGGAGCAGGCTTCTTCTTCGTAAAGAAGAAAGAGGGCGACCTACGCCCATGTATAGACTACCGGGGATTGAACCTAATCACCGTAAAAAACAAGTACCCCCTGCCGCTCATCCCCGAATTGTTTGATCGGCTCAGAGGAGCTCGTGTCTTCACCAAGTTGGATCTTCGGGGTGCCTACAACCTGGTCCGTATCCGCTCAGGGGATGAATGGAAGACCGCGTTCAACACACGCGATGGGCACTATGAATACTGCGTGATGCCCTTCGGTCTGTGTAACGCACCAGCAGTCTTCCAAGAATTAGTGAACGATGTGTTCCGGGACCTTCTCTACGTTTGTGTGGTGGTATATCTGGATGACATCCTTGTCTTCTCTCCGGACCTCCAGACCCACCGAGAGAACGTGCAACTGGTTCTACAAAGACTGAGAGAGAATCGTCTGTACGCCAAGTACGAGAAGTGCGTCTTCGAACAGTCTTCTCTCCCCTTCCTGGGTTACCTCATCACCGATACCGGACTGCAGATGGATCCAAAGAAGGTCTCTTCCGTTCTCAACTGGCCTCCTCCTTCTGGACTGAAGGCAATCCAACGCTTTCTGGGATTCGCCAACTATTACCGCCAGTTTATTCCTCACTTCTCGGCTCTGACTGCTCCTCTTTCCGCCTTGACCAAGAAGGGGGCTAATCCAAAGGACTGGTCACCTGCGGCCGACGCCGCGTTTGGCTCTCTAAAGCGAGCCTTTGCCTCCTCTCCTGTACTCCACCGTCCAGAGTTAAACCGCCAGTTCACCTTGGAGGTGGATGCCTCCTCCTCGGGAGCCGGAGCAGTGCTCATGCAGAAGTCCTCCTCCAGGAAGATGGTGACTTGCGGTTTCTTCTCCAAGAGCTTCTCCGCGCCTGAACGCAATTACACCATCGGTGACCGAGAGCTATTGGCAGTCAAACTGGCTCTGGAGGAATGACGCTATCTTCTGAAAGGAGCAGTGTACCCCGTCATTATTTACACGGACCACAAAAACCTGGAATACCTGCGGACGGCTCAGCGACTGAACCCACGGCAAGCCAGGTGGTCCTTGTTCTTTGCCCGGTTCGACTTCCAGCTCCATTTCCGACCCGCAAACAAGAATGTACGCGCTGATGCCTTGTCTAGGTCTTTCATGCCCATGGAGCAGGAAGAGGAGACATCCCAACCCATCATCTGCCCTAGTAAGATCATTCCGGTGGCTCCTGTCACCCTGGCCCAGATACCGCCTGGGAAGACCTATGTCTCTGAGTCTGACAGGAAAAAAGTGTTACACTGGGGCCATGCCTCGAAAACAGCCGGTCATGCAGGTCAGAAGAGAACATGGAGTGCGATTGCACGTCATTACTGGTGGCCATCTCTTCGCACGGACGTCGCCTCTTTTGTCTCTGCCTGCTCCTCCTGTGCCAGGAATAAGACTCCCAAACACCTGCCATATGGCCGTCTTCTGCCTCTGCCCATACCCTCAGTTCCCTGGCAACATATAGCGATGGACTTTATTACGGACTTGCCATTGTCCTCCGGACACACAGTCATATGGGTCGTGGTGGATCGGTTCTCTAAAATGGCCCATTTCGTTCCTATGGCTGGACTGCCCTCTGCCCAGGAACTCGCGGACGCCTATATACATCACATCTTCCGCTTGCATGGCTTTCCATCACACATAGTGTCCGACAGAGGAACTCAGTTCACCTCCCGCTTCTGGAGGGCTCTCTGTAAACATCTGGGAGTGACTCTGGACTTTTCTTCGGCCTACCATCCTCAGTCGAACGGCCAAGTGGAACGGGTCAATCAGATATTGACCTCTTTCTTACGTCACTACGTCAACGCCCATCATGACGATTGGTCCACGCTTCTTCCTTGGGCTGAATTCTCCCATAATCACCACGTCAGTGAGTCCTCCTCCAGTTCTCCCTTCCATGTCGTCTACGGACTTCAGCCGTCTGTCCCATTGCCTGTATCCTCTTCCTCGGACATCCCTGCTGCTGATGCAGTACTCCGTGACTTTACAACCATTTGGGACTCAGTTAAGGCCTCCCTTGCACTTGCATCCCTGCGGATGAAGAGACACGCGGACAAGAGACGTCTGGATCCTCCGTGTTTCTCTCCGGGAGATCTCGTCTGGCTTGCTTCCAAATACATCCGACTGAAGATACCATCCTACAAGCTGGGACCTCGCTACATCGGACCGTTTAAAGTCCTCGGCAAGATCAATGAGGTCTCCTACAAACTACAGCTCCCGGCCACGATGAGGATACCCAACTCCTTCCACGTGTCTCTGCTCAAGCCGGTTGTCCTTGGTCCCTTCTCCGCTGCCGCCAGTCCGGCTCCTCCTCCTATTGCTGAGGACGACATCTATGCGGTAAGGGATATCGTGGCCATGAAGACCGTACGAGGTCGACAGTTCTTCCTGGTGGACTGGGAAGGGTATGGTCCTGAGGATAGGTCCTGGGAGCCCAGGGAGAACGTGGGCACTCCTCTGATCCGTGCCTTCCTGTCCCGGTTGCGGGGAGGGGGGCGTGGGGGGGGGGGTACTGTCACGCTCCCCGGGTCCTCTGCTCCGCTCCCCGGGTCCTCTGCTCCGCTCCCCGGGTCCTCTGCTCCACTCCCCGGCTCACCTGCCACGCTCCCCGCTCTCCAGCCTCCAGTGCCCGCGCTTCCCAAGCCTCCTGGTCCCCGCTCCCGGCGCCCGTCGGCTTCCCAGTCCCTGGCCGGCTCTGCTGCGTCCTCCTCTCAGCTTCCTGCCCTGGCTTCTGGCACCCGGGCCGCGCGCATGCGCATTAGGGCGCGCGCGCGGTCACTGACCCTTTCTTAAAGGGCCAGTGTCCACTGACAGGAAATGATGCATACAGGTACAGGGTATAAAGGGGGTTAATGTCCAAGGGAGCGGGGCCTGTTCTTCGTGTTTTCCCAAGCTAGGAGTCAGGTCTCCTTGTGTTCTGTGAGATACTTACCTCTCTGTCTTCTAGAGCCGATCCTGCATCGCCATCCGGTCCTGCTGTATCTCGAACCCCGAACGCTGCCCATCTGCCATCCTGACAGTCCGTACCATCTCGGTTCCCTGCGGTGACCCGTCATCTCGCTCCAACGGTTCCGGACCCCGCCAGACATCATCACGGCTTTCGAACCTGAGCTCCGTCACCCGGACCACCATCAGTGACCTCGTGGTCCCAGGGACTTCTCCATTGTGTTCCAGTGCACGGACTGTCTTGCTACCTAAAGTGCTCCGGCTACCGGACTCCTTTCCCTCATCGGGGAGTTCGGTCCAGTGGATCCACCTCCCGGGTCTGCCCGTCCATCTGGCCCTAACACTACTGCGCATGTCTCTGACATATCAGTCCTGGCAACCAATCGTCCGTTTGCATCGCCGTTACCAGGACGACCGGGACCGAGCATTACCACGTGTATCACTGATGTCAAGCCCTCGGAAACCAATCAGACGATTGCGTTGTCGTAACTAGGATATGATGTCCCATACTGTCGGTAAAGCGCCACTGCGCCTGCTCAGGGAAAGACACATCTTACCACAATAAGGGGCATACCAGTAACACGATACACGTGGGCAGGAGCAGCTAATCAGTGATAAGTATCGCTGTTACCAGGAAATAATATAACTGTGTTAACAGCTAAATGTCATTAAAGTAGCGCCTGATATTAAGATTGTAGGTGTGTTATAACTGCAGATAGCCAAGCTGTCTGCAGAGATCCAGTCATTTTTCACTATATCTTCATAATCTGATGCTCATAGGTCTCCTCATGCTGTGATGGGGACCATTATTCCATATCAGCAGTGTTGCCCTGGACAAGCCAGGGGCCACAGCTAACAACACACACACACCCCCACCCCCAGCAGTTCACAGCAGACATCCCCAGTGAAACCTGATTCGTTCCCTCGGGTTCAGACAGACACACTAGGTGGGCGGAGTGAAGCAGATAGGCACGCCCACCGAAGAGTCTAGCTAGCCTGAGGCAGGAAGCAGGTCCAGACAAGTCTAGAAGAGGAAGAGAGAGGAGGTCTGCAGAGAGGCAGACGCAGACTGGAGCCTAGGTTGGAGCCTAGGGCCTTCGTGCAGCAGAGAGGCAGACGGTAGTGGCCGTCTGTGTGAGCCGGGAAGACAGTCTGGTGGAACCGGAGGTAGCCGGGGCTGGGCGGTGGCCCACCGGTACTGAACCGGGGAGCCAGCTGGAAACCGGAGCGCAGGAGGAACGTATGGAAGGTGCAGGAAAGGACTTATATTACCAACCTATGGTCAGGGGAAATAAAACACCGCAGCCGCCTGTGGGACCCGTCCATCCAGCCGTTTGTTTCATCAGAGACTCCGTGTGTGTTACTGGCTGAGTGAGTACCACCGTGCCGTGCGGCACAGCGCTGCCCCCGCGACCCTGCACCTCGCCAGGCTCCGTAACCCGGCTGCCATCCATCCCTTCCCCATCACTGGGCCCCGGGACAACCAACCCCCTACCCACGGAGGGGAGAACTAACAACAAAGCTGCTCCCTGTCACCGCTCCCGGGATCCCCGTCCAGAGCAGCGGTGGTGTCACCAATATCACCACAACCGTGGGTGGCGTCACGGGCAATATCCATAATCAAAACCCCCACAACCAATCAACCCCCTTTTCACTCACGGGCGAGGAGCGCTGCTCGAGTCCCCGGGATCCGGCCCACCGCTCGAGCCACCACCGAGCAGCAGCAGCGGCCGCAGCAGCAGCGGCAGCCGGACCCGAGCAGTGGGAGAGCGCAGCGTCCCCTCCTCCGCCCGCGACAACTTGGCGTCACGAACAGGATCCTACCGTTCTACCAACTGGTGGAAGTGCGCCTTGTGTGACCGCCAGAGGTGTCCGGCCGGAAAATTTGAAAAGCCGCCATCTTGGGCGCAAAGAATTCCCGCTTGAGCGTCTTCCCCGAGCAGGAAAGGCGCGAAAGTGGAGACCCGCCCCCTGAAGAAGGAAGTGCTAAAAAGAGACTAAGGGGGACGGGATGGCGTCCGGCCGCACGTGAACCGCGGCTGTGGAAGCAGGGACGCCAGGACTCTGCCAGTGTTTGGTTCCTGGAACACCGCTGCACGAGATGTCCCGTCCGTCCGGCACCGCTGAAACTTCGGTGTCCGTGCCCGCGGCCAACGCCCCGACCTACCCATTACCCCTGTCACCGGTAGCAGAGCTCGCAGCGTCTGTGAGGGAGGGCCCAGGCCTTACCATCGTCACCGCCCTGCCACCGGTCCCGGCTTCCATCCCAGCCGCACCGCCGATGACGACGGCTCCGGCAGTCCGCCCGGCCGCAACTGCAGCGAAGCACCCATCCCGTTAACTATTTGGGCAGCCTAGTTCTGGACTGGGGTCAAGGGGTGCTGCCCAGTTCTTAGGGGCAGCATCAGGGCCAGGTTGTTTGGGTGGGTGCCTGAAGGACACGTTCCATTGTTATTATTAAAAGTGTTTTAATGTTTGATATGCCTCCCGTTGTGGGAAGTTTGCAAAGTAATGCTTGTGTTTAATATTTTAATCTTTTACAGTTAAAAGAGAAAAATAAAACCGGCGATGGACGGGCAGCCCGTGGACGGTCTGCATTTTGCTAAGGGGGAATGTGTCGCCCTGGACAAGCCAGGGGCCACAGGTAACAACACACACACACCCCCACCCCCAGCAGTTCACAGCAGACATCCCCAGTGAAACCTGATTCCTTCCCTTGGGTTCAGACAGACACACTAGGTGGGCGGAGTCAAGCAGATAGGCACGCCCACCGAAGAGTCTAGCTGGCCTGAGGCAGGAAGCAGGTCCAGACAAGTCTAGAAGAGGAAGAGAGAGGAGGTCTGCAGAGAGGCAGACGCAGACTTGGTCCTAGGTTGGAGCCTAGGGCCCTCGTGCAGCAGAGAGGCAGACGGTAGTGGCCGTCTGTGTGAGCCGGGAAGACAGTCTGGTGGAACCGGAGGTAGCCGGGGCTGGGCGGTGGCCCACCGGTACTGAACCGGGGAGCCAGCTGGAAACCGGAGCGCAGGAGGAGCGTATGGAAGGTGCAGGAAAGGACTTACATTACCAACCTGGGGTCAGGGGAAATAAAACACCGCAGCCGCCTGTGGGACTCGTCCATCCAGCCGTTTGTTTCATCAGAGACTCCGTGTGTGTTACTGGCTGAGTGAGTACCACCGTGCCGTGCGGCACAGCGCTGCCCCGCGACCCTGCACCTCGCCAGGCTCCATAACCCGCCTGCCATCCATCCCTTCCCCATCACCGGGCCCCGGGACAACCAACCTCCTACCCACGGAGGGGAGAACTAACAACAAAGCTGCTCCCTGTCACCGCTCCCGGGATCCCCGTCTAGAGCAGCGGTGGTGTCACCAATATCACCACAACCGTGGGTGGCGTCACGGACAATATCCATAATCAAAACCCCCACAACCAATCAACCCCCTTTTCACTCACGGGCGAGGAGCGCCACTCGAGTCCCCGGGATCCGGCCCACCGCTCGAGCCACCACCGAGCAGCGGCAGCAGCAGCGGCAGCCGGACCCGAGCAGTGGGAGAGAGCAGCGTCCCCTCCTCCGCCCGCGACAGCAGCACATAGGGGAATTAGGTATGTTTGTTTATAATATATTCCTGAGGGGTCTCAAACAGTCCCTACAACATTAGGGGTAATCTGTATTTCTATAATAATTTTTTAACCCCTACCAAGCTCTAATCCAAAGGATAATACTAAGGCCACATTAGATTCCGCCATGGTGTAATCACCCTAAGTAATATCTCATACACACACAGGTTGGGTTACAAAACCCAAACCCCTGTCAAGAATGATATATTAAACTTGGGCTGCAACAGTAATAATCTCATATCTAGGGACTCTCAGGGTTTCACAGCACACCCGTCCCCCATCTCTGCTGTCAACTATTTAGGGTCGAATCACTGACCCCAGTTTCGGGCCGATACCAAGTCAAAACTCACTAATCCTCACAATTCAATACTCTGAAGGGAGACAGTGAGGTCCTCTAATCAATAAATGGTGTATAATTAAATCTTTCATTCAAGCCATTTGGGGTCTGGGATTTCGTAGGATTCTATTGTCCCAGTCCCCACCCATTGGATTTCATCTGATGGTGTCGAGAACGCAGAAGCGAATGGATTTGGGGTCACCTTGATGATATTCCTACACATGCCTAGCAATAGGGGTGTCTCTCTTGTGTCTAATGTCCCCCACATGTTCCCCTATTCGCCTCCTCAGCTCTCTTGTTGTCTTTCCCACGTAATTACGGGGACAATTACAACTGGCCAAATACACAAGACCCTCACTCTTGCAGTTGGCAAAATCTCTCATATAATAGCATCGACCTGTATTGGCACTAATGCAAAACTTGCATTGTTGAATCCAATCGCAATATTTGCAATTGCCACATCGAAAAGTACCAAGGGGTCTCCTATCCAGCCATGTTCCCCCCGGCACTGGTCGACTATAGTGGCTATGCACAAGTTAGTCACCAATTGAACCCCCCTTCCTGTATGTTATCCTGGGGTAAGAAGGTAAGACGTCAGCAAGGTCCGGATCGGCTCTCAGAATTCCCCAGTGCCTGCGTAAAATCTGGGAGACTCTTTCAGACTGGTTATCAAAGGTTCCAATTATTCTGAACAAACCCTCCTCTCCTTTTGTCTTTTTACCAGTCTGTAATAGTGAGCTGTGATCCCGACCAGCCGCATGCTGGAATGCCCCATGTAAGATATATTGAGGATAGCCTCTTTCCCTAAATTGCCTCCTCAGGTCACTAGTTTGCTCAAAGAAATCACGTTCCCCCGAACAATTTCTCCGTGCCCTGAGGTATTGGCCCTTAGGGATGCCCTTTTTCAAGGGCATTGGATGGTAGCTATCCCAATGCAACAAATTGTTGGTTGAGGTAGGTTTTCGATATGTCTTGGTTGCCAATAGGCCGTCATCGTTCTTACTGATGATGACATCCAAAAATGAGAGCTGTAATTCGATTAATATACCCAAAAAACTGGTTAAATTCTTGTAAGGTCCCTGCCCAAATCAGTAGAACGTCGTCTATGTATCTCCCCCAGTATAGTATCAGGGAAGCCCACCAAGGGGTATTGACGTTAAAAATGGTTGTTTCCTCCCACCAGATTGTACAATACCCTGTGACGACCTGATAGGCCAGGGCGTCACAAAGCATCCAAAAAAATTTCCATAAAATCACATTGTATGATTTTTAAATAATTAATTTGCATTTCATTGCATGAAAGAAGTATTTGATCACCTACCAACAAGCAAGAATTCTAGCTCTCACAGACCTATTATTTATTTATTTATTTTTTAAGACCCCTTCCACTCTGCACTCATTACCTGTATTAATTGCACCTGTTTGAACTTGTTACCTGTATAAAAGACACCTGTCCACACACTCAATCAATCACACGTCAAACTCTACACCATGACGAAGACCAAAGAGCTGTCCAGGGATACAGGGGACAAAATTGTAGACCTGCACAAGGTTAAGATGGGCTACAGGACAATAGGCAAGCAGCTTGCTGAGAATGCAACAACTGTGGTGCAATTATTAGATAATGGAAGAAGCACAAGATGTCTATCAATCTTATTCAGTCTGGGTTTCCATACAAGATCTCGTCTTGTGGTATAAGAATGATTCTGAGAAAGGTCAGGAATCAGCCCAGAACTCTAGTCAATCACATGAAGAGAGCTGGGACCACAGTCTCAAATATTACCGTTAGTAACACACTATGCCGTCATGAATTCAAATCCTGAAAGGCACGCAATTCACCCCAGCACATGTCCAGGCTCATTTGCAGTTCGCCAATGACCTTTTTGATGATGCAGAAGGGGCATGGGAGAAGGTCACATGGTCAGAGGAAAACTAAAATAGAACTTTTTGCTATCAACTCCACTTGCCGTGTATGGAGGAAGAAGGAGGAGTACAGCCCCCAAGAACACTGTCCCAACCATGAAACATGGGGGTGGAAACATCATACTTTGGTGGTGATTTTCTTGAAAAAGGACAGGACAAACTGAAGGAAGGATGGATGAGGTCATGTATCATGAGATTTTGTCCAAAAACTCCTTTCCTCAGTCAGTAAGAGAATTGAAGATGGGTCGTGGCTGGATCTTCCAGCATGACAATTATCTGAAACACACATCCAGGGCAGCTAAGGAGTGGCTCCATAAGAAGCATTTCAAGGTCCCGGAGTGACCTAGCCAGTCTCCAGACCAGAACCCAATTGAAAATTTTTCAAGGGAGCTGAAACTCAATGTTGCCCTGAAACAGCCCCGAAACCTGAAAAATCTGGAGAGGATCTGTATGGAGGAGGGGGCAAATCCCTACCTCTGCCGCAGTGTGTGCAAACTTGGTTAAGATCCACAGGAAACATTTGACCTCTGTAATTGCAAACAAAGTTTTCTGTATCAAGTATTAAGTTCTGTTTCCTTATTGTATCAAATACTTATTTCATGCAATAAAATGCAAATTAAGTTTTTAAAAATCCTACAATGTGATGTTATGGGTTTTTTTATTCTGTCTGTCGCAGTTGAAGTGTACTTACAATAAAAATTACAGACCTGTCCATTCTTTGTAGGTGGGAAAAGTTCCAAAATCGTCATTGTATCAAATACTTATTTTCTCCACTTTACATACCACCATGCCTGGCAAATTATGTTCATACTAGGTTGCAGTTGTTTCTTCTGCAATGATCTGATAAGCTGAACACACAAAAACGCCTGCTACAGCCGTGGAAGTAATGACAATATTTCCATGCAAAATGCCATTATAATGGGACCCCATTAGCATAATGACTCTACACACAAAGCATAGACACTTGTTGCACCCTTGGCATGGCCAAACATTTCAGTGCACCTTCTGGCCTACTTGTTTTCCTTTTTTGATGGACGAGCACTACAATGCAAAGGTGCCCGGTAGTGATGGGCGAACACCCACGATGTTTCAGATTGGGAGCCTCGCCCAAACATTTTGTAAAGTTTGAGTTCGGGGCCGAAGATAATGCAAACTTATGTCCGAAGCACGGGCTTGGACTTTACAGTTATGGAATGGGTGATGGGGGCTGTAAAATAAAGAATATAGTTAATAATAAACATTGTCATTATAATTACCATTCCCGTGACACGTCTTGCAGACCTACTCAGCCGCTTTCTCCCGGCCACTTCTGCTTCCGTGTCCGATCATTAACTTCCGGTGGTATTCACTGCACTGCTCGTCACTCGGCAGTCTTTGGATTTTTTCAGCCATGCTTAGCCATGGACTCGATTGAACTTTGACTGTCCCTGTCAGTGTCAGCCTGCTTGTCTGTACAGAGCGATGAAGCAGAGCTGACATTGTTCTCCCTGATGGCGGTGGTATTACACTGGGTAATAAAGAGGTTAGGGTCAGCTTTGTATTATCAGCTGGTACTAAGCCCAAAATACATGGTGTCACGCCAACTTAGACATGGCCACCATGAATTTCTACTAAACAGTAAAAAAAACCACAAGACATAAAAAAATTTTTTATTAGAAATAAAACAAAAAAAAACCATTTAGAGACTCCTTCTTTATTATAAAAAAAATCCTTAGTCCGACATAGTCCACAGGGAGAGCAATGTCAGCTCTGCTTCATCACTCTGTACAGACAAGCGTCTATACAGAGCGAGAAGCAGGCTGAGGGTACGGTTCCACTTGCGTATGACTCCTACGAGTCTCACATCGATAAGATAAAACGTCAAGACTGGGCAAAGAAATATCTTAAGACTGATTTTTCAAAGGTTTTATGGACTGATGAAATGAGAGTGATTCTTGATGGACCAGATGGATGGGCCAGAGACTGGATCAGTAAAGGGCAGAGAGCTCCACTCCGACTCAGACGCCAGCAAGGTGAAAGTGGCGTACTGGTATGGACTGGTATCATCAAAGATGAACTTGTGGGACCTTTCCGGACTGAGGATAGAGTGAAGCTCAACTCCCAGTCCTACTGCCAGTTTCTAGAGGACAACTTCTTCAAGCAGTGGTACAGGAAGACGTCGGTATCATTCAAGAAAAACATGATTTTCATGCAGGACAAATCTCCATCACATGCATCCAACTACTCCACCGCGTGGCTGTCCAGTAAAGGTCTAAAAGATGAAAAAATAATGACATGGCCCTTTTGTTCATCTAATCTGAACCACATAGAGAACCTGTGATCCCTCATAAAATGTGAGATCTACAGGGAGGGAAAACAGTACACCTCTCGGAACAGTATATCACAAGAAGGAAATAAGCATATTTTCCTCCCAAAAAAAAGGAGCACACAAGGTCCCAGTTAATCAATAATTTTATTAATGTCAATGAAAAATATCCACAAACAAACCACACCAGTAAAATAGTAAATTGCAGTTAAAAAAACAGAAGAAATGGACCTAGCGGTATTATATTGCACATAAACGTCAATAAAGTGACCTATGCTGCAAGCCTATAGAAAGATGCAAGGCTAAATAATCTAATATTGCACATATAGAAGAAGATAAAGCTACTCATGCTTGAAGCCCATATGGAGCAACCATATAAATATGTGCAAAATTGCTAAAGATATTATACTATTATATAAAGTGTTCTTATTAAAACACAAGTTCTATATTATATATGCAGGCTCAATAAGAGCAACAAAGAAATTTAGTCACAATTAATAGCACATGTGTTAAATCCCAATCGCTCCATAAGGCATTGCTGTGAAGCAGCCAAAACTCTAAAGACTGCCCGTGACAGACAGACCTATATATGTCCGCAAAATAGCGGTAAAATATAATAAACTATGCATATACTTTAGATCAAAGCATCACAGCGCAAGCCGCATGGGGCCATAAGGGATACACAATATAAACTGTAGCAGCAATATGGGTCATCTAAGTGAAGTACGTGCTATCCCAGTTACTCAAAAGGTCAATGTTGTGAGATGGTCTCTACTAAAGGAGCTATGCAAGGTAATACCAGTAAAATAATTCCTTATGCATCCGCAAACAAGCGGTATATAAACGCCATGTGAAACAAAAATGCGCTCCATCTAAATCGCAACAAGACCACCAAAGCAGTAATTACCTGGGACTGTGGTGTATACCGCAAACGTCCTATTCCCCGACACGTGTTTCGCTCCCGGCTTCTACAGAGGGCATCGGAACAGTGGCTGGGAGGCTGTGGTGGCTGCTGCACACAATGTTGATCGTAAACCGATCAAGCAACTGACAGAATCTATGGATGGTAGGCTGTTGAGTGTCATCATAAAGAAAGGTGGCTATATTGGTCCCTAATTTTTTGGGGTTTTGTTTTTGCATGTCAGAAATGTTTATTTCTAAATTTTGTGCAGTTATATTGGTTTACCTGGTGAAAACAAACAAATGAGATGGTAATATATTTGGTTTTGATTAAGTTGCCTAATAATTCTGCACAGTAATAGTTACCCGCAAAAACAGATATCCTCCTAAGATAGCCAAATCTAAAAAAAACCCTCCAAGTTCCAAAAATATTAAGCTTTGATATTTCTGAGTCTTTTGGGTTGATTAAGAACATAGTTGTTGATCAATAATGAAAAAAATCCGCTAAAATACAACTTGTCTAATAATTCTACACACGGTGTAGATTCAACTTTTGGACCACATGAAGGCAGCTCTGAAGGCCAAAAGGCGCGGCAAGCTGTCCAAAGGAATCTTCTTCCTGCAAGACGTTTCCGCTCGCACTGCATCAGCAACCACAGCAAAACTGGCAGAGCGGGGCTTCCAGCTGGTTGACCACCCACCTTGTTCACCAGATTTAGCTCCCTCCAACTATCATCTGTTTCCAAACCTGAAAAAACATCTCAAGGGTACCAAATTTCACACCATTTCTGATGCCATGGCTGCTACGGATGCCTGGTTTAAGGCACAACTTAAATCAGGGGTCTCAAACACGCGGCTCGCGGGCCGCATGCGGCCCCTCAGGGGAGTTTGTGCGGTCCCCAGGCCCGTGCCCCTGGTCACTATCGCGGCAGGTGCAGGGGCCGCAGCCACTGTCTGCGCTTTATGTCAGATGAATGTGTTGTCGGTGCTGCGCTCTCGCGCCGGCAATACAATCATCTGACATAAATCACTGACAGTGACACTGCAGCTGCCGCGATAGTGACCGGGGCCCGGGCCTGAGGGCCGCACGAAGCAAAGATGAGGCAGCGGAGGGAGCGCGGGACAGGTGAGAAGAATGGTTTGTGAGTGTGAGAGTGTGACATTAACCCCTTAGCGACCTATGACGTACTGGGTACGTTATCGCTCCCTGGCACTTAAGGACCCATGACGTACCCAGTACGTCATGGCGAAATCACAGGCCCGGTGGCTGCGATCGCTGCAAATACCTAGGATTCGGGGAGGAGGGGACCTCAGGAGGGGTGGTGTCTCCTCCCCGGACCTACGGAGGCTGTGATTGGCTGACGAACGCTGCTCAGCCAATCACAGCCACCAATGTTTTAGCCATTGAAAATCGCTGAAACATTGAAATCCAGCCAAGATCAGTGCAGCTGTAACCATGATCATTGGCTGGAGCTGGGTGACCTGTGTTTCACCCGCCCCCAGCTCTGATTGGAGAGACCGGCCTTGTGACCGATCTGTCCAATCACTGTGGATCTGGGGCCGCAGACCACTCCCCTCAGCTTCACTCCTGCGTCTGTGGATTAGGTGACGGCAGCTGCTGACCCATTACTACAGGATCGGGACAAAGTGCGCACATTACTATGGGATGGGGACAAGGCTGGGGACAGTACTATAGGATGGGGACAAGGTGGGCACATTACTGTAGGATAGGGACATTACTACAAGGGGACAAGGATGGGAAACATTACTATAGAATAGGGATAATGCTGGGGACATTACTATAGGGTGGGGACAAGGTTGGCACATTACTAAAGGATGGGCACATTACTATAGAATGGGGACAGTACTATAGGATGGGGACATTGCTACAAGTGGACAAGGATGGGGAAGATTACTATAAGATGGGGGACAAGGATGGACACATTACTATAGATTGGGGACATTACTATAGGATGGGGACAAGGATGAACACATTACTACAAAATGGGGACAAGGCTGGGGACATTACTTTAGGATGGGGACAAGGATGAGCTCATTACTGTGGGATGGGGACTAGGATGGGGCACAATTCTACAAGGGGACAAGGATGGGCACGTTACAACAATATGGGGAACATTACTAAAAGATGTTGGTCAAAATTTCTATATACTGCTAATTGTAAGACTATTAGTTACAAGAAAGGGATAAAATGTAAAAAAAAAAAAAAATGTTTATATTTAAACAAAGAATGTGCACGTTTGCTATAATGAACAAGTGAAAATGTTCAAAATCAGTGATCCCAAGGTGTGTAAAAAAATAAAATATATATATATATATATTATATATGGTACCAATAAAAATGTCACTTTGTCCTGCAAATAATGCCGGCCCCCCAAATTATTTTTTTTCCTCCTTTTTTCCTCTGTGCGGCCCATACACCCAGCCGAGTTTGAGACCCCTGACCTAAATCCTTCTTTTTGTTAGGCTTACAGAACTTGGAAACCGATGTAAAAAGTGTGTTGACATCAGTGGAGTATGTGGAGTAAATGTAAATTTTCATCATCCTATCTTGTTTCTTTCTGGGTAAAACCAAAGACTTATCAGCAGCCCCTCATAATAAAGGTTTGTTTTTTTCCAACACTCTTCTAGCATGGCGAAAAAGTAATGTGAACAGCACCTAAGGCACATCACCACTATGGCCATTGATCCTGCGGGTCATGCTCCCAGGATGCACAGAAAACTGGGGTATGAGGATAAGAGCTGGGGTAAGTTTAAGGCTATGTGCCCACAGGAGCTCGCTCCTCCGGATTTTGCCGCAGAAAACCTGCAGATTTATCTGGATTTTCTAGATAAATCCGCAGGTTTCAGCAAGTACAGATACTCCCTATGTTAACCTATGGCACATGGGGAGTGTCTGTGTCTATGCTGCGGTATGTGCAGCTGCGGAATATGCTGCAGATGTCCCGCAGCCGCACATAACTGCATGTCAATTACTCCTGACTATTCTCCACTATGGAGATAGAGGCCGGGACTTCCGCAGGTAAGTCGCATGAATGTCCGCAGGTTTTCCGCAGCTATTTCGCTGAAATCCCGCAGCTATGTATAGCTGCGGATTCCGGGGAGCTGCTGCGGGAAACCTGCGGACGTACCTGCGGATATATCCGCAGGTGTAAGCTCCCGTGAGCACATAGCCTAAGAGGCAAGTAATGCTCTGCAGACTGCCACGTTGGTATGACAATTTTTTTTTTATTTTTACTCTAATTTTATAGGAGAGCAGAAAACGTTTTTCTATATGGTGGAACCTTTTCATAAAATCATACTGCTCCTCCTGCAGGCAGCATCAATCCGATGCCGTCATGCTATTTCAGACAGGTATGTATTTCTCTGAAATGATCAGGCATTTCAGAGAGAACAGTGTGAAGAACCGACTCGGGACCATAGCCGGAGACCAGACTAGTCGGGGTCCACCCATGGCCAGCTCCTGTAGGTTAGTCAGATTTACATCTATATTACAGACCTGCAGCACCAGATACAACCCTTGGGAACAATTACAAATGGATAGCTGTTTTAGGCCACGTTCACACTCTGCACAAAGGTTTCCGCTGCAGATTTGGTCACAAATCCATAACACAATCCCGCATGTGTTTCTTGTAGATTTCACCCTACTATATTAGAAATCACTGAATAGGGAGTAAGCCATCAAATATCCATGGACTATCCTAGGTCATCAAAATTAAACATCTCAGAAAATCTAAAAAATAAAATAAAAATTAACCCTATCACTAAATTTTTTATTTATTTGCAAGTAGTTAATTGGAATTAAAATCAGAGATACGATAGAATGTAACAGAGCACACAATAATTTGGGAAAGCAATAGTGGAGAATGGAAAGAGGGCTGAAAGAACAAGATGATACTTAGTATGGTAACAGGTATTCTATTACTCTATTATTCTATTCTAATAGGTCAGGTGGGCTGCAAAGCACTGTATAAGGGCACTCCACATAAAAAGATATATTTTTCTAAAATATATACAGTACTGACCAAACAATTGGACACACCTTCTCATTCAAAGAGTTTTCTTTATTTTCATGACTGAAAATTGTAGATTCACATTGAAGGCATCAAAACTATGAATTAAGACATGTGGAATGAAATTCTTAACAAAAAAGTGTGAAACAACTGAAAATATGCCTTATATTCTAGGTTCTTCAAAGTAGCCACCTTGTGCTTTGATTACTGCTTTGCACACTCTTGGCATTCTCTTGATGAGCTTCAAGAGGTAGTCACCGGAAATGGTTTTCACTTCACGGGTGTGCCCTGTCAGGTTTACTAAGTGGGATTTCTTGCCTTATAAATGGGGTTGGGACCATCAGTGGTGTTGTGCAGAAGTCTGGTGGATACACAGCTGATAGTCCTACTGAATAGACTGTTAGCTGATTTTTTTCTTGCCATAATACAAATTCTAAGTAAAGAAAAATGAGTGGCCATCATTACTTTAAGAAATGAAGGTCAGTCACTCCGCAAAATTTGGAAAACTTTGAAAGTGTCCCCAAGTGCAGTGGAAAAAAACATCAAATGCTACAAAGAAACTGGCTCACATGAGGACCGCCCCAGGACAGGAAGACCAAGAGTCACCTCTGCTGCGGAGGATAAGTTTATCCGAGTCAACAGCCTCAGAAATCGCAGGTTAACAGCAGCTTAGATTAGAGACCAGGTCAATACCACACAGAGTTCTAGCAGCAGACACATCTCGAGAACAACTGTTAAGAGGAGACTTTGTGCAGCAGGCCTTCCTGGTAAAATATTGAAAAAATGTGTATAAACCACACACACAGGAGTACTATTTCCATAAAATATAACAATCTTTATTGAAATTTTAGAAAAAACATACACGTACAAAAATGTGATTGTTCATCAATAAACAAAATATATAGAGGTATAAGGAGGACTTCTACCAGACTGATAAAATTCTAGCCAAGAGTGTCTCAGAGATCCCCCTAATGACACCTCGTCGTGGGAAGAATCTTAAGGACATTCTTGTTGACAGTCATTACGTGGCAGAAGTGACCAATCCATTTTTCTCACAACCACCTATGAGGAGGAAAGGCTGCTTTACTTGTAGAGAGTGCTTGGCTTGTAAGGATAATAATATAATCCAGGGGACTGATTTCCGGTCGGCAGACGGTAAGAAACATTTTAAGATCCAAAAACATATAACCTGCAAGAGTTCTTTTGTCATATATCTCGCAACGTGTCCCTGCTCAAAGCTGTATGTTGGGTTAACATCTAGACAGCTTCGGGTGAGGACAAGGGAACACGTCCGAGACATTATCAACTCAAGGCAGGTTACTGACGACACAACCCTTAGGACAATACCTAGGCATTTTAAGACCTTTCATGGCTGCGACGCATCTGGTTTGAAGTTGAAGGGTATTGACATCTTGCACTGTGGTATTAGAGGGGGAGACCTAAAGAAGCAATTGGCACAATTAGAATGCCGGTGGATAATTACTCTAGGCACTATGACACCAAATGGACTTAACGAAAAACTTAGCTTTGCTTCTTTTCTGTAGAAAGCCAGGAGTAGTATGATGTGGATGGTGTTTTTTGATTCAATTTTAATTTTTGTTTTGTTCTCTGTTTTTAAAGTGATTATTATTGTTCGGGTCGGTGTCTGCACAGCTCTATGAAGTTGGGATGTCTCGGAACATCATCGGTCCATGTGAACTTACATGTATTCTCAGGAAGATACCTCGGCAGTATTATGTTCATTGAAGGAATATGTTGTGTCTTTGGTGATTTATCTAGTTTACTGTATGGTAACTAAAATTGTCCTTTGCTTTCCCTGTGGTAATCTGGGTGTTTAGGATATTGAGAGATATGATTCTCACTGGTATTCTATTATTGGTCACATACGAATTATGAATGATAACAATAAAAGATACTAATATATATATACAAAAAAATACATATAGAAATATAATCAAAAAAATTGTATTATTTATGTGCTTTGATTGAAATCATTATATAATGATTTCTTTCTTTGTGTGTGACCTTGTCCAAGCGCCCGGGTTCCCATATATATAGGGATGTCACATGTGATGTATTCATATGAAATTAATTTTCTGTTACTCAAGACCTATATGACATCATAGTTCTCTTTATACATTGTAAACCCTTGATGAGCCTTGTTTGCATGAACATATGTACATATGTTCATGCACCTGGGCATGATGTGATGTTATTACCATTTGTCCCTATGTATTGAATGTATACAATGTCTTATTAAATGGGGCATATTTGATGTCCAATGGGAATTGAGCCATAAGTCACCCAATTTATTTATAGACAATATATTTTTTCCTATGTAAATTGATTCTTTATGGGGAAATATATTTATTTTGGGGCACATTAGGGTAGTAAGGACTTGATACATGTGGATATGTTTATACAAACCCTTTCTGCGCGATAGGATGATGCGCACCTGTATGTGTGCGCACCTTATGATAGTTTTTTCTAGATGCAACAATGTACTCTTCTTTATGCGAATTAATTCCTCATGTGGACATATATCTATTCCGGGGTATACTGGGCCATTAGGGACTTGATAAATTTAGATACATTAGTACGAACCTTTTCTGTGCTATACGGTGATGCGCGCCCGTATGTGCGCGCGCTCTCTGACAGCCTTTCCCGAGTATACACATTCCGCGGCCTCCTTATGCCCGTTGCGCATGCGCATTGACGTCATCAGGAGATTTCTCCCTGGGCGTGCGCACTGAGGCTGGAGAGCTGCGTGGTGTTGTCATAACAACCGGAGGCTGTTCACTGCGCGTGCGCCGATATGACGTACGTGCATCACCGGCCGACTGATTAATAGACAACGGGTATTTAATCTCATGATCAGGGAATGATCGCACTTCTACCCTTGCCTCCAGCCTGCTGAGGAAGCGAGAGCGATACGCGTTCAGGATTGGGAGCTGCTTTTCTTCCCCCCACAGTTTGGGCCTTTGTCTCTTTCTGTCCATAAATATGGGTAAGCCTTGATATTGTTATGAACTTCTTTGCTATCTACATATAGTTTGGCAATTCCCCTTGGACAGGCTTTGAGCTTTACTTTCTCTTTATATGTGCAGCAGATGTGCTAGTTTGGTCTATTAAGGAATATACCTTGCTACTGAGGCAGATATTTTGTTATTGCTGCTACTATAGATTATGCATATATTTCATATTGCATTTATTGATTAGGGCCCATACATATACTAACGTGGGGGGTGATTGCTGGTAGAAGTCCTCCTTATACCTCTATATATTTTGTTTATTGATGAACAATCACATTTTTGTACGTGTATGTTTTTTCTAAAATTTCAATAAAGATTGTTATATTTTATGGAAATAGTACTCCTGTGTGTGTGGTTTATACACATTTTTTCAAAATTGTACAGATGGAGTTTTTCCGGATGATTAATCCGATATTTAGGGAATTACTTTAAAATGACTTTGGGTTATATTATGTATCCACTGAATTTTTCCCTGTGGTCTTTGATCGTGTTTATACTTCCTGGTAAAATAGCTGCTAGGAAACCACTGCTAAGGACAGGCAACAAGCAGAAGAGACTTGTTTGGGCTAAAAAACACAAGGAATGGACATTAGACCAGTGGAAATCTGTGCTTTGGTCTGATGAGTCCAAATTTGATATCTTTGAATCCAACCACCGTGTCTTTGTGCGATGCAAAAAAGGTGAAAGGATGAACTCTACATGCCTGGTTCCCACCGTGAAGCATGGTGGATTAGGTGTGATGGTATGGGGGTGCTTTGCTGGTGACACTGTTGGGGATTTATTAAAAATTGAAGGCATACTGAACAGGCATTGCTACCACAGCATCTTGCAGCGGCATGCTATCCCATCCAGTTTGCGTTCAGTAGGACCATCATTTATTTTTCAACAGGACAATGACCCCAAACACACCTCCAGGCTGTGTAAGGGCTATTTGACTAAGAAGGAGAATGATGGGGTGCTATGCCAGATGATTTGGGTCCCACAGTCACCAGACCTGAACCCAATCGAGATGGTTTGGGGTGAGCTGGATCGCAGAGTGAAGGCAAAAGGGCCAACAAGTGCTAAGCATCTCTGGAAACTCCTTCAAGCCTGTTGGAAGACCATTTCCGGTGCCTACCTCTTGAAGCCAATCAAGAGAATGCCAAGAGTGTGCAAAGCAGTAATCAAAGCACAAGGTGGCTACTTTGAAGAACCTAGAATATAAGACAAATTGTCAGTTGTTTCACACTTTTTTGTTAAGTATTTCATTCCACATGTGTTATATCATAGTTTTGATGCCTTCAATGTGAATTTACAATTTTCAGAGTCATGAAAATAAAGAAAACTCTTTGAATGAGAAGGTGTGACCTTTGGTCTGTACTGTATATTTTTTGCACATTTTACCTTTTTTATGCAGGAAGCAGCTAGGCCCTTTAGTTTGTTTGGGTGAATTGGGGTGTCTGTCCTGTGGGGTGCACTTATATAGTACTGGGCAGCCTACCTGATCTAATAGTAGGGGCATCATAAATCGTCTGTAAGCAAGGCACTGTTCATCACACGTAACTATGTAACTGGCGTCCTATACAAGACTTATGCATGTGTATTTGTAACATTAGTCAGCCATTCCCTCCGTGAATCGATAGGTTGTGAGTGGCTGGTGACAGTTTCATCAGTACCATCCGTTATTCGTTGAGTATTTTGATATTCGGCCCCAGGAGATTCAAGACCCCTCCGAGCATGTTTGGTGCCTGATTTTCAGCTGTTAAACTTGCTGCGATTGCTTGCCAATTACAATAATGTTGTAGCCATCTTTGCTATGGGCATTACTATTATTCGGAGGGACAGTGGTAAAAAAATAATAAATTACTTTTGATCATTAAAGCAAGAGAATTTACTTAGAGTTTCCCTGTCATATTACTTCCTGGTCCACTCATTAACCCTGATGAATATGCACTGCTTCCACTGCCCACCCTCACCGTCAGGATCTGTGATTGGTAGAGTGTAAAAATAAATAAATAATTGGAAAACAATGATGCAGGGTCCCCCATACTTTTGACACCCAGCACAGATAAAGCAGATGGCTACAGGCTGCAGCCCCCCACTGTGCGCTTTATCTTGGCTGTGAATCAAAATACAAGGGACCACATATGACTTTTTTTAAAATTATTTAAATAAATTTTAAAAAACGCCTTTATGTCTCCCCAAATGTGATACACAAGCAAAATAAAGCGGACAGCTGGGGGCTGGTTTTCTCAGACTGGTGAGATGCATGGTTATTGGGCCCTCCCCAGTCTAAAAATAGCAACTCACAGCCACTCAGGCTCATGGGTGGCAATTGGGATAATCTTAGGGGTTAATGACAACTGCGAATTGTCAAAAAATCCCAGCTGTCATCAAGCCCTAAGTTTGTAATGGAAAGGGGTCTATGAGACCCCCTCGTTAGTAGCCTTTTAGGTAAAAAGAAATAAACACAAAAATCCTTTATTTTAAATAAAAAAAGCAACCCTCTTTCACCAATTTATTAACTCCCAAAACAACCCCGCAGGTCAGACCTAAGCCACACAAAGTCCGACGATGATCCCAGCTCTGCTACATCCAGACACACTGAGGACAGTGGGGGACCCGACTGTTAGAAGCAGTGATGTCAGCCAGGTCACTATTGTTCACAGCCAGCATCCCATGGTACCAAGTGTGACCTCCGGTGAACCCTGCTTCACAGTAGTCTGGCAATCCAGCAGTCAGGTCACCGGAGTTCACACTCCAGCTCCCCACTACCCTCATTGAAAGTTGAACCCACTGCTCTTAGTGAAAGTCGAACCCGCTGCTGGATTGCCGGACTGTTGGATTGCGGCAGACAGCTGCAATGGCAATCCAGCAGCGGGTTCCACTTTTACTGAGGGCAGCAGGAAGTTCCCAGTTTGACCTCAGGTGACCTGACTGCCGGATTGCGGGACACAATGGCACAGCAGTCAGGAAATACAGCAGTCAGGTCACTGGAGTTCACATTCGAGACTCTCCGCTGCCTCAGTGAAAGTGGATCCCGTTGCTGGATTGCAGGACTGTCAGATTCAGAGACTCGGCCGCATGGCAATCAAGCAGTGGGTTCCACTTTCAATAAGAGCAGTGGGTTCAACTGTCACTGAGAGCATCGGGAAGCCCGAATGTGAACTCCGGTGACCTGACTGCTCAATTGCTGGATTAGGCACATGTTGAGTAGTCTGTTGCAGACATTTCTGCACCAAATCTGTATCTCCTGGCAAAAAAAGGCATGTGTTTTTGATGCGGTTTCAGACCGCTTTTGTCAGGAGATGCAGATTTGGTGCAGACATGTACCCAAACCCTGAATATGCGCACATCTCCTAAACCGGTAATCTGGCATTGAGCTCAATTACTTCCCCTGAGGTGAGGTCACTGAGTGAGCTCTATGAGTGCACCTCAGGTCAGTTCACTGTGGGAACCCTAGCTGTGACCTCAGGTGAATTCATTGAACTCAATACCGAATTAGCGGATTAGGCAATGTGTGCACATTGCGTATTTTGGTGCAGACATTTCTTTATCAAATTTGCAACTCATGGCAAACAAACACACTGAAATTGCATGCGTTTTCTATGGGGTTAATATGCGTATTTCTGCCAGGATATGTAAATATGGTGCAAATGAATCTGCAACAAATCTTCATTTCCTGGCAGAAAACTGAGTCAAAACTGCATCGCAGTTGTGGTGCATTTTTTTGCCAGGAGATACAATGTCTGCAACCAAATACTCAATGTGCACACAATGCCTAATCTGGTATTGGGTTCCATGATTTCACCTGAGGTGAGGTCACTGAGTTCATTGAGTTCATCTCGGTTCACTTAAGGTCACAGCTGGGGAACAGTGGAAACCCCAGCTGTGACCTCAGATGAAGTCATTGAACTTAATGCCACATTACCAGATGAAGCAATGTGTGTACATTGAGTATTTTGTTGTAGACATTCCTGTACCAAATCTGCAAATCCTAGCAGAAAAATGCACCGAAGCCGCATCAAAAATGCATGCAGTTTTGGTGCATTTTTTTTTTTTACAGGAGATGCAGATTTCATGCAGAAATGTCTGCAACCAAATACTCAATGTGTACACATTGCCTAATCCTGTAATCTGACAAGGAGTTCAATAACTACAGCTGAGGTGAGGTCACTGAGTTCACCTCAGGTCATTTCACCTGCAGTCACAGTTAGCTAGGGTACCACGGGAACTGCCAGCTGTGACGTCAGGTGAACTCAGTGACGTCACTGCTCTCACAGCTGCGGCTCCATCAGTGTGTCCCTGATGCCTCAGTGAGCGGTTATGTTTTCTAAAATGATCCCACACTGTGACCTCAGATGTAGCAGAGCCAGGATCATCGTGGGATCTAGTGTGGATTACTTTGGACCTGCGGGGAAGTTTTGGGGGTTAATAAATTGGTAAAAGAGGGTGCTTTATTTTTAAATTTAAAATAAAGGATTTTTGTGTTTGTTTATTTTTTTACTTACACAGTAATGGGGTCTCAGACCTCTCCCCATTACCAACCTTGGGCTTGATAACAGCTGTGATTTTTTTGACAAATCACAATTGTCATTAACCCCTTATATTGCCCTGATTGCAAATGCAAAAAGACAATCGGGACGAACTGGGAAAGGCATTAGAATTGTCACATCTAATGGATGCGACAATTTCGGGGCGCCTACTGTCCGCTAATTTTAGGCTTGGGAGGGCCCAATAACCATGGGCCTCCTCAGCCTGAGAACACCATCCCTCAGCTGTCCGCTTTATCTTGGCTGGGTATCAAAATTGGGGGGAGTGCACACCATTTTTTAAAATTATTTAAAAATAAAAAAAGCTGCATGGGTTTCCCCATATTGTGATACAAAAATAACGCGCACAACTCTGGGATAAACCAGTAGCCATCTGCTTTATCTGTACTGGGTATCAATATATGGGCGACCCTACACCATTTTTTTAAATTATTTATTTTTACACTCCACATCCTGCCTCGGACAGCTACTGTGAGGCAACCCAATCACAGACATCAGAACGCCAGCAATCTGACTGCAGCCAATCACAAATGCTGTCACAAAGGTTGGGGCGGGGAAAGCAGTGAATATGCATGAAATATAATGATCAAGCCAGGAAGTAGTGACAGTCACAGGTATTTCAGTATCCTGGGAGTATCCGGTGGGAGAAGTCACACATTGCAGGAGCTCAGAATTCCTGGAGCAGCAGGGAGTTTTTCCAGGGAGATGCCTGATTCCTGCTTCCTCTTTTTCTCAGCAAGGAGGCAGTGCTCATGGGAAGGCTCCCATGAGTCCAGGGCTCCTGCCCCCCAGATAACTCCAATGAGGGGGCAGGTAGGTGAAGGCTGCGGCAATGGAGGAGCCCAGGAGGTCCATCAAAGTGAGAACTGCATCCCCAGTTCGGCTCAAGGTAAGGGGTCTGTGGCTGCCCAAGGAACACTAGGGTGGACTAGCGTTCAGCTGGAGAAGTGTTCAGGCTCCATGGATGTTTGAGAAAGTGTGTGTACCTATACCACCCGGGTAACCCACATGTTCAAAGCATATGAGCGGATCAGGGTGAAGATTGGAAGGCTACAAGAGGAGCACCCCCTCCTCTAATTGACACCTCATTGTCTATTATTAATTATTATAGCGTCATTTATTCCATGGCACTTTCCATGTGAAAAGTGGTATATGTAGCACCCACGGGGCAAGGGGTTAACTTTACTTGTTGCCGGGCCGGTGATGTCGGGTCTGGGGATGTCACGGGTGGCCCTGCCCGGCTTCGTGGCCCCGAGGTGTCAAATAAAAGGGGAGGATGATGGGGATAATTTGTCTCGTGACGTCACCTCTGGTACGCGGCCAAGGATTAGCCGCCACTTTGGGTGATGTCCTCTGGGGCTGATGGTGTCGCAGCAAAGATGGTTCTGCTCCCCACAGGTGGAGCGGACCCCGGGGAAGATGATGAGAGTGGTAGTCTATGGTGTTGTACACTTGACATTTTATGTTATGTTTCTTGTTCAAAGGTTTCTTGTTCAAAGGTGGTCGTTTTTCAGCCTTCCTTACCTTGGCCATGTCCCTGAGTATGGCACACCTTGTGCTTTTTGATACTCCAGTAACGTTGTAGCTCTGAAATATGGCCAAACTGGTGGCAAATGGCATCTTGGCAGCTTCACGCTTGATTTTCCTCAATTCATGGGCAGTTCTTTTGCGCCTTTTTTGCCCAATATGCTTCTTGCGACCCTGTTGGCTATTTGCCATGAAACGCTTGATTGTTCTGTGATCACGCTTCAAAAGTTTGGCAATTTCAAGACTGCTGCATCCCTTTGCAAGATATCTAACAATTTTGGACTTTTCAGAGTTCGTCAAATCTCTTTTCTGACCCATTTTGCCAAAGGAAAGGAAGTTGCCTAATAATTAAGCACACCTTATATAGGGTGTTGATGTCATTACACCACACCCCTCCTCATTACAGAGATGCACATCACCTGGTTTACTTAATTGATAGTTGGCTCTCAAGCCTATACAGCTTGGAGGAGGACAACATGCATAAAAAGTATCTTGTGATCAAAATACTCATTTGCCCAATAATTCTGCACAGAGTGTAATTAATAATATTAATATTGAACAGAATTAATCTCAATCTATTGAGTTGGCCCTCTGCAACAGTCAACATCTCTCATGTGGCCCCTTAAGAAAATTGCCCACTTCTGCTCTATTTTAATGTATAGTAATGTATTTGTATCATGCTGTCCCTTATTACATAGCATCCTCTATTGTTATGTGTAGTGCAGTAACCTTATTGCATGATATTCTCTATTGCTATAATAATAATAATCTTTATTTCTATAGCGCCAACATATTCCGCAGCGCTTTACGATTCCAGAGGATCATATACAAACAAGTAACAGTTATAGAAAATACAATATTTAGAGGGGAAAAAAAAGACAACCCTGCTTGTGAGAGCTTACAATCTACAATGAGATATGGGGGGGCAAGGTACAAGTGCTTATTTACAATGACAATCCAGCCATCTCAAGGACATGGGGGATAGATAATGGCTTCCTGGACCAGTTGGCCAGAGCCTTGAGATGCATTTGGGTGCCATGGAGTTTCACATGGAGTTATGTTGTGAGAAGTTGTTGAGGGACTATGTGAATTGAATCTGATTAGGGAGTGTGATAGGCCGCCCTAAAAAGATGCGTTTCTAGGGTGCGTCTAAAGCTGAGTAAGTTGTGATTTGTCCTAACTTCTTGGGGTTGCTATATATAGTGATGTCCCTTATTACATATTATCCTCTATTGTTATGTATACTGCTGTCTCCTATTACTTAGGGTCCCCGCTAGATTTGTATAGCGCTGTCACTTAATACATTGGTTCCTCTCTTGTTATGTACAGCACTGTCCCTTATTACATTGTATTCTTTCTTGTTATGTATACTGCCGACCCTTTTTTTTATAGTAGCCTCTATTGTGAGAGAACCAAAGAAGAAAGAAACCCTATAAAAATTACATTTAATAGTTATATTTAAAAGTCAGATGAGATGACCAACAAACACAACCTCATTAATGAAGGTAGAGTACGGGATAATAAAAAAGGTAATATAAATATATGTAAGATTTAATACAAGGGATAAAAGGAACTGGCCTTAGTACGCCCTGCAAATGTCTCTACTGGACAATGGAGGGTATGACGCCTAGGTTCGTGGTGCCCAACATCGGGAATCCCTAACAAATCCCTATTGATACCCTGCTCTTCAATGATTAAGTGCACCACTACCTAGTGAAATAAAATATCCATGACAAATGATCATGGAATACAAAGGATAACCATAGCAATAAGTGTCACCAAAAGATGTTTACTTATCTGAAAGGACACATAGGTTCAGATTCAGGGTCCCCAATCAAAGTTCCAACGTATTTCCCCTATCAGGTAGTGAGGTTGTGTTTGTTGGTCATCTGACTTTTAAATATATGTATAAAATTAATTTTTTAGGTTTTTTTTTTCTTCTTTGGATCTCTCACCCCTCAAACATTGGCTATGATTTTGGTTAGTTTCCTCTATTGTTATGTATAACGCTATCCCTTATTACATAGTATCCGCTATTGTTATATATAGCCTGTTCCTTATTACATAGTATCCGCTATTGTTATGTACAGCACTGTCCCTTATTACATAGTATTCTCTATTGTTATGTATAGTGCTGTACATAAGGGAGAAAGTTGGAGACAAAAAGAGCCCGCCACTCTTTTAACCCCTTCCTGACCAAGGCCATAACGGTACGTTCTATTTGTCGGGTACTTAACAACTAAGAATGTACCGGAGCGTCCTGGCAATTGCGGGGGCAGAGGGCACTGTGCTCCCCATGATCTCCAGCGGGGATAATGATTGTGACACTTAGGGGATTAAGAGATTAACAATGATAGGCAGCTAGCATGGCTATAATAAGTGAGACCTGTTAGTGGTTTTAAAGGTTTGCTGTGTGTCTAGGATATATATATATAAAAAAAACTTCTAGTAAATAAAAATAAAAGTTAGATTTGAATTAGTCTTTAGTTTACGGATCTAGTTGCCTTCTGGCAAATGATAAATTAATGTTTACTAACCCTATGCTAACTAATAGAACAAATTTCTCTAAGACATGTGACCACACATGACTTCTCAAAAAATATGATGTAATGTCACATGATCCAATGGATGCTGCGGGGAAAGCATGAAGGCCAAACTGCCCAGGACCCTGGCTGCCATTAAACTGCCCAAGTAATGGTTATGTAAGAGAAAAACAAAAGTTGTGTCTTGTGCTATGTAAGCGGCTGTAGGCAGGCTCTAGCCCTAGACCTTCCCCTCTCTGCTGCTTACCACCTATGAAAGAACCTGTTATTTTAGCATATAGCCTTACCTGTGTCTGTTATAACAGGGCAGTGTATATTTGTAGCTATCAGGCTTCTATATATGGGCAGCTTTATGGATAGAATGTGAATTCTAGTGCATGTATGGTTTCACTAGCAGCACTGCTTTATGGTATTCTGTCACGTCTATAGAAGTACTTGTTAGTTTAGCATATAGCCTGACCTGTGTCTGTTATAACAGGGCATTGTATACTTTGTAGCTATCAGACTCCTTCTATATATGGGCAGCCTTATGGATATAATGTGAATATTAGTGCATGTATAGTCTTACTAGCAGCACTGTTGTTATGGTATTCTGCCACATTTATGGAAGTACCTGTTATATAGCCCCACTCATGTCTGGATGTAACAAATGGTTTCTCGGAATTAATAGTGTCCCTACGGGATTTTTCTGTTTTTTTTAAAATGTGTGTTATTTAATTATGTAATAAAAATTAATGTTTTAACCATGAACCACTGATTTGTTTCCTGATTGGGGACAATTGCTTGTGTTGGTCCAGTTGAATTTAGTGGCATGAATATATGGTCAGGTGAATTGTTGATTAATTGCATTTTTGCTGTTTTCTTAACAGTGTGCACCATTTACATGGATTTCAAGGCTAAAGAAAAGTCTTGGCATGATAAAGCTATTGACTTGTTTAAACAGAATAATCCTGGTGTTTCTTCTGAAGGTCCAGTCACACTAAGCAACTTACCAGCGATCCCAACAACGATAGGGATCGCTGGTAAGTTGCTAGGAGGTTGCTGGTGAGCTGTCACACTGCGACGCTCCAGCGATCCCACCAGCAACCTGACCTGGCAGGGATCGCTGGAGCGTGGCTACACGAGTTGCTGGTGAGCTCACCAGCAACCAGTGACCAGCCCCCAGTCTCCTAGTTACAGCACACATCAGGTTAATTAACCCGATGTGTGCTGCAGCTAAATGTGCACAGAGCAGGGAGCAGCGCACACTGAGCGCTGGCTCCTTGCTCTCCTAGTTACAGCACACATGGGGTTAATTGCCTGATGTGTGCTGCAGCTATCTGTGCACAGAGCAGGAGCCGGCAGCACAGGCAGTGAGAGCGGCGGAGGCTGGTATCAAAGGTAAATATCGGGTAACCAAGGACAGGGCTTCTTGGTTACCCGATGTTTACATTAGTTACCAGCCTCAGCAGAAGCCGGCTCCTGCTGCCTGCACATTAGTTGTTGCTGTCTCGCTGTCACACACAGCGATCTGTGCTTCACAGCAGGACAGCAACAACTAAAAAATGGCCCAGGACATTCAGCAACAACCAACGACCTCACAGCAGGGGCCAGGTTGTTGCTGGATGTCACACACAGCAACATCGCTAGCAACGTCACAAAAGTTGTTCGTTACCAGCGATGTTGCTAGCGATGTTGCTTAGTGTGACGGGGCCTTGAGACCTCCACAGATAAGAATGAACTAATACGCCAATATAGAAATGCCTTACAGAAAAAGACTAGGTTGTGGTGGAACCGATTGTCCCTTGAGAACTATCACAAACAAAATATTGTACCTAGGGGACTTCGGATCCACCTTTTTCCTTTATTTGACCTTGATAACGACAGTCTGGTTGATAAATGGAGCAGGACTGCTAGCTCATGTTCACTTGCATTCATTGAAATTATTATTGAGAATAATTCATTGGCCTTGACCAAACTTGATTTGGAGATAGAGAGATTATTTGAATTAAGAAAGAATATGATCCTAAAAAACTAGAAAATTTTTTGGAGGACAACGACAGGGATGTAGATAAATGGGAAAGTGATATTAGTTTGAGTAAAGGTAAAAAGTTCCAGAGAGATGTTGGTGATTATGAGATAGGAAAGATTTTTCGTTGGCAACAGAAAAATAAGATCAAGAAAAATGCTGCATTGGGCAATCCTGAGAGTCCATCTAGCAGGGGTCATACTTCCCAGTCAGACCAATATACATCATCCAGTGACGTGGAAGACAATGGGGAAATCTCTCGGAGAACAAGAAATCAGAACAAAGGAAAAAAGTTTCCTGAGATATTCTCCAAAAATAGAAATTATAAGCGGGCGGACCAATTTAAGGTGATCAACCTGTCTGAATATTGTTTTTCTGATATTGAATTGAGAATATTGGAAAAGGGACTTACCTTTTCCCCATCTCATTATGCAGATGTATTCACGTCGGTAAAAGATACACATCTGTTTGCCAGAAAAATGATTTTGAAACGCCTTCACCATAAAACTGACCGTCAGGGAATTTTTCAAACCAAGGAAGAACAGACGGCCTTGGAAATATTGGAAGAGTTATCTGAGGAAAGTGCGTCACAAGAAACAAGTAAGTTTCCTATACAGCTTTTCACAAAATCTAGGACTTTTCCCTCGTTCAATTTGTGTCCTGCCGTAGATATTTTTACTAAATTAGTAACGGCAGACTTGGAACTTTTGCCAAATCATACGAAAGGAGCTTCCAATTTAAATTGGCAAGAACGTAAAGTTCTTGGAAAATTAAAAAATTTGGAAAATATTTTGTTTAAACCGGCAGACAAAGGTGGAAATTTGGTTGTTTGGCCATCGGAAATGTACGAAAAGCAGGCATTCAAACTACTTAATGATCAGAGGTGCTATAAGAAATTGTGGACCAATCCTATTCCATCTTTCAAAGAGGACTTAATCAAGATTCTGGAAAAAGCCTTTGAAGAAGGCATAGTTCCAAAGAAATGCCTGGAGTTCGTTATTAATCTGCACCCACGTACGCCCACACTCTATCTTATCCCAAAAATTCACAAGGACCCCCAGGACCCTCCGGGTAGACCAATCATATCTGGTAATGGGGGTCTTTGTGAACACATTGGTGTTCTAATTGATTTTTATTTAAAACCTCTCGTGACATCCTTGCCGTCATATTTGAGGGACTCCACATCTGCCTTACAAAGACTTAACCAAATTAATCTTAATGAAGATATGATTATGGTTACGGCAGATGTGGAGTCCCTTTATACTTCCATCAGACATGAAGATGGTTTGAGAGCTACAGCTTTATTTCTAAATATGAGCAGTTTGGACAAGCCGTTGATCAAGTTACTTCTTACATTACTGGAATTTGTGCTCACACACAATGTGTTTTTATTTAAGAACAAATACTTTCTACAAGCCCAAGGTACGGCTATGGGGGCATCATGTGCCCCCTCATATGCCAACCTTTTCTTGGGTGCCTGGGAGCGAGACATTTTTTTGAATGAGACAATATTGGACATCATACATGTTAAGGAATGGATGAGATTCATTGATGACGTGTGGTTTATCTGGGAGGGATCAATTGAACATCTTGATTCATTCATCACTGCGCTCAATGATAATAATTTGAATATTAAGCTTACTTATAAGTATGGGCGTAGTATTGAATTCTTGGATATTAAGATCAATGTTTCTGAAGATGGTCAGTTGATTACTAACATGTACAGAAAACCCAAGTCCACAAATTCCTTCCTTCATGCCTCCTCGTCGCACCCAGAATCTACTAAACGGGGCATACCAGTCGGCCAATTCCTACGAGCCAAGAGAATTTGCTCCGAAAATTCTGCTTTTCTAGATCAATCCAGAGATTTAGCTGAAAGATTTGAAGAAAGAGGCTATAGCCGTCGCAACATCAACAAAGGCTTCAAGCGAGCATTTAAAGCAGACAGAAATGATCTGCTTTTTGGTAAAAAAAACAGCCCAAAAAATGGATAATCAATTGAGGTTTATTACTACTTTCAGCTCTCAATGGAGTGAAATTAAATCCATTTTACAAAAACATTGGGGTGTGTTGATGATGGATCCCGTTCTCAAAAAGGTGTTACCATCTCGTCCCCTTATGGTGGCATGAAGGTCAAGAAACTTACGTGATCTTCTGGTTAAGAGTCATTATGAGACCTCAACTGTCGGCAATAATCGCAACAATTCAATTCAAGGCTTTTTCCCGTGTGGCATGTGTAAGGCCTGCAAGAATATGAGGAGGGCTAAAACGTTCAGCAACTTTGATGGATCCAGAAACTTCAAAATTCGTAGGCTGTTAAATTGCGCATCCAAAGGTGTCATCTACCATGCTCAATGCACGTGCAATAAAGTCTATATAGGATTGACAAGACGCGAATTGAAGATTCGCGTACGAGAGCATATCAGAGACATCGAGAATGCCAAGGATGTTGAGGATATTTCGCTACTCAAGACTTTAGCCAGACATTTCAAGACCTATCACTCATGTAGATCTAATGAGATTACATTTAAAGGTATAGATCAGGTGTCAATGGGCTCCAGGGGAGGTGACCTGGGGAAGGTCCTGGCTCAGACAGAGAGCCGGTGGATCTTTAGGCTAGGCACTCTCGCACCTCAAGGTCTAAATGAAAACCTAGGTTTTGGTTCTTTTTTATAAGCCATTCCGTTTATTGTAGGTCTTTTTTGTAGGCATTTTTTAAGGCTATGTTCCTAATACTCTTTTTATACTCTGCATGATATGCTTAATTTATCTGGGTCTCTTTTAGGGGTGGGTTGTCTGGTTTGTGTTATGTGGTTTTTAATTGTATATTAATTGTGTTTATTTCATATTTTTAGTCGTGGTTGTTGGTGGCTCTTTTCACCTGGGTCGCTCCCTTTGACCAGATGCTGGGATCATCTACTTTGGAATCGTTCCAAGAACTATGGAGATGAATGAAACTACATTGATCTATTCTTTCATGTCTTATGTATTAATATGGACATATTTTATGTACGGTTTTGTACACATATATTTGTATTCATTATTTAACACATTTACACATTGTTTACACATACCAAGGGTTGATTGTGTGCAATTCTGTATAACAGGTACATAATCATCCCATTGACATTCATGCTTTTCTTTGGTCACTATTCATGTGTGTTTTTGGGTGCAATTTTATGCACACTATTGTAAAAAATAAAAATCAATATACTATCTAATTAGGTTCACATAATTTTAATCATCAATCTTCACATATTCAACACAATATTGTTTATTATTGCACTTATATATGTTTTATTTTGTTCTATTTAGCGTATATATGTATTGATAAATGGGATCCATTGATCTATATGTATTGAATAATGGAATAACATTGTTTATGGGCATGTGAATGTATTGTATTTAGTATTGGTGATTTAGGTTTAATAGTAATAACAACAATTATAATATTAATAATGTATTTGATAGGGCGGATCTTATGTTTATGTGTATTGGTTTAGAAGGAAAGATCAATTTATTTGTCATTTATCTAGCTCATTTTTAAATTGTAAGTAATTGGTCATTTTATGTGAGTAGTCTATATATAAAGTAGTATTATATTTATAGGGCTATATATTAAATGGGATTAATAGTGGTTTTTCTTATCATTAATTCTATAGTGAGCTGTGTATAGATCCTTAGGTTAGTCACTTGCTCACTATATGGAGTGTATGTCCTTGCAGATGGTTGTGCGCAGACTTGGATCGCGGACCTCCGAACTTCCGGTCGCGCGCACATGGGAACGCAGCTTGCGGTTCAAGCTTGCGTTCCACACGCGCGGCTTGAGTGGTTCCTGTGGGAGTGGCCGATGATCAGCGTCTGCAGCCGGGATACACCCTCTGCAACGAGCATCACAGGGGAGTGGCCAGGTGAAGTGACTTAATCCATTGGCGTCACTATAAATAGACAGCCCTTTCCCCAATTAGACACGCCCCCGGAAGAAGCAAGGGCAAAACGGCGTTGGGGTGCAGGGACGCTTTACCCAGATCCAGGCTTATCAGGTAGCTATTGTGGCTTCAGCCTTGGGATGACCTTTTGTTACAGTGGGACAGTGTATACTCTTTAGCTATCAGGCTTCTATATTTAACAGGGCACTGTATACTTTGCAGCTATCAGGCTCCTTCTATATATGGGCAGGTTTATGGATATAATATGAATATTAGTGCATGTATGGTCTTACTAGCAGCACTGATTTATGTTATTCTGTCCCACCTATGAAAGAACCTGTTATTTTAGCATATAGCCTTACCTGTGTCTGTTATAACAGGGCAGTGTATATTTGTAGCTATCAGGCTTCTATATATGGGCAGCTTTATGGATAGAATGTGAATTCTAGTGCATGTATGGTTTCACTAGCAGCACTGCTTTATGGTATTCTGTCACGTCTATAGAAGTACTTGTTAGTTTAGCATATAGCCTGACCTGTGTCTGTTATAACAGGGCATTGTATACTTTGTAGCTATCAGACTCCTTCTATAAATGGGCATCCTTATGGATATAATGTGAATATTAGTGCATGTATAGTCTTACTAGCAGCACTGTTGTTATGGTATTCTGCCACATTTATGGAAGTACCTGTTATATAGCCCCACTCATGTCTGGATGTAACAAATGGTTTCTGGGAATTAATAGTGTCCCTACGGGATTTTTCTGTTTTTTTAAAATGTGTGTTATTTAATTATGTAATAAAAATTAATGTTTTAACCATGACCCACTGATTTGTTTCCTGATTGGGGACAATTGCTTGTGTTGGTCCTCTCTGCTGCTTCTAGCAACAGAGGAACAAGTTACCAGAGCACGTCTATTATGATTTAAGCCCAAATTCACATGATGTTTGAGAACCACATCAGTGGCTCCATCAAGCCATATGCTATTGGACATAGTTTTTGGCCTTATCCGCCTCTTTGAGGTAGGCACAAAGACATGGTTAACGGAATTTTGGTGACTGACTGAAATAAGCAGATACAGCCAAATAGAATATCCAACTAAAGCACAGTGACTGCATCATTACATTCAAAGGCCCTGTCTGCACTTATGCCCAAATTAAAGGATGTCAGATATAAGCGCCATCTGAAGCACTGACGTAGAGATCAAATACACGCTGAACGTGGCCTTATACACAGGACTTTGGATTCTCAAATATTAAAGAAACACCCCTATTTTATTAGTTATAGGCATTCTCAGCAGAGGCCCTACTTCTAATTTTGACTTGCATACTGAGGCACAAATACTTTCACAGCACATTGCAGACACCCAGGTGCTGGCACCAATTCAATGCTAGCAATTTTACACAGATTTAAAAAGGGATTATCCAGTACTTGGGTCGGTCCGGCAGTGACAACACTCACTCTCCCCGGGCTCATAAGTCATGCGAACCCTGCACCCAGTCAGCGTCGGACTCCCTGTCCCCAGCTTCAGATCAACCAAGAGTAACCAATAGGAAGTGAGAGCTGTGGTTGGATGCCGTTTTTCTCTTGATTACTTATGTCTGAAGGCGGGACAGTGAAGCTGGCGCTCATTGCGTGCAGGGCTTGCAGGACATAACCTTACATACACCCCAGGAACACAAGAGCCAGCACAGCTGGAACAATAGTGGGACAAAAGCTGGCGCTCATTGGGTGCAGGGCTCGTGAACAACCTCCCATATATCCCAGAAACACGAGAGTACAGCTGGAATGATAGTGGGACAAAAGCTGGCGCTCATTGGGTGCAGGGCTTACAGGACATAACCTCATGTACGCCCCGGGAACACAAGAGCCAGCACAGCTGGAACAATAGTGGGACAAAAGGTGGCGCTTATTGGGTGCAGGGCTCATGGGACAACCTCCCATATACCCCAGAAACACGAGAGCCAGCACAGCTGGAACAATAATGAGACAAAAGTTGGCACTCATTGGGTGCAGGGCTTGCGGGACATAACCTCACGTACATCCCGTGAACACGATAGCCAGCACAGCTGGAATGATAGTGGGACACATTGATTCAGTATGACAATAACAAGAGCCACAATACAAGGTATAGGAGATTTTTATTTTTGTTACATTTATGGTGTATCAAGATGATAAGAGTCCTGGAAGAAGAATTTTCACTTATCTCCAACATTCAGCGCACTAATAGTAGGTTCACAGAGATACTAGAAAAGCTTTAGAAAAAGATTTGCCTACAAAAACAGGAAATATTCTCCAAATAATCTGAATTGAGCTTATAAATTAACTAGAAGGTGGCCCTATTCTAACGCATCGGGTATTCTAGAATTTATCGTGTAGTTAATGTATGATTTTTGTTATATATATAGATGTTGTTGTGTGTAGTTGCCAGTGTTTGTGTAGGGGCTGTAAATGTTCTGGGTGTTGTCTGGGTGGGGGTGTGTGTGAGAGCGGTGTTGTATGTGTGTTGCGTTGTGTGTGTTGCTTGTGGAGAGCTCTGTGTCTGCAGCGTTCTGTGTGTGTGGTGCTGTGTGTGTTGCGCGGTTTGTGTGGGTGTGGAGTACGTGTGTGTGTGTTTTGGGGGGAGGTATGTTTTGTGCAGTGTGTGTGTTGCGCGGTATGTGCATATATTTGTGTATGCCGCGGTGTTTGTGTGTTGTGTGTGTGGGTGTCTGTGTAGGGCAGTGTTTGTGGTTCCCAGTGTGTGTGTGTGTGGTGTGTTGTGCGGTGCGCGTGTGGCGCTGTGTGTGTGTTTTGGGGAGAGGTGTACACCCCCATCATGCTCCATCCCCCATGCTGCGCACTCCCCATCATGCTCCATCCCCCATGCTGCGCACTCCTCATCGTGCTCCATCCCCCAGGCTGCATGCTCCATCCCCCATGCTGCGCACTCCCCATCGTGCTCCATCCCCCATGCTGCGCACTCCCCATCGTGCTCCATCCCCCATGCTGCGCACTCCCCATCGTGCTCCATCCCCCATGCTGCGCACTCCCCATCGTGCTCCATCCCCCTTGCTGCGCACTCCCCATCGTGCTCCATCCCCCATGCTGCGCACTCCCCATCGTGCTCCATCCCCTATGCTGCGCACTTCCCATCGTGCTCCATCCCCCATGCTGCGCACTCCCCATCGTGCTCCATCCCACATGCTGCGCACCCCCCATCGTGCTCTATCCCCCATGCTGCGCACCCCCCATCGTGCTCCATTCCCCATGCTGCACACCCCCCATCGTGCTCCATCCCCCATGCTGCGCACCCCCCATCGTGCTCCATTCCCCATGCTGCACACCCCCCATCGTGCTCCATCCCCCATGCTGCGCACCCCCCATCGTGCTCCATTCCCCATGCTGCGCACCCCCCATGCTGCGCACTACCCATCGTGCTCCATCCCCCATGCTGCGCACCCCCCATCGTGCTCCAGTCACACATCTGATCAGATACACTCACACCCCACTTCTCCCTGTGCCCTTCGGTGGGCGGTCCCAGCAGCTGTGCTGCGCGCCGTGCTCCTCTGCCGACACGCACACATCCGATCGCATACACGCACACACACACTGACGATATCGCACATACGCGCTCACACACTCACAACATCCGGAGATACCACATGCTTCCGGCCATGTGATCTTCTGGCAGGTCCTGGAAGGTCACTGCACGCACAGTATTGCCGCCGAGAAGTAAGCGATATCACTGGATGTTGTGAGTGTGTGGATGCGATCTGAGGGGTGTGTGTGTGTGTCTGTGTCCGCTGCCTATAATGAAGTGTCTTGCAGTGTCTAACTTTTTCACCGCTGCATGACACTTCATTATTGACCGCAGCGTATGCCGGCTCCCTGCGTGCGGAGGTCCGGGGCGAGCGGCTAATCCATGTGGGGGGCGGGGCCAGGCTGAGCAGCCAATCCGTGGGGGGCGGAGCCAGGCCGAGCCCAGAGCGGCTAATCCATGCGGGGGGGGCGGGGGAAGGCCGAGGCGAGCGGCCAATCCGTGGGGGGGCGAGGCCAGGCCCAATGGCCAATCCGACAGTTGTCACTTTTATGACACTGTCACGGTGACACAATTTTGGAGCAAGACAGACAGACAGAATAAGGCAATTATATATATAGATTGTAATGGGAATAAAAGTGCTGTTTTCTCATGTAATGTTGAGCATTTATCATTAAAGCACCACTGGAGCAGACTTTTTGCAGCACCGAAGTAGTGCTTTATATGCAAGTTCCCTGTATTATACTCGCCCTCCAGCACGTTCAGGCTTTTCAGCACTGTTCCAGTCACAAGCTCTCAGAGAAAGTCTACAAGATCCAGAAACAGGCTCTGAGAGTTCTAAGCTTCTCTGATCTGTTGTCAATCATTTGGGGACTCACTTTGCAGTAGCTTTCTCATGTCCAAATGTTCATGGATCATGACACAAACACGTTCATGGGAAATTCCCATAATGTCTGCTATTGCTTTAGCTGAAATTCGTGGATTATCCATTATGATCCCCCAATGTCTGGAGCATATCATCATGAATATCCTTCGTGGACTTTCCTTGCAGAAACAAGAATTTTATCACTCCTCTGCTCTCAAGTTGTAAAATGCTGTGAGGATTTGGGGGTGTGTATGATATGAGGATTTGGGGGTACGATGCTGGGGGGGCGGCATTTGAAATATACGATGCTGGAGGCAATGCCCACTGGGGGGGTTTTAGTTGGACGATGCTGGGGGTTACCATGTGGTGTGATGTGTGGGATGTATGATCATTGAGGGATGCTTTAAAGGGAACCTGCCAGGTGCAATATGTACCCAGACCCACAAGCAGTTCTGGGTGTATATTGCTTATCCCTGCCTAACTGTCCCTGTATACACTAGCTTAGATAAAGGGAGCTTTAGAAAACGTATTTCTAATGATCTTTTATCGTATCCTAATGAGCGAGAGCACTAGTCCCCTGGGCTTTAGTTCCTGATCCAGTCGCCCCCCCCTTAGCATGTTAGTATGTCCCTGTGGGTGTGCTAACATGCTAATGAATGCGCAGCGTCAGAGGATGATCTCACTCACCTCCCCGCCGCCATTGCGTCTGACGGGGGATTTCGGCTCAGTGCGCATGACCCCGGAGTTTAGGGCACGCGTCCTGGCTTCAAACTGAAGTAGTGCGCATGACCGTATCTCCGGGGTCATGCGCACTGAGCAAAAATCCCCAGTGAGACGCAATGGCGGCGGGGAGGTGAGTGAGATCATTCTCTGACGCTGCGCATTGATTAGCATGTTAGCACGGCCACAGGGACATATTAACATGCTAATGGGGGGCAACTGGCCAGGGAACTAACGCCCAGGGGACTAGTGCTCTCGCTCATTAGCATACGATAAAAGATCTTTAGAAATACTTTTTCTAAAGATCTCTTTATCTATGCTAGTGTATACAGGTTGGGTTAGGCAGGGATTAGAAATATGCACCCAGACCTGCTCATGGTTCTGGGTGCATATTACACCTGACAGGTTCCCTTTCAAGCACCCCTCAAGGATCATACACCCCCCATATTATTCCCCCAGCTTCATGCGCCCCAAGCATCACACCACATGGTAACCTCCAGCATCGTCCAACTAAAAACCCCCAGCAGGCATTGCCTCCCGCATCGTACCCCTCAAATGCCGCCCCCCCAGCATCGTACCCCCAAATCCTCACAGCATTTTACACCCCCGCAAACCCAACCACAGGCATCCCCCTCAGCATCATACACCTCTCCAAATCCCATCACAGGCAAACCCCCAGCATTGTACATCACTCCAAATCCCACTGCAAGCATCCCCCCCAATGCCACCACAGGAATCCCCTAAAGCATCGTATACCCCCTCCAATCCCCCCAGCATTGTACACCCCATAAAAATCCCACCGCAGGCATCCTTCCAGCGTCGTACACCGCCGAAATCCCACCACAGGCATCCCTCCAGCATCGTACACCGCCGAAATCCCACCACAGACATCCCTCCGGCGTTATACACTGTTCAAATCCCACCGGAGGCATCCCTCCATTATCGTACACCGCTCAATTCCCACTGTAGGCATCCCACCCAGTGTCGTACACCACCCAAATCCCACCACAGACATCCCTCCGGCGTCATACACCGTTCAAATCCCACCATCATCGTACACAGCTCAAATCCCACCGCAGGCATCCCTCCAGCGTCGTACACCGCCGAAATCCCACCACAGACATCCCTCCGGCGTCATACACCGCTCAAATCCCACTGCAGGCATCCCTCCAGCGTTGTATACGCATCGTACCCCTCGCATTTTATCCCCCAAACCCTCCCAAGCATCATACCTCCCCCAGCATTGTATCTCCCAACCACCCCATACATCGTACCCCTCCTCTCCCCCAATGCCAGCATAGTACACCCACCAAATCCCAGTGCAAGCATGCCCCCTGAATTGTACACCCTGTGCAAATCCCACCACAGGTGAACCCAGGGCATAATAAACCCCCAAATTCCACCACGTGCAACCTCCCCCTCTAGATACCACTGCAAGCATCTCCCATCTACCATCATAAACCCCACAGAGATCCCTCGGCAGCACCCTCAACCCCCCATCCCACGAAGAGCCCCCGGCAGCACCCTCAACCCCCCCCACCCTACCCCACGGAGAGCCCCCGGCAGCACCCTCAACCCCCCCACCCCACGGAGAGCCCCCGGCAGCACCCTAAACCCCCCCACCCCACAGAGAGCCCCCGGCAGCACCCTAAACCCCCCCACCCCACGGAGAGCCCCCGGCAGCACCCTAAACCCCCCCACCCCACGGAGAGCCCCCGGCAGCACCCTAAACCCCCCCACCCCACAGAGAGCCCCCGGCAGCACCCTAAACCCTCCCACTCCACAGAGAGGCTCCGGCAGCACCCTCAACCCCCCCACTCCACAGAGAGGCCCCGGCAGCACCCTAAACCCCCCCACCCCACAGAGAGGCCCCGGCAGCACCCTAAACCCCCCCACCCCACAGAGAGGCCCCGGCAGCACCCTAAACCCCCCCACCCCACAGAGAGGCCCCGGCAGCACCCTAAACCCCCCCACCCCACAGAGAGGCCCCGGCAGCACCCTAACCCCCCCACCCATCCCACGGAGGGCCCCCGGCAGCACCCTAACCCCCCCCCACAGAAATCCCCCGGCAGCACCCTAAACCCCCCCACCCCACAGAAAGACCCCGGCAGCACCCTAAACCCCCCCACTTCACGGAGAGCCCCCGGCAGCACCCTAAGCCCCCACCACCACCCATGGAGAGCCCCCGGCAGCACCCTAACCCCCCCCCCCACCCATGGAGAGCCCCCGGCAGCACCCAAACCCCCCCACCCCACAGAGATCCCTAGGCAGCACCCTCAACCCCGGACCCCAGAGCCCCTGGCATAAAGCCTCCTTATCCACAGAAAAAAATAAAGAACTCCCGTTTTTCACACTGAGCACAATAAATAACCTCGGCTCTGTGCAGGACACGCTATCATTCTGCGCTTTCGTGGGAAAACAGCATCTACAAACCGCCAACTGCAAGAGGCAATAAATAACCTTGCTTCGTGCCACTGCCTAGGGAACTCAGAACACGCCCCTAACAAGTGACGGAAATGACGTATACCGCGAAGGCGCCCGTACATTCTAGCATCTACCCTATTGAGAACTACTGTCCCCACAATGCCTCGCTTCCATTCGATGACGTCAGATTAGTGCGACCTGCGACCAGACCACGTGTGTCGCGTCTTGCGCCACTTCAGGGAATCAAGATGGGGAAAGTAAGGAAGACGAAAAAGAACACGTTCAATTACAGCGTGAACAGAAAGAAGCTGAAGCGCAGAGCGAGGAAGAAAGAAGCGCCACGTATCGCCTGGTGAGAACGGGGGCGGAGGGAGGCATCCTCTGATAGAGAGCACGGGCGACCTAGAGCAACCTGCCCGGACAGCCAGCTTTCCTAGGCGCACGGCTGTGATTAGTCTCAGTCCCGGTAATCCTCGGCCTCATGGGGCCATAACCAAGTTAAATATATATATATATATATATATATATATATATATATATATTGTGTGCACATATATGTCTGTATATATAATGTATATAAAGATGTGTGATATCGGATTGCATCTGTAACACTTGTTGCTGTCTGTGGGGGCGCTGTGTAGCATATGAGGGGAATTTCTGGGGTGTAAGTTCTGCCGTGTTCAGTATCCGTCACCTTCTACATCAGCAGCGCAGCTCTCTCCTCTCCTGATCCTGTGCCTTCCACATCAGCAGCGCAGCTCTCTCCTCTCCTGATCCTGTGCCTTCTACATCAGCAGCGCAGCTCTCTCCTCTCCTGATCCTGTGCCTTCTACATCAGCAGCGCAGATCTCTCCTCTCCTGATCCTGTGCCTTCTACATCAGCAGCGCAGCTCTCTCCTCTCCTGATCCTGTGCCTTCTATATCAGCAGCGCGATCTCTCTCCTCTCCTGTGTCTTCTACATCAGCAGCGCAGATCTCTCCTCTCCTGTGTCTTCTACATCAGCAGCGCAGATCTCTCCTGTCCTGATCCTGTGCCTTCTACATCAGCAGCGCAGCTCTCTCCTCTCCTGATCCTGTGCCTTGTACATCAGCAGCGCGATCTCTCTCCTCTCCTGTGTCTTCTACATCAGCAGCGCAGATCTCTCCTCTCCTGTGTCTTCTACATCAGCAGCGCAGATCTCACCTCTCCTGATCCTGTGCCTTCTACATCAGCAGAGCAGATCTCTCCTCTCCTGATCCTGTGCCTTCTACATCAGCAGCGCAGATCTCTCCTCTCCTGATCCTGTGCCTTCTACATCAGCAGCGCAGATCTCTCCTCTCCTGATCCTGTGCCTTCTACATCAGCAGCGCAGATCTCTCCTCTCCTGATCCTGTGCCTTCTACATCAGCAGCGCAGATCTCTCCTCTCCTGATCCTGTGCCTTCTACATCAGCAGCGCAGATCTCTCCTCTCCTGATCCTGTGCCTTCTACATCAGCAGCGCAGATCTCTCCTCTCCTGATCCTGTGCCTTCTACATCAGCAGCGCAGATCTCTCCTCTCCTGATCCTGTGCCTTCTACATCAGCAGCGCAGATCTCTCCTCTCCTGATCCTGTGCCTTCTACATCAGCAGCGCAGATCTCTCCTCTCCTCTCCTGATCCTGTGCCTTCTACATCAGCAGCGCAGATCTCTCCTCTCCTGATCCTGTGCCTTCTACATCAGCAGCGCAGATCTCTCCTCTCCTCTCCTGATCCTGTGCCTTCTACATCAGTAGCGCAGATCTCTCCTCTCCTGATCCTGTGCCTTCTACATCAGCAGCGCAGATCTCTCCTCTCCTGATCCTGTGCCTTCTACATCAGCAGCGCAGATCTCTCCTCTCCTGATCCTGTGCCTTCTACATCAGCAGCGCAGATCTCTCCTCTCCTGATCCTGTGCCTTCTACATCAGCAGCGCAGATCTCTCCTCTCCTGATCCTGTGCCTTCTACATCAGCAGCGCAGATCTCTCCTCTCCTGATCCTGTGCCTTCTACATCAGCAGCGCAGATCTCTCCTCTCCTGATCCTGTGCCTTCTACATCAGCAGCGCAGATCTCTCCTCTCCTGATCCTGTGCCTTCTACATCAGCAGCGCAGATCTCTCCTCTCCTGATCCTGTGCCTTCTACATCAGCAGCGCAGATCTCTCCTCTCCTGATCCTGTGCCTTCTACATCAGCAGCGCAGATCTCTCCTCTCCTGATCCTGTGCCTTCTACATCAGCAGCGCAGATCTCTCCTCTCCTGATCCTGTGCCTTCTACATCAGCAGCGCAGATCTCTCCTCTCCTGATCCTGTGCCTTCTACATCAGCAGCGCAGATCTCTCCTCTCCTGATCCTGTGCCTTCTACATCAGCAGCGCAGATCTCTCCTCTCCTGATCCTGTGCCTTCTACATCAGCAGCGCAGATCTCTCCTCTCCTGATCCTGTGCCTTCTACATCAGCAGCGCAGATCTCTCCTCTCCTGATCCTGTGCCTTCTACATCAGCAGCGCAGATCTCTCCTCTCCTGATCCTGTGCCTTCTACATCAGCAGCGCAGATCTCTCCTCTCCTGATCCTGTGCCTTCTACATCAGCAGCGCAGATCTCTCCTCTCCTGATCCTGTGCCTTCTACATCAGCAGCGCAGATCTCTCCTCTCCTGATCCTGTGCCTTCTACATCAGCAGCGCAGATCTCTCCTCTCCTGATCCTGTGCCTTCTACATCAGCAGCGCAGATCTCTCCTCTCCTGATCCTGTGCCTTCTACATCAGCAGCGCAGATCTCTCTCCTCTCCTGTGTCTTCTACATCAGCAGCGCAGATCTCTCTTGTCATGATCATATCTCTTCTATTCTGATCATATCTCTCCTACATTAGCAGGCCAGATCTCTCCAGCCATAATGGGCAGGGAAAGGTGTGGGCTCAGCGGGTGAGCCCTCATCAAAGAGAGCAACACGACCTTGGAGGGCCCGGTATGTTCAAGGTCGTAAAGGGATTCATCAATAGATCTTGGAATAATAATAATTTTTACAATTGGCTGTGTTAAAAAAAACAAACCCTCCTGTGCAGAGATAATCTTATGTACAGTATATTGCGAACATGAGTACACCCCTCACATTTTTGAAAATGTTTTATTGTATGTTTTTCATGGGACAGCACTGAAGATCTGACACTGATACAGTGTTCAGTAGTGTGCGGCTTGTATAATAGTGTAAATTTGAGATGTCTTCTAAATAACTCAACACAGCCATTAATGTCTAAACTGCTGGCAACAAGAGTTTGTACACACAGAAGTAAAAATGTCCAAATTGTGACCAGTTAGCTATTTTTCCTCCCCGATGTCATGTCCCCCATTAGTGATATAAGGTCTCAGGTGAATGAGGGGCAGGTGTGTTACATTTGATGTTCTCGCTCACACGCTCTCATACTGGTCACTGGAAGTTCAGCATGGCACATTATGGCAAAGAAATCTTTGAGGATCTGAAAAAGAATTGTTGTTCTACATAAAGGTGACCTAGGCTATAAGGAGATTGCCATCACTGTGAAACTGAGCTGCAGCATGGTGGGCATGAGTGCTGCTGGCTTTGGGGGGCTTACAGTTCATTGAGGGAACCATGAGTGCCAATATGTACTGTGAAATACTGACACAGAGCATGAGCCCTCCCTTTTTATTCCAACATAACCCCAAACACACCTCCAAGATGACCCCTGCCTTGCCAAAGAAACTGAGGGTAAAGCTGCTGGACTAAGGGCCGCTTTACACGCTACGACATCGCTAGCAATTGCTAGCAATGTCGAGCACGATAGCACTCACCCCCGTCGTACGGCCGATATGTGTTGATCGCTGCCGTAGCGAACATTATCGCTACGGCAGGGTCACACGCACATACCTGGTCAGCGACGGCACTGTGACTGACGAACAATCCCTCCCTCAAGGGGGAGGTGCGTTCGGCATCACCGCGACGTCACTAAGCGGCCGCCCAATCAAAGTGGAGGGGCAGAGATGAGCGGGACGTAACATCCCGCCCACCTTCTCCGTTCCTCATTGCTGGCGGGACGCAGGTAAGGAGAGGTTCCTCGTTCCTGCGGTGTCACACGTAGCGATGTGTGCTGCCTCAGGAACGACGAACAATATCGTTACTGCAGCAGCAACGATAATTGAGATTAGGGGGGCATGTCACCGATTAGCAATTTTGAACGTTTTTGCTACAATTCAAAATCGCTAATAGGTGTCACACGCAACAACATCACTAACGTGGCCGGATGTGCGTCACAAAATCCGTGACCCCAACGCCATTGCTTTAGCGATGTCGTAGCGTGTAAAGCCACCTTTAGGGTAAAGCTGCTGGACTAAGGCCTGTTTCACACATCCGTCTTTTCCCCGTTTTGCCGGATTCGGCGCACGCCAGTACAGTGTATATAGTACAATGGCAGCGCCGCAACTTCCGGGTCACATGCTCCGGTCACATGACAGCATGTGACCGGCTCTTGTTGCGCTGCCATTGTACTGTATACACTGTACTGGCGTGTGCGAAAAGCCGGATGTGTGAAACTAGCCTAAGGCTGCTTTCACACATCAGTTTTTTGCCATCAGGCACAATCCGGCAAAAACTTGAAAAAACGGATCTGGCGTCTGTTGCCGCCGGATCCGTTTTTTCCCCCATAGACTCATTAGCGCCGGATTGTGCCGGATGGCCTTGTGTTTCATCCGTTTTTTCACCGGATCCTGCCTGATGCCAAAAAACTGATGTGTGAAAGCAGCCTAACCAAGCATGTCTCCAAATCTAAACCCTATCTGGGGCATCGTCAAAGAGAAGGTGGAAGAGCACAAGGTCTCTAAAATCCACCAACCCCATGTCGTCATGGAGGAGTGGAAGAGGATTCCTGTGAAGCGTTGCTGAACTCCATGCCCAAGAGAGTTGAGGCAGTGCTTGAAAATAATGGTGGCCACACAAAATATTCACACTTTGGACACCATTTTTCCATTTTCACTTAGGGGTATCTACTCAATTTTGATGCCAGCGATTTAGACATTAATGACAGTGTTGAGTTATTTAGAGGACACACTGTTATACAAGCTGTGCACTGACTACTGTACATTGTATCAAAGTGTCAGATATTCAGTGTTGTCCCATGGAAAGATATAATAAAATATTTACAAAAAATATCAGGGGTGTACTCACTATGTCCCTGCTATGTACTGTGTAATGCCTGTGTCTGACTGTAAAGGGACATGGTCTGATCATACCACAACTCCTGGTCTGGGGAGGACACAAATGAAAGTATACAGCGAGCACAGGTTGGGATCACTGATTCTTTCTGTGAGGTAAAATATTTCACTACCTGTTTTTAAAAAATGTTTTACCTCAAAGAAAGAATAATTTGTGATCCCATCTTGTAATGTCTGTATACTATTACTTCCTCCATGTCCCAGGAGATTTGGTATGATGAGACCATTTACCTGTACGGTCAGACACGGCCATTACACAGTATATAGCAGGGGCACATATATAAGATTATCTCAGCGCAGGAACTTTTTTTTTTTTTTTTTTTTAAACAGATCCAATTATGGAAATTATTATTCCAAGATCAAATAATTCAAATGAACATTGTTCGTGGGGAAACCTCTTTAGTAAAGGCCAAAATTGCATTTTTCTGTCCACCATTGCTTTTAACAAGCACCAAGAACTGTCCCAGTGCATAGAGCAGATGCTTTATACAGTGTGACATTAGCTCCATCATACCTGATCCACATGTAATGGAAGAAGTCCGGAATACTGTATGGTATGTACACATATGGAAAACAATGCCTTGTTTGCGCTCACCCTAGTGATTAGTAACAAATAGCATGGGTGGATTAATTCTCAGTGTTTACTCACTAACATGGAAGGATGGAGCTGTTTGATCTCTTGCGTTATTGTGTAGCAGTCATTCCGTCCTCTGATGTATTGTTCTCTTGGGCTATCAATGTATGTTGCTCCTTCCTTCCATAATGCTATACACCTCTATATATCTATATAGAGCAGGCGCTTGGCACAATGTGCACTGTGCTGCTTGAGTTCAATGGCCCAGAACAGAGCAAGCACTTAAAGGGGTTTTCCAGACCAGCTATAAAATTGGGCAGGGAGTCTGTGTGGAATCAGATAAGTGTATATTGTCCTCACTGTTGTTTCTGCAGCTGTCATGTGACCGGTAATGTGATTTTTTTCACACAGCCAGTCATATGCCGACTGCTTTCTCTTGCACTCCTTGTAGTGATGTACTGTGTTCCCCGACTGCATGTCATCTTCTAACCTGTGAGGTGGCTGCTGTGCTCTGTCCCCCTAATATGTACATTACTACCAGCTCTGTCATCTTCTAACCTCTGAGGTGGCTGCTGTGCTCTGTCCCCCTAATATGTACATTACTACCAGCTCTGTTGTATTCTTACCTGTGAGGTGGCTGCTGTGCTCTGTCCCCCTAATATGTACATTACTACCAGCTCTGTTGTATTCTTACCTGTGAGGTGGCTGCTGTGCTCTGTCCCCCTAATATGTACATTACTACCAGCTCTGTTGTATTCTTACCTGTGAGGTGGCTGCTGTGCTCTGTCCCCCTAATATGTACATTACTACCAGCTCTGTTGTATTCTTACCTGTGAGGTGGCTGCTGTGCTCTGTCCCCCTAATATGTACATTATTACCAGCTCTGTCATCTTCTAACCTGTGAGGTGGCTGCTGTGCTCTGTCCCCCTAATATGTACATTACTACCAGCTCTGTTGTATTCTTACCTGTGAGGTGGCTGCTGTGCTCTGTCCCCCTAATATGTACATTATTACCAGCTGTTATCTGTATGGTGGTTGCTGTGCTCTTTCCCCCTAAGGCCCGTTTCACACGTCAGTGAAAAACACTGACGTTCTTCACTAACGTGTAAAACACGCACATGTCCCTCCGTGTTCCGTGATTCACGGCACATGTGGGTTGTCCATGTGCAATCCGTGATCAGTGACTGCATATGGACATTACTCACCTGCCTTCGCTCCTGCTGTCCATGGTGCTGAATTCCTCGGCTCTGTAGCGTAAGCCCACCACTCTCTGCAGCTACTTCCGGGTCAGCAATTCCTGCTCTCTTAATATTCATGAGCCAGGCAGAAGCTGCCGAGAGCGGAGGCTGCAGAGCGAATCGCAGGCAAGGTAAGTTGAAAATATTTAATATGTCCGTGATTTTCTGGTACGTGTTTCACGGATCACACCATAGTGTGGTCCGTGGGTCATCAGTGATGCCAGAAAAAAAACTGACTTGTCTCCGTGCAGAAACACGGCCACGGGTGTACGCTGCACGGAGACACGTTCAGTGAAAAATCACTGATGTGTGAGCAGACCCATTGATTATAATGGGTCTGCGTATGTCAGTGATTCTGGTACGTTTAAAAAAAAGCACAAACGTCCCAGAATCACTGACATGTGAAGGGGGCCTAATATGTACATTACTACCAGCTCTGTCATCTTCTTACCTGTGAGGTGGCTGCTGTGCTCTGTCCCCCTAATATATACATTACTACTAGCTCTGTCGTATTCTTACCTGTGAGGTGGCTGCTGTGCTCTGTCCCCCTAATATATACATTACTACTAGCTCTGTCATCTTCTTACCTGTGAGGTGGCTGCTGTGCTCTGTCCCCCTAATATATACATTACTACTAGCTCTGTCATCTTCTTACCTGTGAGGTGGCTGCTGTGCTCTGTCCCCCTAATATATACATTACTACTAGCTCTGTCATCTTCTTACCTGCGAGGTGGCTGCTGTGCTCTGTCCCCCTAATATGTACATTACTACTAGCTCTGTCGTATTCTTACCTGTGAGGTGGCTGCTGTGCTCTGTCCCCCTAATATATACATTACTACTAGCTCTGTCGTATTCTTACCTGTGAGGTGGCTGCTGTGCTCTGTCCCCCTAATATATACATTACTACTAGCTCTGTCATCTTCTTACCTGTGAGGTGGCTGCTGTGCTCTGTCCCCCTAATATATACATTACTACTAGCTCTGTCATCTTCTTACCTGTGAGGTGGCTGCTGTACTCTGTCCCCCTAATATGTACATTACTACTAGCTCTGTCATCTTCTTACCTGCGAGGTGGCTGCTGTGCTCTGTCCCCCTAATATGTACATTACTACTAGCTCTGTCATCTTCTTACCTGCGAGGTGGCTGCTGTGCTCTGTCCCCCTAATATATACATTACTACTAGCTCTGTCGTATTCTTACCTGTGAGGTGGCTGCTGTGCTCTGTCCCCCTAATATATACATTACTACTAGCTCTGTCATCTTCTTACCTGTGAGGTGGCTGCTGTGCTCTGTCCCCCTAATATATACATTACTACTAGCTCTGTCATCTTCTTACCTGCGAGGTGGCTGCTGTGCTCTGTCCCCCTAATATGTACATTACTACTAGCTCTGTCATCTTCTTACCTGGGAGGTGGCTGCTGTGCTCTGTCCCCTTAATATATACATTAGGAGCAGCTCTGTCATATTCTAAATCATGTGGTGGCTGCTGTGCTCTGTTGTCCTATTATGTACATATATCACCAGCTCTTATTCTCATATATCCTTTATTTCTGAACATAACCCTTTTGTGTCTGGTTTGGGGTATATGTTTTTTCAGCATTTCGGTCAGTAAATAGCTTGTGCTATGTGCAAAGTCTGTGAACAGACAAGAATTGATGATGTCATGTCTTCATTCCAGTGAGGAGATCAGGAAAGCTTGGGATGACAGCAGATCTGTAGCTACTAATCTGGCCGAGATGGGTCTCGCTGCAGACCCCAACAAGACCCTCCGAATCCAGGAAGATGCAGTAAGTATTACTGGAAGTGGATACACAGATATTGAATGAATTTACAGTTAAATGCACAAATACATTTGTTTCTTTACAGTAATTTTGGGATTGACGCAATTTTTTTTCTACTTTCTCCCCCCAAACTGTAAAAAAACAAATTACATTGTACTTGAGCTTATGCCTTATTGTATTGGTGACTGTGAGGAGATTTCTAGCACGCTGATATATTTCAATGGACGAAGGTTTGACAATTTGTAAAGCTTTCACATAAAATGAACATCCACCTCTTCCGACAAGCCTACAACCTGAAGTGACCCTCAGTCCAGCACACCACTGCGCAACCAGCTCTGTCCTCACCTACTGTACCCTCACTTATCCCCTGTAGACTGTGAGCCCTCGCGGGCAGGGTCATCTCTCCTCCTGTACCAGTCTGTTTTTGTAACATTCATGATTATTGTACTTGATTTTATGTATACCCTTTTCACTTGTAAAGCTAGCCGCCGTGGAATGGGGGCACCTTTTTAACTTTAGGGTGCGTGTAACGTAAGTTATATCTCCATTGATAGGTAGCGGACAGATTGATGTAGGGTGTATTTAGATTTCTTTTGCCCTAATCTGGATATATAGTACCGAGAATTCCACAATAACTCCGCATTTAACCCCTTAACGACCGCGGGCCGTAAAATTACGTCCTAAAGGACATAATCTTACTGCCCGCGGTCCTCCGGCGGCAGCATGCCGCGATCGGCACACATCTCAGCTGATTTTCACAGCTGAGATGTGTGCCTGCTAGGCACGAGCAGAATCGTTATCTGCTCGTGCCGATTAACCCCTTATATGGCGCTGTCAATACATGACAGCGCCATTATAAGCGCAATCGCGGTAAAGTTTTACTTACCGCCGAAACCGGAAGTCACGTGACGCGATCACGTGACTCCCGATAGTTGTCATGGTAGTACAGGGTCATGTGATGACTCCTGTACTACACATGAATTGGTTTCACTTTCGCTGTGCCCGGGGCACAGCAAAAGAGAAAGACAGCGTATCTGCTGTTTACAGCCTTCCAGCTGTGATCAGCAGATACTGCAGAGCGATCGGAATGCTGATCGCAATAGCCCCCTAGGGGGACTAGTAAAATAAAAAAAAAAAGTAAAAAAATAAGTTTTAAAAAATTAAAAAAAAACAAAAAAACCTAAAAGTTCAAATCACCCCCCATTCGCCCCATTGAAAATTAAAGGGTTAAAAAAATAAAAAATATACACACATTTGGTATCGCCGCGTTCAGAAACGCCCGATCTATCAAAATATAAAATCAATTAATCTGATCAGTAAACGGCGTAGCGGCAAAAAAATTCCAAACGCCAAAACGACGTTTTTTTGTCGCCACAACTTTTGCGCAAAATGCAATAAGAGGCGATCAAAACGTAGCATCTGCGCAAAAATGGTACCGTTAAAAACGTCAGCTCGAGACGCAAAAAATAAGCCATCACTGAGCCTAAGATCCCGAAAAATGAGAACGCTACGGGTCACGGAATATGGCGTAAAACGTGCGCCACTTTTTTCGGACAAACGTCCGATTTTTTTTTTAACCCCTTATATAAAAGTAAACCTATACATGTTTGGTGTCTACGAACTCGCACTGACCTGAGGCATCACACCCACACATCAGTTTTACCATATAGTGAACACAGTGAATAAAATATCTCAAAAACCATAGTGCTATCGCACTTTTTTTGCAATTTTTCAGCATTTGGAATTTTTTTGCCATTTTCTAGTACACAATATGGTAAAACTGATGGTTTCATTTAAAAGTACAGCTCGTTCCGCAAAAAATGAGCCCTCACATGACCATATTGACTGAAAAATAAAAAAGTTACGTCTCTCAGAAAAAGAATGGCGAAAAAAAAAACGGAAAGCGAAAAATCGGCCGGTCGTGAAAGGGTTAAGGAGGTCCCCAACTGTGGCCTCATTGTGTCTAATTTTTTTTTTTTTGTTTATGTTGGTTATGTGTATTTACTCACGGTGTGGAATTATTTTGTATTTTTAAACGTATCTAATTAAAATTGATGTTTTAAATATTTAATGAAGGTAGGATTGCTAATTCTGCTATTAGTGATGTTAATAGATATCTGAGGAATGTTCAGCAACACGGAATAAACCTGGGCAAGCAACTCCCGATCCGCTGCTGGCAGCTCCATTTACAATTGCTGATCAGTGCCGTCCCAGATGTGCACAATATTAGCTGGTTAGTGTGGGAGACTTATGCAATGGGCAATGAATGAGATTGAGGGTTCCTGATGGTGCATGTGTGATAATCTCCCAGGATCGACACCAAGCGACATATGTAGGCTCTGATAGCTTGAGATTTCTTTTAACCAGTCATCTCGGTGCTTCAGTTGTTACCATGATATAATGTTATCCTAGTTTATGTAATAGTTTAGTAATGCTGATCACATACCCACCGGTTTATCAAAAACTGACTCTATAAAAGTTCGGTTTCATAGTATAAAATACAACTGTACTGTAGAAGCAGCAACTAGAATGAGATCCTGTAATTTTTAGTATGAAAATAGGACATACATTTTCGGTGGGCTTTCCTGACACATTACTTTTTTCCCCCCATAGGGCACAAGTACTCAACAGAAGTTTGTCCGGAAACCGTATGTCCTACAAGGTAAGACGTTCCTAATGAGTGAAGCAAGACTTTACCCCTACACATACAGGAGATTATGAAAGGTCCACACAAGATTGACCGAAATAATGTAGATGCTTATTCTCCTTATACAGCTCTCGAGAAATGGAAGTGGCATCTTGACGTTAGGCCTAGATTTACATGGAGCTTTGCACTGTTTCCTGGTTGTTAATTCTGTCTTGAACTATGTCTTGAGACTGTCGACACCATGATAACTAGTCCCTTTTTCACAGCATGGTGGAAAGTGGACAATGGCTCCTCACACCAGAGTGCAATGCCGTCCATACTGCTGGGGGCCACATTACTGAGGCGGATTTGTATTTCTATCTTCCAGAACTGAAGGCATCGGCCAGCCTGCCATCCAAACGAACTATGGGCATTTCTTCGGACATGGTCTTTTATGTTCGTCACATGGTAGAAACTTATGGTGAAGACTACAAGGTATTGTGCATGTAGGACTCAATACTGAAATGGGTTTTCAAAGTACTTTTTTTGGTTTCTCTGTCAATCTATGCCAATATGACTTAGTCCTATATGATGCTTTGGTCAGTAGTGACGTAACGTGAACTCCTCATCCAGTGACATTTTGTCCATAGTGACACAAAAATCCCACAGCAGCCATTAGATTGTACTGAAATGTAATATTACATCAATGCGGTCTAGTCTTTATCATGCACAAGTTTTCTTAGTTATTTACCACTTAATGGCCAGTGATCAGTGTACTGGCAGGTACTTTATCTATACACATATATAATATCCCTTCAATCACATCAACTGCAGCTATGACCAAAATGTTAATTTATATTGAATCTAAAATTGCAATGGCCGAATAGAAAAGTGGTGGTCTTATGCAATGATGAAAAAAATAGAAATACACAAACTTGGATGTCTTGGCTGCTATCAGTGATGATAATAGATATCTAAGGAAGGTTCAGCAACACAATGAACTTGGGCATGCAAATCATCAAGATCTGCTGCTGGCAGCTTCCGTTACAAATGCTGATCAAAGATGTCTCAGATGTGAACGATATTAGTTAAGTCCAGAGACACTGATGGCAATGGTACTATGTTTAGGCCATGCAGGCTGCTCAAGTAGCATGAGCAAAGGGTTCTTCTGGTGGTGGTGTCATTTTGAAGATCAATGCCTGAGACACTTAGGAAAATGGGCATACCACTGAATCCACCACCAAATCAATGTAAGGACGAGTTGCTGGTGTACCTGGAAAGAAGACTAGATGTGGCTACTGTATGGGATGTCATATTGTACCATAATCTCAGGAGTAAGACTAATATGAAGGCCTCTACATGAGAGTACCACCATGCGCTGCAGGCCAGTCTCCAGCTACGCTAGCATTCAAGACAAAAGTGGAACTCACTGATAGGGCTCGCTCACATGAGCGTATATATCAGACTAATGTTATCCAGTGTTATATCAAATAGTACTCAGTCCAATGTTTTACTATAGGGCAGTGATCACCAGATCCTTTTCTTTCTCATGCCAGTGCAGCATGCTGTGAGTGGCAGCACATATCTGATTGCATCCACCCATTGAAGTCAATGGGTGCGTGGAAATAATTGGCCTGCACTCAGATGACACAGAATGGAGAAGATAGAGTTGGATTTTGTTCTCAATCTTCTACTCACCTGAGAAGATTTTCTCATGCTAGAGAATCAATCACACTAAGGCTAGTTTCACACATCCGGCATTTCTCCTGATACAGCACACTCCAGTACAGTGTAATACAGTACAATGGCATCGCGGTAACCTCTGGGCACATGCGGGCATGTGACCGGAGCTTGCTGTGATGCCATTGTACTGTATTAACACTGTACTGGAGTGTGCCGTATCCGGTGAAATGCCGGATGTGTGAAACTAGCCTAAGCTGACCCGCAAATCAAACGGTGGTCTGTATTTGATCAGTGTTAGCATAATCTGCTCTATTCTCTCCTATGAATCGCAGCCATAAGGGGGGGTTAGATCACCATTGCTGTTTTCCTCTGCACCAATATAACATGGTGGCTACAGGAGTTTGGGGTCCTGGGTTCAAATCCCACCAAGGACAACATCTGCCAGGAGTTTAAATGTTCTCCCTGTGTTTGCGTGGGTTTCCTCCCACGTTTCAGACAATACTGGTAGGAAATTAACATGGAGTCCCCATGGGCATAGAAGTGATGTCTGTAAAGCGCTGTGGAATATGATGGTGCTAGATAAATTTTACATAATAAATAACACAGCCTTTGAGAGCGGTGGCGAGAGGACAATGGAACACCAATAGCTGGAGAAATGGCTTGTAATTCATACCATGTAAACCTCTTCTGACACTTTGTGCTGACACTTAAGTTTGGCATGTGTCGTGTAATATTACTTGCAATACAGAATAGATGGGTATCACCATTTCCCCCAAGTGTCCCTGGAAACCGTGATAGGCCACAACTGTGAGCAGCCTAAGTGTGCTAACATGGCCTGCCTGTGTTGTCATTGGTCATCCACTGCAAAGGGAGCTGCTAGCAGCAGATCTTAAAGGGAAGGTGCCACAATTTGTAATTTTGTATTAATAGTTACTGATTATGGAATCAATTATTTTTAATAAAAACTAAAAATTTTAATTTTGAATTTAATTCTATTGTTACTCAAACACTGGGGCCTGCCATCTTGGATTTGCTGTGTGTACTGATAGTTACACACCTCAAATACGGCAGATGCCTGTGTATAACAGAGGGTCAGATGCTGACTACTAGCTCCCTGCTGTGACCTGTACACGTACCCAGGGCGGTCCAGATCACAGCTCTGGGAAGAGACCGCTGCCATCTTTGTGGAGCCCACAGCGTTTACTGCGCACTACACTTTCCCTCTGAGCCCGGTGGCGAGCCGCGATCTGCAGCATGAGCTGAGCCTGGTATTGTACTATAGATTTCACGCTGTGCTCACCTCGGACTTCTGCTCCTGTCAGCCTGGTGTCTCGGCGGTTCTTCCTGTCAGTTGCCGAGAGTGGAGGTTGAAGGTGAGCACAGCAGCGGGGAGCGATGATCGCTTCATGTCATCTATAGTTCAATACCATGCTCACACTACAGATCCCCTCTACAGCCGCAATACTCTCTTCACAACTTTCCTCCTGGCAGCGCTCTGTGCAGAGGTGGCACAATGCCAGCTGTCCTCAATGACACTTTCCATAGTTCAGGATCACTTTGCGGTCACCAACAAAATGGCTCCGCCTTGTGATCCTAAACTTCATCCTCTCATCCTTTTGCAAACACCCAGAAGGGGAGGGAGGCATGACATTACAGACATGAGAGCAGATTCTTTCACTTTTACTGCAGTTGAAATCCAGGCTAGTTGTACACTTGTTTTCAGCAGCTGCTCCCCCTAGTGTTTAAGAGTGGAAAATATCACTTAAAATTATTTTTTATATTTTAGTCAATTAAAAACATATTTAAACAAAACATGAGTAGCTTACATTTTTTTGGTTATTGAAATTTATTTTTTTTGCTGCCACCTTTCCTTTAAAGGAAGGGTGTGGCAGTTTTTATTTTTGTATTAATAGGTGTTTATTAAATCAAGTATTTTTAATACAAAATTAAAATCCCTGCTTATTTAGTTTTTATTTCATTCTAATTTTACTGAAGGCACTGGGGGCTGCCATCTTGGATTTGGTGTCTGTAACGACAGTTTCTCACCTCCTTTATGGCAGCCCCCTGGGTATAGACTCTGATAGTCGGGCTCCGACCCCATTTAGCAACATTATATAAGGCGTCTGCTGTGACCTGGACATGCCCCCTGAGCTGTCCAGATCACAGCAGAGGGAGGAGATTAGCGCCATCATTGTGGAGCTCACAGCTATGCTGTTTGCTCCACTTTACCCCTGTCAACTGCCGGGATGTGTAAGTACGGGCCGCCGTTAGTCTTAAATGCCCTCCCCCTCCCAGATGCAGATTGCATGCAGCAGAGCTGTGTGTGTGTGTGTTTGTGTGCATGCAGAGCATGTGAGTACTGGCGCTGTTACTGTCTCCAATGACACCCACTTGACTCTCCTTGCTGCGGGCATGCATGCAGAGAGTGTTATTACTGGTGCCCCTCCCCCACCGCTGCTAGTCTCCAATGACTAAACCACCCTCCCATGCCATGTATCTAATCCTATCCTGTCTGTGATACTGTCTCCAGAGCTGGGTATCTAATCCTCTCCTGTGTGATACTGCCTGCTAAGCTGTGCATCTAATCCTATCCTGTGATACTGTCTGCAGAGCCGTGTATTTAATTCTGACCTGTGTGACACTGTCTGCTCAGCCGTGTATCTAATCCTTTCCTGCGTGATACTGCCTTCTGAGCTGTGTATCTAATCCTATCCTGTGTGATACTCCAGCTGTCCTTGGTGATACTTTAGACATTTCTGGTCACAAGCAAAATGGCTACGCACTGTGATCCTAAATTTCATTTTCTGTTATCCTGTTGAAAACCCCCAGATTGGTAGGGGGAGCTGTGACATCACACACAGGAGAGCAGATTCTGCCCACTTTTACTACAGCTGTAATCCAGGCTATTTCTACAGTAGGATTTTAGAAGCTGCGCCGCCTCGTGTTTAACCCCTTAACGACCGCGAGCAGTAACATTACGTCCTAGCGGTCATAACGTTACTGCCCGCGGTCTGCCGGCAGCAGCATGCCGTGATCTGCGCACATCTCAGCTGATTTTCACAGCTGAGATGTGTGCCTGCTAGGCACGAGCAGAATAGTTATCTGCTCATGCCATTTAACCCCTGTAATGGCGCTGTCAATATGTGACAGCGCCATTATAAACGCGATCGCGGTAAAGTTTTACTTACCGCCCGATACCGGAAGTCACGTGACTTCCGGTGGTTGTCATGTGATGACTCCTGTGCTAGACATGAACCACTTTCACTTTTGCTTTCTACGGAGGCCAGGGAAGCAGGAAGTGCACGTATCTGCTGTTTACAGCTGTGATCAGCAGATTGTGCAGAGCGATCGGATTGCTGATCGCTATAGCCCCCTAGGGGGACTAGTAAAATAAAAAAAAAGTAAAAATTTTTTTGAAAAAAAACCTAAAAGTTCAAATCACCCCCCCTTTCGCCCCACTGAAAATTAATGGGATAAAAAAAATACACACACATTTGGTATCGCCGTGTTCAGAAATGCCCGATCAAAATATAAAATCAATTAATCTGATCAGTAAACGGCGTAGCGGCAAAAAAATTCCAAACGGCAAAATTACTTTTTTGTCGCCACAAATTTTGCGCAAAATGCAATAACAGGCGATCAAAACATAGCATCTGCTAAAAAAATGGTACCGTTAAAAACAGCAGCTCGAGTCGCAAAAAATAAGCCGTCACTGAGCCATAGATCCCGAAAAATGAGAACGCTACGGGTCACGGAATATAGCGTAAAACGTGCGCCACTTTTTTCAGACAAACTTCCGAATTTTTTTTAACCCCTTATATAAAAGTAAACCTATACATGTTTGGTGTCTACAAACTCGCACTGACCTGAGGCATAACACCCACACATCAGTTTTACCATACAGTAAACACAGTGAATAAAATATCTCAAAAACAATAGTGCTGTCGCGCTTTTTTTGCAATTTTTCTACATTTGGAATTTTTTTGCCGTTTTCCAGTGCATTATATGGTAAAACCTATGGTTTCATTTAAAAGTACAGATCGTGCCGCAAAAAAATGAGCCCTCACATGACCATATTGACTGAAAAATAAAAGTTAAGTCTCTCAGAAAAATGGCGGAAAAAAACGGAAAGCGAAAAATCGGCCGGTCGTGAAGGGGTTAAGAGTGGAAAATATTTTTAATATGTTTTTAATTGAGCAAAATATTAAAAAAAAATCAAACAAAAAACATTTTTTCAGTTATTGAATTTTTTTTTTTTTTGGTCGACACCTTCCCTTTAATGATTTACGTGCCCAACTGCATCAAACGTGGCAGAACGTTCTTCAGACAACTATTAATAATTTCATTGATAGCGTATATTTCTGTGTATGGAACTTCCCAATAAACCAAAAGGCAACACTTAAATTATGCTGCACAGCAAATTAACCCTCCACCTGCCCCTTTCCTCATAAAGTAATTAAACTTTTGTTGGGTGGTGCAGTGGTTAGCAGTAAAATCTTGCAGTGCTGGGGTCCTGGGTTAAAATCCAAACAAGGACAATACCTGGAAGGAGTATGTATGGTCTCTGTGTTTGTCCTTGGAGTGTGGTGGAAATTTCACACATTCGGATAAGTAATGTAGATTGTGACACCCCCACCCCCGGGAGATCGTGCTGGTCATGTCTGTAAAGCACTGTTGCGCAATATAAGCAAGTAAAATAAATAGTTATATACCTCAAAATTGTGCCAACAACACAAAAAAACCCAAGCCATTATACAGCTGTCAGTGACAAAAAATTATTGCGTCTTATAATCCGGCGGTGTCTTACCGGAGGGAGCAGCAGCAGTGGTGGAGCAGAGGCAGGGGGTGACCCAGAAACTGTAGGCCAGGGGTGGGCAATTTTCCCATGGGGCCACATGAGAAATTGGGATGGTTTTAGAGGGCCGGACTAATATAATTAACTCAGTTTTACCCAATATTGTATACAGTATATATACTATCCCTTCATAAACAAACAGTAATTTACGGACTGTGTGACCCCTCGTGGCTCTGCACGCACACACGTCCATTTTTTCTCCAGCAGCACGGGTGTCACACGGATTGCACACTGATGTGATCTGTGTGACAAATACCAGAGAAAACACGGGTCTTTTTAATAAAAAGATTTTCTATATTTACCTCTCTCCAGCACTGCTGTCTCCAGCTCCTTATCGCCGGTAATTATACTTACTGAATATTCACTGCAGTGAGCAGCTGGAAGCAGGGACAGTGCTGGGGACCGCATCTCTGGGTGAGTATACAGGTAGGTGTGTGGGGGTGTGTGTAGAACCTGGAAGCCGGAGCATCTCGGGGACTCATCACAGTTCCCAATGAACTCTGAAGAACCCATGAAGCTGTACTGTGGGTGTCGCGGGGGGGGGGGGGGTGTCATCAGAGTTCATTGGAAACTCCGATGACCTCCTGGAGGTCACTGTGCTTGCAGAATACTCACCTGTCCCTGCGGTGCTGTGCCCGGCGCTGTCACCGCCATGCTCCGGCTTCCAGGTCCTGAGTGTGGTGAATAATCGATGAATGAGCAGGAGGCAGCAGAGCCTGATATAACTCCAGTACCATTCGCAGTTATGGGCTTTTCTCTGCGCTGATTCTAGGTACCAGACCCGCTCTAGTTATGATTGAGCTCCACACGGAGCCAATGCCGTGAGCTCCACAATCAAGAGTCTGCTCTCAGCAGCAGGGGCGGACACTGACAGCTTGGGGCCCCTGTGCAAGAAATTGTATCTGGCCCCCCCTTCTATGACGACAAAGCTGCATATAGTATAAATAAATTTTATATATATATATATATATATATATATAAATATATAATACACACAAACAATCTCCATATAGTACATCACTAGTCCCCTATATACTACACCTGTAAAACTACATTCCCATATACTACATCACTACACCCACATATTAGTCACCAGTTACCCCCGCCCCCATTGTCCCCTCTGGTTACTGGTCACCACTCGCCTCTCCCTACTCAGGCACCTCCGTACGGGTCCCCGCCGAGATGCTTCTTTTCGTACGGGCCCCCGCTGCTGCTTCTCCTGCCGGGCGGGAACTTTTCAAATGACACACACACGCGCGCGCCATACTGATGGCATCAGGGCGCGGGTGTGTCAGAGAAAGGTGCCGGGCAGGGAACAGAGGACAGAGTTCTGCATTCCGCTGCCTACACTGTGCGGTGCTGCAGGATCACTCCCTGCCCGGCACGCAGCGTGTGATGAGGGCAATCTGACCACGGGCCTCCCGAAGCTCCGGACAACAGGTCAGATTGCCCTCATCACTGATCGGCCAGCAAGGACGCCCTGAGCCAGGCGGGCCGGTCACAGAGAGTAGGCGGGCCAGATGTGGCCCGCGGGCCACCCCTTGCCCAGGTCTGCTGTAGGCTGCGATGGAGGCTGGGGCAGCGGGCAGTGAGGGCTTCAAAGAAATAGCGCCCAGTGTCAACGCAGATTGAGCTCTCTGCTCAATGGCAAGTAGAGATCTCATCGGTGTGGGTGCCATTTTCGTTAAATCCCCTGCTGGGAGATCAATGAGCCGGAGGTGGCACATAAGCAGATGAGAGCTTGAGTCAAGAGCTCCATCTGCACATGATCCAACTCCGGGCCGCATTATTTGAAGTCCTCACTGCCCACCCCGTAGTGTCAGTCCAGCTGCCGCAGCATTCCCCCAGCCTCTTGTGACCACTCTCCACCACCCCAGTAAACTACAGTCAGATAACACGCACCCTTCACTCTCCTCCCAAATGTTTGGGAGGAAAACTGCATCTTATAATCCGAAAAATATAGTAAATCATTTAAGTTACTCGTGGTACCAAAAATAAGAAAAAAAGCCTTTATAAACATTGGAGATTTCTTACCTACTCATGTCATTCACGCAGGTGAAATCTTGCATTCCAGTAAGATAAATGATCTGTTGGTCTAGGGCTTGGTTTTTCTGTTTGTACTGCTTTGTTTTATAAAAATCAATAAAAAACACTTGATTAAAAACTAAACTTTCTTGCAGGCAATGGCCCGAGATGAGCAAAATTACTACCAGGATACTCCAAAACAAATCCAGCGTAAAGTGAACCTGTACCGGAAACATCATCCCAGTGACTACCAGGCTCTGCTCACATCAAGAACCGGGACAATGTGACCATCGGCAGAGCCAAGATACTGCGAAAGAGAAAATGGGAGAATATAGTGGGGAGGAGACTTAGCTAAAAGTGCCAGAAAACGGTCTTTCATGACTTGCACCGCGTGCATTTTAGACACTTTCTTGGCCTTAGCAATGAGTTTGGCGTCACAAGAGGACAGCTCCTTATCAAAAACTGTCACAAAGTAATCAAAGGAACAGATCTCGTTACAATCTGACAAATTTAGCCATCATATTATCACTGTCTATTCAATATTTGTGCTAAGAATTAGGCAGTATTGAGAAATCTGCCCCCTTGAATCCTGGCACTTTCAGGAGATCCAACACAACATTAGAAGTGAAGACTTGGGATATCAGATGGGACAGAGAATGCGACCATGAAACTTACAAAGACAATCATGTTCTAATAAATACATTATCTAGCAATCATAAATAACCACAAACCATAAGAATTTTATTTTCTTAGAAAAACAGTGTCCATAAAATAATTTATCAGTAGCAACTTTTTAGTGATAGTGAGGCCCGCCCCACTTCTGAGCCCACCCAAATATTACACCTATGGCAGCTGTAAGTCAGTCCTGACCAAGATCCTTCCTCTCCACCAAACAAGAAGATCCACCCGATATCCCTCGGTGGAGACATAGCCCAGGCTGTGTCCATTAGGCACTTTTCTCTCTGGACAGAGATGTCATGTAGTGATTGTTTTGGAGAGTCTTTGCCTCAGATTCCTGGATTTTTTGCAGCCTTTCCTCCAGCATTGATCGTACAGTCTGTATAGAGGTGCTCTTTCCATAACCATCATACACGGCACTAGTCCCCAGCAGCGACACTTCTCTTAGGCCTTCGACTCTGTGCAGTGATAGCTCTGAGAAAATGTCCGAGATGCTAAGAGCAGACCTACAATCCTGAAGAGAGAAGTAGTCAATGCGGGACACAATAGTATGAATTAGCTACAGCATTAAAGGGAATATGTCTGCAGGTTTTTGCCACCCCATCTAAGAGCAGCATAATGTAGGGGTGCAGACCCCAATTTCAGAGATATCTGCTGCATGGTTTTATCTGCTGTGGATTTACCATTTGTCCAACTGCTGAGCTCAGTATAACCTCACCCAGACATGGTATACCAAAACATGCGGTTCTGCACCACCACGTTGTGCCTTGAAATGGGGAAGGGATGGAGTAGGTAATGCTGTGTTTATCCAATAGCACACTGATCATGGGTGCGCGTTGAAGAGGGAAAAGAATTCTAATGGGAGTCCCAGGAGATCAGCAGACAACAGCACAATCCATTCGATATCCAAAATGTGTTTTATTTATTCCAAGAAGTGCATTAAAAAGCGGGGAGAGAGCGGGGTGCAGGCCCCAGGGAACGACGGCCGTTTCGCAACTCCTAGTGCTTCCATGAGTCCCGTGGAAGCACTAGGATGTGCGAAACGGCAGTGGTCCCCTGGGGGCCTGCACTTTTTAATGCACTTCTTGAATTAAATAAAAGCACGTTTTGGATATCGAATGGATTGTGCCATTGTCTTCTGGGACTCATAACCTCACCCACACCACTGTGACAGCTTTTCATGTAAAACTGTGTATAGGCAGAAAGCTGACAATTAGTGGTGGGTGCATGGTTATGCAGCGCCCATGAATATGGAGAACTACATGGGAGCAGGTTAACTATTCCTCTAATGATGATCTCTTATTAATAAAACTGATTTTATATAAACTACAGCAAGCAGCTAAGTAAGTGATAGATAACTGGAATCTGGGTCTCTGGCCCTGCATTAGGCCATGTTCACAAGTTTAGGATTTGTCAGCCAAAACTAGGGATGAGTGAAAAATGCAGAAATAGAAACGTTCACTATTAGACTTTACCTCTCATTGTTCACCAAATACTGAACGTGTGATCATGGCCTTAGGTTTTCAGATCGGGTGGTAAAAACCTTTTTAATGAGGGTTTTTTTTAAAAAAAAAAAAATCTAAATAATTTATAGTTCACTGTAGAACTTGCGGGACAATTGTAAGCTATTTTTCAAGGTTTGCACTTAGCCCTTTATTTCCGGTGCAGAGCTAGAATACAAAGGCAGATCAGGTAAGGAGGAACTCTATATTAAGGAAAGTGGACCATAAAAGCTCTAAATAAGAAGCTTAGGTATTCAGCCTCCTCAGATCTAGCTCAAATTCAGGTGATTTGGGTGCAGTGTTAACGTCACGTTGACAGCTCAGACCCCGAACTAAACTCCTGTGCTACAGTCAATGGTACACGCCACTAGCCACAGTGGTAGTGCATGCTGTCGCCGCTGCAGCCAAAGCACCAAGAACCTAGCAGCAGTGAGGAACCGGTGCCGACCCGAGGAGCAGTAACTGCTGTTTGCTATTTTGGAGAGTTTGGGGTCTACTTTCTTGGAAGTGGAGAACCCCTTACTGCATGGGGGTTTGGATTGGTATATAAAACAAGCTCATATAGGTGCGATAGTCAGGTGCTAGCCTGGTTTGGGCAATGTAGTGAATCTTACTAGGCATGCTTCTGTCATGGTGTCAAATCCAGCAACATCAGGTCACAGTGTTGTGTTAGGATCAGAATCCATTTGCTGCTCAGTTGTTTACCTGTTTATTGGCCAGCACCATCAGAGGCAGGTGTGGTGCTTCTTCTAGAAGTTTATGCAACTCGTATCTTGCTAGCTGCAAGCGTATGTCATCTGTGGAGTCCACAACAAAGACCATGAAATGTGTTTTCTTCAGATACTGGTTCCAGTAGGTCCGAAGGTTCTGGCTGCCTCCCACTACAATAAAGGACAGCTTTAGTATAAATCAAGTCACTTTCTGCTTTCAAAAATTACATTTTTCAATTCTAAAATCAATGCAGTGTATAAGTATCAGCCTAAGGCTTCAGCTACATGGAGACGTGTAGCACTTCTAATTGACCTTAACCAGGAAAGCTTGTTCAGGATTTTCTTGTAGTGTAAGAGGACCATAAGAATATGCCACTTTAGGCCTCTTTCACATGTACGTGCCTCTGGTACGTGTTTGGCAGTTTTCTCACGTACCGGAGACACATACACACGTGGACCTATGTATTCCTAATGTTTTGGACACATGTAAGTATTTTTGAACGGAACGTGTGTCCGTGTGTTTCTCACGCCGACATGTCTGTTTTTCTCCGGCATCACGGGTGTCGCACGAACGCAAAAGTGTCTAACGTAACACACGGATGTGTTCCGTGTGACATGCACCGGAGAAAAGACATGCGTTTGAGAGAAAAACAAAAAACATTACTCACCTTCTCCAGCCCTCCTCCTGTCTCTGCCGCTTCTGTCACTTGCTTCCGACCGCATTGAATATTGACTTCACTGAGGCCAGAAACAGCAGTAGCGGGGAGTCGGCAGGACCAGAGACCGAAGATCAGCACCACGGACAGCGATGCCAGGGACAGGTGAGCAGAAAGTTCCTGTTCTCCATGTGTTATCACAGATAACACACGTAGGCCATAAACACGGGTCACTGAGGACAAAACACACCTCTGACACGTCTGTGAAACACGTGCGTGTTTTTCAGGGATGTGTGAAAGAGGCCTAACAAATACAAATTGTCTCTTCAGAGAGGAAGGAGACGAACTCTAGTATTACCTATTGGAAGTAGAAAGCTTGTTAAAGGGCCACTTTTGACTTTTAGGACTGCTACTTCCAATAGGTGGCACTAGAGTTCTTTTCCTTCCTCCCTGAAGAGACAATTTGACTATATCCCAGAGGAGCATTACAGCTACAAGACTCCTCACCACTAACAGCCAGATCGGTTTGTCAGTCTTCACAAGGAAAAAAGTTTTCCTCTTAGACCCCACATATATAAAAATTCCTCAGAGGTCGTTATTATCCTCTATCTTGGGGGCTAAAAATCCAAAAGGGTTTTATTAAAAACTGAGCAATCGGGCTGCAACCACCTCTGTGTTTAACTTTACATGGCCGGATGTGAAACAAATGTGAGTTCATCACGTGAGAGCAGGGACTGTCACCTTTAGGCCTCTTCTGAATTCTTAAGGTACTTTACACTGATCAATTATCATGAACAAACAGTGCATTGTGCTGTGTAAACAGTGGATGTGCTACTGAGAAAAATGGCAGCCTACACGCTCTGATCAATTAATGATCCCTCAGTGCACATCTGAAGCTCTGTTGACCTCTGCCAACTGGCATCAAAGCACGATTCCAGCATTGTTTTGTTTTTTTTTTTTTCTTTTAGCGCTGGAGTGTTATTTTTAACCTAAAGTCATTAATCCTATACTCCTCCAGCAGCATCTTCACCTTTTTTCAGCACAGCTCCTGTCCAGCGCTGCCATTTGGTGTCCGTCACTTCTGATTGGCTGAAAGTCAGATGTAATATCACAACCTCTCAATTCAACTCGGAGCTAGAACAAGGCTCTCAGACTTGTATTGAGTTGTAACCTCCAGCGCCCTCCATTAAACACTGGAGCTACTGGCAGGTCACAAACGGAAGGAGACCTACAGGAGCTCTGGTGATAGAAGATAAAGAGCTGCTGATAAGCCTTTGTCTTAACTCATTTCTGTCTGGGTAAAGGTTCCGTCACACTTCGCAACGCTCCAGCGACCCCACCAGCTATCTGACCTGGCAGGGATCGATGGAGCGTCGCTGGTGAGCTGTCAAACAGGCAGATCTCCACAGCGATCAGAGATCAGCCACCCGTGTAACAACGCTGTGCTTGGTAACCATAGTACACATCGGGTTACTAAGCAAAGCGCTTTGCTTAGTATCCCGATGTGGACCCTGGCTACATGTGCAGGGAGCCGGCTTCTAGAAGCTGCGGACACTGGTAACCAAGGTAAATAAATATCTGGTAACCAAGCAAAGCCTTTGCTTGGTTACCCGATGTATACCTTGGTTACCAGCGTCCGCAGAAGCCGGTTCCCTGCACATACAGATCATTGCTCTCTAGCTGTCAAACACAGCGATGTGTGCTTCACAGTGGGAGAGCAACGACCAAAAAATGGTCCAGGACATTCCGCAATGACCGGCGACCTCACAGCAGGGGCCAGGTCGTTGCTGGATGTCACACACAGCAACATCGCTAGCAACGTCACAAAAAACGTGACTCAGCAGCGATGTCGCTTAGTGAGACGTGGCCTTTAGGATGATGAAACTTTACATTTATTCCACATACTCTCCACCAACGCACTTTTTACATCGTATTCCAAGTTCTGTAAGCCTAGCAAAAAGAAGGATTTCAGTTGTGCCTCAAACCAGGCATCCGTAGCAGCCATAGCATCAGAAATGGTGTGAAATTTGGTACCTTTGAGGTGTTTCTTCAGGTTTGGAAACAGATGATCGTCAGAGGGAGCTAGATCTGATGAATAAGGTCGGTGATTAAGCAGCTGAAGCCAAGCTCTGCCAGTTTTGCCATGGTTGCTTGTGCAGTGTGAGCGGAGGCGATGTCTTGCAGGAACAAGATTCCTTTGGACAGTTTGCCGCACCTTTTGTCCTTCAGAGCTACCTTCAATTGCTCCAAAAGTTCAATGTAATACCTTGCATTGATGGAACCCTTTTGAAGGTGGTCTACTAGCAGCACGCCCTCCTTATCCCAGAACACAGACGCCAATCACAAAAGTGACTGATTTCTGCACCCTGAACTTATTTGGATGAGGAGAACCACTGTGCCTCCACTCTTGACTACTCCTTATTTTCAGGGTCATACAAACAAATTCAGGTCTCATCCATAGTGACCGGTCGATCAAGGAAGTTCAGTCCGGAAACGCTGACAACTGGACCGGGAAGTTTTCACTCGCATGCTTCTCATCTGTTGTCAATCATTTGGGGACCCATTTTGCAGATAGCTTCCTGATGTCCAAATGTTCATGGATAATGACAAACACACTCACGGGAAATCCCCATGATGTCTGCTACTGCTTTAGCTGAAATTCATTAATTCTCCAGTATGATGATGTGCACAGCATCGACAATCTCCAGAACAAGCACCATCTAGGACGTTCCTCATCATTGGTGCTGAAGTGGTCCGTTTTAAATTTGGCAACTGTGGAATATGAAGGGCATTGATCCCCTAATGTCTGAGACATATCACCATGAATATCCTTCACAGACTTTCTTTGCAGAAACAAGAAGTTTATAGATATTGTGATCATATCATAGCTGCGGACAAGATGGAGGGAGCACTTTCTCCCCATCTCCTCCTCGGCCTGTCTCTGCGTACATCGCACTGCAGTTGGATGACATCCGAGTGCAGTGCGATGTTTCACACACATTCATAGACTTGTATGGGTTAGTGTGAGCCGAGACTTGATACCTAACGCAGCATGCTGCGATTCAGTTCTCATGACGAAAAGACATGAGAAAATCAATCGCAGATAGACACAACCCCAGAGTTTTACACTGGTGCAAATGCAATCTGATGTTTTATCGGATTGCACTGCTCCGTGCAAAAACGCAAGTGGAACCGAGGCCTTATACAAGCCTGGAGGAGCATTGCACATGAGCTTGTCCGGTCTCTCTGTTGGCGCCCCCTCTCCTCCATCACATTGGCTGAAGTCAGGAGGGTCGGGGGGAAGGGGCTTTTCATCAGTGTTTCAGCTATAGCAGCTTTTGAAATAAGGCCAGAATTGTGACTAATTTTGACAGCTGAGCCAACAAGGGTTAAAGTTGCAATCACATAAAGCTTCCACTTTAACCCTTAATATCTGAGGCTAGGTCTTTAAATCTAGGAGACCCCTGTGATTCATCATTGACATTTTTTTTGTTTGTTTAAGTCACTTTAAGTCTTGTACTTACTGCAGTTTTTTGTTTTGCGCCAAACTTTTCAAGTTGCATTCCAGATTCATCAAGTTTTACACAATTTCTATTTGTCCAAGTTGTACATTTCACCAAACGTAGCAAAAATAAACAAATAAGAATTCTGGTGTGGATAAAGTCACTCTAAAGGTGGGAAGATTTGAGTTTCTGATCACATTTTGCAACTTTTTGAAAAGTTGTATATGATGTATCACCCGAAAATCCTAAACTCAATGGCAAAGGATGTAAAAAGAAAAACATACGCACAAGGGGAAGACTTTAAACAAAGAACAAATTAAAAGAGGAAATTAGGTGAACATGAAAAATCCCAAAAACTACACCATAAAAGGGTGCAAAGACAAAACTGAAAGGGGCCTAGAAGGTCAGTTTAAAATGAAATTCAGGTTCACCGCTGTGGCCATCCAGGATAGATAACGCCATTAGTAAGGAGGACGCATCTCAGCAATTCTAGGATTCTAATGTTATGGTCATAAAATCAAATAAAGGAGAAAAAAAAAAAAAAGGCATAGGTTTATCAATCCCCCCCTCTGTTACCCCCAAACTGAGCCTAATACGACAGGCACTGCAGCAAACGTGTGATCATCATGGACTCATTCATTTCAATGGACTTCAACAAACAACCACCACTACAACCTACTACTACTACCACCACCACCACCACCACCACCACAAACAACCACCACCACCACAACAAACCACCACAACAAATCACCACAACAAACCACCACCACAACAAACAACCACCACCAAACAACCACCACCACCACCACAAACAACCACCACCACCACCACAAACAACCACCACCACCACCACAAACAACCACCACCACCACCACAAACAACCACCACCACCACCAACAACCACCACCACCACAACAAACAACCACCACCACCACCACCACCACCACAACAAACAACCACCACCACCACCACAAACAACCACCACCACCACACAACCACAACAAACAACCACCACCACAAACAACCACCACCACCACAAACAACCACCACCACACAACCACAACAAACAACCACCACCACACAACCACAACAAACAACCACCACCACAACAAAACCACCACCACAAACCACCACAACAAACAACCAAAAACAACCACCACCACCACCACAACAAACAACCACCACCACCACCACAAACAACCACCACCACACAACCACAACAAACAACCACCACCACAAACCACCACAACAAACAACCACCACCACAAACCACCACAACAAACAACCACCACCACCACAACAAACAACCACCACCACCACCACCACCACAACAAACAACCACCACCACCACCACAAACAACCACCACCACCACACAACCACAACAAACAACCACCACCACAAACAACCACCACCACCACAAACAACCACCACCACACAACCACAACAAACAACCACCACCACACAACCACAACAAACAACCACCACCACAACAAAACCACCACCACAAACCACCACAACAAACAACCACCAAACAACCACCACCACCACAAACAACCACCACCACAAACAACCACCACCACAAACAACCACCACCACAAACAACCACCACCACCACAACAAACCACCACCACCACAACAAACCACCACAAACCACAACCACCACCACCACAACAAACCACCACCACAACAAACCACCACCACAACAAACCACCACCACCACAAACCACCACCACAAACCACCACCACCACAACAAACAACCACCACAACAAACAACCACCACCAACTACTACTACCCACTACCACCACAACCAACTACTACTACCCACCACCACCAACTACTACTACCCACCACCACTACAACCAACTACTACCCACCACCACCACTACAACCAACTACTACTACTACCCACCACCACCACTACAACCAACTACTACTACTACCCACCACCACTACAACCAACTACTACTACTACCCACCACCACTACAACCAACTACTACTACCCACCACCACAACCAACTACTACTACCCACCACCACTACAACCAACTACTACTACTACCCACCACCACTACAACCAACTACTACTACCCACCACCACAACCAACTACTACTACCCACCACCACTACAACCAACTACTACTACCCACCACCACTACAACCAACTACTACTACTACCCACCACCACTACAACCAACTACTACTACCCACCACCACAACCAACTACTACTACCCACCACCACTACAACCAACTACTACTACTACCCACCACCACAACCAACTACTACTACTACTACTACCCACCACTACAACCAACTACTACTACTACCCACCACCACCTACTACAACTACCACCACAACGACCTACTACCACAACAAACAACCACCACAGCAACCAACCACCACCACCACAAAGTAGTCAAAGAGAGCCTGAGTCCAATGATGTATCACTTAGATTCCTGGCTGCAGCCGCTCTGACAATCAGAATTCTTAGATTTAGCCATGTAGCAGAGCTGAGAGAGCTGTCCCTGCCCACACCAGGCTCTCTATAGAGATTGTACATCGACAGTGAGGTGTCGGACGAGGGGGGCATGTTGTAGTCCAAGCAATGATAAGTCCTGCTGCTTAAACAACATTATATATAAACAACAAATCAGATCTTAACCCTTGCAGCATGCTGTTTTAAGATTACATAGCAAAAACCTGCTGCCAGACTCCCACTGATACATCCTGCTATTATAATAAAGGACTATGGTCGTGGTGACCGACATCCATTTACTTACAAGCAATTCAGTGTTCCGGGGAAACTTACCCTCTAAGAGTTCAATCCTCAGTCCCTGGCTGAGAAGCTGGGCTGTGTTAAAGCCATGGGTCGGTGCAGAGTTGGACCTGGTGGTGTTGGTGCTTATGGCATGGATTATACTGCTTTTACCTGCTCCATCCAAACCCAGCACCAATATCTGCCGGTCCAAATAGTTGTCCTGGGGAAATACAAAAAGAAAAGAATGAAAGGAGTGTACTGAAAGATCAAAGATCTCGCCTACAGCTCGATCTGGATTATCCGACATACCAGCAAGCAAAAAATCCTCCATTCTAATGGGGTGCTCTTTAAATGAAGGAGATCATCCCATGCTTATGATGACGAGGTCCGATTCAGGACATTGAGGTAGACTGAATATAGGACAACATCCCGACGCAGCAGAGACTCTAGTTGGCATGTGACAGACTGCAAGAACACAAATCACTGGAACCAGCAAGTAAAGCTAAATCCTAATGGTATGTACATTGCACACAGTTACCACAATTAACTTGTGTGGACAACCCCTTTAAAGTAAAACTACTAAAATATGTAATTACATGATAGTCCCTCAAACTATGTAATGACTAATTTACAGGGTCCAAATATATTAAGTAGACCCTAGTTTAATGGGACAGACAGAGACTCCATAGTTAGTGAATAGCTGCAAGCAATAAAAATCTCCAGACTCTTAAAGGGAGTCTGTCAGCAAGTGTTTGCTATTTCATCTCAGAGCAGCATAATGTAGACAAAGATCCTGAATCCAGCGATGTATCACTTAGGCTATGTGTGCACGTTGCGTTTTTTCATGCGTTTACGCAGCGTTTCAAACTGCAGCGTAAACACATGCGTTCTGCTTCTCCAGCAAAGTCTATGACAATTAAGCATTCCATTCGCACCTTGCATTTTAAAACGCAGCATTTTGGATGTCAAATTTTTGATAAAAATCAATGCGTTCTAAAAAGGAACATGTCACTTCTTTTGTGCGTTTTGGTTGCTTTTCCCCTCGGTCTATGGTAGAGGAAGCTTCCAGAACGCATAAATTCTGCATCCATTCTACCTTCACAATGCATCCAAAACGCTGCAGAATATTTGTCACGGCAGAACGCAACGTGTGCACATACCCTTGGATTACTGGCTGAAGCCGTTCTCACAAATCAGACATTTTAGATTTAGTCATGTAGCAGAGCTGAGAGGGCTGTCCCCGCCCACACCAGGCTTCCTATCCTATAGAGATTGTACATTGACAGTGAGGTGTCAATCACAGCAGGGACAGTCAAAGCAATGATAACTACTAGGTGATTAAGCCTTTAGTTGAAGTAAACAGCACATAGACTTATGAGAGGCATAGTTGGTTTAGGTCTCTTTTAACCCCTACAGCACGCTGTCCTCAGATAACATAGCAAAAACCTGCTGATGAATTTTCTTTGAGATCTGAGCTGCCATTATCAGAAAAATGACGGCCATAGCTTTCCAACAGTAATTACACCAAGGCAATATGCTTGTATATATGGATTCCCACCTTATCCTCATTAGGCATTTTTGCATCAGTCACTCCAGCTTAGCACTTCATACATCTCTAAGGCCAGTATGTGTGTACCCAATGGGAGACCTGCACTTCTAAGGCTGTGTGCATTTTTCATGCATTTCCGCAGCGTTTTAAAATGCTGCGTAAACGCATATGTTCTGCGTCCCCCGCAAAGTCTGAGAATTTTGCAAATTCCATCCGCACGTTGCGTTTTAGAACGCGGCGATTTGCATGCTGAAATTTTTTGCCAAAACGCTGGGTTCTAAAAAGCAACGTCACTTCTTTTTTGCGTTTTGGATGCTTTTCTCACTCTGTCTATGGGAGAGCAAACATCCAGAACGCATGAATTCTGCATCCACTCCGATATCCAGAATGCAGTTTTCGGTTGCGTTTTGGAACGCACATGCGGTGTCAACTCAAAAAGCTGCGGAATATTTGTCACGGCAGAATGCAACGTGCTCACATAGCCTCACTGTTTTTTAGACCTGGTGTGAATGCACCAAACTGGCAAACAACCGCGAGCCACACCTCAGTCTCGCGAGTCACTCTTCATAGTCCTTTGAGCCCATTTGGCTCCTGAGCCACAGATTGGGGATCCTTGCTCTAACAGAATGGCAATAGACAATATAGTACTGCGATGATTCACAGATTCAGTCTTACAATGACATTCCCAAGTATAATGTGCAACAGAGATATGACCATAAGTTGTGCATCCTTAGAGTCCACTATGGGTATTTGATGTACAGAATTTCTGCACTTATTTTGTAAATTAGGTTCAATTTGTTTGTTTTTTTCCCTACTTCATCTCCTTGGCTCTTTACAAAGAAAAACGTTCCCCATTAGACCCGATGTCAGAGGCCTCTCACCTAGCCAGCTATTTCTCCTCCTGCTTTGCACTGGTGAGGGGGCAAAACCCCCAAACAAATCTGCAAATGGAGTTTCTGGTTTACTCTAAATCCTGAAACCTCCCATTCATAATAGATATCTATCGGACAAAACACGCTTCAGCCAATAACTCCAAACTCCTGGCAGTGGCTTACTTTATGGAGACCAAAAGGATCACAAGTGCCAAATTGGGCAGGTGGGGTCCTTCTCCTCAAAATTCATCTGTTGGGAAAATGTTTTGAGACCCACATACTCATTACACCGGCGGTCAATGCCACCAATGTAGAAAGGCTCTGCTATTTTTCTCTTGGAAGAGGCCATTTACATAGTGTATGTTCACAGAATGCCAATGTGCTGAAAATGTGTGGCAGAAAAACAAATGTTATGCAATTATATTGCGAAACCCAGGCATGACACAAAAACCCCCCACAAAGAAAACCCAAAAACACACACCTTGGTATAAGCCAAAAAGTCCAGTTTTACCATATGCAAGGGGCTCACTAGATACAAATGAGATGGGAATAAATTGTAATGTTTATGGGCAGATTTAGAGGGGGTTGTTCACCCATTTTTTTTTTTTTTTTAAAAACACACAAACCATTGTTTTCTTCAAATATATTGCACCATTTCTTCCACATCCTGTCTATCACAGTATGGAGAGGTGAGTGTGAGTCAGCTTGTTCTGATTGCTGAGTCTGTAAGGATATGTGCCCACGGAGCAGACTGATGTTCAGATTTTCTGCATACAACTGCATGTTTTAATCAGGAAAAATGCAACAGTAAAAAAAAAAAAAAAACATCGCATTTTTACTTTAAGCATTTTTTTTTTCTGGCATTTTTCAAATTGTCTTTTTCCCTATGCTGTACCCCTGCGATTGCCGCCAGGTCTTTGGCTGATGATACAGCCAGGACCAGGCAGTCACTGCCCAGAGCGGTGCTCGTGCAGCTCCTGGCAGTTTAACCCCTTGAATGCTGCAATCAATGCAATAGCAGCATTTAGGAGGCAGGGAGAGTAGTCGATTACCTCTCCCTGGCGATCTGGTCCCTGTAATGCGATCACAGGAAGCCGATCGCTGCCATGGCAACTCTGGGTCATCACCATGATGACCCCGGGTTTCTGAGCTATGGATCGCCTCACAGACCATGCTGGATGCATAGTGTGTGAGGTGAAGTGTCAGTGCTGCGAGTGCAAAACTGACAGATATAATCCATTGTAGTGATCAAGCACTACAATGGATTATATCTGCAGAAAAAAAAAAAAAGGCAAAAAGAATGGACATGCTGCTGTTTCTTTATTGTACAGCAAAATCTGCAAGGATAAAAGAAGCAGCATGTGCACAGCAAGTCAGGGTTCTCATAGACTTTGCTGGGATGCGTTTTTCCTAGCCGTATTGATTAAAATCTGCAAGAAAAAAAAAAAAAAAAAAAAAACCACAGGTAAAAACGCAGCATGTGCACATTGCCTAAGGCTACGTTCCCACGATGAGCTTTTGGTTAGCAGAAATTCTACACCAATTATGTCAATTAGGTTATTTGCAGGATTTTTCCCTGTTGTGTTTTTCTATATCATGCTTTAACTAAAGCTGCTTTGTTTTTGTTACTTCCTGGTATTTGGAGTTGACAACACTTTACTGAAATACACCATGTTCCAAATTATTATGCAAATTATATTTTTCTCTGTTTTTCCCTAAATGGACAGTGCAAATGACAGTCAGTCTAATAAAAAGTCATCACCCGTTATTAGAGTATACATCGAATTTTTTTAAGAATCCTCCCAATGATAACAGTATAATCTTCAAAATTAAAAAAAAACCTCGGGCGGTCACAACAGGACTGCAGAACAGCTGATGAGAGGACGCGATTACCTGCAGCTAATCGCGTCCTCTCATCAGCTGTTCTGCAGTCCTGTTGTGACCACGCGCAGTCACAACGGGATCTGAAGAAGCGAGGGCGCATGCGCCGCCCTCTCCTGCAAAATACTAAGTACAGCGGGCTTCAGAAACATGGTGCCGGAGATGAGCGCTATGCGCAGGTGCCAACTCCAGCGCCATGTTTCTGAAGAGAGAAATTTACATACGGCCAGTGAGAGGGAGGAACAGGTGGCGGGGATAAACGTCCATAACACGCCCGGACATTAGGAGAGTGGTGCACACGTCAATCAAAAAGTGCACAAATTTTCAAACTTTATAAAGTTGGATTTCACTGACTAAACACCCGAGCTACACCCTAATGGTATGTGCAACCTGTGCCTGATAGTGCCAGTACTGCACTGGCTGCACCTTATACATGAAAATCCTGATGTTTGGTTCCCTTTAAATCCAAAACATCCTAACAGGCCATAACATAGGAACCCTTCTTTGATATCACCTTCACAATTCTTGCATCTATTGAACTTGTGCGTTTTTGGAGAGTTTCTGCTTTAATTTCTTTGCATGATGTCAGAATAGCCTCCCAGAGCTGCTGTTTTGATGTGAACTGCCTCCCACCCTCATAGATATTTTGCTTGATGATACTCCAAAGGTTCTCTATAGGGTGGAGGTCAGGGGAAAATGGTGGCCACACCATGAGTTTATCTCCTTTTATGCCCATAGCAACCAATGACACAGAGGTATTCTTTGCAGCATGAAATGGTGCATTGTCATGCATGAAGATGATTTTGCTTCTGAAGGCACGTTTCTGCTTTTTGTACCATGGAAGAAAGTTGTCAGTCAGAAACTCTATATACTTAGCAGAGGTCATTTTCACACCTTCAGGAACCCTAAAGGGGCCTACAAGATGTCTCCCGATGATTCCGGCCCAAAACATGACTCCTCCACCTCCTTGCTGACGTCGCAGCCTTCTTGGGACATGGTGGCCATCTACCAACCATCCACTACTCCATCCATCTGGACCATCCAGGGTTGCTCGACACTCATCAGTAAACAAGACTATTTGAAAATTAGTCTTCATGTATGTCTGGGCCCACTGCAACCGTGTCTGCTTGTGAACACTAGTTAGGGGTGGCCGAATAATAAGTTTATGCACCACAGCAAGCCTTTGAAGGATGCTACACCTTGAGGTTCGAGGGACTCCAGAGGCACCGGCAGCTTCAAATATCTGTTTGCTGGTTTGTAATGGCTTTTTAGCAGCTGCTCATAAATCTGATGGACTTGCCTGGCAGAAACCTTCCTCATTCTGCCTTTATTAGCACAAATACGTATGTGCTCTGAATCAGCCACAAATCTCTTCACAGTACAATGATCACGCTTTAATTTTTTGTGAAATATCTAATGTTTTCATCCCTTGTCCAAGGCATTGCACTATTTGATGCTTTTCGGCAGCAGAGAGATCAGTTTTCTTTCCAATATTGCTTGAAAACTGTGGCCTGCTTAATATTGTGGAACATCCAGTTTTCCTTTTATTGGGCTCACCTGGCAAACTAATTATCACACGTATCTGAGATTGATTTCAGTGATCCAAAGAACCCTGAGACACAATACCATCAATGAGTTTCATTGAAAAAAAAAAATGATTTGCTATGACACTTAAATCCAATTTGCATAATAATTTTGAACATGGTGTACATAGGTTTTTTTTTATGGATTTCCCACACAAAACACTCAAAACGCATGTGCATATTTTTTCCCTGCGTATTTTCTGCATCTAATGCAAGTCTATGGAGAAAATCTGCACAGAAAACTCAGCGCACCCGCAAGAGTGTGACATGTGGATTTGAAACACGCATAGCAGATCATTTTACACTGAGTAATAAAGAAGTACAGGGGCAGGAGATTTCTATAAATCCATCCACTAGGGCTGCTTTCACACATCCGTTTTTTGCCGTGCTGCACAATGCGGTAAAAAACGGAAAGAACGGATCCGGCGTGTGCTGCCGCCGGATCAGTCCTTTCCCCCATAGACTTGTATTCGCGCTGGATTGCGCCGCATGGCCTTGCGTTGCATCTAGCTTTTGCCGTATTCGGCGTAAATAGCTGATCCGATGGAACGCTGCTTGCAGCGTTTGTCTCTGGCGAAAAAGCGTATGGCGCTGGATCTGTGCGGTGTGAGTTACAATGAAAGCCTATGGGCGCCGGATCAGTCATCATCCGGCATATGATGGACCCCAACGATGGAGGCGGTTTTTTGAATTGCGCATGCTCAGTATCACAACGGATCCTTCAAAAAACAGAAGGAACGCATGGAAAAACTGATGCAATGGATCCATTTTTTCACTGGATCCGTTGCATCAGTTTTTTTGCTGGATTGTGCCAGACGGCAAAAAACAGAAGTGTGAAAGCAGCATTAGCTGGAACTGTGAGACACTGTAATTTTGAAGCAGCGAAAATACACAGCGTCAGAAACTCACCAAAAACTTATTGTGGGAACATAGCTCAACACTTATTTTTTATGAAAAATGTTAGTTTAGCTGTAAAGCCATGTGATGTCAGAGATTGCAGCTGTTTACATATTTAAAATCCCAGAAGAGCATTGCACGGCCTATAAGTCTCCTTACGCCAGTTTTGCACTGGCCACAAAAAGAAACATTCCTCCTTAGATCCCCAGTCAGAGGCCTCTCATGTCCTATGAGGAGGGGAATTACCTGAAAAACAAAGTCTACAAATGGAGTTTCTGGTTTTGCATCTTAAGGTACCGTCACACATAACGCGATCGCTAGCGAGATCGTTGCTGAGTCATGGATTCTGTGACGCGGTAGCGATCCTGTTAGCGATCTCGTTATGTGTGACATCTACCAGCGATCAGGCCCCTGCTGTGAGATCTCTAGTCGTTGCAGAATGGTCCAGGCCATTTTCTTCAAAGGCGATGTCCTGCTGGGCAGGACACATCGCTGTGTTTGACACTGTGTGACAGGGTCACAGTGACTGCTGAGATCGTTATACAGGTCGCTACTGCGACCTGTATTGCTCCTGCATCGCTGGTAAGATCTGACTGTGTGACATTTCACCAGCGACCTCCCAGCGACTTTCCAGCGATCCCTATCAGATCGCATCATTTTCGGGATCGCTGGTAAGTCGTATGTGACTGGGCCTTTACTCCAAGTCATGTGGCAAGGCTTGTTAAAAGGGTCTATATTGACTTTTAGGCTATGTGCCCACGCTACAGGATTTACCGCGGATTTACCGTGGATTTTGCCGCGGATTTACCGCGGATTTGCCGAAAATCTGCAGCAGCAGCACTTCCAAGCCATTTCAATGGTATTTTGGAAATGCTGTGCCCATGCTGCGGATTTTTCCGCGGCGGATTTGCCGCGGATTTTGATCCGGAAAAATCTGCAGCATGTCAATTGTTTGGTGCAGATTTGGTGCGGATGTTTGGCTTTGAATGGGGAAAGAAAAAAAAAAAAAATCCGCATCAAAATCCGCGGCAAATCCGCGGTAAATCCGCGGCAAATCCGCGGGTGCGGATTTGCCGCGAAAGTCGCAGATTTTCAGGCAAAAAAATCCGCAGGGACATTCTAGCGTGGGCACATAGCCTTAGGATTGCTACATCAAATAAATGGCACCAGAGATCAAAGCCTCTTCTGTCTAAAGAGGCTATTTGCATACTTAAAAATCCACAGAGGAACACTGCAGGCCTATAAGGCTATGTGCACACGGTGCGTTTTTCTCGGCGTTTTTGCGCGTTTTTCGGGTGCGTTTTTGGCCTCAAAACTGCATGACTTTGCTTCCCCAGCAAAGTCTATGAGTTTTCATTTTTGCTGTCCCCACACAGCGTTTTTTTTCAGCTGCGTTTTTGTGGTGACCACAAAAACGCAGCATGTCAATTATTCCCGCGTTTTTCACTGCGCTTTTCATCCATTGAGTTCAATGGGATGTTGAAAGACGCAATGAGAAACGCAAATAGCTGCGTTTTGGTGCGTTTCTATGACCAAAAACGCAGCTATAAACGCAGGAGGTGGGTAGTAAAGTGACGTGTACAGGAAGAGGATTCCTTCTGTCAGTATACACAGAAGCGTGAATCCTCCCGGTACCGTCACCGTCGCTTCCACCTCCCGTCCTGTGCATGTATGCTGCCGTGCGGCGCCATGTACAGGCAGGAGGTGGAAGCGGCTGCGAAAACAAAAGTTAACAGTAGAAAAAAAAAAAAAAAAGTTATACTCACCTGTCTGCAGACTCCCGGTGCCATGCCCGCTCCCATCTCCTCTCACGGTATCGCCACCCCCGCTCCGGCTGTGTGCAGATGGCAGGGAAAGCTCCGATGGATGCAGGACCTTGCTTACAGGACCTGGCGATGGATCACCTGATGCAGTCACCTGACGCATCAGCTGATCGAGTCTCGGGCTGACGCGGGCGCCCGGCCGGTATCAGCGGATGCGTCAGGAGACTTCATCCTACCGGCAGCTGCTGCAGCAGCGATCGGACGGGATCAGACTCCCGCCCCATCGCTGCAGGAGCTGCCGGTAATCGGTAATCAGCACATAAGTGAGTATTATTATTTTTTTTTTTTTTGCACCGATGCATCAGCTGATTGTATAATCGGCGTTTATACAATCAGCTGATGTGTGATGGGATTCAGGCACTTGATCCTGACACATCATCTGATCGCTTTGCCTTCCAGCAAACCGATCAGATGATATTGGATCCGGATTGGACGGCGCGGGACCCTAACCCAGGATTACTGCGGAGGGGGGTTTATTTCAATAAAGATGGAGTCACTAATTGTGTTGTGTTTTATTTCTAATAAAAATATTTTTCTGTGTTGTGTTTTTTTTTTATCTTTACTAGAAATTCATGGTGGCCATGTCTAATATTGGCGTGACACCATGAATTTCGGGCTTAGGGCCAGCTGATAATATACAGCTAGCCCTAACCCCATTATTACCCGGCGAGCCACCCGTCACCAGGGCAGCCGGAAGAGTTGGATACAGCGCCAGAAGATGGCGCTTCTATGAAAGCGCCATTTTCTGGGGTGGCTGCGGGACTGCAATTCACAGCGGGGGTGCCCAGAAAGCATGGGCACCCTGCACTGTGGATTCCAATCCCCAGCTGCCTAGTTGTACCCGGCTGGACTCAAAAATTGGGCGAAGCCCACGTCATTTTTTTTTAAATTATTTCATGAAATTCATGAAATAATTTAAAAAAAAGGGCTTCCCTATATTTTTGGTTCCCAGCCGGGTACAAATAGGCAGCTGGGGGCAGCCCGTACCTGCCTGCTGTACCCGGCTAGCATACAAAAATATGGCGAAGCCCACGTCATTTTTTTTTTGGGGGGGGGCAAAGAAATCCTGCATACAGTCCTGGAAGGAGGATGCTGAGCCTTGTAGTTCGACAGCTGCTGTCTGCTCTCCTGCATACACTATTGGATGGAGGATGCTGAGCCTTGTAGTTCGACAGCTGCTGTCTGCTCTCCTGAATACACTATTGGATCGAGGATGCTGAGCCTTGTAGTTCTGCAGCTGTCTGCTCTTCTGCATACACTAGTGGAGAATGAAGAACACATTGAAGGAAATGACATCAGACCTTTTTTTTTTGTTCACTGATAAAAAACGCATAAGAACGCAGTGAGCAAAAACGCAGCAAAACGCAGCAAAAAAACGCACCAAATCGCGGCAAAACGCATGCGTTTTTTGCCGCGTTTTTTCGACGCAGGTGCGTTTCTGTGCGTTTTTAGCGGCCAAAAACGCACAAAAACGCAGCGTCAAAAAAACGCAGCGTGTGCACATAGCCTAAGTCTCCTTACATCAGCTTGGCACTTTTCCAGAAACATTAGTTATTAGTGACGAGCAAGCACTAAAATACTAGAGTGCTCAGTACTCAAATCTAGCAAATCTGACTGCTCAGGTGCTCGTCTCGAGTAACAAGTATAATGGAAGTCAATGGGAAACTCTAGCATTTTTTTGCAGACCCTCCCAGGAGGTCTGAAGGGCAGTAACATCACTGAAATGAATGGAGACTGCTCAAATGGAATGGGAACAGCATGGGGAAGACGTCTGGATGAATCACTGACTCCAAGGTCGCTGCTGATAATGTTGTCAGAGTATTATGCCACTTTTACAGACTGACAATAACACATACCAAACTGAAAATAACTTTTTTTCATGTAAAATCCATGTTATCAAACATTCTTTCCTGTATAATGACTTGTAAGGCAAATTTAAAAAGGAGGTCCACCCATTAGGACATGTTCAAACAGTGTTTTTGCACCTTCTCATTGCTTTCAAGGGCGAAAAAACGCTTAAAGCATTAACATTCTCCTTTAAAACAAAATGCAGTTTTCCATTTTCAGTCAGGAACCGTGTGCACTCCACAGAAGGAGGCACTGCAATACACTCTGGAACAAACAGAGAGTAAGGCCTCAGAAAGCATATACATTTAGGTGACCTATGTGGTCAACAAAAAGGCGTCCGGGATAAGAGGCCACTACTCATAGTACAAGTGACACAACAAGGACCTTCCGGCATCGGACTCTTATTTTCTCGAGGTAAGGTTGGAGGCAGTTCCTGCTATGCTGGCTAAGTGCTTCAGTCAGACCCAAGGCTTCAAATCTTTTTTATCTACATGAAGACCTTTCTCCAACCTATCCTGGGGAAACGACCACCATAAGTCCTTTTGTCGATTTATTCACACAAGAGATGCATTTGGGCCTCTCTCCCATTGCATGAATCTATATTTTTACACGGCGTAGAGGCAAATCTGATGCTGCAGTCACTGCTCCCTCCTTGCTTTAATAGATTCTGTGAATTTTTAGTGTCGCTAGGGGCATAATTAATAGCTGCATCCACCTGTCAGCAGAAAATGCCAACAGGCTGACTGTTCTCGAAATGAACAAGGCTTGGATTGCCTTTGACTTTTCAACCCCAGCAGATGACAGCAGCGGAACAAAGCAAATTCATATGTTCTTTTTTTCTGGTTTATTCCCAAGCACACCAAAAATGTGGCATGAACTGTCCCTCTACACCTTCGAGGCGCTGGCCTGCCCTATCGCTAGTGCTTGGTCAGAGTGGTTTTTTAGTGCCGCTGAGGGCATAATAACTGATCAACTGAAAATACTGACAGGCTGACTGTTCTAAAAATAAAAAGTCTTGGCTTGGCCCGGACTTCTCAACCCCATTGGATAACAGCAGTGGAACAAAAAGCCTAATCGAATGTTACTTTTTTTTTCTGGTATATTCCCATCCCAAATAGAGTATATGGTTCATGGTTTATTATTTTTCTTGCCCTCCTCCTACAACATATCAAGAGGGTTATCATGCGGCCCTCGCATCACATTTTTTGAGGGCCATCAGGCAGCCCTCCCTCAATTATTAGAAGGCCATCCCACGGTACTGGATCCCCATTTACCACTATTTTACCCGGTGTGCCTTCCTCTCCTTACTCCAACAAGTATTCCAGAAAATCACCCTTGCCCAGACAAACCCAGGTTGCAGCCACAGCAGTATACTTACAGAAGAATTATAAAGCAATATACCCTGCCTATATGCCTCTAATTTAAAACTATCCCTCCTCCAGAAGCTATCCCTACGTTGAATGCAGTTAACACATGTATTAATAGGGAATAGGATCGATATAGACCTGAAAAGGACTTTTGGTTTTAGGTTACAGCAGCAAGGACTGTAAGGCTATAGTCCCTGCCTATATGCCTCTAATTTACTATCCCTTCTCCAACAGCTTGCCCTATACTAATTGCAGGTAATAGCGGTATTATTATTAAATAGAATAGATTTGAATTCTGCCTGAAAATGACTTTTGGGTTAACATAGCAGCAAGGACTGTAAGGCTAGCATCCTTGCTTACATGCCTCTAATACACTATTCCTTCTCCAGCAGCTTGCCCTACACTTAATGCAACTAAGAGCGATATTATTAGCGACTATGAAGGCCCTGTCACACACAGAGATAAATCTTTGGCAGATCTGTGGTTGCAGTGAAATCATGGAGATATTGTTCCATTTGTACACAGCCACAAACCTGGCACTGATTGTCCACAATTTCACTGCAATCACAAATCTGCGGCAGATCTATCTCTGTGTGTGACAGGGCCTTAAGACTAGAATCACTAATAAATTATCCCTTCTCCAGCAGAACCTCTCCCTACATTATTTCCAGGTACATAGCACGGAGCATGGAGTCACCAGCTCTTATATAGACCAGATGATGCAATGCGGCTGGCCAACACGGCAATGGCATTAAAGTGATTGGCATGTATTCACCACGTTTAGCAGCCACATGTTTAGCAGGGCCATGACTCGAGCTTGGCGCCTGAGCACAAGGATACTAGATCGAGTACCGAGCGTCTCAAGCACTCCAATGCTCCATCCCATTGACTACCAAGCAGTGTTAAGCACGCTCACTCATCACCATTAGTTATACAATTTCTAGGTGTCTAAAGACTGTCTGAGCCTGGAGTAATGGGGCATTCTTGGAACGCTATCAGATTTTATGGCTCTGCAAACATTCCACACTTTACAATATTTAAGGGTAAAGTACTACTAGAAGCGATTCACAGAACACGTGAGTTTTGTTACATAAATAAGATTTCTCATTTTCTTTTTAAATACAGTTTGTAATAGGGAGGAAAAAAAACCCTGCCAAAATAAAACGCAATCTGTCTGGAGGATTGCAGCCCCCAAACAAGATCAGCAATACCTGACCACCGCTGTCACCACTGGTGGTCAGAGGACAGTGGTGAAAACACCAAGCTGCATTACTCTGAACACTCTACGCACTCAGTGTAAGGGCTGCTTCTCACTTGCGAGTTTGTCGCAGTAGAGCAATGCGAGAGAATCTCACATTGGAATCGGACACATGTTAGTCAATGATTCAGCTCGCATTTGCGATTTTTTTCTCAGTCCAAATCGGACTGAGAAAAAAATCGCAGCATGCTGCTTTTTTGCGAGTTTCTACTGCGAGTCTCTCCAATGCAAGTCTATGGGAGCGTGTAAAAAAAAAATTGGATGTCACGGGACAGCACTCACACCATCCTAGTGACATCCGATTTTCTAAATACATTTCTCGCATGTTTCCTAAAACACTGGAAACGAGTGATGTCTCACAATGTCTGTCAATCACTATTCTCTGTCAGTCGGCCTCTCCCTCTCGGTCTCTATTCTCTCTCTGTCGGTCGGTCGGTCACTATCTCTGTCCCTCACTCTCTGTCCATGTCGGTCTATCCCCCTCTCTCATATACTCACCGATCCCCGATCACCAGCGCGGCGCTGCACGGCTTTCTCACTGCTCCGGTGGCTTCTCCTCTTTTGAAAAAGCCGGCCGCTCATTATTCAATCTCGTATTCCCTGCTTTACCCGCCCACCGGCGCCTATGATTGGTTGCAGTCAGACACGCCCCCACGCTGACAGCTGTCTCACTGCACCCAATCACAGCAGCCGGTGGGCGTGTCTATGCTGTGCAGTAAAATAAATAAGTAATTAAAAAAAACGGCGTGCGGTCCCCCCCCAATTTTAAGACCAGCCAGATAAAGCCATATGGCTGAAGGCTGGTATTCTCAGGATGGGGAGCTCCACGTTATGGGGAGCCCCTCAGCCTAACAATATCAGTCATCAGCCGCCCAGAATTGCCGCATACATTATATGCGACAGTTCTGGGACTCTACCCGGCTCTTCCCGATTTGCCCTGGTGCGTTAGCAATTGGGGTAATAAGGAGTTAATGGCAGCCCATAGCTGCCAAGAAGTCCTAGATTAATCATGTCAGGCGTCTATGAGACACCCCCAATGATTAACCTGTAAATTAAAGTTAATAAACACACACACTGAAAAAATCCTTTATTAGAAATAATAAACAATAACAAATACCCTCGTTCACCACTTTAAGTGAGAGAGGCAATATTTCAGTCATTAGAAAAGCCAGAATTGGCCCTGCCAGCGGTCTCCTAGGGCATTGCCAAATCGCAGTATCACTTTGCAGTCACCAACAAAATGTCCCTGCACTGTGACCCAAAACATCAGCCTCCCTTATTTTTTGCAAATACTCAAAAGGGGGGGGGGTTGGGAAGATCAGACACAAGGAGCCTACATCGGGTTCGGGGACTACTTGGATTTGTGTAGATATTTATTTGGAGTTTTATTTTTGTAAATTGAAGAACCAGGGCAAGAGTCATAGTCTTATTTCTTTTAGGCGTGGGTGTGTGATATACTGTAAATATATATATATATATATATAAAAATCTATATACTTCCACGCTGCCGGCTGAGGACTCTCTCCCCACCACGGTGGACACTAGCAGTCGGGGTTACGGGAGGACACAGCTACTACCGTAATTACTGCAGGGCATCCCTGAGTGCACATCAGCCCTGTGCGCAACATCCGGGCGGAGGCTGCAGCGCTCACCTGATCACGCCGGTACTCCAGCTCATAGCCCGTCCTCCGCCGCTTTCTCCTGCCGGGCACATACCGGCTCCAGGCGATGAACAGCACGGACCCCAGAGCCGCCACCGCCGCCCCGATCATCATTGACAGGTTCCTTAGCGCTGCCATCGGTCTCCAGAGGACTCCCTGCCCGGTTGTGACGTCAGCGCTCCTGCCCCGCCTTATGGGCTGATTCTCATCGCCTGTAAGGACGAGGCTACTGAGCCGGCGGCTGTGCGCATGCGTGTCAGGGTGCCCCACGTCCTGTGTCCGGACTCCGCAGCAGGTCCGGCACTTACCAGTCATCCTGTATATTGTTGTTGCGGGGCAGCAGGAGGGTGCGGACAGTCCCTGAGCCCGGGACTGGTGGAAGCGGCAGCACACGAGTTTCTTCCTGTGTAACGTTTGTGTTTTGTTCTTCCTCCTTTCCTTTCAGGATCTGTACCGTACTGTACTGAGAAACGGGAAAACTCCAAATGGCTCGAACTGTGGAAAGCCGGGTGTTGCTGTTTGCTTTATGGGGTAACCTGATACCTCAGCTCCAGGGTCAATGTGATTAGGGTTCAATCAGAGAAGAAAACGCTTCTGGTTTCACCAGTGTCATTCACGTGTAATCAATTTTATGTTTTTCATGAACGGAGAAAAATAAAATGTCTTCACCAATCAGTGGCATAACTAGAGTTCAATGGACCCTGGTGCAAAATTTGGAACTCCCACCCTCCATGCACTTGAGGTACAGGATGATTACGCTGACATTTGGCTCTTTCCCTCAGCACCCAGCTTTCCCATGTGCTGATATCCCTCTTTCTCTCAGTACCCAGTTTCCATGTAATGATAGCCATCTTCTCAGCATCCATGTTTCCAATGCTCTGCTATACATCCTTCCCTTCCTTCCTTGTCCTTGATTTCAGAACATGGGAAAGCTGGGTGCTGAGGGAAAGATGTATAGCAAAACATTGGAAAGTCGCATACTAGGAGAAAGATGTATAGCAGAGTATGGGAAAACTGGATGTTGAGAGATATCAGAGCATGGGAAAGCTGGGTGCTGAGGGAAAGCTGTATAGGAGAGCATGAGAAAGATGAATAGCAGAGCATGGGGAAGCTGGGTGTTCAGAGATATCAGAGCATGGGAAAGCTGGATGCTGAGGGAAAGATGTATAGCAGAGCATGGGGAAGCTGGTTGCTGAGGGAAAGCACCTACATACATATACACTGATTTATTTTTATATGCTGTATATGTCTGCATTTTGTACACACTGTATACACAAAAGAAATAAAGTGAAATGTCTGACAAAACTCCAGGAAGATGAGGAGACCCGGCCACCATCACAGGACAGCAGTGAGGCATCATCAGCTACAGGGCAGTGGGGGAGGGGCAGGAGAGTGCAGCTGTGAGGGACAAATAGGAGGATAGAAGAGTGCAGTGGGGCTAGAGACATCATTCGGGGAGCTCTAGTACTCACTTCAGGTCACATTGTGCTTTTCTGAAGCCTCCCTTCCTGATAGTGCTGACTACAGAGTGATGGCGGTGCAGGAGAGGTGGACATTGTCTTCTCAGAAGTTTCTTCTATTTCTGCAGTGCAGTGCAGGGGATGGCTGTGCTGAGGAGGATAGGCATACACTCAGCATTTCTCCCCTCTTCTGATGGACGGGGAGAGACTGTCAAGCGTCAGGGGCCCAACTGGGGATCCAGAGGTTTTCTGATAGGATGGACACCATCGCCCAGCAGATGCACAAAGCTGACTGCCGGTAATCACTGTGCTGCTAATACTGCTCTCACCGCCCATAATCCCGCCCACCTCTCAGCCCTGGCTTCAGTGGAAAGAGGTTGGCGGGATTGTGGACGTGGGGAGCAGTGAATATGTATTTTCTTAAGTAGCCGAGACGTGTTGGCTCCAGAGCCGGCTGCTGCCTCCTGTGACTCCGTAATTTTCAGCGCAGGGACCAGGCAGGTCCCCGCTGCAATAGTTTTCAGCTGGATGTCCACACACAAATTTATATCCAGCTGAAGCAGGTGCTGAGTTCCTCTGGCGCCCTGAACCCTTTGGCCTGGTCGCAGTAGCGACCCCTATGACCACGATTGTTCCGCCCCTGCCTTCTATGTAGCAGCCCATTGAAAACAGACATCGGCTGCTTCACATCCGAGTGCTGTCTATTTTTTCTCAACCCCATAGACTTGTATTGCCAAATCTGATCTGACAGGATCAAGTCTATGTGATCTTGCGCCGACCGCTCAGGTGGAAAAAATATGTGACCTGTGTAGTGACAGGCGGATCACGACTGTAAAAGTCTAGATCCGCACTAGATCCGCACAAGTTCCAAAGTATCTGAATGCCAGGCCCCTCAGAAAACTCCAGGTAATAATCCTGGTCCAGCAATTTGGGAAAAGAAAAAAATAAGGAAAAATAAAATTAAAAAAAGGGGAAGTCTCTCACGCGAATGTACACTAGTTCCATTTTCTTCATGCATACTCACTGCTTCCCCCACTGACAGTCCTTGTTTCTCTGACTGGTTGTAGTCAGATGCGCGCCCTGCCTGCGTAACAGTGTGTCTGACTGGTCTTGTCCAAGACTGGTCTCCTTTTGGACTAAGGTTATTCAAAAGATAGGAAGAACATATGGGTGTGTCCTTCCCAGGGAACCATTAATATGCCTATTGGGATATGTTGAGGAGCTTGGCGTGGAAAATACTATGAAAATTGCCATTGCTAGGCTGCTGTATGCGGCAAGAAAGCTGATCGCCAGGTCCTGGATTAAAAAAGACCCCCCGACCAGGGGAGAGTACAGTAAAAGTGTGAAATATATTCTTCAGCTGGAACGGGGAGTGTATGAAATAAGGGGGAATGTTAAAATGTTTAAGACGCTATGGTCTCCTTGGCTGCAATGTGAATAGGACGAGTGATGGACCAGTAAATTGGTCTGGGACGGGGATAGCCGTCAGAGACCTCTGATGTGTGTGTTTTGTTTTTTGTGTTACTAGTAGTTCCTCCTGCACAACGGGATGATCGGGATGGTTGCTATACTGCAGTTGGAGGGTACTCTAAGTGTGTACTAAATGGGATGTAGTATCAGGGAGGAGTGTTGCTACCGGGGAAGGGGGCGGGAGGGGGAGTTAAAGGGGTAATAGATATGATAAACTTAATTTGGATGCCGATTGTTATTCTGTTGTATGTATTCTGTTTTAATAAAAAAGTATCGGATTTAAAAAAAAAAAACAACAGTGTGTCTGACTGCAACCAATCACAGACGATGTTTGCGTGTCTAAATTGGTATAAAAATAAATTTAATAAATTGGCGTAAAGTCCCCCCATATTATGAAACCCAGCACAGATAAAGCATACGGCCACAGGCTGCAGCCGCTGGTTGTGCGCTAATCTTGGTTGTGTATCAATATAAGAGGGACTCATGCGTCTTTTTAAAAATTATTTAAATAATATTAAAAAACTGCGTGTGGTCCTACCCCAATTTTAATACCCAGCCATGATAAAGCCGACAGCTGGGGGCTGGTATTCTCAGGCTGGGGAGAACCATGCTTACTAGGCCGTCCCCCAGCCTAAAAATAGCCTGCAGCCACCCAGGATTGTCGCATCTATTAGATGTGACAATCACAGAACTTTACCCGGCTCATCTCGATAGCCCTGGTGCGGTAGCAATCAGGGTAATAAGTGATTAATGACAGCTCACAGCTGCCACTAATCACTACTAATCTGTAAGTGAAAAGAAATAAACAAAAACATCGTAAAAATTCACACCCTCTTTCACCCCTTTATTAAAGTGAACCTGCAATATGCACCCATAACCACAAGCAGTTCTGGGTGCATATTGCTAATCCCTGCCTAAATGTTTCAAGCTATAGTAGCATAGATAAAGGGATCTTTAGAAAAAGTATTTCTAAATATCCCATAATATGCTAATGAGGCCAGTGACTAGTCGCAAGGGCATTAGTTCCCTTGGCTAGTCGGCCCCCTTAAAGCCTGCTTTACACACTTCAATAGATCTTTCAATCCGTCGTCGGGGTCAAGTTGTAAGTGACGCACATCCGACATCGTTCGTGACGTGTTTGCGTGTGAAACCTACATGCGATCGATATTGAACGAAAATACGGTGATCGCATACACGTCGTTTATTCCTCATACATTGGACGTTTGGTAGTACGAAACTAGTCAATTGTAACGTGTGACATCCCTCATACGATTTTGGTGTCTGATGCTATGTGTGCAGGTGTGCGCTCTGCACCGCAGCTTAAAAAAGGTCTGTTTCAGAGCGGAGCTGAAAAGCTGCATTCTGAAGCGCCTCACAATGTCTGTCATGCACTAATCTCTGTCAGTCGGTCACTATCTCTGTCCCTCACTCTCTGTCCATGTCAGTCTATCCCTCTTACCCCCTCTCTCATATACTCACCGATCCCCGATCCCCGGCGCTGCACGGCATTCACACTACTCCGGCGGCTTTTACTGTTTTGAAAAAGCCGGCCGCCCATTAAACAATCTCGTATTCCCTGCTTACCCCGCCCACTGGCGCCTATGATTGGTTACAGTGAGACACGCCCCCACGCTGAGTGACAGGTGTCACACTGCACCCAATCACAGCAGCCGGTGGGCGTGTCTATACTATGTAGTGAAATAAATAATTAAATAATTAAAAAAAACGGCGTGCGGTTCCCCCCCAATTTTAAAACCAGCCAGATAAAGCCATACGGCTGAAGGCTGGTATTCTCAGGATGGGGAGCTCCACGTTATGGGGAGCCCCCCAGCCTAACAATATCAGCCAACAGCCGCCCAGAATTGCCGCATACATTATATGCGACAGTTCTGGGACAGTACCCGGCTCTTCCCGATTTGCCCTGGTGCGTTGGCAAATCGGGGTAATAAGGAGTTATTGGCAGCCCATAGCTGCCAATAAGTCCTAGATTAATCATGTCAGGCGTCTATGAGACACCTTCCATGATTAATCTGTAAATTACAGTAAATAAACACACACACCCGAAAAAATCATTTATTAGGAATAAAAACACAAACATATACCCTGGTTCACCACTTTAATCAGCCCCAAAAAGCCCTCCATGTCCGGCGTAATCCAGGATGCTCCAGCGTCGCATCCAGCGCTGCTGCATGGAGGTGACCGGAGCTGCAGCAGACACCGCCGCTCCGGTCACCTCCACGCAGCTAATGAGATGAGTAGCGCGATCAGCTGATCTGTCACTGAGGTTACCCGCTGTCACTGGATCCAGCGGTGGATGCAGCGGTGGCCGCGGGTAACCTCAGTGACAGCTCAGCTGATCGCGCTACTCACCTCAGTTGCTGACTGGAGCTGACCGGAGCGGAGGTGAGTAGCGCGATCAGCTGATCTGTCACTGAGGTTACCCGCGGCCACCGCTGGATCCAGTGACAGCGGGTAACCTCAGTGACAGATCAGCTGATCGCGCGGCTGTGTTCATTACCTGTGTGGAGGTGACCGGAGCGGCTGTGTCTGCTGCAGCTCCTGTCACCTCCATGCAGCAGCGCTGGAAGCGACGCTGGAGCATCCTGGATTACGCCGGACATGGAGGGCTTTTTGGGGCTGATTAAAGTGGTGAACCAGGGTATATGTTTGTGTTTTTTATTCCTAATAAATGATTTTTTTCGGGTGTGTGTGTTTATTTACTGTAATTTACAGATTAATCATGGAAGGTGTCTCATAGACGCCTGACATGATTAATCTAGGACTTATTGGCAGCTATGGGCTGCCAATAACTCCTTATTACCCCGATTTGCCAACGCACCAGGGCAAATCGGGAAGAGCCGGGTACTGTCCCAGAACTGTCGCATATAATGTATGCGGCAATTCTGGGCGGCTGTTGGCTGATATTGTTAGGCTGGGGGGCTCCCCATAACGTGGAGCTCCCCATCCTGAGAATACCAGCCTTCAGCCGTATGGCTTTATCTGGCTGGTTTTAAAATTGGGGGGACCGCACGCCGTTTTTTTTAATTATTTAATTATTTATTTCACTACACAGTATAGACACGCCCACCGGCTGCTGTGATTGGGTGCAGTGTGACACCTGTCACTCAGCGTGGGGGGCGTGTCTCACTGTAACCAATCATAGGCGCCGGTGGGCGGGGTAAGCAGGGAATACGAGATTGTTTAATGGGCGGCCGGCTTTTTCAAAACAGTAAAAGCCGCCGGAGCAGTGTGAACGCCGTGCAGCGCCGGGGAACGGGGATCGGTGAGTATGAGAGAGGGCTGCTCAATTCAGTTACTCAGGAGTTTAGCGGTCACCGGTGAGTCCTTCACAGGTGACCGCTAATCAGGACGCGACACAGACAGAGCCGCAGCATGACCATGAAGTCGGGTGAAGTTCACCCGAGTTCATTCTGACAGTGCGGCTCTGTCTGTGTCTGCTGTCATCTGCCATTCACCGCTGCTACATGGCTGTCTGTGTCTGCTGTCAGCGGCCATGTAGCAGAGCTGAATGGCAGATGACATAGTAAAAACGCATCCCTACACATTACACACGCTTGGCAAGTCAATAAATAAAAAAAAAAAAGGGTGCCCGATGCATACGTCACAGAACACATGATCTAAAGGATCGCACACAAAATTGATCAATTTAACATAGGCTACTAACGCACGTGTGACAGCAAATGAACGACCTACGTGCAATCTCATTAGATCGCATATGCGACCTGGGCGTGTCACATCGCATACGAGATCGCATACCTAATTGTAAGGTGTAAAGCTGGCTTAACATGTAAGCACTCCCCTGTGGGCGTGCTAACTAACATGCTAATGAATGCACAGCTCACCTCTCTCCTGCCATAGTGTCCAACTCCTGGATTCAGTGATGAGCCACAGAGACGTCACTCAGGTTATTTGCTGTCACAACTGGAGGTTCCCATGGTCGTCCACCTGTGACAGCAAGTAACCTGACCTCAAGTGACCACCTCAAACTGAATGACCTCACCTCAGGTGAGGTCACTGAATTCACAAACTTGCACCTCATGGCAGAAAACCATGGGGTTTTTTTGCCAAAAGATGCAGATTTGTTGCTAAAATTTCTACACCTTCTGGCTGACCCATCTTCAGTATACTGGGATGGCATAAGGAGAAGGTGGCAGAGAGACCGATTATTGAGCCATTAGGTGGGGATTGAAGAGCTGGCATGCTCAGGCAGCTCCATTCATTCTCTAAGGGGCACTCAGCTTTTTCCAGGCGCCCATTGGGAATAAAAATTAAATTCTGCTAATTGCTGCAGGTCCCAGCAACCAGACCCCACCAATCAATAAGTGGATAGGTGATACCTTTTATTTACCGGCTAAGACCTTTAATGGCTGCATTGTAGATGCTGCATGTGAATTCGCCCTTAACCCTTTATGGACATTAGGCGTTCTAGTATGTCCAATGTCGGACGCCTTGTATGCCACTGTCAATCTTTGACTCTTTGAATTTTGTTTCACTGTATTTGTACTGAACTGACAATTCACGTTACCGGGTCATTTTTACCTAATAATGAATGTTGTAGAAACAAAACACTAAACACAATGGCAGAATTGCATTTTTTTGTTCACCATTTCAGTGCACTTTTTTCATGTTTTTAAGTACATTATATGGCAAAATGAATGGTGTCATGAAAAACTACAACTTGTCCCACAAAAAAATAAGTTATCATACAGCTGTCTAAAGGAAAATAAAGTTACAGTTCGTGGAAGAGAAAGAGCAAGAAATAAATACACAAGTATGGAATTGCCTGGTCATAAAGGGGTTAAGAACGTTTGTGAAATGCAACCATTGAAGAAAAATACAACTTCCAGCAGGTTTTGAAGGTTTACAGCCAACAAAGCATTTTGGGAGATACAGTCCCCGGAGAGGGAAAAAGTGATTCAGAGGAATTTCCAAACTAATTTGTATCAAGAAGGGAGGGGACACTTTCTTCAATGTAAGGGTTCTCACACCACAGTATAAATCGGAACAAGGGCAAACCGATAAAAAAAGGGATTGCGCTCAGACCAATGTTATTCAATGAGGCAGTGCTGATAAACAATTTTTTTTCTCATACTGATTCAGAGTGAGAAAAAATAAATTCTGGTCGGCACTGCCATATAGTATAACATTGGACTGAGTGCTATCCAACAAAACTTCAGAAAGCACTGATTCGAGTCTTACAGTGGTGTAAGTGAGCCCTAAGTGCAGTGGCGTAACTAGAGTTCAATGGGCCCAGATGCAAAATTTGGACCTAGGGCCCCCCACCCACAGGGTACAGGATAATTACGCTGACACTTGGCTCTTAACCTCAGCACTCAGCTTTCCCGTATTTTGATATCCGATATTATAATGCACCCCCATAGTCCTTCATATATTATAATGCAACCCTCAGTTATCCATATATTATACTGCATCCCGCATAGTTATCCATATAATATAATGCACCCCCCATAGTCCTTCATATCATATAATGCATCTCATAGTCCTCCATATATTATAATACACTCCCCATAGTCCTCCATATATTATAATACACTTCCCATAGTCCACCATATATTATAATGCACTCCCCATAGTCCTCCATATATTATAATGCACTCCCCATAGTCCTCCATATATTATAATGCACTCCCCATAGTCCTCCATATATTATAATGCACTCCCCATAGTCCTCCATATATTATAATGCACTCCCCATAGTCCTCCATATATTATAATGCACTCCCCATAGTCCACCATATATTATAATACACTCCCCATAGTCCTCCATATATTATAATGCACTCCCCATAGTCCTCCATATATTATAATACACTTCCCATAGTCCACCATATATTATAATGCACTCCCCATAGTCCTCCATATATTATAATGCACTCCCCATAGTCCACCATATATTATAATGCACCCCCATAGTCCTTCATATATTATAATGCAACCCTCAGTTATCCATATATTATACTGCATCCCGCATAGTTATCCATATAATATAATGCACCCCCCATAGTCCTTCATATCATATAATGCATCTCATAGTCCTCCATATATTATAATACACTCCCCATAGTCCTCCATATATTATAATACACTTCCCATAGTCCACCATATATTATAATGCACTCCCCATAGTCCTCCATATATTATAATGCACTCCCCATAGTCCACCATATATTATAATACACTCCCCATAGTCCTCCATATATTATAATGCACTCCCCATAGTCCTCCATATATTATAATACACTTCCCATAGTCCACCATATATTATAATGCACTCCCCATAGTCCTCCATATATTATAATGCACTCCCCATAGTCCACCATATATTATAATGCACTCCCCATAGTCCTCCATATAATATAATGAACACCCATAGTCCACCATATATTATAATGCACTCCCCATAGACCTCCATATATTATAATGCACTCCCCATAGTCCACCATATATTATAATGCACTCCCCATAGTCCTCCATATAATATAATGAACACCCATAGTCCACCATATATTATAATGCACTCCCCATAGTCCTTCATATATTATAATACACTCCGCATAGTCCTCCATATATTATAATACACTCCCCATAGTCCTCCAAATAGTATAATGCAGCCCATAGTCCTTCATATAGTTTAATGCACCCCCATAGTCCTCCATATATTTTAATGCAGCCCCCATAGACCTCAATGTATTATAATGCACCCCAAAGTCTTTTATATATTATAATACATTCCCCATAGTCCTCCATGTATTAGAATGCACCCCCCATAGTCCTCCATATAGTATTATGTAGCCTTCATATAACATCATGTAGCCCCCATATAGTATTATGCAGCCCCCATATACCATTATACAGTCCCCATATTCCTCCATATAGTAGCATACAACCCCCCATATCGTTTAATGCACCCCCATAGTTGTCTGGCTACTGTGATTAAATACATACTCACTTCTCGTTCCCCCACTGTTCCGGTCTCCTCAGAGTGTCAATTGTTCTGCCGCTCTGCACATCTCAGCACAGCGAGCAGTAGTGGCGTCATCTCGCTTTGCTATGCTGACATGTCAGAGCGCAGACACAGCGGGAGAATAATGAGAGAGGGTGTGCTACACTCTCTATCTCATCATTGCTTTCAATTGTATCGGCACCTGCAATGTCAATACAATTGAAAAGGTGATCCTCGGCAGGGGGCCCGGTGCCAGTGCAAGCACCGGGCCCCATAGCTGTCGAGTAGCTTGCCGACATTGGCTTAGGTGCCCGGCCCCGCCGTGACGGCGACCCCTGCGACCGCGATCGTTCCGCCCCTACCTATATGGACCTGTGAATGATTAATAGCTGCTGAGTAAAAAAAAGGATTGCACATGGATGATAAGTGAGAAAAAAAATTATACCACTTTTCTGGATGAGAATTGGACCCATTTTGTATACTGTCGTGTGACCCTGGCCTCAGTCTGCTGTTTTTCTGTCCTGGGAATACTCCAGTAGCCCTATGCCTCGCCCTTGCCTTGAACTATTGGCCCTCCTATCTTTATCAGCCTGGATACACACTCGCTCAGCAGAAAGCCACAGGGCTGAAGCAATAGCAGTAAGCTGCAAGATGCCTGGTGGGCAAGTGGTGACATAATATAGAAGGGATCCAGCACCATTGAATATATGGGAGAGCCAGTGGAGATTGAATAAAAAAATCATCTTTATTTCCATTGTTAAAAAAATTGTTTAAGGATACTGGATGTCATGGTTAAGGGTAGTTATCTGCCACAAACGCATTGACTGGACCCAGTGTCCATGGTTTTATTTTATCTGTTTTTTTTATTGATGGAAATATCTTTTATTGAATCTCAACTGGCTCTCCCATAGATCAATGGTGCTGGATCCTAGAGAAACCGGCCTGGCTTTTCCGAGCACCGCATCCACAGATCAGAAATATTTCCCCGGTGAGCTATATTTCTCTTTTTATCTTATGCGGGTAAGTGGTCCCTGCTAGGATGATGTAAAGAACGGGGACCTGGGGAGGAAGGTCTGCTGCTACTCCTTAAGGAGGATTTTTCTAGTCTGTAATTTATCCACAATCCATGAGATAGGGAATAGTGTCCCGATCACTTGGGGTCCGACTGCTGCAGCCCCCATGATGTGAAGTTGAAGGGCCCCGTGTGAATGAAATGGTAGTTGAAGCACATCTGCTTCCATCATTTTTATGGGAGTGCCGAAGACCTGCCAAGCACAGTGCTTAGCTATTTCTGGTGATCCCATTAAGAATCAATGGAGAGGCAGCGTGCATGATCGAGCACCGCTCCATTCCCACAGGGTTCTGCCTCAGTTCTCAGGATCAGTGGAGGTCTCAGCAATCAGACCTTGCTGATCAGAAAGTTATCCCCTATTCAATAGATAAGGAATAACTTTAGAACATCCTTTTATGTCATCTTAGCCTTACTGTGTCTTTGTATAATATTAAAATGATTTTGTTGTGAAATAAATGATGAGATGCTATGTACTGCCTGGATATAGTGCATCCAGCTCATGCGCGTGATGGGTCTCGCTCCTGTACGGGGTCCACCATGGAACTCACTCTGCTAGGTATAGTGCCTCTAGCTCTTTAGCGTCATCGGGGCTTGCTCCTGTATGGGGTTCACCAGGGAAATCACTCTGCTAGCTATAGTGCCTCTAGCTCTTTAGTGTGATGGGGCTCGCTCCTGTAAGGGGTCCACCAGGGAACTCACTCTGCTAGGTATACTGCCTCTAGCTCATGAGCGTGATGGGGGCTCGCTCCTGTAAGGGGTCCACCAGGGAACTCACTCTGCTAGGTCTACTGCCTCTAGCTCATGAATGTGATGGGGGCTCGCTCCAGTACAGGATCCAAAAGGGGACTCACTCTGCTAGGTATAGTGCATCCAGCTCATGAATGTGATGGGGGCTCGCTCCAGTACAGGGTCCACCAGGGAACTCACTCTGCTAGGTTTAGTGCCTCTAGCTCATGAGCGTGATGGGGGCTCGCTCCAGTACAGGATCCAAAAGGGGACTCACTCTGCTAGGTATAGTGCATCCAGCTCATGAATGTGATTGGGGCTCGCTCCAGTACAGGGTCCACCAGGGAACTCACTCTGCTAGGTTTAGTGCCTCTAGCTCATGAGCGTGATGGGGGCTCGCTCCTATACGGGGTCCACCAGGGAACTCACTCTGCTAGGTATAATTCATCCAGCTCATGAGCGTGATGGGGGCTCGCTCCTGTATGGAGTCCGCCAGGGAATTCACTCTGCTAGGTATAGTGCATCCAGCTCATGAGCATGATGGGGGCTCGCTCCTATATGGGGTCCACCAGGGAACTCACTCTGCTAGGTATAGTGCACTGCAGCTCTAAAACTTTCAACCAGGCAGGTTTCTTGGGATGTGAGGATTTCCACACTGCTATACTAAAAGTATTACTATATCGCAGTGATTTTATACTACTAGGGTCTCTGCTTTCTTTTTCTTGGGTTATTAATCCTGTGTGTGCGATGTTGTAGGTATTTCAACTATTATTTATATCTCATACATTCTATTACACACAAGATAAAAAGAAACTGGACACAAGGTATTACACACACAGCTTGTAATGAAAACAGTCAGGTGTGAGACACAAGGATCTAGTAGTCCATTTGTACAAGTGCAGGGAAAGTTTTCATCCTGAATCGATCTAGTTCAGTTCGGAGCATGGCAATCTCCTGTGCTTGAGCCTTTACAAGATCAACCAGTTTCCTGCGTTGGATGATGTCCATGTATCTTTCCCGGGCATTCTTCTCCAAACTCGGTTCTACTCCTGATGTAAGCAGAACAAAAGAGTATTAGTTATCTGCCCTCTCATATGAGCCCCAATAACTGGGGTATCTTTAACTCCTCAACTAAAGCTACACATCTGTGTAAAATTGACTGTTTCTCTATCACGTCATTCATATTACCTCCGTTCATTACATCCATTTTTTTCTCACCCATTTCTAAAAACTGAAGCAGGTGGACTTTCTGAACTTGTATATATCTACAGTATTGACTAGTACAGTGGATCAGTTAAAAAAAACAGACAAGACATGGTAGAACACCGAAGTAGAAAGGATGTCTTCTGGTTTTCATCCTTGTTTAATGGATCCCCATAACCTTTAATAACAGAGTCTGATCCACAAAACCAAGCAGGACATGCTTGAGTCTCACAAATTTGAGTTTTGAAACTGATGTGTATATGGATCAATGAAACTATGGATACTTGTCCTGACCTAGAAAAAAATACACACATGTACAAGAAGGGGACATTTACTTGCAGAAATTTCCATCCATACATATGATGGGTTGCTTCTGCAACAGGTGCACACGTTAGTTCAATCCCAATTCATACAAGACTGTCCAGAAATATCCGCAACAAATCTTCCGCATGTAAACATACACAATGTTCCCCCAGTTAAACGTCTGACTTTACAGATGTAGCATATCTTAACATACGCCCATACCACATCATAGAATCGTGATGGACAGAACTGTAGCTGGTTGCATGATGTATGGCTACATCTGTAATTCAGTACATTGTTACAAAACATGCAGGTGAACTAGAGAGCAGAAATTGAGCAGCTCCCGGAAGGAGCCAAATATACATTTAGGGCGCAGTCACAAAGCTGTATGAGTCGTCCAAAGATCATAGCACAATGTTTGGACTGGCCGGCGGCTCATCTGATTCGAGCATGACAGCTACATAGAAATACATGCTATCACGCTTGGGTCAGGAGACCCCCGGCCAGTCCGAGCATTGTGCTACAATCTTCAGACGAGTCATATGGCTGTGTGACTGTGCTCTTAGGTCCGGCGTCACGAGAGCGTATGATTCAATTGAGTGCAACCCGATAAAAAAAAAATCAGATTGTGCTCGGCCAATGTTATTCAATGATGCAGGTCAGATCTATTTTTTTTGTCAGCTGTATTTGGTATGATCGCGTAACCGGACAAGACTCGCCAATGAAAGTCTATGGGTGCAAGAATAAAAATGGATGCCACATGGACCATTCATATGCTGTCCATTTTTTAGAGATACATTACCATTATATAGCATAGCACACTGTAAATGATTGTAGAATAATAGCTGCTGAGAAAAAAAAAATGTATTGCATACAGATGTCAAACAAATGCGAGGGGAAAAAAATATAAAAATCGCAGACTCGCATGAAATATGAGATAGCAAATGGATTTCATTCGTCCAACTCTCCTGGATGAAAATAGGTCCAATTTTTCATACCCTCATGTGACTCAGGCCTTTAAGGGGTTATCTTATACCGACAAGTTCAGCTAATGGTCGGATGTGTATGAGGGTGCAAGTTGACTGATGGCAGGGAGAGAGGTCTATCACGCTGGCCGTCAGATTTCGGACTGCCGATCGCATTGTTCTCCCTGTAATAAGCCGCCAGCCTTCGTGTGAGCTGGTGGATTTCTCATAAAGAACATAGGAGCGCTCGTCATAACAAGTGATCCAATATATGTGAATGTCAGCTGAGAAGGCTGTTGGCCGAACAATCAGCTGAAGCACTGTTCAGTCGACTGCCATCTACTGTGTATGGACAGATCAAAAGGTTGGCCAGATATATAAGGATGGGTTCACGCATCACAGTCAAATAGTGTTTTTTCTCAAAAACCTGCAATATTATGCAGAAAAAAAATATGCTATAACACTCAACAGAAGGTTATTGATTGTTATTCTAGCTAGAGATTGAAAGTTCTTCCTTCATCTGAGGAAATTGCTTCTACATTTCAAGAAGACCTCCACATACTGTACATCCAAGGCTTCTATTACTCTGGACCACAGGGAAGCACATGACAACTTTATTGGGTCGTTATGTGTGCACATCCCTATGTTTCCTGACTAATCATGTCCTGCTGATGTACTAACGTGATACTAGGCAACTTACCAACCACATCATAAATATGCTTCCTTTCAGAGAAGGAGAGGAACGTGTCCTGCAGGTCCATCTCTAGTTTTTTATTTGTCTCCTCCTTCCTGTCAAAATGTTTCTCCAAGTCTTTAATAACTTGCTTGTACTGTTTCACGTTTTTCTCATGTTGCTGAAATAAAACAGGTAATATATGGGTCCAGTATGTAGGTGGATGGCAGGCACAGTCTAGAAACAGTGGAGAATACCACTAAATACTACTTTTCACATGTTTCAATGCATATGCTTTCAATGATTTGAGTGGCGCTGTCAGATTTATCATGCATGCCTATCCCATGGTATTAGCAGAGGGAGAGATGCTGAGATTAGGAATATATTGTTCTCAATGAGCTGCTCAATAACTGCCACCAGGATGTATGTAAAATGTCTGGAAGAGATATTACCCCTTCCCCAAGCAATACCTTGATTGACAGCTTTTATAAATGATCATGTAAACAGGGAGACCTGTCAATCACTCTCTGACAGATGGAAGTAAGACTGTCCATACTGCATCCCTGAAGTCTCCCTGATCACTCGATAGTGTCCAGCAGTCTCATTTTTCTTTACCTAGACTACCTTGAAAACAATGGTTCTACCACTGTCCTAATAGAGATACAGTAGCAGCTGAAACCAAGATATTACGAAAAGGTGACCAAAGAGAGTGGAGCTTGTTATGTAGACATCTTCCCCCCAGGTGAGCAGATTAGCTTGCCTTCAGGATGGAGAACCACCACTAACACTAAGGCGGGCTTTGCACACTACGACATCGCAGGCCGATGCTGCGATGCCGAGCGCGATAGTGCCCGCCCCCATCGTAACTGCGATATCCTTGTGATAGCTGCCGTAGCGAACATTATCGCTACGGCAGCTTCACATGGACTCACCTGTCCTGCGACCGTCGCTCTGGCCGCCTCCTTATTAAGGGCAGTGACGTCACACGGCAGGCGGCCAATAGGAGCGGAGGGGCGGAGATGAGCGGGATGTAAACATCCCGCCCACCTCCTTCCTTCCGCATATCCTACGGAAGCCGCAGTGACGCCGGTAGGAGATGTTCCTCGCTCCTGCGGCTTCACACACAGCGATGTGTGCTGCCGCAGGAGCGAGGAACAACATCGGACCGTCGCGTCAGCGTAATCATGGATTACGCCGACGCTGCACCGATGATGCGATTACGACGCTTTTGCGCTCGTTAATCGTATCATCGAGCCTTTACACACTACGATGTCGCATGCGATGCCGGAAGTACGTCATTTTCAATTTGACCCCACCGACATCGCAGCTGCGATGTCATAGTGTGCAAAGCCCGCCTAAGGCTGCTTTCACACTTCCGTCTTTTACCCTCAGTCACAATCCATCGCCTTGAGAAAAAACATTTTGCAGGATTCAGTTTTTTCCCCATAGAGTTGTATTAACGACAGATTGTGACTGATGGGCTTGCGTTGCATCCGTCTCGCGACAGATCCTTCGTGAAATGACTGGCCGTCGGGCGGAAGCAATGCAGAATGTAACTTTTTTTTTTAAATTATAATTTTTATTTATTTTCAAAAGCAAACAAATCATTACATAGAACAAATAATATTAATAATATCAACAAAATTATCAGCAAAATGACAAGAAGAAGGGAATTTTGTTTACTTACCGTAAATTCCTTTTCTTCTAGCTCCAATTGGGAGACCCAGACAATTAGTTTTCATTGGGTGTATAGCTACTGCCTCCGGAGGCCACACAAAGCACTACACTTAAAAGTGTAAAGCCCCTCCCCTTCTGCCTATACACCCCCCGTGGGATCACGGGCTCCTCAGTTTTAGTGCAAGAGCAAGAAGGAGGAAAGCCAATAACTGGTTTAAAAACAAATTCGATCCGAAGAAACATCGGAGAACTGAAACCATTCAACATGAACAACATGTGTACCCGAAAAAACAAAAATCCCTAAGAAAACAGGGCGGGTGCTGGGTCTCCCAATTGGAGCTAGAAGAAAAGGAATTTACGGTAAGTAAACAAAATTCCCTTCTTCTTTGTCGCTCCTAATTGGGAGACCCAGACAATTGGGACGTCCAAAAGCAGTCCCTGGGTGGGTAAAATAACACCTCGTGATAGGGCCGTAAAAACAGCCCTTTCCTACAGGTGGGCAACCGCCGCCTGAAGGACTTGTCTACCTAGGCTGGCGTCCGCCGAAGCGTAGGTATGCACCTGATAATGCTTGGTAAAAGTGTGCAGACTCGACCAGGTAGCCGCCTGGCACACCTGCTGAGCCGTAGCCTGGTGCCGTAATGCCCAGGACGCACCCACGGCTCTGGTAGAATGGGCCTTCAGCCCTGAGGGAACCGGAATCCCAGCAGAACGGTAGGCTTCAAGAATTGGTTCCTTGTTCCACCGAGCCAGGGTGGATTTGGAAGCTTGCGACCCTTTACGCTGACCAGCGACAAGGACAAAGAGTGCATCCGAGCGGCGCAGAGGCGCCGTGCGGGAAATGTAGATTCTGAGTGCTCTCACCAGATCCAACAAATGCAAATCCTTTTCACATTGATGAACTGGATGAGGACACAAAGAAGGTAAGACGATATCCTGATTGAGATGAAAGGGGGATACCACCTTAGGGAGAAACTCCGGAATCGGGCGCAGAACCACCTTGTCCTGGTGAAACACCAGGAAGGGAGATTTGCATGACAGCGCTGCTAGCTCGGACACTCTCCGAAGAGACGTGACCGCTACTAGAAAGGCCACTTTCTGTGAAAGGCGAGAAAGGGAAACATCCCTCATAGGCTCGAAAGGCGGCTTCTGGAGAGCAATTAGAACCCTGTTCAGATCCCAGGGCTCTAACGGCCGCTTGTAAGGAGGGACGATATGACAAACCCCTTGCAGGAACGTGCGTACCTGAGGAAGTCGTGCTAGGCGTTTCTGAAAAAATACAGATAGCGCTGAGACTTGTCCTTTAAGGGAGCCTAGCGACAAACCTTTTTCCAAACCGGATTGCAGGAAGGAAAGAAGAGTAGGCAATGCAAATGGCCAGGGAGAAACTCCCTGAGCAGAGCACCAAGATAAGAATATCTTCCACGTCCTGTGGTAGATCTTGGCGGAGGATGGTTTTCTAGCCTGTCTCATGGTGGCAATGACCTCTTGAGATAATCCTGAAGACGCTAGGATCCAGGACTCAATGGCCACACAGTCAGGTTCAGGGCCGCAGAATTCCGATGGAAAAACGGCCCTTGGGACAACAAGTCTGGTCGGTCTGGTAGTGCCCACGGTTGGCCTACCGTGAGGTGCCACAGATCCGGGTACCACGACCTCCTCGGCCAGTCTGGAGCGACGAGGATGGCGCGGCGGCAGTCGGACCTGATCTTGCGCAGCACTCTGGGCAACAGTGCCAGAGGTGGGAACACATAAGGTAGCCGGAACTGCGACCAATCTTGAACTAAGGCGTCCGCCGCCAGAGCTCGGTGATCGTGAGACCGTGCCATGAAAGCCGGGACCTTGTTGTTGTGCCGGGACGCCATTAGGTCGACGTCCGGCATCCCCCAGCGGCGACAGATCTCCTGAAACACGTCCGGGTGAAGAGACCATTCCCCTGCGTCCATACCCTGGCGACTGAGGAAGTCTGCTTCCCAGTTTTCCACGCCTGGGATGTGAACTGCGGATATGGTGGATGCCATGTCTTCCACCCACGTCAGAATCCGCCGGACTTCCCGGAAGGCTTGCCGACTGCGTGTTCCTCCTTGGTGGTTGATGTATGCCACCGCTGTGGAGTTGTCCGACTGAATTCGGATCTGCTTGCCTTCCAGCCACTGCTGGAAGGCTTGTAGGGCAAGATACACTGCTCTGATTTCCAGAACATTGATCTGAAGGGTGGACTCTTGCTGAGTCCACGTACCTTGAGCCCTGTGGTGGAGAAAAACTGCTCCCCACCCTGAAAGACTCGCGTCTGTCGTAACCACCGCCCAGGATGGGGGTAGAAAGGACTTTCCTTTTGACAATGAGGTGGGAAGAAGCCACCACCGAAGAGATTCCTTGGCCGCCTGAGAAAGGGAGACGTTCCTGTCGAGGGACGTCGACTTCCCGTCCCATTGGCGGAGAATGTCCCATTGTAGTGGACGCAGATGAAACTGCGCGAAAGGGACTGCCTCCATTGTTGCTACCATCTTCCCTAGGAAGTGCATGAGGCGTCTCAAGGGGTGTGACTGGCCTTGAAGGAGAGATTGCACCCCTGTCTGTAGTGAACGCTGTTTGTCCAGCGGAAGCTTCACTATCGCTGAGAGAGTATGAAAACTCCATGCCAAGGTATGTTAGCGATTGGGTCGGGGTCAGATTTGACTTTGAAAAGTTGATGATCCACCCGAAACTCTGGAGAGTCTCCAGCGCAACGTTCAGGCTGTGTTGGCATGCCTCTTGAGAGGGTGCCTTGACAAGTAGATCGTCCAAATACGGGATCACAGAGTGACCTTGAGAGTGCAGGACTGCTACTACTGCTGCCATGACCTTGGTGAAGACCCGTGGGGCTGTCGCCAGCCCGAAAGGCAGAGCTACGAACTGAAGGTGTTCGTCTCCTATAACGAAGCGTAGAAAACGCTGGTGCTCTGGAGCAATCGGCACGTGGAGATAAGCATCCTTGATGTCTATTGATGCTAGGAAATCTCCTTGAGACATTGAGGCGATGACGGAGCGGAGGGATTCCATCCGGAACCGCCTGGTTTTCACGTGCTTGTTGAGCAGTTTTAGATCCAGAACGGGTCGGAAAGACACGTCCTTTTTTGGCACCACAAACAAATTGGAGTAAAAACCGTGACCTTACTCCTGAAGAGGAACAGGGGTCACCACTCCTTCTGCCTTTAGAGTGCACACCGCTTGCAGAAGAGCATCGGCTCGGTCGGGAGGTGGAGAAGTTCTGAAGAATCGAGTTGGAGGACGAGAACTGAACTCTATCCTGTACCCGTGAGACAGAATGTCTCTCACCCAACGGTCTTTGACCTGTGGCAGCCAAATGTCGCCAAAGCGGGAGAGCCTGCCACCGACCGAGGATGCGGAGAGAGGAGGCCGAAAGTCATGAGGAAGCCGCCTTGGTAGCGGGTCTTCCGGCTGTCTTTTTTGGGCGTGACTGAGCCCGCCAAGAATCTGAGCTCCTCTGATCCTTTTGAGTCCTTTTGGACGAGGAGAATTGGGACCTGCCCGAGCCTCGAAAGGACCGAAACCCCGACTGTCCCCTCCTCTGTTGGGGTTTGTTTTGTCTGGGCTGAGGTAAGGATGAATCCTTACCCTTGGACTGTTTAATGATTTCATCCAAACGCTCACCAAACAGTCGGTCACCAGAAAATGGCAAACTGGTTAAGCACTTTTTGGAAGCAGAATCTGCCTTCCATTCCCTTAACCACAAGGCTCTGCGTAAAACCACGGAGTTGGCGGACGCCACTGCCGTACGGCTCGTAGAGTCCAGGACAGCATTAATCGCGTAAGACGCAAATGCAGACATTTGAGAGGTTAAGGATGCCACCTGCGGAACAGATGTACGTGTGACCGTGTCAATCTGTGTAAGACCAGCTGAAATAGCTTGGAGTGCCCATACGGCTGCGAATGCTGGAGCAAACGACGCGCCGATAGCTTCATAGATGGATTTCAACCAGAGCTCCATCTGTCTGTCAGTGGCATCTTTAAGTGCAGCCCCATCTTCCACTGCAACTATGGATCTAGCCGCAAGCCTGGAGATTGGAGGATCCACCTTGGGACACTGGGTCCAGCCCTTGACCACGTCAGGGGGAAAGGGATAACGTGTATCCTTAAGCCGTTTGGAGAAACGCTTATCTGGATAAGCGTTGAAGCTGACTCCTCCACTGGAGGAGCTGGGGGAGAAATATCCAACATTCTATTGATGGACGCTATAAGATCATTCACTATGGCGTCACCATCAGGAGTATCCAGATTGAGAGCGGTCTCAGGATCAGAATCCTGATCAGCTACCTCCGCCTCATCATACAGAGAGTCCTCCTGCTGGGATCCTGACCAGTGTGATGAAGTCGAGGGCCGCTCATAGCGAGCTCGCTTAGGCTGTCTGGGACTGTCGTCCGTGTCAGAGCCTTCACCCTGGGATGCATGGGACACCCCCGGAGCCCGGAGCTGTTCCAACTGAGGGGGACCAGGGAGCAATGATTCAACAGTGCCCATGGTCTGAGTTACTGGTCTAGACTGCAAAGTTTCTAGAATTTTAGTCATAGTCACAGACAATCTATCAGCAAAAACTGCAAACTCCGTCCCCGTCACCTGGACAGTATTCACAGGTGGTTCTCCCTGGGTCACCTCTAGCAGAGGCCCCGGCCGAGTAAGTGCCACAGGGGCCGAGCACTGCACACAATGGGGGTCAGTGGAACCTGCCGGTAGAGTAGCCTCACATGCGGTACAAGCAGCATAGAAAGCCTGTGCCTTGGCACCCTTGCTTTTTGCGGATGACATGCTGTTGTCTCCTCTGAGCAATCTAGGAGGGTATATAGCCAAAAATCACCAGCGACCGTACAGTGCAATGTATAGCATGTAAGCATAAAAATACAAATGTACACTTCGGCACTAGTGGGGTCAGCACCAGAGGTGCCGCTTACCGCCCGCTCAAACGCGGGTGTGTGGTCGCCAGAATCCCGTGTCTGGGTCTCCCAGAACTTGTCTCCCCTCTCCAGCTCAGACTGCACACAGGAATGGCTGCCGGCGTTCTGTGAAGAGGGGCGGACCGTGGGCGTGCCTCAGACAAAGTGCGGGAAACTGGCGTCCCACTGTGCCCAGTGTGAGGGCTGGAGTATGTAAAGTAGACTCCAGCCCTCGGCGCTGACGTTCTGTACAGCGTCCCGCCCTTCCCCTGAATGGCAGGCCTGGGGGCGGGAACGAAACGAAACTAGGCCGCAAAAGCCGGGGACTCGAGTAATAAGCGCGGCTGTCATTTATGCACGGCCAGCGCGGAAGTCCCCGGCGCACCACAAGTCCCAGCCGCGCCGCAGCGTGAACTGACAGCAGCGGCCGGCGCGGCAGTTTCCAATACATTGACTCACTCAGCAGAGCTGTAGCTAGTAATGGCACAAGCGCGCAGCGCTGTTGTCCCCGGCGCACTAACACACCCAGCAATGCTGCAGTGTGTCTGCGCGCGGTCTGTACGGGGACACAGAGTACCTTGACGTAGCAGGGCCCTGTCCCTGACGATACTCCGCTCCATATCCAGCAGAATCCCCAGGGGCTGTGGATGGAGCACGGTCTCAGTGCCTGGAGACCGGTAAAATCCCACTTCACCCAGAGCCCTAAGGGGGATGGGGAAGGAAGCAGCATGTGGGCTCCAGCCTCCGTACCCACAATGGGTACCTCAACCTTAACAAACACCGCCGACAAAAGTGGGGTGAGAAGGGAGCATGCTGGGGGCCCTAGTATGGGCCCTCTTTTCTTCCATCCGACATAGTCAGCAGCTGCTGCTGACTAAACAGTGGAGCTATGCGTGGATGTCTGACCTCCTTCGCACAAAGCATGAAAACTGAGGAGCCCGTGATCCCACGGGGGGTGTATAGGCAGAAGGGGAGGGGCTTTACACTTTTAAGTGTAGTGCTTTGTGTGGCCTCCGGAGGCAGTAGCTATACACCCAATGAAAACTAATTGTCTGGGTCTCCCAATTAGGAGCGACAAAGAAAATTGTATATCGCTCCATTTACAATTCAGTACTACAACATCTAATCAATGTTCACAGTATTCTCAGTAAGACTCTTTAGAAGCTCACGGAAACCCTTATAACTAACCATATGAGTGAATTTGCAACCATCCTGTTAAACTCTCCTACTCCCCCCGCCCCCGAACCCCCCACTACTCAAACCCACTCCCACCTAGTCACCTTCAACCCCCACCTCCAATCCTCCGAGTGTACCACCTAACTTCTCAGAGTGGAACCACGCCGTCTCCTTAAATGGTGACATTAAGCGTTCTATTTCCTCCGAATTGAAGTAGGTTATAATGAACTCCCTCCACTTTTTGAAGTGACTGCCCAATCGTCACGACTTCCTTCCAGCATCAAGGCTCTGTAGCTCCATCAGCCGTTTTATATGGATTATTACTTCTTCGAACAAGGGTACTTTTGACTCCAACCAATATTTCAGTATCATCCTCTTTGTTGCAAGTATTATTACATGTAATAGTGAAGGGGGATGTTTACTCCTCCTCCCCTCGACGCTCACCCCCTCCCACGCATGGAACAGAACCAGAGTATGGGAGAGAAGGAGTTTGATGTCCCAGAGTTTAGCAACACAATTTGATACTTGGGCCCACAGTGGCTCAAGGTGGGGACACAGCCACAATCCATGGTAGAGATCCGTTGCTTCTAAATTGCATTTCGGACAACGAGTAATCCTCTCAGGATTCTCAAGCTTTCGGGGCAAATTGAATGCATAGATCGCCCGATGCATCATTAGAATGTAACTTTTTTTTGTGTGCGGCGAAAAAAACCAGACAGCGACGGATACGTTGGTGCCCGTCGTTTGGTATAATGGAAGCCTAGTGACGTATCTGTCTTTTAGCAGTAAGGGTATGTGCACACGTTGCTTTTTTTTCAGCGCGGAAAAAAACGCACCCTCTGGCAGAGGGGAGAATTGTAAACAATGCTTTTTTGAGAAAAAGGCATCGAAAACGCATGCGTTTTTCATGCGTTTTTCATGCTTTTTCCATGCGTTTTTTTAGGTGCGTTTTTTAAGACTTGTCAGTGTTAATAAAGTTGGTTGAACACAGACCTTTGGAAAAAAAAACCTGTGATGTCATTTCCTTCTCCACATTCTGTTTGGATAAATGGGAGGGCTTGGAATGGAAGGAGCACCATTTGAATTTTGGAAAAGTTGAAATAAACTTCGCGCACCATGTCACATTAGCAGAGCCCCTTGGGTACCTATACGTCAGAAAACCCCCACAAGTGACCCCATTTTGGAATCTGCACCCCTCAAGGATTTTATTCAGGAGTATATTAAGCATTTTGAATCCACAGCTACTTCCCCCAAAATGTTGCTGTAGCAACAATATTCTCACTTTTAGGCCCGTTTCACACGTCAGTGAAAAACAGTGACGTTTTTCACTGGCGTGTAAAACATGCACATGTCCCTCCGTGTGCCGTGAATCACGGCACACATGGGTTGTCTAAGTGCAATCCGGGCTCCGTTCTCCGTGGCCCGTGATTGCACTTAGAGATTAACTCACCTGTGCCCGCTCCCGCTCTCCATGGTGCTGATCGCTCCCGCGGTGCAGCATCCGGCCGGCGCTGACCCCCGCAGCAGCTGCTTCCGGGTCGGCTGTGTCGCACATCATGAATATGCGCGACAATAATGAGCCGGCTCAGAAGCAGCAAGCAGAACGGGCTGCAGAGGACATCGCTGGACGCCGGGTGAGTAAAAATGATTTTTATTTTAAAAGCACTTTTTTTCTGGCACGTGTTTCACGGACCACACCACTGCGTGGTCCATGGAACATCAGTGATGCCAGAAAAAAATGGACATGTCTCCGTGCAGCAATCACGCACACGCAGGTACGCCGCACGGAGACACGTGCAGTGAAAAATCACTGATGTGTGAGCAGACCCATTCATTATAATGGGTCTGCGTATGTCAGTGATTCTGGTTTAAAAAAAAGCACAAACGTCCCAGAATCACTGACGTGTGAAAGAGGCCTAAGGCTATGTGGCCATGATCCAGCGACACGGCGTCTAGTACACAGTGTCAGCCTCCTGCAGAGATGTGAGTGTTGTCCACAGGAGAATGCAGCTGGCCATGCCCACGATTTGGGTTCAGGCTGCTGTGGAGCTCTATGCTACCTGCAGAGCACACTCATCTACGCAGCATAAATTGACATGCTGAGGCTCGGGAAGCCACGCCACCGGTCGGTTTATGCTGCGGAGAAAAGAAGCACAGTGGGCATGAGATTTCTAAAAATCCTTCCACTGTGCTTCTACTGCACAACACAGTGTCATGGACGCAGGGAAAACACTCTGCGCCCAAAACGCTGCAAACCCCGATTGTGGGCATCCAGCCTAAAAAGCGTCAATGGAGGTCAAATATATATACAACGTCCCACCCCCCCCTGCATATTCTAAGCTGGCACCTTTAGTACCTTTCATGTGGCACTAAAGGGTGCCTAGCCTAGTTTTTATCACAAAAACCAAAAAAAAAATGGCGTGGGGTCCCCCCTATTTTTGATAGCCAGTCAGGGTAAAGCAGACAGCTGTTGCCTGCAAACCACAGCTGGCAGCTTCATCTTGTCTGGTGATCAATTTGGAGGGCTCCCCAGGTTTTTTTTTTTTATTTATAAATAAAAATAATAAAAAAAAAATAACATGGGGTCCCCCCAAATTAGATCACCAGCCAAGGTGAAGCTGACAGCTGAGGTCTGGTATTCTCAGGGTGGGAAGAGCCATGGTTATTGGACTCTTCCCAGCCTAAAAATAGCAGGCCACAGCCGCCCCAGAAGTGGCGCATCCATTAGATGCGCCAATCCTGGCGCTTCGCCCCAACTCATCCCGCGCCCTGGTGCGTTGGCTAACGGGGTAATAAATGGGGTTGATACCAGATGTGTAATGTCACCTGGCATCAAGCCCAGCAATTAGTGATGTCACGGCGTCTATCAGACACCCGACATAACTAATTGACAGTAAACAAAAGCAAAAAAAGACAACAAAAAAATTTTTATTAGAAAAAACACTCCCCAAATCATTCCCTTGTTCTCCAATTTAATAAAAAAAATGGGTCCGCAGAAATCCATTTGGATGTCCGACGTCGCCTCTGGACCTTCTAGAATATGGGGGCACGTTCAGGGAACGTATCCCCCATTTTCTAGGAGGGCAGACCCTCCATTTGAGGAGAGTGGGTGCAAAAATCTGCACCCACTCTCCCCGGGTCACAGCTGCAGAGTGCGAGCAGCCAGCACAGCTCACACTGAACACAGTGCTGGCTGTCAGCTGCTCGGCACATGTGACCGGCCAGCGTGCACTGTGAAGGAGGAGGGGGCCGCGGGGGATCAGCGCTGCGACCGGACAGGTATGTATGACACCGGGGGGAATTGGGGTGAACGGGCAGGGCCTGGGTGCATTTTTCTGTCGCATGTCTCAAGGCACATGCATGTGCCTTGAGACATGCGACAGATAACATAGGAGCAGGGCGGCCGCTGCGCTACTGTGCGCGCGGCCATGTTGGATTTTCGGGAGGGGGGTCGGGGCGGGCACTTTGGCGACACCGGGGGCTTTGCCAGGAAGTGAGGTCAACAGGAAACCTCTTGACCTCACTTCCAGGTAAATGCCTGCGTTCTGGCGTGCCGACAAAGGCCGCGGACCGCAACAAAAAAGCAGCTCCATGCGGTGTAGCTGCGTTCTGACCCCACATCATTGATTTCAATGGGGGAGAGAACGCAGCCACAACGCACAAAAGAAGTGACATGCTGCTTTTCTTTCCGCACCGATTTTTGGCATCCAAAACGCTGCGGAAAGAAACGCAGCGTGTGCACTGATTTTTCAGCTTTCCCATACACTTTGCTGGGAAAGCTGAACGCATGCAATTTGCCACTGAAACGCTGCGGTTCAAAACGCAGCGTTTCCGCGGTAAAAAACGCAACGTGTGCACACAGCCTAAGCATGCTCAGATGTTTAAAGTCCCTTCTAGTTAAAAATCTCCCTCTCTCCCTCTCTGATGACGGATCCATTTTTTTACTGGATCCGTTGAATCACTTTTACAACAATCTGCGACGCATCCGTCCCATCAATCACAAAACGGATTGTGACTGATGCAAAAAAACGTAAGTGTGAAAGTAGCCATATTTTATGGGTCCCATACATATTAACTGCATAGGAAACCTTACCCTACATTTCCTAACAGAAAGAAGAAGTGGCCTATACATTTTACTAAGCAAAAATATAACCACTGTTCAGACTACCACTAAATCTCAATAAACTCTCATCATAAGCGGTAATTCTAGTAAAATATGTTCCCCATTTCTTATCTGATAACCAACAGTTTCATTCTGTAATCTCTAAAACTTACTTTTTCTTGAACTTTGATGGTCTCCTCCAGGATCTGCATCTGGCTAGCTATGCGACTGTCGTAGTTTGTTTCATTCAGGAACTACACAGATACAATTTACAGTTAAACAGACAATGCATAGCAGCTTATCAATAGTCTATTACTCAGTATATACTGTATATTAGACTGGGATATGAGTGGTTAAATGTGATGATTATTTAAGAAATATAAAAAGAAGTCACTTTGTAGTATTACAGCCTTCTACGTTATTCTATAGAGCAATAAAACTGTATACTAAAACTGTATACTGATGCATAGCAGACGCTTATTATCCTTCGTCAGTTGTACAGACCCCTATGGATATGTTTGATATTTACATGGGAGCTTTCCAAGCACATATGTCATATGTATATTGCAAAAGAGATTGTGACTGCACCCTAAAGATGCCCATGCACCTTAGGCCCCCCTTCACACGTCTGTGATTCTGGTAAGCATGACGTCCGTTTTCATACGAACCGGAGACATGGACATACGCAGACCCATTAAAATCAATGGGTCTGCGCACACATCAGTGTTTTCACAAGCACAGTGTGTTCGTATAGAGCACACGCGTGTCTGTGTATTCCGCACGGAGACAAGTCTGTTTTTCTCCAGTAGCACTGATGTCACATGGACCACATACTGATGTGATCTGTGTGACATCAATGTGACACTTACCGAAGAAAACATGTGTCTTTAAAGTAAAATGGTTTTCTATACTCACCTGTCTCCAGCACTGCTGTCTTCGGCACTGCTGTCTTCGGCACTGCTGTCATTTGCATCCAGGCCCGCTCATTAATACTCACTGCACCGCAGACACGGAAGCAGCAGCCTCAGAGACATCAGCACTGGGGACAGCAGTGGCGGGGACAGATGAGTAAAAAGTCCCTGCTCTCCATGTGCCATCACGGATAGCTCGGATAGCACACAGGGAACACTAGTGTGCCAAAATCACGGCACACAGATGGGCCATACGCACCTTAAACACAGCCGTGCAAAACACAAACGTTTTTCACGGACATTTGAAGTGGGCCTTAGATAGACATCAGCTATGTCCCCCCAAAACACATGAATGTACAACTTGGATGTGTATTCATGTATTGCACATGTGGAGAAAGGAGAAAGCCACGCCGCACACTTTTTCCCTATCAAAGGATTGAATGCTGAAATTTAGCCTAATTCTTCTTCCCTCAGACACTCATTAGATGGGCAGCCGATTTTACTTTAGTGTTTGTGGGGGGGCTTTAGGGTCTTTTACAAATCTAACTCCAAGATATAGGTCTTGTGCTTACATTTTAAGATGTGAATACATTCATCATAAGCACCAAAAATACTCCTGGAGGATACATCATACATATAGTGCCTTGCAAAAGTATTCGGCCCACTTGAATTTTCCAACCTTTTCAGGCTTCAAAGATAAATATACAAATTTTAATGTTATGGTGAAGAATCAACAACAAGTGAGACACAATTGTTAAGTGGAACGAAATTCATTGCTTATTTTAAACTTTTGTAAGAAAGAATAAACTGAAAAGTGGGGCGTGCAATATTATTCGTCCCCTTTACTTTCAGTGCAGCAAACTCACTTCAAAAGTTCATTGAGGATCTCTGAATGATCCAATGTTGTCCTAAATGACTGATGATGATAAATATAATCCACCTGTGTGTAATCTAGTCTCCGTATAAATGCACCTGCTCTGTTATAGTCTCAGTGTTCTGATTAAAGCACAGAGAGCATCATGAAGACCAAGGAACACAACAGACAGGTCCGTGATACTGTTGTGGAGAAGTTTAAAGCCGGATTTGGTTACAAAAAGATTTCCACAACTTTAAACATCCCAAGAAGCACTGTGCAAGCAATCATATTGAAATGGAAGGAGTATCATTCTACTGCAAATCTACCAAGACCCGGCCGTCCATCCAAACTTTCATTTCAAACAAGGAGAAGAGTGATCAAAGATGCAGCCAAGAGGCCTATGATCACTCTGGATGAACTGCAGAGATCTACAGCTGAGGTGGGAGAGTCTGTCCATAGGACAACAATCAGTCGTACACTGCACAAATCTGGCCTTTATGGAAGAGTGGCAAGAAGAAAGTCATTTCTCAAAGATATCCATAAAAAGTGTTGTTTAAAGTTTGCCACAAGCCACCTGGGAGAGATACCAAACATGTGGAAGAAGGTGCTCTGGTCAGATGAATCAAAAAATCGACTTTTTGGGCACAATGCCAAACAATATATTTGGCGTAAAAGCAACACAGCTCATCACCTTGAACACACCATCCCCACTGTCAAACATTGTGGTGGCAGCATCATGGTTTGGGCCTGCATTTCTTCAGCAGGGACAGGGAAGATGGTTAAAATTGATAGGAAGATGGATGGAGCCAAATACAGGACCATTCTTGAAGAAAACCTGTTGGAGTCTGCAAAAGACCTGAGACTTGGACGGAGATTTGTCTTTCAACAAGACAATGATCCAAAACATAAAGCAAAATCTACAATGGAATGATTCACAGATAAACGTATCCAGGTGTTAGAATTGGCAAGTCACAGTCCAGACCTGAATCCAATCGAGAATCTGTGGAAAGAGCTGAAAACTGCTGTTCACAAACACTCTCCATCCAACCTCACTCAGCTCCAGCTATTTGCAAAGGAAGAATGGGCAAGAATTTCAGTCTCTCGATGTGCAAAACTGATAGAGACATACCCCAAGCGACTTGCAGCTGTAATCGCAGCAAAAGGAGGCACTACAAAGTATTAACTTAAAGGGGCCGAATAATATTGCACGCCCCACTTTTCAGTTATTTATTTTTTATAAAAGTTTAAAATAAGCAATAAATTTCATTAAACTTCACAATTGTGTCCCACTTGTTGATTCTTCATTATAACATTAAAATTTTTATCTTTATGTTTGAAGCCTGAAATGTGGGAAAAGGTTGAAAAACTCAAAGGGACCGAATACTTTCGCAAGGCACTGTATTTATAGGCCCCATTTCACGTCAAAAAGGCCTTATTGGTCTTGTACATTTGGGTTTTGTTGGGCTGATACATTTTTTTTTACCTTTATAGAAAGACAATCTAGACTGCTATCCCATATACTGGGTAACCACATAAAGCACACTGTGGTATACAATCTCTAATATTGTGCCCAATGGGAGATATATGATACAGTGTTATCAGCTGGTGTGGTCTATCAGAGGTATACAGCGCTGTGTATGGACCCTTGCCAAATATAGGGATACCCCAGATGAGGCTTCCATATATTTTATATAGTCCTGTAGCCATAATTCTACGTATTAGTGAATTATAAATCTATCAGTTTTAGGAAATTATCATACTGTCTGAATATCTTTGGTCACACGAAGCATTGTGATATCTCTGGACTTCTTCTTCAGATCTTCCATCTCCATTCGTATCTTTTTATGTTCCCAATCAAGCTGGAAGATTCCTTTCCGGAAATCTTTGCTTTCCACCATGCTTGCTATTTTCTGCTCTCCTAAACCCTGTACACCAAGAAAGTGGAGAAATAAAGATCAAAGTGAAAATAGTCACATGTAATATATCATCTCTGGGATGTATCTTAAAATGGTTTATTACAGCGGCAAATAACAAGATGCTATAAACTCAAAATATATTGATCCAGCATACATTTATTAGAACTATGCTACATTACAGGATTCCTGCCAAACATAATGAGGTGTACAAAAATATCTCTTATTAAAGCAGGAGAACCAGGAATTAGTGTCATTAAAACATAACATTTTTATTAGATACACACATTAATAGAAAAAGAAAACCAGTCAGACAATGCATAATGTACATACAGACATAGAAGACAAAACATAGAGAGATAGTGTGTTAAGGGTCTATCTGTGCAATGAGTTGCTAGGTCTATAAAAAGATAGACCTATACAAAGACCCCAGACCCCCGTTTTGTGTGTCTGTAAAAAAACACTTAATTGTGGGGATTCCCCATCATTAAGCGTTGGTACAGGCATGTGAAACGCGCGTCGGGAGTTCTGTCTTAGGGTCCTGACTTGTCTATCTTTGTGCTGGCACTTGCACTTTGATTGTGTATGCATACTATTTGATTTCATTTTTTTAATCTCTGATTATATTGATTTTTGATGGTAACATGCTGTATTGTGTTATGGTCCTTCTCTTACTGCGATTTAATTACAAAATATCTTTGTATAGACCTAGCAACTAACTCATTGCACAGATAGACCCTCAACCCAATATCTCTTTAAACAGTATGTATTGTCTTCTATGTCTGTATGCGCATTGTGCATTGTCTGACTGTTTTTTTTTTCTATTAATGTGTGTATGTAATACAAATGTAATGTTTTAATGACCAACTAACTCTGGTTCTCCTGCTTTAATATACTCTATGGAGTGGTCTTTTGCTATGCTGTTTTGAGCTGACAATGTCACCTCCCAGCTACAAATTCTTTGATATGTGCTGAATGGATTTATGGCGTTTTAAAATAGTTCTTATGTAGAGATAAGTAAACTATGAAGTTGGGGGTTTGTACCAAAACGGACTTTAACACTAGAAGTCCCAGAAATTTAGAGCTCCCTCCTGAAGTCCCAAAAGAGGGTCAATGACCCTTAGTCCAAATATATTATCAAATACAATAAACTGAATAGAACTAACTAGAAACTAAATGGCTAAACTCAATGGAAAACAACAACCTCCTGTGGTGCGACAGTAATGGCCTTAATTACAGAACAAAAGACGGTAATTATAGGTTGTTAGCTAAAATCCTTCAGGTCATTCCACCGTCCCTGGGTTCCAAAGGTAGAAATGTTAAATGACCCCTCTCTGGGACTTCTAGTGTTAAAAAAAAATCAAGAGTTCGGGTGCTGAACGTATGCTAACCACTTGATCGAGCATCAGGGTGCTCGGGTATTCTCGGTGCTCGGGAATCTGTCCCATTCATCTGGGACATGAGACGGATCCCAGAACGACACTGATCCCCCATATGTTGCCGCACATATATTATAAGGGACAGCACTTCCACTAAAATCAGGCTGAATATTGTCATTGTTTTATCTGGGCTTAATATTTCTATATATTTTACAGGAATCTCACTGCGTCTTGTCCATTCATAAAGCAATAATATATTTAGAACCATCCGTGTTATATACCCGTATATTGCTGTTCAGGTCTTCTATGACACTCCGATGAAGAAGTATGGCATCTGTATAATTGGGAATTAGGTCCGAGTTCTCCACTTCCACCTGGCCTTGTTTTAGTATGAACTGGACGGTAAGATCCAGCTGAAACTTCATTTTCTCATTTCGCAATCTGAAAGTAAGGGAAGTGAGAGATGTGTGTTAACAAATGCAAAATTACATCATCAAAGTACAGTACGAAATGCCGCTCTAATCACTGGGATTTGGCCCTACATTACATGTCTATAGGCATATGCGGTCAATGTATCCAAAGGCCCTGCTTAGTACAGTAGACTATGCGTGGAGAGGTGATGGGCCGCTATACAAGGGTCAGTTTATACACCACTTATTTCACTAAATAAACCTGCTAGTTACATATTGAGTTCTTGAATGATATCCTCAATGTCCTGCCGAGTTCTTTCATCTTCCTCAATTCTTTTATGGAGGAATTCCTGCATCTCTGCTAGGACCAGGGCCTTGCGCTTTACCTGCACCAGGAGAGATGTAAAGGGACACAACAATTTCTATATAAACCATCATTAAGTGTATAGGTGCAATATATTTAGAATAATAAGGGGACTGTATATATGATCTTTTCTGTTTTGCATGGAAAAGGTCCAGCTAAAGTCTTAACACCCAATACATTTGTGTATCTTTAAAGATACTGGTTGTGTGTCAGGTTTAACCCCTTAAAGGAAATTTGTCACCAGGTTTTTGCTATGGAATCTGATAGCAGCATAATGTAGACACAGAGACCCTGATTCTAGCAATGTGTCACTTATTGAGCTGTTTGGTGCAGTTTTGATAGAATCCCTGTTTTGTCTGATGTAGATGTAGCAGACCTATGACCCCACCCACACCCTTAACTGACAGCTTACGGTATACACTGCCAAGCTGCCAATCAGTGGTGAGGACAGGGCTACACAGATTAGCATGACTGGCTTGCACAAGACATGTAGTCCAATAATCTCTTACACTGATTATATTGAAACTACAGCACACAGCCTATAAGGGACACATCCCTAGAATCAGTCTACTAGTATTTATCCCACTAAAATGATTCTTTATCCCCAATTTTTTATTATAATAAGGGGTAATGGGTGAAAATGGACCACACATTTTGTAACACAATTTCTCCCAAAGCAGTATACCCCGAGGCAGGGTTCAGAAGGCAAGGGGCATAAACATTGCTACAAAAGATTGTGCAAAGTACTAAAGGAGGAAAAAAATTGAAGAAACCTCTCAAATAGAGACTATTTTGGATACTATACCCCTCAATGAATTCATCAACAGGAGTAGTGAGGATTTTAAACCCATAGGTGCTTCACAAAAACATAGGATGAAATAGAAAAATTAAGAATTTCCACTAAAATGATGCTTTGCCCTCAAAATGTTTATTTTCACAAGAGGAAATAGGAAAAATAGATCTCACAATTTCTCACAGCAGGGCTCAAAAGGGAAGAAGTGACATTTAGAGTGTAAATTAACTGTAAAATCTAACTTTGCACTAAGGACTTAGGTTGGGGTTTCCCAACAAAATGGGATATGTAGAAGGATAATGAATCACATGGAGCCAATTCGGACTCAGTATAAGGTCTAAGACACACGGCATGAAAATCGGAGCGAGTGGAATGCGTAAAACATCGCCTTCCACTTGGACCAATATTAGCCTATGTGTCAGCACCCATGAGCGATTTTTTTCTCAGCCCTGATTGGATCGAGAAAATAATCGCAGCATGCTGCAACTGTAATGCGTTCCTTGTTTCTCTCGCACCCATTCAAGTCTATGGGGCGAGAGAAAAATCGAACTCCACTCGCAGTACACCGGTGTACCGCGAGTGCAGGGCGAGAATGGCAATAGCCAGCAACGGAGGAGAGAGGGAGAGAAATCCGTCCCTCCCCTCCGTAGCACCGGCCCGCCCCTCCTTAGTGCTGGCCCTCCCCCTGCAGCTGAGGTCCGATCGCATGATTGGACCTCAGTCGCAGTTGAGAAAGTGAGTCGAGTGTCATGCGAGGATCGCATTAGTCCCCCGTGTGGCCCCAGCCTAACCTCTGCTCTGGCAGTGTCCTGTGTCCATCCTGCTTTTGTGCAGCCCTAAAAATATAGATGCCTGCGGAACAGAGGCCAGACAGTCTAAAGTGACTCCATCTGCCTCATTATAGTAAAGGGTTACAGAAGAGTTTTGTCTGAATTACATTTATTTGCTGATTTAGATTAAAAACCCCAATGTACAGTGCTAAGTGTAGAGCACAGGATAAATGTGAACTCAGTCTTATTCTGATTTCAAAGTGAACAAACAACTGTATTCTTTAGGTCAGTATGATTACACTCATACCACATTTAGTTGTGCACAGTCTATTTCAGGAGGATTCAATCCGCAATTTGCCGGAAAAAAAGAGTACCATAAAATGAACATAATGCACAATGTTTCAAGTGTATAGTAATCCAACAGCAAAGAGAATGTAATGGAAAATACACACAGTCCATTATTAATGCATTGAATTGCTCATGATTGATTATAGTTTTCTGTCCCATACTTGCTGTTCATATTCCATTTTTGACCTTCTTGCTAGACAGAAACGCTCCCACACTGGAAGATCCAGGCCTTCCGGCATATGCTCTGGAGCATCAAATTCAACCATAGCTTTCATTAGCTGGACCACAGAATCATTATACGATTTCCCTGATCCTGGCCGATCACCAAATGGTGCTTCGCTTTCAGTCTGAGTCCTGAGCCGCTGAACTCTAAAGGGAACAAAGCAGATTTGTACCAGAAATTCCTAGTGACAGATTAACTAAGAGAAAGATTTTTATCAATACCTCGGCCTTTTTCTGTACAGTTTATAAAGCTGATCCACGTGGTGGGCAGGAACATCAGAAAACTCCTTCTTAAATCCACGGTCTAACAACTAAAACCAGAATAGATGCCATGATATCAAAAGAGAAGTACGGACTTGATATTTCATGCTTACTATGCTTGTTTTTTACCTTATCTTCTGCCACCAGGTCATCATAAGACTCGCGGAAAGTTTCCACTGCCATCTTGAAAGTCTTAACCAGGTCTGATGTCTGATTCTGTAACACAAACATTCTTTCTTACAGTTGTTTCATCCTACCATTTGCAACTCTGTAACTGCAAATATAAAGAAGTCATCCATTATTTGGGAAAATAACTTCTTAAAAACTGTATTTCCCCGGGTAAAATAGAAGTAAGAGTTACTCACCCTCTTCACTGGCGCTATTCCAGTGATGTTGGTGCCAGATCTTGTGGGGTTCACATTACATTGACTGCAATGCTTATCTGGGATAATAATCAGCATTCGCAATTAGGCTGCAGTTATCACTGTTCGGGGTACTTTACACGCTGCGACATCGCTACCGATATATCGTCGGGGTCACATCGTTAGTGACGCACATCCGGCGCCGGTAGCGACATCGCAGCGTGTAACACTAATGAGCGACAATCAACGATCGCAAAAGCGTTCCAAAACGGTGATCGTTGACACGTCGTTCATTTCCTTAATATCGCTGCTGCCACCGGTACGATGTTGTTCGTCATTCCTGCAGCATCACACATCGCTATGTGTGACACCGCGGGAGCGATGAACATCTCCTTACCTGCGGCCACCAGCAATGTGGAAGGAAGGAGGTGGGCGGGATGTTACGTCCTGCTCATCTCCACCCCTCCACTTCTATTGGCCGGCCGCTTGGTGACGCCGCAGTGACGTTGCTATGACGTCGAACGCACCTCCCCCTTGAGGGAGGGATTGTTCGGCGGTCACAGCGACGTCGCTGACAAGGTATGCGCGTGTGACGCTGCCGTAGCGATAATGTTTGCTACGGCAGCGATCACCAAATGTCGCACATACGACGGGGGCAGGTGCTATCGCGCTCGACATTGCTAGCAATCGCTATCGATGTTGCAGCGTGTAAGTACCTCTTACAACTGAACCCTGAGACTCTCATGGGGATGGAGAAACCAGGGAAGATGGAAAACCAGAAATCCACAGCTCCTAAAATAGGTTAGTACTTGCTCTAGACCTGAGCCTGATTTGTGCCTGCCTAAACGCAGAAGTTGGCACCCTATGATCATGTAATGGCGCCTCCACTTGTTGACGGCTTAACCTGAGTCTATTTAACTGCACCCTAAGCTATAAACCAAGTGTAACACACAAACTGCCGGGAATAGCAATAGCAATGTGTCAGTAAGAAAACCTTAATCGAGGAGCTAGGACTCCAGATAACCATCCATCCAGAAATATAGCCAGCACTTAGGCATGTGAGTAGTGAGTATAACTAGCACCTCCAAAAATGTGATTAGGCAAACCAAACGAGAAAGTGCACACACCTGAATAGAAGTTCAACAAGAAGGCAAAGCATAAGAAATAAAGACAAGAGATCCTTCAGCAGTTGGACCAACACAAAACAGGCTGTGGTCCAACCAAGAGGGAAACTAACCAACAACCAGAGACCACCGGTTCAAACTCTGGAGTTGAGCCGTCACACTCAAACTTCCTTCAGATGAAACTGACGTCTGTGGGAAATGTGATAACTGCAGCCCATTCATGGCTACTGACTGGCTATAGCACTCATGTGGCAAAACAATATCACCACTTGAGCTCGGAAAGATCCGGCACCGACAGCGCTCCAGTGAGTATCTTATTTTTATTTTTTTTTAACAATATTGAATACAGTATTTAGTTAAAGGTTGTCAGAAGAGTGGACAGCCCATTTAAAGGAAATGTAAAGTCAGAAAATAGGGTTTTACAAAAATTAGTTTTTAGGCATGAAGTAGTGGTTGCGCTTTTTCACATCTTTTCCTTGGACCTTTGTGGCCTTGAAGTTAAGTAACTTCAAGGCCATGACAATACTGTGTTCTTTAAATGGTTGCCTATCCAGTGTATACTGTAAATATTTTTTTTTTTTAAATTGTGTTTATTGTTGTTACTTTGCAAATTTAAAATCTTGGGATATTCTAGTTTTCTGTAGTGCACTTGTCAGCTTTGTAGACTGAGACAGCATGAGCCCAGTCCTCATCAATGGGCAGAGGATTTATAGGTGGCTCAATTTTACACATTATGATGGCTTGGCCATAAGTTATCTTCCCTCATGCCCCCATATACTGGATTGCTCTGCTTGAGCGTTACTGTGTTCTCTATGAGAAAGCCGCTGCCAAACTCTGCTAGCATTGGCTTACCTTCCATTAGAGCAAAAAGAACTCGCACAAACTGAAACTTATTAGGACACCAGTCACTACTTCTATAGTGCTCCTTCCCGATAAGAAATCCCACCTTCTGTTTCCGTTTCTTGGCCATGATTTGGTTCAGTTGTGCAGCTCTGATATTGATCTCTTCCTCGATGAGAATTGACAACAGAAGATTGCTTATTTTAAGTTCTTCCTGTCAAATGAAGAGTTTAGAGAGAAAAGGGTTAATCCATGCTGTCAGTACGAGGAGTGATCACTGAAGATCAATTGGAATAAAGCATGCGATTTTTATTGTTCTACGCATTTCGGAGTCATTCAAAAATTTCCTCCTCAGGAACACAAATCTTTCCTTGATCGAACTTAACAGTTGGTTAATAGGGATGATCGAATACTTCGATTATTCGGCTTCACGAATATTTTCCGAATACTGCTATTCTACTATTCGCGAATATTCGATGCGCAATGTAAGTCTAAGGGAAACCCGAATAACAACTATTCGGGCTTCCCATAGACTTACATTGCGCATTGAACAGCGGCGAGGTATTCGGAAAATATTCGCGAAGCCGAATAATCGAAGTATTCGATCATCCCTATTGGTTAACTTTTGTATAATTCACTTACTGGTGTGTGATTGAATCCAAACCAGCCTTTAAATATCTGTTTAGTCTGAGCTTCACATCATGACTAAGGGTGGTGTTCGCACCAGAAATGCGTAGATGGAAGAGCTAATATAGCATTCATATTCATGGATATGTTATCCATGCAAGAATGACTACCTCTGTAATGCTGTTTCACTAGATTTGATGAATGAAAAGAAAATTGCATGTTGAGCTGGACCTGTTACGTTCTTTTTTGTGGATTACACAGCCTAGCAAAGCATAATCCGGGAGTAAATGGCGATTTGAGTGGAATATACGGTGAGCTGGACTTTATATATAGGTCATCAAAGTTTGATCAGCTGGGGTCCGACACCCTGCTCCTCCGCCAATGAGATGTTCTCTGTGCCGACAGAGTGGCAGGCAATAGGCAGACAGAAATGTTTAGTTCCGGAGTTGCCCCATCTTCGGATAGCGGCTGCAGTCGGGTACTGCACATCCACTTCTCGTTCAAATCAGTAGGAGGCAGATGTGCAGTACTCAGCCACGGCTGATATCAATTGATGAGCCAGCACCCGAACTGAGCATTTCCAGCAGCCTCGCACTGCCGGTACCGATAGCTGCTAGTTGGTGGAGGTGTGAGGTGTTGGACCTGGATCAGACATTGATGATCTATCCTAAGGGTAGGTCATCAATGTAAAAGTAGTGGCTACCCTTTCTAAGGTCTCATATGTGTCTATGAGGCTGAAAGTTCGTGGGGGGTGATGGGTGTCGGACCCCGGATGATCAGACATTGATGACCTATCTTAATGATAGGCCATCAATATAAATGTAGTGGCCAACCTCTTTAAGGTCTCATATGTGTCTATGAGGCTGAAAGATAGGCTGTAAATGCGAAATAGGCTCATGTGAATCTAACCTAATTATGATTTATTTAGGATATATGAAGTATCGAGAGCAGAAATGACATGTTCCCCATATATGGGTCATATTTAAAGAGGATATATACGATAAGTGAAAGAAAGCTTATTACCTGATAGATGACCATTTCACATTTAACCTTCTTTTCAAACAATCTTGTCAAAATCTCATCAAAAGCCAGTGTGGTCTCCATGATAGATGCCTGAATCTTTTTCATTTCTGCCTCTAGTAACTGGAGATGAAAGAGCAAATGTTAATGGCCGAGCACATCACACCTGAAACTGCAAACCTGCCACTAATAGATCCCTCCCAGGGTTTGATCAATAAATACCTGCAAAAAGTTGTTAATCTTATTTCATTATTACCACAGTTTTTCTTTTTTTGTCTCATTACATTCTGAAAAGCATAAAATCTTTTATTTTATGTTTATGTCACTATATTAGGATTATTTTTTGTGCCAAAACTTGTTGATTGCAGCTTCATATTTGTATACTAAAGTTTTAGTTTTTATTAGGGCTGTGTCCCCTACAAGGTGCTCTGCTTTGTTTGACCAGTCAGTTCATGATGATAATTTAGGCATTGTGCCCACGGTAAGTTTTAGGTGAGTTTTTGATTCTGCATATTGTCGCCATATAAAAAACATTAAAAAAATGCAGCGTCATACAGTTCCAGTAAAGTGGATGGGATTTATAGAAATCTCCATCTTGTGGTGAAATGAAAGTTTGCGCAGTGCAAAAAGTAATGGTTCTCAGCACAGTTTTACCCTGTGTAAACAGGACTGGCACTGGCGATAACCATGTGGGCATTGTTTACTTTCTTCTGCCTATGCAAACAAGTATTTAAATGACACGAACCGACCAGCGGCACAAAACAACCCCTGGTCAATTAACTTTTACCAATTGACAGTCGTTTGAAGGCCTGTTTACACAAGCAGACCAAAAGAAACAATGTGCACAGAGTGATCCATACTAGGCCGCCAAATTTCTCAGCAGCACGAGTCGAACGAGGACAGGACGAGGCACCAATGAGAACAATGATCTGTTTAGGCTGCATAAAAGATTATTTCATCAGCAGCCGGTTTAGGCAGCAAGATAACAATGAAACAACACTCATTCACAATTATCTTGCAGTGTAAATGCAGCTTAAAGGGGTTCCCCGGTCTAGAATGAAGAGTCTGCATTCAATCTGTGTGTCTGCTCCACAGACTTGTGAATCCTCCCAGCGCACAGTGTCAGAGCTGGGAACGACGGTCACGTATGCAATATGCAATCTCCCGGCCAGAACCCAACTAGCAGGTGCGGCATGAAGCTGCGCTCACTAGACGTGGTAAACTTGAATTGAGCAAGGCCGCACCCTGTCTAGTCGCACAACTCACCCACTAGTTAGGTTCTGGCGGGGAGTGTGCATATCGCATACATGACCGTCGTTCCCAGCTCTGACACCGACACTGTGCGCAGGGAGGATTCACAAGTCTGTGGAGCAAACACACAGAGTGACTGAAGACTGTTCATTCTAGACCGGGGAACCCCTTTAAGGCTATGGTCCCACCATGAGTATTTGGTGAGATTTTGATACTGCACATTTGCTGCAGCATTTGACTTAATCAGCTAAAATAGGTTACTTGCTTTTTTTCATTGCATTTTTGTTCCTGTAGATTTTCCACATCTTTTTTTTTTTTTTAAATTCTTTATTTTAAAGACCGACACGAGAACATACAAAATAACCACTGTTCCGCAAAGAGCAGAAAAACAGATTTCAAATATTTAACATTGACATATATCCCACCCTTCCGCTCTCCTGTACATATCTAATAACTGCAACTGCTCGAGTCAGTCCCATTTTAATCCTTTTATGAACCAACCCAACATGGGTAGAATACAGAACATAGAAAGAGAGGGCAAAGCCCGAAAAGAATTTAGAACCAGGATAAGAGAAAAAAGTAGAGAGAGATTAAAGGGGAGGGGAGAGAAGGAGAAGATAGTGGGCAGAGAGGTGAGAGAAAGGGAAAGCGAGAAAAGAGGAGAAGAGGAGAAGAGAGAGGAAGAAAAAAAAAAAAAAAAAAAAAAAAAAAAAAAAGGGGGGGGGAGGGAATGCTCCACCAGAGCCTCACAGCAGCCGTGGAGGAGCGAGTAATCTGGCGTAATCCGCCGAGTAAGTGAACTCCAACCATGGGAGCCAGGTCCTGCGAAAACCTTCCTGACTGTCATTGAGAGAGGATGTCAGGTCCTCCATGTGCCTTAGGTCATTAACCCTTGCAACCCACTGTGCCAGTGTAGGGGGGGTAGTAGACTTCCAGCCAAGCGGGATACAAGACCTGGCGGCCATTACCATAAACCTAAGCAAAGAGCGCTTGTATCTATGAGCCGGGAGTTCCGAAAGCTGTAAGATATACAGTTCCGGACCCAATGTCTCAGCCGTGCCGGTCACCAGTCTAGTTACCTCCCTCACTCCTGACCAAAACCGTTGTAAAGAAGGGCAAGACCAAAAGATGTGCACGTAGTCACCCTCCCCCGAACCACACCTCCAGCAAACGGGATCGACTGAGGGGAATATCCTATGAAGCCTGGTCGGGACTCTATACCACCTGGTCAGAAGTTTGAAGTTGGCCTCCAACATTCTGGAACTGACCGAGGTTTTATGTGCCAACATTAGGACGTTGTTTCGCTGCGTATCTGACAAGGTCGTCCCAAGGTCCCTTTCCCACTGCCGCAAATAAACCGGGGTGGGCAAATCACCCGGGTCTGATAGCAGATTGTATGCCAGGGAAAGTGAGTGCCGCAGGGCCCCCTCTCCCAAGCACAATTTTTCGAATCTAGTGAGAGGCCCAGCATACCGGGCGAAGCAGGGAAGGGAGCTCAAGAAGTGTCTCAACTGCATTGCCCTCCATCTCCCCATGGGGTCCGGCGGCAGGAGACCACAAATATCCGAAAGAGACAACCAGTCACCCTCTCCTCCCATCTGGTAAGCTCTGAATCTGCCCCCCTGTACCCAGCTCCGAAAAACTGGATCTGAGAGGCCGGGACGGAAATCCGGATCTCCTATAATTGGTGACATGGGAGAAGGCAACGGCAGGAGAAGGCGCCGAACCTCTCCCCTCGAACAGCATTCCAGAGTAGCGCCAATGGTGGGATGAGATCTCACAGAGGCCGGGAACAGGCTCCCGACCCAAGGCATGGCTGGTAAATGTACCTCCGAGAAGCTCTGTTCCAGGGCGACCCAAGGTTTCATCCTGGAGTGACGGCACCAATCCAGAATCCTAACCATATGTGTGGCCCAGTAATATTTTTTCATATCAGGTATTCCCAGCCCACCCCTACGCTTAGGTCTGCACAGTAGGGAACGGGAAAGCCTCGCCGGCTTATTTGCCCAAATAAATTTAGTATATAGTGAGGCCACTTCCTTGAAAAAAGGGCTCGGGATCTTAATTGGCAGGGCCTGAAAGAGATAGAGAAGCCGTGGTAATATGTTCATCTTCAATATTGCACACCTCCCAAACCATGTGAAAAGACCCCTCGCCCAGTTTGCGCAATCTGTTCTAATGGACTGCAGGAGAGGGAGATAGTTCAGCTTATATAGTTGGCTATTGTCCGCTGCCAGCTGGACCCCCAGATACCTCAAAGAATGATTAGCCCACTTAAACCCAAACGCAGATTGAAGCGCAATAACAAGATCTTGGGGTAAAGATACATTCATAGCCTCCGATTTTGACATGTTAATTCTAAAATTAGAAAGAGAGGAGTATGTTTCCAGCTCTCTCAGTAAATTGGGCAGGGAGACCCGAGGGTTAGTAATAAAGAAAAGTAAATCATCCGCGTACGCCGCGATTTTGTAGGTGGAACCCGCAACTGTAGGGCCGGAAATGTCAATGTTACCTCTAATTCGGCAAAGCAGGGGTTCCAGGGTCAGGATAAAGATCAGGGGTGAGAGGGGACATCCCTGCCTTGTGCCGTTAAGAATGGAAAATCTATCTGAAAGGAGACCGTTCACCCTGACCGCAGCAGAGGGATTGCTATACAGAGAGCAAATCCACCTGAACATCATCCTCCCCAACCCCACCTCCCGCAGAACCTCCTCCATGAATATCCAATTGACTCTGTCGAACGCTTTTTCTGCATCGGTCGACAAGAGCATCAGGGGCAACCCTTCCGAATTAGCCCTGTGGATTAAGTTCAACGCCTTAGTGGTGTTGTCTCTCGCTTCCCTTCCCATCATGAACCCAGCCTGGTCAGGGTGGACAATCTCCCCCAGCAATGGAGAGAGTCTCTCTGATAATATTCTGGCGAAGAGCTTCAAATCTGTGTTGAGGAGGGAGATGGGTCGGTAACTAGAACAAGAGGTAGGGTCTTTACCCTCTTTAGGAATGACTACTATATTAGCGGCCAGAGAGTCTCTCGGCAAGTGAACTTTTTCAGAGAGTGAGATATTGTTAAAGGCCGAGAGAAATGGGGGAAGCAACATGGAGCCCATCTTTTTGTAGTAAAGCAGGGGAAATCCATCCGGACCAGGGGCCTTACCAGTAGGGGAATTTTTAATTGCAGCCAAGTACTCCTCCTCTGAGATGGGTCTTTCCAGGGCGTCCGCATCCTCAGGTTTAAGATGTTTCAACCCGGAGTTAGAAATGTATTTCTGGATACGCTGCCGTAGTTCCGTCCTGGCCCTCTCCGACCGCCCCCCATCTATTGAGTAGAGAGAGGCGTAAAAGTCTTTAAAGGCGGAGGCAATGTCTTTCGGAAGAGTGGCCCACCTGTCGCCAGACATGTGCACTCTAGGAACATATCCCCTCGCCCTCTGGTTCCGGAGGGCTCTAGCCAGGGTCCTCCCACTTTTATTGCCATATTCATAAAAATGCCGCCTGCATTTAGCTAGCACTCCCTTGGCCTTTTGATATAGCAAGGACCTGAGTTCCTCCCTCTTCCTGGCCAGATTGGCGCCCACGTTCCCTCCCAAAGACCCCTTATGTACTGCTTCCAACTCCCTTATGTCTGCTAGTAGAGATGTAACCTCAGCTTCCCGTTCCCTTTTCAGACGGGCCCCATGTTTGATGAATAATCCCCTCACGACACATTTGTGAGCTTCCCACACAATGTTGGGGGACATCCCCTCCCCCCCACTACAGTCAAAGTATTCCCTCAGGGCCTCCCTTATTTCTTGCATTGTCACCGGCTCATTGAGTAACGAGGTGTTCAATAGCCACTGACCCTGCCTCCCGATGGGACATTCAAGGGACAGAGTGACCGTAATCAGTGCGTGATCAGAAAAAGATATGCACTCAATTGACGCATCCACCAGAGAGTGTAGGTCCCCATGTTTAATAAAAAAGAGGTCCAACCTAGAATAGCAGTCGTGCGCTGCAGAATAAAATGAAAAGTCTTTGTCTGATGGGTGCAGCAATCGCCAAGTGTCTATCAGTTGGTGGTCATGTAATCCCCGTCTCATCCGGCGCAGCGTCATGTGTGGCATACCAGACACCCCTTTTGAACTGTCTCTCAACGGTTCCAAGACTACGTTAAAGTCACCCCCGAGAACCAAAGTGCCCTCCGAGAATTCCTCTATCTTCTCAAGGTACCGCAACAAGGTGGGACATTGGCCCGCATTAGGCAAGTATACTGCCACAAATGTGAACATCTGAGTAGCTATGCGTCCCTTGAGCATCATAAGCCTACCCAGATCGTCTGTCTGAGAGTCTAACAATTCCCACGGGAGCGTGCTGGACATGAGGATGCTCGTTCCCCTAGATCTAGGATCAGGGGAGGGTGAGTGGTGCACAGTGGGGTACCTTCTGTCCGAGAGTCTGTAAGGCTTAGCTTCACAGTAGTGTGTCTCCTGGAGGAAGGCTACCTGAATTCGATTTCTCCAAAGAAGGTTCAGCAGGATAGATCTTTTCTCCTGGCTATGAAGGCCCTTGACATTCAGTGAGCCCACCCGCAGATTGGCCTGCCTCTGTTTCACCATTTTCTGTCGCGAGGTCCTAGAGGAGCAAATCAAAAGAAAGGAGGGGAAGGGGAGAGGAAAAAAAAAAAAAAAAAAGAGAGGGAAAGCTGGTGAAAAGAGAGGAGGGGTAGAAAAAGTATTGACAAAGAGGGAAGTAGCTGAGACCCTTTAGCAGGGGGAAAAGAGAGAGGCAAGAAGATCAGAGAAGAGAACAAGAGAGAGGAAAAGCAGCGAGACTGCCGCTCGCAGCACCAGGGACCAGCCCAGGGACTACTAAGAAAAGGATAGGGACAAGAACTGACATGCGGCCAGAGCGCAGACCCGCGCCCCTCTTATTAGCACTAAATGACCCCTCTCCCCGACGGAGAAGAAGGGTCAGCCGATTAACCACCCACACACCCCACCACCCAGGATGAACGCGGTAAAGAAAAACATCCCCCCCCCACCCCCCCCCCCAATCTTAAACTAGACATTGCCAAAGAAATAGAATTTTCAAAAACTTTAGGCAGTAAACTATGTCCAGAAAAAACTAGCCCAAGGCCAGGACTCCTGCTCAGGAGTCGTAGAGACAAGAGAGAGCCTCCCAGCTCCCCGTACTTTGACTCCGTCTCTCATCGAAATCACCGTCGTCTCACAACTTGGACCACTCCCTCCTCCCAGCAGCATCCAATACATGCCAAATCCCTCAAGGATCGCCGCTTTGAGCAGGACGGGTGCCTCCCTTCCTCCTCCGCGACCTCGGGGGTGCCTGGGGTTCCCACTCCAACCAGTCCGGAATTGAGCAGTCTGGTATTCCCAGGAATGCAAAAAGATCAGGAAGCTCTGAGTGCCTCTTCAGCAAAAACACGGAGTCCCCCTTGCGTACTATCAAATGGAAGGGATGGCCCCATCTATATGAGGCGTTTACTTCTTTGATGCCGAGCAGGAGAGGATGAAGCAGGCGTCTCATATATAGTGTGCGGCCGGAGACATCAGGGAATAGCTTCACCATGGCCCCATCCATCTCCACCGGACCGTATGACCAAGCTCCCTGTAGGATCCTTTCTCTGTCTCCATAATAGTGCAAACGACATAGTACATCTCTAGAGGAGGGGGCAGATCTAGGGCCCGACCTTGCGACTCTGTGAATTCTGTCGAAGAGGTAGGTAGCCTCCAAGGGGCGATCAGTGACCCGGTTAAAGATGTTTAAGACCTTAGTACGCAGAAGTTCCTGGGGCCAGTCCTCCGGTATACCCTTGAGTCTGATGTTATTTCTTCTGCCCCTGTTCTCTTGATCATCCAAGAGCAGGGCAAGATCTCTGATGCGGGCATTGGATGACTCACAGTCTCTCTCAATCCTCTCCATTCTGCTCTCCAGGGACTCCTGAGCCTGCTCTGTGGCTTCAATTCTGTCCTCCAGTACCACCATTTCCTCCCTCAGGGCAGACAGCGCCATCTGCTGGGAGGATTCAATTCTAGCCACAACATCCTCCAGATCTTTCTTGCTGGGGAGGGCCAAAATGAGCTCTCTCAGGGCTTGTATGTCCCCCAGTGGGGGGCCAGCATGCATATTGCTTAGTAACACCTGAGGTTCTGTGTGCCCCGTGGGCGGGGGGGGCTCCTGTGTGCAGAGCATGGCCGGTATCCCCGGGTCTGATGATCCCCTCAGGGCCCCCCCCCTATCCACAGCAGCGTGCTGCAAGGCAGGCTGAGCAGCCTCCCCCCTCCTCCAGTCCTCTGTACCTGGGCCCGCTCCGTCCAATGCCACCGCCGCCTCCGACCTCCGTTTCTCTGCACTGCTGGTCCCCTGCTCCGCTGCACAGGCTGTGGGAGAATGCCGAGCGGCACCTGGGGAATCCCCCGCTGGAGGACGCCGCGCGCCAGCCGGCGCCATCTTGCTTCGGGCCGCCTGCGGAGGTTCAGAGCCCGGCGCCGTCAGAAACTTTGTGAGGCTCCCCTGGGGTCTCTGACTCGTCCCCGGGGAGGCAGAAGCGGGCGCTACCCCCGGTCTCTTCTTGGGTGCCATCCTGGGTAAGTGGGGGCTGCAGGATTTAGTATATTTAGGCTGTGGGCGCAGGAGCTCTGGGATCCAGCGTCCTCACGCTTCCATGTCAGGACACGCCCCAGATTTTCCACATCTAATGCTATTCTATGGGATAATCTGATCATAAAACTCAGGCGGACTTTGCACACTACGACATCGCAGGTGCGATGTCGGTGGGGTCAAATTGAAAATGACGTACGTCCGGCATCGCATGCGACATCGTAGTGTGTAAAGGCTCGATGATACGATTAACGAGCGCAAAAGCGTCGTAATCGTATCATCGGTGCAGCGTCGGCGTAATCCATGATTACGCTGACGCGACGGTCCGATGTTGTTCCTCGTTCCTGCGGCAGCATACATCGCTGTGTGTGAAGCCGCAGGAGCGAGGAACATCTCCTACCGGCATCACTGCGGCTTCCGTAGGATATGCAGAAGGAAGGAGATGGGCGGGATGTTTACATCCCGCTCATCTCCGCCCCTCCGCTCCTATTGGCCGCCTGCCGTGTGACGTCGCAGTAACGCCATACGACCCGCCCCCTTAATAAGGAGGCGGGTCGCCGGCCAGAGCGACGGTCGCAGGACAGGTGAGTCCATGTGAAGCTGCCGTAGCGATAATGTTCGCTACGGCAGCTGTCACAAGGATATCGCAGCTGTGACGGGGGCGGGGACTATCGCGCTCGGCATCGCAGCATCGGCCTGCGATGTCGCAGCGTGCAAAGTGCCCCTAAGTGTACCCGCAAATGAAACTGACGTGTTGAAAACTGAAAATGCCTCTTTAGGCTATGTTCACAACTTGCGTTTTTTTGCAGCGCTTTTTAATGAGTTTTATGCAAATTAAAAACCTCTTTCCACAGTACCAGCAAAAATAACAGTGCCCACGCTGCGTTTTTTCATACATTTTTTCTTGCAGGTTTTAATCAATTCTTCACGGAAAAACAAATCCCAGTCTATGAGAATCCCGATTTGCTATGGACATGTTGCAGATTTTCTCCTTGCAGATTGTGGTGCAGAAAATAATCTGCAGCATGTCAATTCTTTCTGCATTTTTTCCTGCGTCTGATCACTGATCCACTGCAGTGGATATCTGTCAGTTCTGCACTCGCAGCACTGACACTTCGCTCACACACCATGCATCCGGCATGGTCTGTGAGGTGATCCGTAGCTCAGTAACCCGGGGTTGTCATGGTGTTGACCCAGAATTGCCATGGCAGAGATCAGGTCCCTGTGATCGGGTCCCCGTGTTTGCATTACAAGGACCCGATCGCCAAAGACAGGTAAGCGATTCCTCTCCCTACCCCCTGAATGCAGTGATAAAGATTGATCACAGCATTTAGGGGATTAAACTGCTGGAAGCGGCACGGGCACTGTTTCGGGTAGTGAGAGTTGGCTCTCAGCGGTAATATCAGCCTGAGACCTGACAGCAATCACGGGTTTACAACGCAGGAACCCCAATGATTGCCATGAAGTAAAAACTCAGGAAAGAAAACGTATTAAAATATAATAAATAAGTGCATTTTTTCTGTTGTGTTTTTCCTGCCAAAGCATGCACTTTTGTGTGCAAAAAATCTGCTACATGGACACATGCCCTAAGATTCCAAAAATCTCATGCACACGATTACTTTTATTTTCCTGACTAAAATGGAAAACTGCTGTGTTTTTGAAAGAAGCAAAATGTCAGCTCTTTCAGCATTTTTACAGCGGTTTTTTTCCAATAGAAAGCAATGAGAAATGCAAAAATGCAACCACTTCTTTTTCTGCTTTTGTGGTGAATAGCACTAGTTTTATTAAACATGTACTGTAGACAAAGACACCAAAAAAAAACCAACAAAAAATGCAGCAAAACCTTCTTCTAAAAAGCAGCTTTTTTACTGCCAAGAGAGCAGGTTTTGGCTGTAGAAAAATCCAACAAGTGTACCCAGCCTTAGGCTATGTGCCCACGGGAGAAACTAACTGCGGATATTGCCGCGGAAAACCTGCGGATTTTCTAGATTTTCCAGATAAATCCACGGGTTTATGCAAGTACAGACACTCCCCATGTTATCCCATGGGATTAGGGGAGTGCTGTATCAATGCTGTGGTATTTGTGGCTGTGGAAAATGCTGTGGATTTCCGTAACTGCATGTCCATTATTCATGTGGAAATCTCTGCGGAACGTCCGGTCCTCCACTATGGAGATACAGGGCGGGAATTCCGCACAGAATTTGCACTGTTTCCGCAGGTTTACCGCAACAATTCCACAGAAATACCGCAGCAATGGATAGCTGAGAATTTCGGGAAGCTGCTGCGTGAACCTGCGGAAATACCTGCAGAAAAGTCTGCAGTTACTATCTCCCGTGGGCACATAGCCTCAAGGCCACGTCTCACTAAGCGACATCGCTAGCGACATCGCTGCTGAGTCACGGTTTTTGTGATGCAACAGCGATCTCGCTAGCGATCTCGTTATGTGTGACATCCAGCAACGACCTGGCCCCTGCTGTGAGATCTCTAGTCGTTACTGAACGTCCTGGACCATTTTCTTCAAAGGCGATGTCTTGCCGGGCAAAACGCATCACTATGTTTGACACTGTGTGACAGGGTCCCAATGACAGTAGAGATCGTTATACAGGTCGCTACTGCGACCTGTATCGTTACTGAGTCTTTGGTAAGGTCTGACTGTGTGACATCTCACCAGCGACCTCCCAGCGCCTTACCAGCAATCCTTATCAGGTCGCCTCGTTTTCGGGATCGCTGGTAAGTCGCTAAATGTGACGGGGGCTTTAGTGTATAGGTACCGTCACACAACGAGATCGCTAGCGAGATCGCAGCTGAGTCACTGTTTCTGTGACGCAGTAGCGATCCTGTTAGCGATCTTGGTATGTGTTGTAGGTTGTTGGTGAGATGTCACACAGTCAGACCTTACCAAAGACTCAGTAATGATACAGGTTGTAAGTCGCTGTTATGATCGCTGCTTAGCTGTCAAACACAGCAGAAGCAGCAGCGATCATAACGACACGCGTCGCTGTGCTTCATGTGCAGAGAGCAGGGAGCCGTGCACACTGCTTAGCGCTGGCTCCCTGCACTCTTAGCTACAGTACACATCGGGTTAATTACCCGATGTGTACTGCAGCTACATGTGCAGAGAGCAGGGAGCCGGCACTGGCAGCGAGAGCGGCGGATGCTGGTAACGAAGGTAAATATCGGGTAACCAGGGAAAGGTCTTCCCTTGGTTACCAGATGTTTACCCTGGTTACAGCTTACCGCAGCTGCCAGACGCCGGCTCCTGCTCCCTGCTCGCTTCATTCGTCGCTCTCTCGCTGTCACACACAGCGATGTGTGTGTCACAGCGGGAGAGTGACGATCAAAAAATGAAGCTGGACATTCAGCAACAACCGGCAACCTCACAGCAGGGGCCAGGTCGTTGCTGATGTCACACACAGCGACAGCGACGGGACGTCGCTGCAACGTCACAGAAAATGACGTCGTCGTTGTGTGTGACATCACCCTAACAATGGCTGGAGATAAGGAAAAAAAGGTCTGTATTGGTGCAAGACGAGGATCTGTCCTGGGCTCATAAATCAAATAGATTTAATCGAGATGGATCACAAAGAAACTGAAATAAAGCCAGGCACCATATATCCATGTCTGCAGATTTTATGCATCTAATACAATTGAATAACTGGATGAGGACTAAATTAATGCTGAAAACCAAAGAGAGGAGGAAATTGGAATCAATTATTAGAAGCGGCATGGATATTACAATTAATCAGCAGAAATTAAATAATGAATGGTGTAAACTGGAGGACAGACTTCTTATGTACTTATTAATGCTATTATAGTATTTGAGCTTTTGGCAATATTCAATACATGTTTTTTTCTGCAACATGTGAATTTATCTTTGTGCAGGTTTTTCCTATGGTTTTCTTTTAACGTTTTTTGTATAATATAACTTGTTGATCTTGTATCTTGTTCATTAGATGACATTTGTGTAGATTTTTTTGATTGGTGCAAATTAGATTCTTATAGCGCATGAATTTAAACGGAATCTGTCACCAGGTTTTTGCTTCCCCATCTGAGAGCAGCAAGATGTAGAGACAGAGACCCTGGTTCCAGCGATGTGTCACTTATTGGGTTGCTTGCTGTAGTTTTGATAAAATTTTATCAGCAGGAGATTATAATTGGAGTACTAGTAAACCTACTGCCAGTTAGGGTACCGTCACACTTTAGCGACACTCCAGCGATCCCACCAGCGATCTGACCTGGTCAGGATTGTTGGTGCGTCGCTACATGGTCGCTGGTGAGCTGTCAATCAGGCAGATCTCACTAATAACTAGCCCCCAGCGACGCGTGGAAGCGATGCTGCGCTTGGTAACTAAGGTAAATATTGGGTAACCAAGCGCTTGGTTACCCGATATTTACCTTGGTTACCAGCGCACACCGCTTAGCGCTGGCTCCCTGCACTCCTAGCCAGAGTACACATCGGGTTAATAAGCAAACCGCTTTGCTTATTTACCCGATGTGTACTCTGGCTACGTGTGCAGGGAGTCGGCACTGGCAGCGTGAGAGCGGCGGACGCTAGTAACCAAGGTAAATATCGGGTAACCAAGCAAAGCCTTCCGCTTGGTTACCCGATATTTACCTTGGTTACAGCTTATCGGAGGCTGCCAGAAGCCAGCTCCCTGCTCCCTGCACATTCAGATCATTGCTCTCTCGCTGTCAAACACAGCGATGTGTGCTTCACAGCGGGAGAGCAACGTCCAAAAAAATGAACCAGCACTGTGTGTAACGAGCAGCGATCTCACAGCAGGGGCCAGATCGCTGCTCAGTGTCACACACAGCAAGATCGCTAATGAGGTCACTGGTGTGTCACAAAAACCGTGACTCAGCAGCGATCTCGCTATGTGAGAAGTACCCCTTAGTCCTCCATACTTGGGGCTGCTGATAAGTTTTTGGCTTTACCAAAAAAAGAAGCGAGATAGGATGATGAAATGTTACATTTATTCCACATACTCTCCACTGATGTCAAAACACTTCTTACATCGGTATTCCAAGTTCTGTAAGCCTAGCAAAAAGAAGGATTTCGGTTGTGCTTCAAACCAGGCATCTGTGGCAGCCCTGACATCAGAAATGGTGTGAAATTTGCTACCCTTGAGGTGTTTCTTCAGGTTTGGAAACAGGTGATAGTTGGAGGGAGCTAGATCTGGCGAATAAGGTGGATGCTCAACCAGCTGGAAGCTCAACTCTGCCAGTTTGCCATGGTTGCTTGTGCAATGTGAGCAGAGGCGATGTCTTGCAGCAACAAATTTTTTTTGGACAGCTTGCATCTTTTGGCCTTCAGAGCTGCCTTCAATTGGTCCAACAGTTCAATGTAATACCTTGCATTGATGATAGAACCCTTTTGAAGGTGATCCACTAGCAGCACGCCCTCCTTATCCCAGAACACAGATGACATCACCTTAGCGGCTGATTTTTGCACCCTAAACTTTTTGGGACGAGGAGAACCACTGTGCCTTTACTCTTCTGAATGCTCCTTGTTTTCAGGGTCACACAAATAAACCCAGGTCTCATCCATAGTGACCAGTCGTTCCAGGAAGTTCTTATCAGTCTGGAAACGCTGACAAATGGACTGGGAAGTTTTCACTCACATGCTTCTCTAATCCGTTGTTAAACATTTGGGGACTCACTTTGCAGTAGCTTCCTCATGTCTAAATGTTCATGGATAATGACACAATCACGTTCATGGGAAATCCCCATGATGTCTACTATTGCTTTAGATGAAATTCGTTGATTCTCCAGTATGAGGTTGTGCACAGCATCGACGATCTCTGGAACAACAACCACTCTCAGTCATCCAGGACGGCCCTCATCATTGGTGCTGAAGTGGCCCATTTTAAATTTGGCAACCAAGTTCTTAACTGTGGAATATGAAGGGCATTGATCCCCCAATGTCTGTGACATATCATCATGAATATCCTTTATTACTTTCCTTGCAGAAGCAAGAATTGTATCACTCCTCTGCTCTCAGTTGCTGTGAATATCGGATTAGACTTCATCATTTTGTTTTCCCGTATGCGTAGAACATTGTTGCCATATGCAACAAACACAAAATTTTGAAAACATATATTAGACACATAAAGCTTTCATGTGATGTAACATTCGTTACCATAAAAACAAAAAAAGATCAGAAAGCCAAAGATTTATCAGCAGCCCCTCGTATTTATGAGCTCTGTATACACTTGCTCCACCACTGATTGGTGGCTTTTTGTGTATATTGTACATGGGCACAAAGCTGCCAATCAGTGATGTGGGTAGTGTTATACAGAGCTCAGCATTCCGAGAACCACTAGATCTGCAGGTGATAAATAAGTGATATCATACAGCCGTATATCAAACCCATCATGTGATACAGTCCACTGAGCTTTGTATCTAAGCCTATCATGTGTATGCAACTGTCTATCTAAGGCCATCATGCATGATGCAATCTGCTGAGCTGAGTATCTAAGCCAATCATATGTGATGCAGTCCGCTGAGCCATGTACCTAAGCCTACCATACGTGAAACAGTCCGATGAGCCGTGTATCTAAGCCTGTCATGTGTGATGCAGTCTTCTGAACCGTTTATGTAAGCATGTCATGCAATTCAGTCTGCTGAGCTGTGTATCTAAGCCTGTTATGTGTGATGCAGTCCCCTGAGCAGTGTATCTTAGGCTGTCATGTGTGATACAGTCGATTGCACTGTGTATCTAAGCATGTCGTGTAATGCAGTCCACTATGCTGTGTATCCAAGCCTGCCATGTGTGGCAAAGTCCACTAAGTGGTGTATCTAAGGCCATTAGGTGTGATACAGTCTACTGAACCTTGTGTCTAAGCATTTCATATGTAATGCAGTCCGCCATGATGAGTATCTAAGCCTGTTATGTGTAATGCAGTCCGCTGACCCATGTATCTAAGCCCGTCATGTATGATGCAGTATGCTGAGCCATGTATCTAATCCTATAATTTGTGACACAGGTCGCTTATCTAATCTTATTATGTGGTGTGAAATATTGTGCTGAGCTGTGTATCTAACAGTATCATGTGTGACACAGTGAGTAGCGCAGTGCCATAGAATCGGAGCCACCAGCTGTGCTCTGTGACACTGTCCAAATGTCATTATCATATTGCAGGGATCAACAATAGTAGGCTACTACTGTGATCCTAAACTTCATTCTCCTTATCTTTTGCAAACACCAAAAAGGAGGGGGGATGGGGAAGAGACAGCAGACGCAGAGCGTATTCAGCCCACATTTACCACAGTCGTAATGTGAGATAGCAGTACAGTGTCTACTGGAGAACACAGGCCCGCCAGACAACATCATTCTTGGGGCCCACCAAGAGAACACAGGCCCGCCAGAGACCATCATTTATATAAAAATAAGATGGGACAAACTCTGTAACAAAAAGGAGGACAATACATTCAGATAAAGCTTGCGAAATCAAGAGATTTCTTGTTTCTTATCACTATTTGGACTACATTGGATTTGATGGGCTACATTGGCCAACATGGGATCTAGTTGGTTAATAAAATGGTCCAAGGGGGGCAGTGTAGGGTAGTGGGTTTTCTTTTTAAATAGTCTTTTGGTTTTTTTTGTCACACTTTATTATAGCATTAGTAGTGAATGTACCTGACAGACGCCTTTATATTATTATCCGTTGGGCTTAGTATGAGCCAGTGTTGTTTTGCCACCTCAAAAGTGACATGACCAACACTATTAAGTCACTGCCTAATGCACCAGGAGAATTGGGAAGGAGCTAGAGACTCCCAAAAACAGACCACCCAATGTAATTGTGCCGGGGGCGGCTGTAAGCTGTTACCGTATTTGGCATCTAAGGACCTTCCCATCCTAAGACGATCAGTTACTGGTGTTGGTTTTGCAATGGCTGGTTATGAAAATGTGCGGACCCATATAAAAAATGGATAAATAAATCAGGTTACTTCATATGTAATATTTTATCCTGTGTTAGCTTGTAAACAACCTGGGGCTCAAGAAGTCAAAAATGACCTGCTCCTATTCAAAAGACATCGAAAGAAATGGCCCCAGTGCACACAGCTGCTCGATTCTACACAAGTGAATAGATAGAAAACACAAATAACATGAGATCCAACCAACCAAGGTAACAATAACTCCAGCACTGATACTATCAGGATGGGAAGGTCCTTCACAACAACAAAACACCAGCCAGCCGTCACCCCAGAGGTCACATTGAATGGTCCAATTCTGAGGGTAACCCGGCTCTTCTCAGTACCGCTAGGTTGTAAGGGTGGCCATATCATTGGTGCAACCTGCACAGCCGCAGAGGGGCCCAAGAGATCAGGGGGCCATTTCTACCTCCAAAGCAGGTGCAATATAATGAGCAATTGGACTTCAAAGGGCCCATAGACTCTTGTTGTACAGGAGCCTTCTTCTATCTCTGTTTATCAGTACTGTGTTGGTTAGTTAATAATAGTGTGTGTGTGGGGGGAGGGGAATAGCACATGGGTAACCAAAAACAACACCGGCTTATACCAAGTCCCAGCGATGCTACTGAAACATTTCTTTCAAATACATTACTAATGCTGTAATTAAAGTGTTAAAAAAAATGACTTAAAAAGAGTACTCCCATCTCGAAGATCCTATCCCAATATGTAGTAGGCATAATATAATATTAGCAAATACCTCCAATTAGTAATGTAGTATAGTTCACCTGATGCTATGTCTCTTACCTCATGTGCAGGGTATTGCCGCTTAAGTATTCATGGTGATGTCCACTCCTATAGTGAGTTAGTTAGATGCACATGGTCGTAAACATGGATACCCAAGCTGCAATACCCTGCAGATGAAGTAAGAGACATGGCTATATCAGGAGAACTATACTACATTTCTAATTGGAGGTATTTGCTAATATTATTATTATTATTACAAGCACTACATATTGGGATAAGATCTTAGAAAAGGTAATACTCATTTAATAAAAACAAAACAAAAAAAAAAACACATTCCTGGCACATCCCTCTATGACCATTTAATAAAGACATGGATCCCATGCTGGTCCAACATAGTCCACCGAATCTAATGTAGACCAAACGGGAAACCTGCAAAAAGTAAAAGCACTACAAAAACGGGAAAATAAGAAGAATGAAGAAATGTCTTAGATTTAGGCGGGCTTTGCACGCTGCGACATCGGTAACAATGTGTTACCGATGCTGCAGCGATAGTCCCGCCCCCGTCGCACGTTCGATATATAGTGAAAGCTGCCGTAGCGATTATTATCGCTACGGCAGCTTTACACGCACATACCTGCCGTGCGACGTCCCTCTGGCCGGCGACCCGCCTCCTTTCTTAGGGGGCGGGTCATGCGGCGTCACAGTGACGTCACACGGCAGGCGGCCAATTGAAGTGGAGGGGCGGAGATGAGCAGGATGTAAACATCCCGCCCACCTCCGTCCTTCTCATTGCAGCCGGGAGGCAGGTAAGGTGAAGTTCCTCGCTCCTGCGGCTTCATACACAGCGATGTGTGCGGCCGCAGGAACGAGGAACTACATCGTACCTGTCGCTCCCCCGGCATTATGGAAATGTCGGAGGCTGCAGCGATGATACGATGACGACGATTTTGCGCTCGTTCATCGTATCATCTAGGATTTACACACTACGACATCGCAAGTGACGCCGGATGTGCGTCACTTTCGATTTGACCCCACCGACATCGCACCTGCGATGTCGTAGTGTGCAAAGCCCGCCTATCTGTCACATTATTTGTACTAACACGGAAACTGCACCTCTGAAAAGCTTCGGATCACAGGGCAGTCATCAGTGTAAGTGCTGAAGGTGAACACTCAGAACAGAACCCCATACACCAAAGAGGAGATATAGGAATATCTGTCCAACATGTTAGAATACATATCAGAACAGGACAAGACACAGTTAAAACACATGTCCACCACAATGAGTGCCACCCTAATGGTCCACAATCCCTACTTACCCAATAATGCAGCAGAGCCTCTAGTATAATAATATAATATAAGGTCGGTATACAGAGAAGTACGCCAATAAACAGACGTCTAAAGCCCGCTACACACGCTTCAATATATCTCACAATCCGTCGTTGGGGTCAAGTTGTAAGTGACGCACATCCGGCATCGTTTGTGAGGTATCTGCGTGTGACATCTACGTGCGATCAGGATTGAACGCAAAACCGTTGATCGCAAACACATCGTATCTTTCTCTAGAATTAAGCGTTTTGTTGTATGAACCTAGTCAATTGTAACGTGTGACATCCCTCATACGATTGTGATGTCTGAGGCTATGTGCGCAGGTGTGCGCTCTGCACCGCAGCTTAAAAAAGGTCCGATTCAGAGCGCAGCTGAAAAGCTGCGTTCTGAAGCGCCTCACAATGTCTGTCATTCAGTAATCTCTGTCAGTCGGTCACTATCTCTGTCCCTCACTCTCTGTCCATGTCAGTCTATCCCCCTCTCTCATATACTCATATACAGCTGAGCTGTCACTGAGGTTACCTGCGGCCACCGCTGGATCCAGTGACAGGGGGTAACCTCAGTGACAGCAGCTGATCGCGTGGCTGTCTTCATTACCTGCGTGGAGGTGACCGGAGCGGCGGTGTCTTCTGCAGCTCCGGTCACCTCCATGCAGCAGCGCTGGAAGCGACGCTGGAGCATCCTGGATTACGCCGGACATGGAGGGCTTTTTGGGGCTGATAAAAGTGGTGAACCAGGGTATATGTTTGTGTTTTTTATTTCTAATAAAGGATTTTTTCGGGCGTGTGTGTGTTTATTTACTGTAATTTACAGATTAATCATGAAGGGTGTCTCATAGACGCCTGACATGATTAATCTAGGACTTATTGTCAGCTATGGGCTGCCAATAACTCCTTATTACCCCGATTTGCCAACGCACCAGGGCAAATCGGGAAGAGCCGGGTACAGTCCCAGAACTGTCGCATATAGTGTATGCGGCAATTCTGGGCGGCTGTTGGCTGATATTGTTAGGCTGGGGGGCTCCCCATAACGTGGAGCTCCCCATCCTGAGAATACAAGCCTTCAGCCGTATGGCTTTATCTGGCTGGTATTAAAATTGGGGGGGACCGCATGCCGTTTTTTTTAATTATTTAATTATTTATTTCACTACACAGTATAGACACGCCCACCGGCTGCTGTGATTGGGTGCAGTGTGACACCTGTCACTCAGCGTGGGGGCGTGTCTCACTGTAACCAATCATAGGCGCCGGTGGGCGGGGAAAGCAGGGAATACGAGATTGTTTAATGGGCGGCCGGCTTTTTCAAAATAGTAAAAGCCGCCGGAGCAGTGTGAACGCCGTGCAGCGCCGGGGATCGGGAATTGGTGAGTATATGAGAGAGGGCTGCTAACTTCAGTAACTTAGGAGATTAGCGGTCACCGGTGAGTCCTTCACAGGTGACCGCTAATCAGGACGCGGCACAGACAGAGCCGCAGCATGACCGTGAAGTCGGGTGAAGTTCACCCGAGTTCATTCTGATCGTGCGGCTCTGTCTGTGTCTGCTGTCATCTGCCATTCAGCTCTGCTACATGGCTGTCTGTGTCTGCTGTTAGCGGCCATGTAGCAGAGCTGAATGGCAGATGACATAGTAAAAACGCATCCCTACACATTACACACGCTTGGCAAGGAATTTTGTTTACTTACCGTAAATTCCTTTTCTTCTAGCTCCTATTGGGAGACCCAGACAATTGGGGTGTATAGCTTCTGCCTCCGGAGGCCACACAAAGTATTACACTCAAAAGTGTAACCCCTCCCCTCTGCCTATACACCCTCCCGTGCATCACGGGCTCCTCAGTTTTGGTGCAAAAGCAGGAAGGAGGAAACTTATAAATTGGTTTAAGGTAAATTCAATCCGAAGGATGTTCGGAGAACTGAACACCATGAAACAATTGAACATGAACAACATGTGTACACAAAAGAACAACTAGCCCGAAGGGAACAGGGGCGGGTGCTGGGTCTCCCAATAGGAGCTAGAAGAAAAGGAATTTACGGTAAGTAAACAAAATTCCCTTCTTCTTTGTCGCTCCATTGGGAGACCCAGACAATTGGGACGTCCAAAAGCAGTCCCTGGGTGGGTAAAAGAATACCTCGATAACAAGAGCCGACACGACTCCCTCTTACAGGTGGGCCACCGCCGCCTGAAGGACTTGCCTACCTAGACTGGCATCTGCCGAAGCATAGGCATGCACTTGATAGTGCTTTGTGAAAGTGTGCAAACTAGACCACGTAGCTGCCTGACACACCTGTAGAGCCGTTGCCTGGTGCCGCAATGCCCAGGACGCCCCCACGGCTCTGGTAGAATGGGCTTTCAGCCCCGAAGGAATCGGAAGCCCCGAAGAACGGTAAGCTTCAAGAATCGGTTCCTTGATCCACCGAGCCAAGGTTGACCTGGAAGCTTGCGAACCCTTACGCTGACCAGCCACAAGGACAAAAAGCGCATCTGAAGTGCGCAGGGGCGCTGTGCGAGACACGTAGAAACGGAGTGCTTTCACTAGATCTAATGAGTGCAAATCCTTTTCAAAGCGGTGAATTGGATTAGGGCAAAATGAAGGTAAGGTGATATCCTGATTGAGATGAAAAGGCGATACCACCTTAGGGAGAAATTCCGGAACAGGACGGAGAACCACCTTATCCTGGTGAAAAACCAAGAAGGGGGCTTTGCATGACAGTGCTGCAAGCTCCGACACTCTACGGAGTGAGGTAACTGCTACTAGAAATGCCACTTTCTGCGAAAGACGCGATAAGAAGACATCCCGCAGCGGCTCAAAAGGCGGTTTCTGAAGAGCCGTTAGCACCCTGTTAAGGTCCCAGGGTTCCAGCGGACGCCTGTAAGGTGGGACTATGTGGCAAACTCCCTGCAGGAACGTGCGAACCTGCGGAAGCTTGGCCAGGCGCTTTTGAAAGAATATTGAGAGTGCCGATACTTGCCCTTTGAGAGAACTAAGTGACAACCCCTTATCCATTCCGGATTGAAGGAAGGAAAGAAAAGTGGGTAAGGCAAAAGGCCAGGGAGTAAAACCTTTATCAGAACACCAGGACAAGAAAATCCGCCAAGTCCTGTGATAGATCTTGGCGGACGTCGGTTTCCTGGCCTGTCTCATAGTGGCAATGACATCCTGAGACAACCCTGAAGACGCTAGGAGCCAGGACTCAATGGCCACACAGTCAGGTTGAGGGCCGTAGAATTCAGATGGAAAAACGGCCCTTGCGACAGCAAGTCTGGGCGGTCTGGCAGCGCCCATGGCTGACCCACCGTGAGATGCCACAGATCCGGGTACCATGACCGCCTCGGCCAATCTGGAGCGACGAGAATGGCGCGACGGCAATCGGACCTGATCTTGCGTAGTACTCTGGGCAGCATTGCCAGAGGAGGAAATACATAAGGCAGTTGAAACTGCGACCAATCCTGAACTAATGCGTCCGCCGCCAGAGCTCTGTGATCTTGAGATCGTGCCATGAAGGCCGGGACCTTGTTGTTGTGCCGTGACGCCATGAGATCGACGTCCGGCGTTCCCCAGCGGCGACAGATCTCTCGAAACACTTCTGGGTGCAGGGACCATTCCCCCGCATCCATGCCCTGACGACTGAGAAAATCTGCTTCCCAGTTTTCTACGCCTGGTATGTGAACTGCGGAGATGGTGGATGCTGTGGCTTCCACCCACTGCAGAATTCGCTGGACTTCCTGGAAGGCTTGACGACTCCGCGTGCCGCCTTGGTGGTTGATGTATGCGACGGCAGTGGCGTTGTCCGACTGGATACGGATCTGCCTGCTCTCCAGCAACTGCTGGAAAGCCAATAGGGCCAGATACACTGCCCTTATCTCCAGGACATTGATCTGCAGGGAAGGCTCTATCGGAGTCTAGGTTCCCTGAGCCCTGTGATGGAGAAACACCGCTCCCCACCCTGACAGGCTCGCGTCCGTGGTGACCACAGCCCAGGTTGGGGGCAGGAAGGATTTTCCCTGTGATAGAGAAGTGGGAAGAAGCCACCACTGAAGAGACGTCTTTGTTGCAAGGGAAAGAGAGACGTTCCTGTCGAGAGAGCTCGACCTCCTGTCCCATTTGTGGAGAATGTCCCACTGGAGCGGGCGCAGATGGAATTGCGCGAAGGGCACTGCTTCCATCGCTGCCACCATCTTCCCCAGGAAGTGCATGAGGCGTCTCAAGGGGTGCGACTGAGTCTGAATCAGAGACTGCACCCCTGCCTGCAGTGACAGCTGTTTGTCTAGTGGTAGCTTGACTACCGCTGACTGTGTATGAAACTCCGTCCCTAGATAGGTCAGAGATTGGGTCGGTGTCAACTTGGATTTTGGGAAGTTGATGAGCCACCCGAACTGCTGGAGGGTCTCCAGAGCGACGGAAAGGCTGTGTTGACACGCCGCCCGAGAAGGTGCCCTGACTAGGAGATCGTCTAAGTAGGGGATCACCGAGTGGCCATGAGAATGCAGGACCGCCACAACGGATGCCATGACTTTGGTGAAAACCCGAGGGGCTGTCGCCAGGCCGAAGGGCAATGCCACGAACTGAAGGTGTTCGTCCCCGATGGCGAAACGCAAAAAGCGTTGATGTTCTGGTGCGATCGGCACATGGAGATAGGCATCTTTGATGTCGATCGATGCGAGGAAGTCTCCTTGTGACATCGAGGCGATGACCGAGCGGAGAGATTCCATCCGGAATCGTCTGGTGCTCACGTGTTTGTTGAGCAGTTTGAGGTCCAGAACGGGACGGAATGATCCGTCTTTCTTTGGCACCACGAATAAGTTGGAGTAAAAACCGCGACCCTGTTCCTGAGTGGGAACGGGGGTCACGACTCCTTCTTTTTTCAGAGCGTCCACTGCTTGAAAAAGTGCGTCTGCTCGCGCGGGGGGCGGGGAGGTTCTGAAGAAACGAGTCGGAGGACGAGAGCTGAACTCTATCCTGTAACCGTGAGACAGGATGTCTCTCACTCATCGGTCTTGAACATGTGGCCACCAGGCGTCGCGAAAGCGGGAGAGCCTGCCACCGACCGAGGATGCGGTTCGGGGATGCCGTGAGTCATGAGGAGGCCGCCTTGGAAGCAGTGCCTCCGGCGGTCTTTTGGGGGCGTGACTTAGACCGCCACGCATAGGAGTTCCTCTGGCCTTTGTCCTGTCTATTGGACGAAGAGGACTGTGGCTTGGCGGAGGGACGAAAGGACCGAAACCTCGATTGAATTTTTCGTTGCTGAGGTCTCTTAGGTTTGGACTGGGGTAAGGAGGAGTCCTTTCCCTTGGATTCCTTAATAATCTCATCCAAACGTTCGCCAAACAATCTCTCGCCAGAAAACGGCAAACCGGTTAAGAACCTCTTGGAAGCCGAGTCTGCCTTCCATTCACGCAGCCACATGGCCCTGCGGACTGCAACCGAATTAGCGGATGCCACCGCTGTACGGCCAGCAGAGTCTAGGACTGCGTTCATGGCGTAGGAAGAAAACGCCGACGCCTGAGAGGTTAAAGATGCAACCTGCGGGGCAGACGTACGTGTGACAGCATTAATCTCAGCCAGACAAGCTGATATAGCTTGGAGTGCCCACACGGCTGCAAAAGCCGGGGCAAAAGACGCTCCCGTGGCCTCATAGATGGATTTCACCAGGAGTTCTATCTGCCTGTCAGTGGCATCTTTTAGTGATGAGCCATCTGCAACCGAAACTACAGATCTAGCCGCCAATCTGGAGACTGGGGGATCCACCTTAGGACATTGAGCCCAACCCTTAACTACGTCAGCGGGGAAGGGGTAACGTGTATCAGTAAGGCGCTTAGTAAAGCGCTTGTCCGGAACCGCTCTGGGCTTCTGGACGGCATCCCTGAAGTTAGAGTGATCAAAAAATGCACTCCGTGTACGTTTGGGAAACCTAAACTGGTGTTTCTCCTGCTGAGAGGCCGACTCCTCTATAGGTGGAGGCGGGGGAGATAGATCCAACACCTGATTGATGGACGAGATAAGGTCATTTACTAAGGCGTCCCCTTCAGGTGTATCAAGATTGAGAGCAACATCAGGGTCCGAGCCCTGAGCTGCAACCTCCGCCTCGTCCTCCAGAGAGTCCTCAAGTTGGGAACCCGAGCAGCGTGAGGAAGTCGGGGAAGATTCCAAGCGAGCCCGCTTAGCTGGTCTGGGACTGTGGTCCGTGGAGGAGTCCTCCACGTGAGACCTAGGGTCCACCCCGGCCGGGGTGTACCGAGAGGGACCTGGAGGCGCCGATCTATCAGGGTCAGGGGCCTGTGTAAGGACCGGTCTGGACTGCAGGGCTTCCAGCAACTTGGCAGACCATTTGTCCATAGACTGAGCCATGGATTGTGAGAGTGACTGTGAGAGCTTTTCAGCAAAAACTGCAAATTCTGTCGCTGCCACCTGTACAGTGGAAGCAGGGGGGTCTGCCTGAGCCGAGGGGCCCACTAGTGACCGAGGCTCCGGCTGAGCAAGCGTAACAGGGGTCGAGCATTGCTCACAGTGAGGGTAGGTGGAACCCGCAGGTAGCATGGCCCTACAAGAGGTACATGTCGCAAAAAAACCCTGTGCTTTAGTGCCCTTGCTCCTTGTGACCGACATGCTGTTGTGTCCTAGGAGCGTGATCACTGAGGGTATATAGAAAAAAGGGTATACAGCCCGGCCGAACAGAAATAAGTATATATATATATACGTATCTATACCGGCACCCAAGGGGACCAACACCGAGTGACCGGTGCGGCTTACCGACCGCTAAAAAGCGGGGTGTGTGCGCTCCAGATTCCCTGCCTGGTCTCCCAGAGCTGCAGAGCTGTTCTCTGTGATTCTCCACCGGCAGAATGTCCTAAAGATGGCTGCCGGAGCTCTCAGGGGAGGAGTGAAGCCATGGGCGGCGTTAGAAAAAGTGCGGGAATCTGGGGTCCCCACAGTGATCAGTGAGGGGGGAGGAAGCATACAGGATGCCCCGGCCCTCACTCCGACGTCAGGTCGGCTGTCCCGCCCCTATCTCTGATAGACAGGCCCAGGGGCGGGAGTTTTTCCACTAGGCCGCGATGAAGCCGGGGACTAAATTTAATACCGCGGCCGACAAGCAGGCGCGGTCGGCGCGGTAGTCCCCGGTCTTCACAATTCAGCAGTCAGATGCGGCGTCCGGAAACCAGGCGCTCCATACACAGTCCCCATGGGGACACAGAGTACCTCGTGGATGCAGGGCCCTGTCCCTGAGTATAGATAAGCTCCTGTCCAGCAGATTCCCTCAGGGGCTGCGGAGGGAGCACGGTCCCAGAACCTGGATGACCGCTTCGGATCCCATTTCTACCAGAGCCCTCAGGGATGGAGAAGGAAACACGGCATGAGGCTCCAGCCGTCGTACCCGCAATGGGTACCTCAACCTTAACAACACCGCCGACTTAGTGGGGTGAGAAGGGAGCATGCCGGGGGCCCCGTGGGGGCCCTCTTTTCTTCCAACCGATACAATCAGCAGCTGCTGCTGACTAACATGGAGATGTGTGAGTGGATGTGTGCCTCCTTCCACACAAAGCATAAAACTGAGGAGCCCGTGATGCACGGGAGGGTGTATAGGCAGAGGGGAGGGGTTACACTTTTGAGTGTAATACTTTGTGTGGCCTCCGGAGGCAGAAGCTATACACCCCAATTGTCTGGGTCTCCCAATGGAGCGACAAAGAAAAAAAAGGTGCCCAATGCATACGTCACAGAACACATGATCTAAAGGATCGCACACAAAATTGACCAATTTAACATAGACTACTAACGCACGTGTGACAGCAAATGAACGACCAACGTGCAATCTCATAAGATCCCGTATTCAACCTGGGCGTGTCACATCGCAAATGCGATTGTACAACTAATTGCAACGTGTAAAGTGGGCTTAAGAGGGATCCTGATCCATGACCCATAGGACTCCTATCAAAAATTCATGTATATATGTAATTACTAGAAGGTGGCCCGATTCTAACGCATCGGGTATTCTAGAATTTATTGTGTAGTTAATGTATGATTTTTGTTATATATATCGATGTTGTTGTGTGTAGTTGCCAAGTGTTTGTGTGGGGCGCTGTAAATGTTCTGGGTGTTGTCTGGGTGGTGGGGGGGGGGTGAGAGCGGTGTTGTTTGTGCGTTGTGTTGTGTGTGTTGCGTTGTTTGTGGAGCACTGTGTGTCTGCAGCATTGTGTGTGCGGTGCTGTGTGTGTTGCTCGGTTTATGTGGGGGTGAGGGCGTGGGGTGCGTGTGTGTGTTTTGGGGGGGAGGTATGTTTTGTGCAGTGTGTATGTTGCGCGGTGTGTGCGTATATTTGTGGGTGCCGCGGTGCTTGTGTGTTGGGTGTTGTGTGTGTGCGGCGTTGTCTGTGTGTGTGGGTGTCTGTCTAGGGCGGTGTTTGTGGTTCCCAGTGTGTGTGTGGTGTGTTGTGCGGTGAGTGTGAGGCGGTTTGTGTGTTTTGGGGGGAGTTGTGCACCCCCATCGTGCTCCATCCCCCATGCTGCACACCCCCCCATCGTGGTCCATCCCCCATGCTGCGCACCCCCATCGTGCTCCATCCCCCATGCTGCGCACCCCCATCGTGCTCCATCCTCCATGCTGCGCACCCCCCATCGTGGTCCATCCCCCATGCTGCGCACCCCCATCATGCTCCATCCCCCATGCTGCGTACCCCCATCGTGCTCCATCCTCCATGCTGCGCACCTCCATCATGCTCCATGCCCCATGTACACCCCCCATCATACTTCATCCCCCCATGCTGCGCACCTCCCATCGTGCTTCATCCCCCCATGCTGCGCACCGCCCATCGTGCTTCATCCTCCCATGCTGCCCACCCCCCATCGTGCTTCATCCACCCATGCTGCGCACCCCCCATCGTGCTCCATCCCTCATGCTGCGCATCCCTCAGAGAGGAGTATAATAGGAGGACTATAATAGGAGTAGTCCTTGGGAGAGAGGAGTATAATAGGAGTAGTCCTGGGGGGAGAGGAGTCTAATAGGAGGAGTAGTCCTGGGGGGAGAGGAGTCTAATAGGAGGAGTAGTCCTGGGGGGAGAGGAGTATAATAGGAGGAGTAGTGTGCCGGGGGCGGGGCCGAGCGGCCAACGTGTGCCGGGGGCAGGGCTGGGCGGCCAACATGTGCCGGGGCGGGGCCGGGCCGAGCAGCCAATTCTTGCGGGGGGCGGGGCTGGGCCACGCCAAGCGGTCAATGCATGCGGGAGGCGGGGCCGGGCCGAGCGGCCAATGTGACGGTTGTCACTGTAATGATGTCATTTTGGAGCAAGAGAGACAGACAGACAGAATAAGGCAATCTATATATATAATTGCCTTATTCTGTCTGTCTGTCTATCTGTCTGTTTTGCTCCAAAATTGTGTCCTTACGGTGACAATCAGCGGATTGGCCGCTGGCCTCGGAATGGCCCCGCCCCCCAGCACGGATTGGCCGCTCGGCTCGCCTTGGCCCCGTTCCCCCCCATGGATTGGCACCCTGCACGCATTGGACGCTTGGCCAGGCTCCGCCCCCTCACGCATTGGATGCTCGCCCTGGCCCCGTCCCCCCGCACGCATTCCCCGAACCCACACGGAGACGCCCGACACCCAGGTGACTGCTGCAGCACCCGAAGCCCACACCGCAAGACAAAGTGGAGAAAAGCCACTAGCACACGTGTGCCGGAGTCGGCGTAGGCTGGTATCCATAGTACACATCGGGTAACTATAGAAACCGCTTTCCTTAGTTACCGATTTGTAAGATGGTTACTAGCTTACCCCGGCTCCCGGCACACGTCAGCATTGTCGCTTACCTTTTCTCCAATTTGTCGCATCCGATGCGCTCCCGTGCACTGTGTACACTACAGTTGCCGCGCGACAACCTCCGATCACGTGTTTTCATGTGACCAGGAAGTTGCGGCGCAGCCACTGTCCTGTACAGTGTACGGTTACACACACACACACACACACACATAGCAGACACACATGGATACACCGACGCATACACACATAGCACACATGCATGTATACACACACACTGAGCACATATACACACATAGCAGACACACATGGATACACTGGGCGCATACACACAGCGCACATGCATGTATATACACACACACACTGAGCACATATACACACATAGCAGACACACATGGATACACTGGGCGCATACACACAGCGCACATGCATGTATATACACACACAAACTGAGCACATATACACACATAGCAGACACACATGGATACACTGGGCGCATACACACAGCGCACATGCATGTATATACACACACACACACTAAGCACATATACACACATAGCAGACACACATGGATACACTGGGTGCATACACACAGCGCACATGCATGTATATACACACACACACTGAGCACATATACACACATAGAAGACACACATGGATACACTGGGCGCATACACACAGCGCACATGCATGTATATACACACACACACTGAGCACATATACACACATAGCAGACACACATGGATACACTGGGCGCATACACACAGCGCACATGCATGTATATACACACACACAGCAGACACACATGGATACACCGAGCGCATACACACAGCGCACATGCATGTATACACACACACAGCAGACACACATGGATACACCGTGCGCATACACACATAGCGCACATGCATGTACACACACACACACACACACACATACTCTGCTGTACACTCACCCAGCGATGCGGTCCCCGGCACTGAAGTCCCCAGCGCTGTTCCTGCTTCCAGCTCCTCAGGGCACTGAATATTCAGTGAGTATAATGAGCGGCGATAAGGAGCGGGAGGCAGCAGAGCCGGAGACAACATCGCTGGAGAGAAGCAAATATAGAGAATATTTTTATTAAAAAGACCCATATTTTCTCTGGGGCGCGCAGCATCCGACAAAGTCAAAAAAGCCGGATGTGTGAAATCACTAGCTTACCCCGGCTCCCGGCACACGTGTGCCGGAGCCGGCGTACGCTGGTAACCATGGTACACATCGGGTAACTATAGAAACCGCTTTGCTTAGTTACCCAATGTGTAACATGGTTACTAGCTTACCCCGACTCTCGGCACACGTGTGACGGAGCCGGCGTACGCTGTTAACCAGTGTACACATTGGGTAACTATGGAAACCACTTTGCATAGTTACCCGATGTGTACCATGGTTACTAGCTTACCCCGGCTCTCTGCCCATTCAGATCATTGGTCTCCCACTGTCAAACACGCCGATGCGTGCTGCACTGCAGGAGACCAACAAGCAAAAAATAAACCAGCACTGTCGCTTTGCATAGTTACCAAATGTGTACCATGATTATCAGCTTACCGACGTACGCTGGTAACAAATGGTACACAATCCTGTAACTATGGAAAGCGCTTTCGTTAGTTACCCAATGTGTACCATGGTTACCACCTTACCCCCGGCTCCCGGCACATGTGTGCTTGAGCCGGCGTACGCTGGTAACCATGGTACACATCGGGTAACTAAGCAAAGCGCTTTGCATAGTTACCCAATTGTGTAACATGGTTACCAGTGTACGCCGGCTCCCTGCCCATGCAGATCGTTGGTCTCTCACTGTCAAATACGCCGATGCGTGCTGCACAGCGGGAGACCAACGAGCAAGAAATGAACCATCATTATTCAAGACTTGCTGATTATATTATTATTCAATCTGCTACCCTACATACACATGTTAGACTACCCGATACATTAGAATCGGGCAACCTTCTAGTTATATAAAGAGAATTTTGTTACTTACCGTAAATTCTTTTTCTTATAGTTCCGACATGGGAGACCCAGACCATGGGTGTATAGCTTCTGCCTCCGGAGGACACACAAAGTACTACACTAAAAGTGTAGCTCCTCCCTCCGAGCATATACACCCCCTGGATGCCAATTCTAACCAGTTTAGTGCAAAAGCTGAAGGAGGACATCCACCCATAAGTAGAAATAGAGTAAAACCCGGAATAACCGGAACCTCTGTCTACAACAACAGCCGGTGAAAAACACACGGAACAAGAACTGCCAACAGGCAACAGGGAGGGTGCTGGGTCTCCCATGTCGGAACTATAAGAAAAAGAATTTACGGTAAGTAACAAAATTCTCTTTTTCTTTATCGTTCCTTATGGGAGACCCAGACCATGGGACGTCTCAAAGCAGTCCATGGGTGGGAAATAAACAGAACTGAGAAGTAGGCAAAACCTAACTTCACAAGTGGGCGACAGCCGCCTGAAGGATGCGTCTGCCCAAGCTCGCATCTGCCGAAGCATGAGCATGCACCTGGTAGTGCTTCGAAAAGGTGTGCAGACTAGACCAAGTGGCAGCCTGACAAACCTGCTGAGCCGTAGCCTGGTGCCTGAAAGCCCAGGAAGCACCGACAGCTCTGGTCGAGTGCGCCTTAATCCCTGGCGGAGGGGGCACCTGAGAACATTGGTAGGCATCGGATATGGCCGACCGAATCCAACGAGCTAGGGTCGGCTTAGAAGCCGAGAGACCCTTGCGCTGACCCGTGGTTAGTACAAAAAGAGAGGTGCACCGCCTAAGAGCGGCGGTGCGTGACACATAGATTCGGAGCGCCCGCACCAAATCCAAGGTATGCAACGCCTTCTCAAAGCGATGCACAGGGGCCGGACAAAGGGAAGGCAATGAAATGTCCTGGTTAAGGTGGAAAGGAGACACCACCTTAGGGAGAAAGTCCGGAGTCGGACGGAGAACCACCTTGTCTTGGTGAAAAACCAAAAAGGGTGACTCCGAAGAGAGAGCAGCCAAATCACAGACTCTCCTGAGAGAAGTTATGGCCACCAGAAAGACCACTTTCTGTGAAAGTCGGAACAAAGGAACCTCCCTAAGAGGCTCAAAGGGGGGTTTCTGTAAGGCCATGAGGACCAGGTTAAGGTCCCAGGGATCCAAAGGCCGCCGGTAAGGCGGAATGATGTGAGATGCGCCCTGCATGAAGGTGCGCACCTGGGCCAGTCGGGCGATACGCCGCTGGAACAACACTGACAGCGCCGAGACCTGTCCCTTGAGGGAATTGAGAGATAGTCCTAGCTGCAGGCCGGACTGTAGAAAGGACAGGATGGTCGGCAAAGAAAACGGCCAAGGAGCATGGTCGGAAGAGCGACACCAGGACAGGAAAATCCTCCAAGTCCTGTGGTAAATCCTGGCCGAGGAAGACTTCCGAGCCTGAGTCATAGTGGAAATGACCTCGGAAGGAATGCCTGAAGCCGTCAGGATCCAGGACTCAAGAGCCACGCCGTCAATCTGAGAGCCGCAGAATTCTGGCGGAAAAACGGACCTTGAGAGAGAAGGTCTGGGCGGTCCGGGAGATGCCACGGCATTTCTACGGACAGACGGAGCAGGTCTGGGTACCAAGCTCGCCTGGGCCAGTCTGGAGCAATGATTATGACCCGACGGCCCTCCATTCTGATCTTGCGCAGGACTCTGGGCAAGAGAGCTAGAGGGGGAAACACGTAGGCCAGACGGAACTGAGACCAGTCTTGAACCAGCGCGTCCGCTGCCAAGGCCTGAGGATCGTGGGAGCGAGCCACATAAACCGGGACCTTGTTGTTGTGCCGGGATGCCATTAGATCCACTTCCGGAGTGCCCCAGTTGCGGCAGATTGACCGGAACACTGCCGGATGCAGGGCCCATTCGCCGCTGTCCACGGTTTGACGGCTGAGATAATCTGCCTCCCAGTTGTCTATGCCTGGGATGTGGACTGCGGATATGGTGGACTTGGAGTCCTCCGTCCACTGAAGGATGCGTTGAACCTCCAACATTGCCAGGCGGCTGCGAGTCCCGCCCTGGTGATTGATGTAGGCAACTGCTGTCGCGTTGTCTGACTGGACTCGAATGTGCTTGCCTGCCAACAGATGGTGAAAGGCTACGAGAGCTAGAAGTACAGCCCTGATTCCCAGCACATTGATCGAGAGGGCTGATTCGGACGGAGTCCAAGTGCCCTGTGCTCGGTGGTGGAGAAATACTGCTCCCCAGCCGGAGAGACTGGCATCCGTGGTGAGGATCACCCAGGACGGAGTCAGGAAGGAGCGTCCCTGAGACAGAGAGAGGGGCTGAAGCCACCACTGGAGAGAGCTCCTGGTCTGTGGCGACAGAGCCACTAGCCTGTGCAAGGAAGAGGTCCGCTTGTCCCAAAAGCGGAGAATGTCCAGCTGTAGAGGACGCAGATGGAACTGGGCAAAGGGAACCGCTTCCATTGACGCCACCATCTGACCCAGCACCTGCATGAGGTGCCTGATGGAATGACGGCGGGGCCTCAGCAGAGAGCACACCGCCAGATGGAGGGACTGCTGTTTGACTAAGGGCAGCTTCACAAGTGCCGGCAAAGTCTCGAATTGCATCCCTAGGTACGTAAGTTTCTGGGTCGGGATCAGAGTGGACTTGGGCAGATTGACAAGCCACCCGAAATGAACAAGCGTGGCGAGAGTGAGCGAGACACTCCGCTGACAGTCTGCACTGGATGAGGCCTTGACTAGAAGGTCGTCCAGGTAAGGGATTACTGCCAACCCCTGGAGGTGCAGAACCGCAACCACTGCTGCCATGACCTTGGTGAAAACACGAGGGGCCGTGGCTAACCCGAAGGGGAGAGCCACGAATTGGAAATGTTCCTCTCCGATTGCAAAACGAAGCCAACGCTGGTGAGAAACTGCAATTGGCACATGCAGATAGGCATCCCTGACATCGATGGATGCCAGGAAATCTCCTTGGGTCATTGAGGCAATGACCGATTGCAGAGATTCCATGCGGAAGTGCCGCACCTGAACATGCTTGTTGAGAAGCTTGAGATCCAGGATGGGCCGGAAGGAACCGTCCTTCTTGGGGACTAGGAATAGGTTTGAGTAGAAACCTCTGAACCGTTCCCGGGCGGGAACCGGAACAATTACTCCGTTGGCCTGCAAGGATGCCACGGCCTGTGAGAAGGCGGCGGCTTTGGAGCAGGGGGGAGTGGACAGAAAAAATCTGTTTGGCGGGCTGGAAGAAAATTCTATCCTGTAGCCGTGGGAGATGATATCCCTCACCCACTGATCGGAGACGTGTTGAAACCACACGTCGCCAAAGTGGGAGAGCCTGCCCCCGACCAAGGACGTTGCTGGCGCAGCCAGATAGTCAAGAGGAGGCTGCCTTAGTGGCAGCGGCTCCTCCGTTCTTCTGAGGACGCGGCTTCGCGCGCCAGCTGGGTTTTCGGTCCTTGGCTGAGTTGGTGGACGAAGCTGAGGGCTTAGAGGATGACCAGTTAGAGGAACGAAAGGAACGAAACCTCGACTGGTTCCTGCCCTGGACAGGTTTCCTGGTTTTTGTTTGTGGCAAGGAAGTACTCTTCCCGCCAGTAGCTTCTTTAATAATTTCATCCAGTTGTTCACCGAACAGCCGGGACCCAGCAAAGGGGAGCCCAGCAAGATACTTCTTGGAAGAAGCGTCTGCTTTCCACTCTCGAAGCCACAAGAGCCTGCGGATCGCGAGGGAATTAGCGGAAGCCACCGCCGTGCGGTGAGAAGCCTCCAGAATGGCAGACATGGCATAGGATGAAAAAACCGAAGCCTGGGAAGTTAAGGCAACCATGTCGGGTACAGAGTCCCTGGCGAGGGAATGTATCTCCGCCAGAGAAGCAGCGACTGCCTTAAGAGCCCACACTGCTGCAAAGGACGGGGAGAACGAGGCTCCTGCCGCCTCATATACAGATTTGGCCAGAAGGTCAACCTGGCGGTCAGTGGGATCCTTAAGAGAGGTGCCATCAGCCACAGATACAACTGTCCGGGCTGAGATTCTAGACACCGGAGGATCCACCTTTGGTGACTGAGCCCATTCCTTGACCACCTCTGGTGGAAAGGGAAAACGGTCATCAGAACTACGCTTTGGAAAGCGTTTGTCAGGACAGGCCCTGGGCTTGGTCACAGTGGCCTGAAAACTGGAGTGGTTAAAAAACATACTCCTTGCTCTCTTAGGTGAGGTAAACTGGTGTTTTTCTACCAGAGAGGCTTCTTCCTCTGACACTGGTGGATTGAGGTTCAGTACGGAGTTAATGGATGCAATCAAGTCACTAACATCCGCATCCCCCTCAGATAAATCAATGGGGTACATAGAGGTAGCGTCTGAGCCCACAGTAAAAGTATCCTCCTCGTCCTGCAATTCCGCTTGTGAATCAGAGCCATGGGACGAGGAAGGAGAAGGGTCCCTGCGTCTCCTTTTAGGAGGACGGGGTCCTAAAACATGCTCTGTTAGCTCTGCAGAGCGAGACGGAGCATCAGAGACACCCTGAGAAGGGGGCTGATGCATGGTCAGCAGAGTCCGGGACAACTGTCCCATGGAGTCGGCAAAGGACTGTGAGATAGCCTTAGAAAACGATGCTACCCAAGCCGGGGGTGCAGCCACCGGGGCCGGAGCAGCCTGAGGGACCCCTGAGGAGGCTCCAGGCTGAGGCACCACCATGTTAGAGCAGGCATCACAATGTGGATATGTGCTCGGTTCCGGCAGAATGAGCTTACATGCAGTGCATATAGCGTAAAGCTTTGCAGCCTTGCTCCTAGTGACAGACATGCTGCTGAGGTGGAGGCTCTGCAGTAAAGAATACACTCCTTTAGAATGACCCCCTGAGAGTGTATAATAAAGCCCACAACCAGAGGTTGTGGCTTACCAGACCGGTTTCTGTGTGCCCTCCGGATTCCACAGCTCGGACCCCCAGTATGCAGCAGCTGCAGCAGCCAGCGCCGATCAGTGTGAGAACGCTGATAAAATGGCGCTGGAGTGAGGAGGGGGGACGGGAATTAGCCCAAGAGCGGGAACCGGAGGGCCAAGGAGAGATACAGGGGAGGGAAACATCTCCTCAGAGAGGAGTGTCCTCCCCTCTGCTGGACGGCCGGTGGGCGGCGCCACACTGTTCCCCTGCATGACTGACATGCAGAGGGACTGAAACCGAAAGTAGGCCGCAACTGAAGCCGGGGCCTAGATTTTTAAATGCGGCCGACGAGCAGGCACCCTCGGTGCGGTTCTCAGGAAAAACCCCAAGAACCGGCCGGAAATCACAGCAAGGTTAACAAACACACTCCCCCCTCAATAAATGTACAAGGGACCCTTGAATAACGTCTCAATACTTAGCTTTTGAGACGCAGGGCCATGTCCCTGGGGGGGGGTAAACGCTCCGTCCGGCAGGATCCTGACAAAGCAGAGAGAACCGTGATGGCTCCCACTTCAAGCCAGAGCCCCAGGGGATGGTGAAGGAGCGCGGCATGTGAAGGCTCCAGCCTTGTAAAGTCAACCTTAACAGCACCGCCGACACAGTGGGGTGAGAAGGGACATGCCGGGAGTCCAGACTGGACCCGCTTTTCTTCCAAATCTTTGAAATCAAAAAATCAAAAATCAAAAATCAGAGAATGCATGTGTGTGTGACCTCCTGAACACAAAGCATTGAAACTGGTTAGAATTGGCATCCAGGGGGTGTATATGCTCGGAGGGAGGAGCTACACTTTTAGTGTAGTACTTTGTGTGTCCTCCGGAGGCAGAAGCTATACACCCATGGTCTGGGTCTCCCATAAGGAATGATAAAGAAATATAGATTATGTGGTGTGGATACCCGGTGATAATACCCGTTGTGATTCTGACCTAGTACAGGTCAGTCCCATGGTACACTGCCCATACAAGCGATAGATTTCTGTAGCATATAGAAACTCAAATAATTACAGTTCTATGGGGAAATTCCACTTTGCGTCACTTCCTCGTGACAATTTTCATATAGGACTTAACCCTTTGTATAGGGTAAAATGTGCAACAAAAGCTGCATGTAAGAATTGTGGTTATTGGCAACACAGATTAAAGAAGGATATGGAAAGTATAGCTGGCTAGAGTCTGGGTCGTGTCGCATGGAGAGCGGAGGGGGGGATGGGAGGGATAGTGTTTATAAGTAATGTTTGTAACAAGTTATGAAGGAATGCTGAAGGGGGGTAGCGGAGACTGAATAATGGAAATATACACTGACGAAGAAGGGGAAGGAGCAAATTTGATGACAGTGACAGATATTTGGTTGATAAATTGTAGAGACTATGTTATTTGCTATTTTGATTTGTTGACCCTTATTTTCTTCATTCTGTACCCTATTTTACCATTGCAAGAAAAAAAATAAAAATTTGGTTTAAAAAAAAAAAAAGAAGGATATGTCACAGGTCTTTTTTTCTCCACAAAAAAACCCCCAAAACACAAGAGAAAAGCATAATCACTGTAAGGGGTGCATGATGTGTCAGCAAGAACAACAAACACGTACCAAAAAAATCTGATGTGTGATAGAGGCGGAGATGGAGGAAGGGAGGAAGGGGCACTTAGCCAGTCATGGCTGTATTAATATGGAAACTCTCCACCTCTACAGACTATTTATGGAAAGGTCTGTTTCTATATCACCTACAGACTGGGGTCACACGGCCGTATATTCTCTCATGTGAGAGAATCGGCCAGACTATGGAAATGACAGCTCAAGCTTTGGACCGAGCGTGTGTCAGGTGTCATTTACTGTAATCTGATTCTCTCGCATGTGAGAGTCGGATCACAGGTGAGGAGAAGATAGAGAAATTAATCTCTCCATCTTCTCCATTGCCTTCTCCATACTGATGACATCAGAGTGCACTTTGATGTTTACAGAATTTGCCCAAAGGGCATCTAGAGGTACCCTAAACTAAAGATTAATAAAACTTAACTTTTAATCGTAACAAATTAACACAGATCAATCTAAAATCAGTAGCAGGTAGAGCAATGAACCATATACTAAATCACGTATCCGGACGCAAACCGGACACTATGAGTAAGTGAACAACTGTCCTACAATAATTGTCAGAGTGATATTGCCCTACCCTGACTAACAAAAGCTAACTAATAGCCTCCCCAACATGTTTATCCATGTCTGGCTTCATCAGGGGGCTAAGGTTATAGGCCTTTGCCTTAGTCCCCTGATGAAGCCAGACATGGTGAAATTGAATAGGAGATGGATGTCCAGTACCCGGCCGCAGCCACTATCAGAAAATGGAGCAAGTCTGGAACTGAGCATTTACAGCTTATCGGCGGGGGTACGGGGTGTCGGACCCCAGACAATCAGACATTGATGACCTATCCTAAGGATAGCCCATCAACGTAAAAGTAGTGGACAACTCCTTTAATGCGGCACAGTGGGTATTACTAAGGCAGTATTGCAGGACACAATGTACTGTAGATGCCAGTACTAGCATAAATTGTGATTCAGACTTCAGCAAAAGTGTCTCTGGTCCAAACATGCAGAACCAAGTAGGAGGGCTGACCTTTAGATTGTCAGGAGCCCTGCTAGGCCAGTCCGACTTTGGCAGTACACTAGGTTTTCATTGCCACTGCTCTCCCTTTCTGGTAAAATTTCAGGATTATCCTCAAATGCTCTCTAGCCTTTTCAGGTGAACGTAATGTGACCTTCTCTAAACTTTTGAATGCACATGTCCTACTGTTCAATGTTTCAGTACTTTTTCCACAACTTGTTGTTCTCTAACAAGGAGCTTAATGGCAAAATTCACAACAGGTGTTTGATCCAGGAATCCCATCCTGTCATCATACTGTTCACATTTTGAAATCATGAGACCAAGACAACACATCCCAATTGATCAACTGTACAGTGTCATCGCAGGCTTCAAGCAGGATGTTCTCAGACAAAAGTGGCCACTGAGCTTAGAGTGTCACAGAGTGTCATCAGCAGGTTGCAACAGAGGTACAGAGAGACTGGAAGAGTTACAGAGAGGTATAGAAGTAGATGTCCTTTGGCCACATCCAATACTGATGACTGTGATCAATGACCTTCGGAGCGGATGATGAAGCAACTGTAATCCCGCCCCCTGCACTGACTGACAGCCGCTCATCATTAGATCTTGCTGTCATTCAGTACTGGTTACAGCAGCTGCTCTCCATACAGAGCGGTGACTGAACCTGCACCGACCCCGTGATTGATACCCAAACGCTGCCAGGATGATTAATGTTAATTTCCCCCTAGCAGTGGGGTTCAATGTACAAGGTGCTGGGCTGGATTCCAACATTATTAACTTGCAGGTTAATGGCGTTTTTTTTACACTTCACAGATTCCTTTTAAATTGTTAAAAAAAAAAATAATTCCATGACACATTTCCTTACAAATAAAAACTAAAAACAAAAACAGTGTCCACATATCTGCTGGACATGTGGACACAGCCTTAAGGCCACTTCACACAAAGAGATCGCTAACGACATCGTTGCTACGTCACAGTTTCTGTGACGAAACAACGACTTCACCAGCGATCTCGTTATGTTTGACAAGTGCCAACGATCCGCCCCCTGCTGTGAGATCGTTGGTCATTGCTGAATATCCTGGGCCATTTTTGGCTCGTTGGAGTCCTGGTGGGCAGGATGGATCTGTATGTTTGACACCTACCAACGATCTTGTTAACGACCTAGATTTGAACTTAAAGTGTGACATGTAGGCGTGTAGTTGTGCACCTTTTCCGCGCCCCCTCTGCACCGATTGGTTGGCACTGACAACAGTAAGCAAACACTTGGGAACGAAGGAGGGATGAATCCGGGTGCAGATGAAGCTTCAATCCGACAAGCAAGCAAGCAACCGGGAACAAAGTACGAATGAATCTGGGTGGAGTCGCAGGTTCTATCCTCAAAGCAAGGCTCAAAAAGGGACAAAGGGTGAAGCGATACAAAGTTGCCTTCTAGGCCGGCTGCCTAATCAGAACGCAGTATTGGCCACCAATCGGAGCAGAGGGGTGTGGAAAAGGCGACGAATATGCACGCCTACGTGGCTTACAGCGTCAAACACTACGCCCCTATTCGAGGTCGGAATCGTTACATAGCTGCTGTGTGACAGGGTCCCAACGACCAACGAGATCGTTATACAGGTCGCTGCATCGTTACTAAAGTCGTTGGGAAAATGACTGTGTGACATTTCACCAGCGATCTCACCAACGACTTAACAACGATCCGGAAACTGTGACATAGTAACGATCTCGTTAACGATCTCGTTATGTGTGACTGGACCTTTATACAGGGTAAATAATGTGTGTAATCCAATTGTGGATAAATGTCTGACTTTGACCATATGTGTTATGCAAATTGTGAATGTCTCCCTACTGTCTGGCATGTGTGGGGCAGGGAAGATAACACAAAAAGCGGAGACAGCAGAAAATGTTTCACAACCTGATGTGGATATCAAGAAGAAAGGGATGAAATGCGACGTTATTGTGTCCAAAACAAAAGCTAATGAAAGCCATTGGCAAATATCTGACTGTGAAGTTAAGCAGCGGTTAAATGCATACGAAAGTGACACAGTTGGATTTAATCAGCAATGTTAAGGCCCCGTCACACTAAAGGCCCCGTCACACTAAGCAACATCGCTAGCAACATCGCTGGTAACGAACAACTTTTGTGACGTTGCTAGCGATGTTGCTGTGTGTGACATCCAGCAACAACCTGGCCCCTGCTGTGAGGTCGTTGGTTGTTGCTGAATGTCCTGGGCCATTTTTTAGTTGTTGCTGTCCTGCTGTGAAGCACAGATCGCTGTGTGTGACAGCGAGACAGCAACAACTAATGTGCAGTGAGCAGGGAGCCGGCTTCTGCTGAGGCTGGTAACTAATGTAAACATCGGGTAACCAAGAAGCCCTGTCCTTGGTTACCCGATATTTACCTTTGATATCAGCCTCCTCCGCTCTCACTGCCTGTGCTGCCGGCTCCTGCTCTGTGCACAGATAGCTGCAGCACACATCAGGCAATTAACCCGATGTGTGCTGTAACTAGGAGAGCAAGGAGCCAGCGCTCAGTGTGCGCTGCTCCCTGCTCTGTGCACATTTAGCTGCAGCACACATCGGGTTAATTAACCTGATGTGTGCTGTAACTAGGAGACTGGGGGCTGGTCACTGGTTGCTGGTGAGCTCACCAGCAACTCGTGTAGCCACGCTCCAGCGATCCCTGCCAGGTCAGGTTGCTGGTGGGATCGCTGGAGCGTCGCAGTGTGACAGCTCACCAGCAACCTCCTAGCAACTTACCAGCGATCCCTATCGTTGTTGGGATCGCTGGTAAGTTGCTTAGTGTGACTGGACCTTAAGCAACATCGCTAGCAACATCGCTGGTAACGAACAACTTTTGTGACGTTGCTAGCGATGTTGCTGTGTGTGACATCCAGCAACAACCTGGCCCCTGCTGTGAGGTCGTTGGTTGTTGCTGAATGTCCTGGGCCATTTTTTAGTTGTTGCTGTCCTGCTGTGAAGCACAGATCGCTGTGTGTGACAGCGAGACAGCAACAACTAAAGGCCCTGTCACACTAAGCAACATCGCTAGCAACATCGCTGGTAACGAACAACTTTTGTGACGTTGCTAGCGATGTTGCTGTGTGTGACATCCAGCAACAACCTGGCCCCTGCTGTGAGGTCGTTGGTTGTTGCTGAATGTCCTGGGCCATTTTTTAGTTGTTGCTGTCCTGCTGTGAAGCACAGATCGCTGTGTGTGACAGCGAGACAGCAACAACTAAATGTGCAGGCAGCAGGAGCCGGCTTCTGCGGAGGCTGGTAACCAATGTAAACATCGGGTAACCAAGAAGCCCTGTCCTTGGTTACCCGATATTTACCTTTGATACCAGCCTCCTCCGCTCTCACTGCCTGTGCTGCCGGCTCCTGCTCTGTGCACATGTAGCTGCAGCACACATCAGGCAATTAACCCGATGTGTGCTGTAACTAGGAGAGCAAGGAGCCAGCACTAAGCAGTGTGCGCTGCTCCCTGCTCTGTGCACATTTAGCTGCAGCACACATCAGGCAATTAACCTGATGTGTGCTGTAAGTAGGAGAGCAAGGAGCCAGCGCTCAGTGTGCGCTGCTCCCTGCTCTGTGCACATTTAGCTGCAGCACACATCGGGTTAATTAACCTGATGTGTGCTGTAACTAGGAGACTGGGGGCTGGTCACTGGTTGCTGGTGAGCTCACCAGCAACTCGTGTAGCCACGCTCCAGCGATCCCTGCCAGGTCAGGTTGCTGGTGGGATCGCTGGAGCGTCGCAGTGTGACAGCTCACCAGCAACCTCCTAGCAACTTACCAGCGATCCCTATCGTTGTTGGGATCGCTGGTAAGTTGCTTAGTGTGACTGGACCTTAAATGTGCAGGCAGCAGGAGCCGGCTTCTGCGGAGGCTGGTAACTAATGTAAACATCGGGTAACCAAGAAGCCCTGTCCTTGGTTACCCGATATTTACCTTTGATACCAGCCTCCTCCGCTCTCACTGTCAGTGCCGGCTCCTGCTCTGTGCACATGTAGCTGCAGCACACATCAGGTAATTAACCCCATGTGTGCTGTAACTAGGAGAGCAGGGAGCCAGCGCTAAGCAGTGTGCGCTGCTCCCTGCTCTGTGCACATTTAGCTGCAGGACACATCAGGCAATTAACCCGATGTGTGCTGTAACTAGGAGAGCAAGGAGCCAGCGCTCAGTGTGCGCTGCTCCCTGCTCTGTGCACATTTAGCTGCAGCACACATAGGGTTAATTAACCTGATGTGTGCTGTAACTAGGAGACTGGGGGCTGGTCACTGGTTGCTGGTGAGCTCACCAGCAACTCGTGTAGCCACGCTCCAGCGATCCCTGCCAGGTCAGGTTGCTGGTGGGATCGCTGGAGCGTCGCAGTGTGACAGCTCACCAGCAACCTCCTAGCAACTTACCAGCGATCCCTATCGTTGTTGGGATCGCTGGTAAGTTGCTTAGTGTGACTGGACCTTTACATTACACAATGTCCAAAGTAAATGGATTACGAAGAAAGTCATCTCAGTGCTCCTCACCCCATTAGTGGTCAGCAGAGAGGGAGGACATGTAAGGGGTACTTCACACACAGCGAGATCGCTACTGAGATTGCTGCTGAGTCACGTTTTTTGTGACCTCATTAGCGATCTCGCTGTGTGTGACACTGAGCAGCGATCTGGCCCCTGCTGTGAGATCGCTGCTCGTTACACACAGCCCTGGTTCGTTTTTTTATTGTTGCTCTTTCGCTGATAAGCACACAGCGAGTGACAGCGAGAGAGCAACAATCCTGAATGTGCAGGGACCAGGAGCCGGCATCAGACAGCCTGCGGTAAGCTGTAACCAAGGTAAACATCGGGTAACCAAGGTGGTTACCCGATATTTACCTTCGTTACCAGCCTCCGCAGCTCTCACGCTGCCAGTGATGGCTCCTGCTCCCTGCACACGCTAAGCTAAGTGGTGTGCGCTGGTAACTAAGGTAAACATCGGGTAACCATACCCGATGTTTACCTTAGTTAACAGTGTCCGCAGCTTCCAGACGCCGGCTCCGTGCAAGCACAGCGTCGCTTGCACGTCGCTGCTGGCTGGGGGCTGGTCGCTGGTGAGATCTGCCTGTTTGACAGCTCACCAGCGACCATGTAGCGACGCAGCAGCGATCCTGACCAGGTCAGATCGCTGGTGGGATCGCTGCTGCGTCGCTAAAGTGTGACGGTACCCTAAGGGGCACTTTGCACACTGCGACATCGCAGGTGCGATGTCGGTGGGGTCAAATTGAAAATGACGCACTTCCGGCATCGCATGCGACATCGCAGTGTGTAAAGGCTGGATGATACGATTAACGAGCGCAAAAGCGTCGTAATCGTATCATCGGTATAGCGTCGGCGTAATTCATAATTACGCCGACGCAATGGTCCGATGTTGTTCCTCGCTCCTGCGGCAGCACACATCGCTGTGTGTGAAGTCGCAGGAGCGAGGAACGTCTCCTACCGGCCTCACTGCGGCTTCCGTAGGATATGCGGAAGGAAGGAGGTGGGCAGGATGTTTACATCCTGCTCATCTCCGCCCCTCCGCTCCGATTGGCCGCCTGCCGTGTGACGTCACAATGACGCCGCATGACCCGCCCCCTTAACAAGGAGGCGGGTCGCCGGCCACAGGGACGTCGCACGGCAGGTGAGTGTGTGTGTGAAGCTGGCGTAGCAATAATTTTCGCTACGCCAGCTATCACCACATATCGCTGCTGCGACGGGGGCGGGGACTATCACACTCGGCATCGCAGCATCGGCCTGCGATGTCGTAGTGTGCAAACCCCGCCTAAGGCTGTATTCAGACAGGATAACCACGAGGCAATAAATGAGTGCTGATTGGTTACATGCATGCCCACCAGGGGTCATTTAATAGCCTATTTAGACACGCCAACCACACTGCCCATGCACACAGAACAATTTTTAATATGATCTTTATGTGCACATAGAATATGCAATGTTACTGACAGCACATTTGCTGCAGAGAAAATTATTTTGAAGCTTGCTTAAAAATGACTGAACTCAATGACCAAACATTTTGCTCATTTGCCAGTTAATTTCTGGCCTGTCTAAATGGGCCTTAAAAAGGTTCTCCAAGCTTGGGGCTAAAGTCCATAGTGACTACAAACTTGTACTACAAGTGTGCGTAGCATTGACTACTCCGGCACATGAAATGAAGGATTACGTCCTGACACTGAACACTACTAACGTCAAAACTTACTCTGTGAGTGGAGTCACCACCAACAACGATAGTTTTCTGTGAGGTATATACCCCAGCCCTATGCCTCCTGTGATATATATGTCCCAGTGATTCCTGTGATGTATATACTCCTGTGATGTATGTGCCCCAGCATCTCCTGTGATGTATATGCCCCAGCGTCTCCTGTGACGTATATGCCCCGCTTCACCTGTGACGTATATGCCAGTGTCTCCTGTGATGTATATGCCTCAGCGTCTCCTATGATGTATATGCTCCAGCGCTCATGTGACATATATGCCCCAGCGTCTCTTGTGATGTATATGCCCGTGTCTCCTGTGATGTATATGCCTCAGCGTCTCCTGTGATTTATATGCTCCAGCGCTCATGTGACGTATATGCCCCAGTGTCTCCTGTGGCATATATGCCCGTGTCTCCTGTGATGTATATGCCTCAGTGTCTCCTGTGATGTATATGCTCCAGTGCTCAGGTGATGTATATGCCCCAGCGTCTCCTGTGACGTGTATGCCCCAGCATCTCCTGTGATGTATATGCCCCAGAGTCTCCTGTGATGTATATGCCCCAGCGACTCCTGTGATGTATATATCCCGGCGTTTCCTGTGATGAATATCCTAAAGCCATGGCATCTTTTATGTGATGTTTATCCTGCAGCCCTACAGTCTCTTAAGTGATGTATATGTTCCAGTGTCTACTATGTGATATATATGTTCCAGCTGCAGTGTATCCTATGTGATGTATATACAGCAGTTTCAGTCTCTCCTTTGTGATGTATGTAAAGCAGTCTCAGTGTCGTGTATTTGATGTATATACCACAGTCTTAGGCGGGCTTTGCACATTACGACATCGCAAGCCGATGCTGCGATGTCGAGTGCGATAGTCCACGCCCCCGTCGCAGGTACGATATCTTGTGATAGCTGGCGTAGCGAAAATTATCGCTACGCCAGCTTCACATGCACTCACCTGCCCTGCGACCGTTGCTCTGGCCGGCGACCCGCCTCCTAACTAAGGGGGCTGGTCGTGCGGCGTCATAGCGACGTCACACGGCAGGCGGCCAATCAAAGCGGAGGGGCGGAGATGAGCAGGATGTAAACATCCCGCCCACCTCCTTCCTTCTCATTGCAGCCGGGAGGCAGGTAGGTGAAGTTCCTCGCTCCTGCGGCTTCACACACAGCGATGTGTGCTGCCGCAGGAACGAGGAACTACATCGTACCTGTCTCTGCAGCGGCATTATGGAAATGTCGGAGAATGCACCGATGATACGATAACGACGCTTTTGCGCTCGTTAATCGTATCATCTAGGATTTACACACTACGACATCGCAAGTGACGCCGGATATGCGTCACTTTCGATTTGATCCCACCGACATCGCACCTGCGATGTCGTAGTGTGCGAAGCCGCCCTTATTGTCTCCTATGTGATATATACAGCAGTCTCTGTGTTTTCTATGTGATGTATATACAGCAGTCCCAGTGTCTCCTATATGATATATACAGCAGTCTTGATGTCTCCCTTGTGATGTAGACAGCATTCCCGGGGTCTCCAATGTGATGTATATTTCAAAACCCCTCTTCTTGAGTTTTCTAAATGTTACATAAGCAGTGATTAATTTCCCATTTTCTAAATGTTACATAAGCAGTGATTAATTTCCCATTGTGAGGAGACATGTAGTGTGATATACATATAGTATATTGTCAGAACTTATATATTTTCTTTCATTCAGATTCCATTTCATGGGGACCACCACTTCCTTTCCATTGTGCCAGCATGATTTTCTGAATGGACTATCACCAGGATGCAACACATATACATACTTTTGAATATATCCATGGATTACATATGCTACTGTACTTGAGACATGATATACCATCTGGATAGTTTCCAGAAATCAAGACTCCTTCAACCCCTGGATTCTTGGCCTTGTTGCTGCTACTCTCCATGTTGTCCACCAGGCTTTTTTGAGAACCTTTTGGAGCTAAGAATCCATCTACTTGTGGTCTGTAGATGTATTTCATTGTACTCTATTCTGTTCATTGGAGTCATTGGCCTACAGGCTCTTATACTATGCTTTGCATTTTATAAGTAGATGTCTGTCATCTTACCTACTTTGCCATCTATTGGCGGGGGTATAGTTATGGCCTTCCCCATTCTAATGCATTCTACTAACCTCACTGTTGTTGTTGGGTGACTGTGTACTATGCCAAGGGCTGCTACATATTATATGTACTCTTGACTTTCTTATTCCTGTTGGGTTGAATTTTCTATTAGTCTTCTATGGCACATTACATAGTCTTTTATTTATATACTATTTAGGTGTTTAGTGACACTACTTTGAAGTATTATTTTCAATTTTAATGTTGGTAGTATCAGACACAATGTAGTCCACATTAGATTTAATTATTCAGGTCACTGCCTCCCACACATGGACAACAGATACCAGGTTCCACTTCGTGGGTGGCAACAGGTCATTCCATCCCCTCTTTAATAATTTTACCACTGTACCGCCTCTTTTAGTGATTCTAATATGTCTTATATGGTTACTGTTTTTTCACTGGTGGACACAGATAGAAAAGGGCCCCTGTGCAAGAAAGGTACATGGGGCCCTTTTTAGTCAAATAAGTAATCAAAAATGCACAATTTCCCCTGCTGTGGAGATGGAAATAGGCCCCTTTCCTCTTGGGCCTCCGTGTGGCTGCACAGGTTGCACCAATGATATGTCCGCCCCTGCATTTTTTATACAGGGGTTTATGCCACTGCCTCTTGTATGTAGCTAACGCCTGTCATTGTTCCTATAATATCGTCTCTAGACAACTGACTGCATCTCAGTACCTCCATCTGGCTGTATTCTCTATATTTTTTACATATTCGCCACCCTACATATGGTTGTCGCCTTTCACTGTATCTATAATATGGCCCTAGACACAAAATCGCTACCCACTGCTTACTATTTGTATGCAGCTGCCGCCATTCACTGTGTATATAATACCGCCTCTAGACACTTCACCATCTCCTAGTTCCTTTTACATAATTGTATATATTCGCCATACTCTTGTTTGACGCATGCACTGGTGGGAGCGCTCCCTCAAGTATGCTCAGCTACACTGTGTGAAAGTTCTTTTAAGTATACGTGGCCACTATACCGCCGATAGTACATGTATTCTCGGCATCGCATGGCACGTAGGGACTATTTGATAAGCGTGTACTTGTGCATGCACTCTGTATACTGCCGTCATGGGCCCTACATCTCAACCTGGTGACGTCCGGTGCATAAGCCCTGTTGGCTACAGGCAGGGATTTTTATCCTCACGTTAAACTTCTCTCTGTTCTCTCACACATGATTGGGTTAAGTCCCCCTTCCGGCCCTACTCTTGAACGCCATAACCACTGGTATATACTTTATTAATTATTTACTGTATTTACGTTCACCTAGTGACCATAGATTAACCTCCCCTAATGACGTTGTGCTACACAGCGATATGCGTGGGGTCTCTCCAACACCCCTGTTCTCTCTAGCTGTGCTCTCCCACGGACATCCTCCTGACTTACCTTATTTGTGAGTGGCTCACATCCATATGGGTCCGACATTGATTTCCTCCACTTGGATTTTATAGAATCCTGCATGCACTATTTACTTGGTTGTCCACTCCCTCCCTCCTTTTTTTTGCAATATCCTCGGCCAGGGTCAGATAGTCATACCTTGTTCTGACTCCTCATATATTTTATATCTGAGCTTCTCTGATACAGGTACCCTATGTATAGGGCAGTACTCCTATACTGTGTTGTGTGGGCTCCTCACTAAATGGGCTCTGCTGGGTTATTACCGCACCCTTTTAGTATTCATACCAGAATAATGCATTTACCTATGTTTCATTGTTCATGTATTTAACATCAATGCTTTCTGGATACTTGTAATCTATATACAATGGTATACACCCTTCTGTCGATGAGGAGTACCCTCTCATTATATTGTAAGCTGTCTTATAGGCTTTTGAGACTTTCTTTCATATAAATCTTTTTGGAACAGCCCTCTCTGGGAATATAGCACCGGCGTGGCTTACTGTTGGCCAATAGGTCTGTCTGATACTGAATGACATGGTTTTTTAAGTTGACGGAACCGGGGATTCCTAGCCAGTCTCCAACGCTGGTACTTGCCAGGCCTAAGTAAGGTCTGCGATCCGACGAGGGCAGGCACAATGAATTCAGCATGTTTTTTTAAGTGTTTTTATATGGTGTGTTTCTCTATGGTTATCAAAAAATATATAATACAATAGTATCTATCTAGGTGTGCTGATTCCTTATGTTTTGTCTTTCTTCTCCTTTATTCCTTGGACTGAGCTCCAGACCAATGCAAACCTGGAAAAGCAGTTGTGAGTAGTATCAGAGACCACCTACGGTAACATCACACGCCTCGACAAAGAGAGGCAGTACCAACCATCACATTAGGGGGAGTTCATTAAATATTTGATTGAATATAGCAGGATACATTTTAAGTTGATAAATTTGTATGGTCCCCGAATGAGGTTATAAATATCCAAATGGCCCCTGCAGATAAAATGTTCCTCACCCTGGTTTAATAAGTGAGGTTGTGCAGTGTGTATGGGCTAGGCTATTTTTTACAATTATTTTCAGGCCACTTAAAAGCTGTATAAGGCTAGGTTCACACACTGCGTTTTTTTGACGCTGTGTGTTTGTGCGTTTTTTTGCGGCAAAAACCGCACAAAAACATACCCGCGTCAAAAAAACGCGTCAAAAAACGCGCACATTTTGACGCGATTTGGTGCGGTTTTTTGCTGTGTTTTTGCTCACTGCATCTTTATGCGTTTTTTATCAGTGAACAAAAAAAAAAGGTCTGATGTCATTCCCTTCTTCAATATGTTCTTCATTCTCCACTAGTGTATGCAGGAGAGCAGACAGCTGCAGAACTACAAGGCTCAGCATACTCCATCCAATAGTGTATGCAGGAGAGCAGACAGCAGTTGCAGAACTGCAAGGCTCAGCATCCTCCATCCAATAGTGTATGCAGGACAGCAGATAGCAGCTGTCGAACTACAAGGCTCAGCATCCTCCTTCCAGGACTGTATGCAGGATTTCTTTGCCCCCCCAAACAAAAAAAATGACATGGGCTTCGCCATATTTTTGTATGCTAGCCGGGTACAGCAGGCAGGTACGGGCTGCCCCCAACCCCCAGCTGCCTATTTGTACCCGGCTGGGAACCAAAAATATAGAGAAGCCCTTTTTTTTTTTAATTATTTCATGAATTTCATGAAATAATTAAAAAAAAAATGACGTGAGCTTCGCCTAATTTTTGTGTCCAGCCGGGTACAACTAGGCAGCTGGGGATTGGAATCCACAGTGCAGGGTGCCCAAGCTTTCTGGGCACCCCCGCTGCGAATTGCAGTCCGCAGCCACCCCAGAAAATGGCGCTTTCATAGAAGCGCCATCTTCTGGCGCTGTATCCAACTCTTCCAGTTGCCCTGATGCCGGGTGGCTCACTGGGTAATAATGGGGTTAGGGCTAGCTGTATATTATCAGCTGGCCCTAAGCCCGAAATTCATGGTGTCACGCCAATATTAGACATGGCCACCATGAATTTCTAGTAAAGATAAAAAAACCACAACACACAGAAAAATATTTTTATTAGAAATAAAACACAACACAATTAGTGACTCCATCTTTATTGAAATAAAGAACCCCCCTCCGCAGTAATCCTGGGTCAAGGGTCCCGCGCCGTCCAATCCGGAGCCAATATCATCTGATCGGTTTGCTGGAAGACAAAGCGATCAGATGATGTGTCAGGTTCAAGTGCCTGAATCACATCAAACATCAGCTGATTGTATTAAAGCCGTTTATACAATCAGCAGATGCATCGGTGCAAAAGAAAAAAAAAAAAAAATACTCACTTATGTGCTGATTACAGGCAGCTCCTGCAGCGGAGTCTGATCTCGTCCGATCGCTGCAGGAACTGCCGGTAATCAGGGATGAAGTCTCCTGACGCATCCGCTGATAGGTTAAACCAGCTGGCTGCTGGCGTCAGCCCGAGACTTACGATCAGCTGATGCGTCAGGTGACTGCATCAGGTGATCCATCGCCAGGTCCTGCATCCTGCAGGCATACGTACCCGGGGAGACTGCACACTGCCGGAGCGGCGATACCGTGAGAGGATCTGGGAGCGGGCATGGCACCTGGAGTCTGCAGACAGGTGAGTATGACTTTTTTTCTACTGTTCACTTTTGATTTCGCAGCTGCCTCCACCTCCCGCCCAGACATGACGCCGCACGGCAGCATACATGCACAGGACGGGAGGTGGAGGCAGCGGTGACGGTACCGGGAGGATTCACGCTTCTGTGTTTACTGACAGAAGGAATCCTCTTCCTGTACATGTCACTTTACTACCCACCTCCTGCGTTTATAGCTGCGTTTTTGGTCTTAGAAACGCACTAAAACGCACCAAAACGCACCTATTTGCGTTTCTCATTGCGTCTTTCAACATCCCATTGCACTCAATGGATGAAAAGCGCAGTGAAAAACGCGGGAATAATTGACATGCTGCGTTTTTGTTTAACCACAAATACGCAGCTGAAAAAAAAACGCTGTGTGCAGACAGGAAAAATGAAAACTCATAGACTTTGCTGGGGAAGCAAAGTCATGCAGTTTTCTGAGCAAAAACGCACCCGAAAACTGCGCAAAAACGCCGCGAAAAACGCACTGTGTGAACTTACCCTAAAGCCATTTCCTTTGGATTACTGTATTTTATATGCAGTTTATTTGGCACGCAGCACCACAAACACCTCTGTAGTCCACAAAGCTCACTGATACTAATTGAATCCCAGTGTAACGCTCATGGCCGGTGAAGGAGCAGCGAGCGGGATAGTGGACCCACTGGACCACAGGGGGATCTGGGCTTACCCTTTAGTGGGACGGGCTTAAATAAAAGCCTTCCGCGAGGCGGACGCCAGGTACCACTCCCAGGGCAGTGACCAGGATTGTGGCAGCTGACTACCAGGGCCGGCATGGACACTGGTATGGGTACAGGCATAGGCAGGTACAGTCAGGATGGCTGAGGGAGACAGGCAGGCGGGAACGAACAGTTATGGTGGGCACGGCAGAGGCAGACAGATATAGGAAGGCAGACTCAGGAACAGGTGACAGGACAGGAGCAAGGGAACCTGACAACTAGCTAGCAGACTGAAGACTGACTAACTCAAGATGTTGCACAGGCACCTCCCCTAAAAGGAGGGTGCCTTAAATACATAGTGCCCTAAGCTGCGCAACATTTCCTGGAAATAGCCCGCTGGCCCTTTAAGAAGAGGGTCGGTGCACGCACGTACTAAGTGCGTTCCCAGGGAGCCTGTGCAGTGTGCACAGGCTCTGGGGGAAGAGGGAGGCAGACAAGCACATAGCCAGCTGAGGAGCTGACAGGGAGGACTCAACCTGGCGGCGGAGGTGAGTAAGTCTGAATCCCTACATGGACGACGGCGCTACACCCAAATTGTCACAGTTCTTATTATGTGGATGCCTAATTAGTAGTGATGAGTGAACTGCCATGTTACTCCATGTTACATGGTACTCAGTATTCACAACGATCATTTGTATGCTCGGATGGGCGTGACTCGAGTACCCGAGTATAATGGAAGTTAATGGGGAACTCAAGCATTTTTTCGGAAGAGTACGAAGAGGAACTAGACAGCTGCCAGCCAAATGATTGTTCGACCAATATTGTGCATGGAGCCCTCTAAAGTAAACAGTACCACAGACAGTGTGAGCTATACACATAGTGTCTGAGTATTAGAAGCTGCTGTCTATTAGTTAACTAGCTCCACCCTCAGCAATGCACTGACAGTCAGCTTCATATACTCCTACCAAGTGTCATTTTCAGCTGGATGCCAGGCAAAGTACCGTATTTTTCGGACCATAAGACGCACTTTTTTCCCCCCAAATGTTGGGGGAAAGTTGGGGGTGCGTCTTATGGTCTGACTGTGGCTGCGGGGAATGAGGTGCTGCGGTGGAGCGGGTCATCGGGGGCACAAGCAGGCTGTAGCAGCCTGCTGTGACCACGTGTGCCCGCTCATTACATATGCACGCCCATCCTCCCGCCCATTTCTCAGCGCAGAAGCCGGCACTGACAGGTGGGCGGGAGGACGAGCGGGGACGCGCGCATAGTAAAGAGCCGGTCCGCATGATCACCCCTGGCAATTACAGCCTGGAGTGATCATGTGCAGCTGTATTCACTGCCCCCCGCGCGTCATTACCAGCGCGGGGTGCAGTGAATCAGTACACTCACCCGTACCCGTGTGTGGAGCCGGCCCCCTGCTGCACTCGATGTCTTCCTGTCTGTGCTGGTCAGCTGATCGGCACAGACAGGAAGACATCGCGTGCTGCAGGGGAATGGCTCCACACTCACAGGTCAGTGCCGCTGAGAGGAAGATGATCGGTGCTGGAGGGAGTGAGGAAAAGGTGAGTATAAACGTTTGTTTTTTTCCTCTGTGCTATAGGATACAGGCCATATACCAGGATGGTATATGAGCATGATGGGGGCATATAGCATGATGGGAGTATATGAGCAGGAGGGATGGGGGGTATATGAACAGGATGGGGGTATATGAACAGGATGGGAGTATATGAACAGGATGGGGGTATATGAACAGGATGGGGGTATATGAACAGGATGGGGTATATGAACAGGATGGGAGTATATGAGCAGGATGGGGGTATATGAACAGGATGGGGGTATATGAACAGGATGGGGGTATATGAACAGGATGGGGGTATATGAACAGGATGGGAGTATATGAACAGGATGGGGGTATATGAACAGGATTGGGTTATATGAACAGGATGGGAGTATATGAACAGGATGGGAGTATATGAACAGGATGGGAGTATATGAGCAGGATGGGGAAATCTGAACAGGATGGGGGTATATGAACAGGATGGGAGTATATGAGCAGGATGGATGGGGGGTATATGAACAGGATGGGAGTATATGAACAGGATGGGAGTATATGAACGAATAGGATGGGGGAATATGAGCAGGATGCTGGTATATAAGCAGGATGGGGGTATATGAGCAGGATGGGGGTTTATAGCAGGATCATATACAAGGCAGGAGGATCATTACCAGGATGGGGTACCTTAGTAGAGAATTTGGGGACATTACCCCCATAACAGTGTCAGCAGCAGATCCTCGCCCCATAAGTGTGTCATGACCACATTTTTTTGCTTAAAGTTTTATTTTCCTATTTTCCTCCTCTAAAACCAGGGTGCGTCTTATAGTCCGGTGCGTCTTATAGTCCGAAAAGTACGGTATATAATGTATGGTCCTAAAAGCTATACTGTTAGTATGAATTCTTAGTATCCAAGCTTACCCTCCATAAGCATCTTATGGATACGCCCCTTTTGAGATATTTTTTGGGCAGAATGTTTCTGCATTCAGTGAGACATCATTTTTTATTTTCCCTGTTTGAGGTTTTTTTTTGCTGGATGAATTGTGTTTCTCAATTTTTTTTGCACTTTAATAATGTGGCATTTACCATTTCACTTCTAGCAGCCAGGACCAGATTAAACAACTAAACTCTTACCTTTCTGTATTTTTCCTTTTCCTCATTGAGCTCCTTACATTTTTTATCATAGTCCTTGAACTGCTTTTTTTCATCTTCAGTCCATTCAGTCTCGGCTTTGGCCAGAAAACCTGGTTGTGTCACTTCCTGAAAGACATAAACCATTACGATCAATGTGCAGCCGTTTTGGAGGAAGGAACGACTGTTTGTTTCAAGAGAAGAACATTAGCTATCGTACAAAACAACAATCAAGTTCCATTTTTTCACCCAGTGATAAACACTGCATCATTGGCCCAAAAAGTGTAACACGGCCCACCATCGTCTAACCTATGTGAGAGTTTTCTCTCTGATTTAGTCCCAAAATCAACATTAAAAACTTCAAATCAGCAGACAAGCCTACTATTCATCTGAGTGTGAACCCTGGTCTGTAGTGCACATCAGGTTTTTGTATGCATATCGTCAACATGTTGGAAAAAGCACCAGAAAACCACAACCTATTGCTACAGACTCATATTATAAATAAAAACGCATCAAAAACCATGCTGAAAAAAAAAACAAGTAAAAGAACACTTTCTGACAGAACTACACATCACAAAAATCGCCGTAAAAAACTCCATGTGAACATACACGCTAGGAGTTTTTTTCATGGATTAGGAAGTGGAACTGCTACAAAATCCACATAACATAATATTTAAAGCTGATTTTTATGTGGATTTCAATGTGGATTTGCTTCAACATCCATGTTAAAAAACGTTATGTGAACATAGCCTTACAATTTACTCCACCAGTCTATCTTCAGGAGCCCAGTCAGTCATATGAAATGCAGGTAGTGAGGGGGTTGTGTATCATTGTTCTTCACTGCAGGGGGGCGTGTTTGAATATTCATTGTTGATACACTGGCCAGAGACAGGGCTATCTGGAGTGGGGTATGGGCAGGACTTTCTCCACCCATTACCTTTATCCACTCATTATACTCAGAAGATGTCTTTGAGGTTTTTGTGCCCACCCATACCCGCCCATAGGCTGGTCATCCAGAGGGAAGTTTAAGTAAGAACAGACCACACACATGTTTTGTGGACTATTCTGTTCTTAAGTCAGAGAGATTTCTTGAAGCCATCTGCAGGCTGTTTTGTAATTTTTGGGGATTAATCACAATTGTTGAGCTCTACTTGGTCGTCAGGCTGCTGGATCGTCTTCCACCACATAAGGTAATGAACTTATCATACTCAGAATGACAATTTACAGGCATTATGGACCTTTTTTTTATAAGAATGAGGTACAAGAGCTGAATGGAGAAGGACAATCGCACTGAATATGACAAGCTCACTGAGAAGAAAAACAGTAGGTGGGTCGTGTGCGCGCTGATGGAGATATGACAGAATCGTCCAGGATACAGAGTAGACTTGATGCGGATTTATTATCTACATGTTTCAAAGTCATCTGACTTCATCAGGATATAACCACATGCAAAAAGGTTAGCTTCTTCCATGTGGTCATATCCTGATAAAGAAGTCTGAAGACTTCAAAATGCGAAAATAAAACCTCATCAAGTGTACTTTGTATCCTGGATGATTCTTTCGTATTTCCATCTACTATTTCTCTTCTGAGTGAGCTCGTTGGCATATTCAATGATATTGTTCCTCTCCTTTCAGCGCTTGTTGTGTGATACACAACTGTACTAGGTGAGCAATTTCCTGTACCTTATTGTCCTTTATCATCAGATAAAACCCTATTGTGCTTTTTGCTCCTCAGCTTTTTCCAATAACCTTACTCAAAAGTCACCTCTTACCCATCATGGCACCACCACTGACTGATAGAGCAGAGGTGACAAATGTTTATGATCCAATGTAAATGACGCAGACTCCTACTAAATATACTGTATGGTGGAACTTTAAAATACACTTTATAATTTCTTCAGTTCATCTCACCATTCTCAAGATATCTTCCTTCTTCACCTCCAAGACACCTCCCATCATATCATTGAGGGCTCGCTGTTTGGCGTTGTCTTCCTGAAGTAGATAATGTTAGATATTATTGTAAAGTGTAATAAGTATGTCTCCTGAAATCAGCCAAGCATACGACTCAATCTCAGTAGAGAGAGGGGGATAAGCTGCCGTGAACAACTCTGGGATAAATGACTGATCGGGCTGAAATTGATCCATTTGTTGGAGATGGTAAGGGCCATTTATACACTGGCGGATATCCATGAACAAGTGTTCTAGAAATGCTTGATTCCTGATTATCGTGAAGTCTAAAGAGGCTGTCAATCACACGGCGAACGAGTAAAGCATACATTGATTGGGTGAGATAAGTAATAAGCTGGCTTTATAAGGCTGGTTTCACACTACGTTTATTTAACATCCGTCCATAACGTTTTTTTAGCGGAAAAGCGGATCCAGTGCAAATGCGTTTTCATTTCAATGCATTTGCAATGGACTCGCGTTAACATGCGTTCACCTGCGTTTGCGTGCGTTATAGTGAGGATCCAGCGACTTGCAGTTTTTTAACATCTTTCAAAAACGCTACTTGTAGCGTTTTTGAGCTGCGTCCAAATACTGCAAATCGCCGGATCCTGACTAAACAGCACGCAAACGCAGGTGAACGCTGGCGTGCTGATAGACAGGATCCTGCTTTTGTACTGAGCATGCCCAGAAAGTACTGAGCATGCCCAGAACCAGTCTCGCGTGATCTATCTATCTCTCTACTCTCTCCCTCACCCTCTCTCTCTCTATCTCTGTCTTTCCCCCTTCCTCTCCTCCCTCTCTCTCCCACCTGAGAGCTGCGGACACTCGTAACCAAGGTAAATATCGGGTAACCACTTCTCTTAGTTACCCGATGTTTACGTTGGTTACGTGTGCAGGCAGCCCTGCTCCTAGCAGCTGCAGACACTCGTAACCAAGATAAATATCGGGTATCCAAGCCCGATGTTTACCTTGGTTACCAGCGTCTGCAGCTGTCAGAAGCCGGCTCCCAGTCTAGTTCCCCTCACTCCCGATCACATGACTCCAATGCCCACCCCTAAACATCCAGTGACAGGATCCTGCAAAGTAAACATGCGTTTACATGCGTTTTTTGCTGTAAAAGCAGGATCCGCTTTTGCAGCAAAAAAACGTTATGGACGGATGTTAAATAAACGTAGTTTGAAACCAGCCTAAGCTTAGCTCTAGGCATCACATCAACCTGTGTAAATAGGACATGTGCTGCCAAGAACATGATGCCTTATGTGATGTATGAATGATCGTATTAACAATAGTTCTGTACAATTAGGTAGGTCACAGGCTACTAAATGACTGCCGATAGGTTTACATGAAGTCAGTCAGCGGTGGCTAAACAGCCGTGGACTGCTGTCCCTGTCAAGTGACTAACTAGCTGCCAGAAAGTGCTTACATACTATACAATATACAGAAATAACTAAAAAAACACTAAATATTTCACTTCCACACCTGAAACCCTCATATATAACTAAAAATTAGACAAATAACAGAAAGGACATCAACTGGGACCTTTTACCCACAGGTTTAGCTGCAATCAGCAAGTTTCTAGCAATACTGTTGCAGAAACAGTCATAGAGTGGGCATTCTTCAAATCTGCCTAAGGGTATGTGCGCACGTTGCTTTTTACCTGCTTTTTACCTGCTTTTTTGCTGCTTTTTCTTCTGCGCTGTTTAATGCCAAAATGGATGTGTTCTTCTATTCAAGCAAAGTCTATGGGAATTTGGGTTTCTTGTTCACACTATGTTGTTCAAAATGCTGCCTTTTTGTGGCAGAACTTTGGTCAAAAACTCAGCTTTGCAGTGCAAAACCCAAATGGCAAAAACAATTGGCATGTTGCTTCTTTGAAAAGCTGAGTTTTTGACCAAAGTTCTGCCACAAAAAGGCAGCATTTTGAACAACATAGTGTGAACAAGAAACCCAAATTCCCATAGACTTTGCTTGAATAGAAGAACACATCCATTTTGGCATTAAACAGCGCAGAAGAAAAAGCAGCAAAAAAGCAGGTAAAAAGCAGGTAAAAAGCAACGTGCGCACATACCCTAAGGGTATGTGCGCACGTTGCTTTTTACCTGCTTTTTACCTGCTTTTTTGCTGCTTTTTCTTCTGCGCTGTTTAATGCCAAAATGGATGTGTTCTTCTATTCAAGCAAAGTCTATGGGAATTTGGGTTTCTTGTTCACACTATGTTGTCCAAAATGCTGCCTTTTTGTGGCAGAACTTTGGTCAAAAACTCAGCTTTTCAAAGAAGCAACATGTCAATTGTTTTTGCCATTTGGGTTTTGCACTGCAAAGCTGAGTTTTTGACCAAAGTTCTGCCACAAAAAGGCAGCATTTTGAACAACATAGTGTGAACAAGAAACCCAAATTCCCATAGACTTTGCTTGAATAGAAGAACACATCCATTTTGGCATTAAACAGCGCAGAAGAAAAAGCAGCAAAAAAGCAGGTAAAAAGCAGGTAAAAAGCAACGTGCGCACATACCCTAAAGCCTCTTTCAGTCGTCCATGTTGCTCGTATGTCTTCTGTCCATTTTTTTTTCACGGTTACAACACATTCCCAGTATATTCTATAGTGCTATTTATATGTCTGTTTTTTTTCCATCAGCATGGATGAAAAAGGCTGATATAAAAGTCTATGGCAACACGTACAGGACATGCATGGCATCAGTGTGCTATCTATGTGCTGTACGCATTTAATAATGAGAAGTATAGGAGAAGCTTTGTAATTTATACATTTCTTTATCATCCGTGAAAAATGCAATGACGCACTAATGGCAAAAACGACCACATGGCTGGCATATTAATGCAAAACTCTGATGACATTTTTGACGTGTGAATTAGGCCTAAAAGCATTACTCTAGTTTATCTATGTGACGGAGATTGAGCTTAAAATGTTTGACACAAAGGGGTACAAATATTGGGTGGTTGTACAAATGAATGAACAATGGTAGAATCCCAGCCAATGTCTAAATTAATGATCAGCAAATTAAAGCAAATCATTTATGTGGAGCAATGTAATCAAGTAAATCTTGATTAAAGGGAACCTGTCAGGTCCAATATTCACCCAGACCCAGGAGCAGTTCTGGGTGTATATTGCTAATCCCTGCCTAACCGTCCCTGTATACACTAGCATAGAGAAAGAGATCTTTAGAATAAGGATTTCTAAAGATCTTTTACCATATGCTAATGAGCGAAGGGACTAGTCCCCTGGGCGTTACTTCCCCTGGCTTCATTAGCATGTTAGTACACCCCTGTGGGTGTGCTACCATGCTAATGAATGTGCAGCGTCACAGGATGATTTCACTCACCTCTCCGCCGCCGCCATCATGTCCGATGCTGGATTTTGGCTCAGTGCGCATGATCCCAGAGTTTCGGTCACGTGCACTATGAAGCCGGGTGTACGCGTCCTGGCTTCAAACTGAAGTAGTGCGCATGACCCAAACTCCGGGGTCATGCACACTGAGCCGAAATCCAGCGTCAGACCCAATGGCGACAGAGAGGTGAGTGAAATCATCCTTCGACGCTGAGCATTCATTAGCATGTTAGTACACCAACAGGGACGTAATAACATACTAATGGAGCCAACTGGCCAGGGAACTAACGCCCAGGGGACTAGTCCACTTGCTCATTAGCATATGGTAAAAGATCTTTAGAAATACTTTTTCTAAAGATCTCTTTATCAATGCTAGTGTATACAGGGACGGTTAGGCAGGGATTAGTAATATGCACCCAGAGCTGCTCGTGGTTCTGTATGCATATTGAACCCGACAGATTTCCTTTAATTGCTCCACATAAAAAGCAATAATATATTAATATGTTTTTACCAAACGTGAGACTCTGTGGTTCCTCCTGGAATCTTTCTACACCTCACCACTTATTACCTGTGCGGCCAGGCGCTTCTCCTCCTCCTGCTTCGCTTGCTGCTCTGCCTTTATTTTTTGTTCAGGTGTTAAATATTTTTCAACTTTTATCTGTAGCCATAAAAAAATTAGTTAACGGAACAGCCACCGATACCGTCACACCGTAAAATGAGCGTCGGTATAAAGAGCTGCTTATAGGAAGCACATTCTATAGATACGCTGCTGACAGGTGTATCCAAGTGTCTGAGTGTTCGGTCATGTTCACATGTCAAGTAATCACCTGTTGCAGTGGATCCTGCTGCGATCTGTTGGCATGAGAATTATGCAGTCTTTTTGCCTAGATTTATGGAGTCATGCCCTAAGAAAGTTGGGCACACAGAACGTTTTTGTCCGGCTAAAAAACTGATTTCAACTGGATCCGTTTTTTTTTTAACATTGAAGTCTACGGAAGGCGGATCTGATAATTATACATCTGTTTCTCTTTCAGCTGAAAAGGATCTGTTTTATTCTTACTGGATCAGTTTCAAATGGAAGAAAATGGATGGCTATTAATGAACTTCAATACTAGAAAAAAAATGGATCCAGGTTTTTTAAGTTGGGTTTCTTTTGTAAACAAATTACTGCTGGATCCGTTCTCACAGATGATTACTGGACATGTGAACGAAGCCTTTTATGACAACCATTATGTTCCATTGGGCTGATTGTGTGTCTTCATGTCTTAATGGTGTGCAGTAAGATGCTGGAGTTGGATATGCCTACTAGTGCTCATATGAGGTATTGCAGAGTTTTGGTATTGTATTGTTGACTACAGTAACATACATCATCATTCTTCTATTACACAGTCAATAATGGTAGCATTCCATCCAACATCTCATTTATTGCTCTGCTTATTTTTGGATCTTGGATGGTCCTTTTCATGAAAAACTTTCCAATGTAACTTGCAGCAGACACAATCCCTTCAAATGTGTAGGCCAATCAGCCAGCCATGGTGTGCTGTACTGACCAGGCCGCTGGACCAAGGTCCGGTGAACTGATCCCCTCATCTCCATGGTGTACTGACCAGGCCGCTGGACCAACGTCTGTTTAACAGATCCCCTCATCTCCATGGTGTACTGACAAGGCCGCTAGACCAAGGTCCGGTGAACTGATCCGCTCATCTCCATAGTGGGTTGAACAATACTGGACTAAATGAAACTTAAGCAGATGAAAGCGGTGAGAGATCATATTCAAAAAAACTTATTACCTCAGAGTCGTCCACAGTGAGGGCTCTTTCCGGCTTCTCATTATCAGTAAATTTTGGTTCCATTAGTTTTTCTTGTACATTTAGCTCAGACATTATATCCAGGATCCTCTGATTCCTTTCCTTTACACGAGCAACCTCTTGTTCTTTCTGTCTGTGGACTACTTCAAACTCTTTGTTAAAGCCTGTTTTTATCTTATAGATGATGTCCTGCATAATAAAAAATGACACAATTGGGCAGAATTCAAACATCCTTGTATCACGGTCCAAGTATAGGTATACATAGCCGGCTTTAGGCATGTGCGAGTTGTGCGGCCGCACAGGGCGCCGGCAGGCCGACAGCAGAGGGGGCGCCTAGGGAGAAGCTGTTTACTTTCACTTTGCTGCTCACGCCCCTCCCCCCTCCTCTGTGCCCTGCGTCTGGTCTCCTCCCGCTCGGCACAGCCTCAGGCAGGGGGCGCCCTCCTCTCCTCTCCCTACACAGCCTCCTGCAGAGAGCGCCCCTCCCCCCTCCTCTGTGCCCTGCGTCTGGTCTCCTCCCGCTCTGCACAGCCTCAGGCAGGGGGCGCCCTCACCTGCTCTCCGCTCTGTGTTCTCTCCTGTCTTTACCATAGAGAGGGGGAGGGGCAGCAGCAATGCCGGAGATGCAGTTATAAAAGCCCCACTGAACTCCTGGAGCCCAGAAAGTGACTGTGAGTATAACATGCTGTGTGTCATCTGTAATGTATTATGTGCTGTGTGTGTGTGTTATGTATAACATGTGTGTGTCATGTATACTGTGCAATGTCTGTCTGTCTGTGTATCTGTCTGTCCGTCTATTATCCGTCTGTCTATCTTGCTATTATATATCTGTCTATATATCTCAATTATCTATTGTTAGGGCCAGGTTGACGGGCAGACCCAGGAGGTGGATCCACTGGGCCGAACTCCTTGATGAAGGTAAGGGGTCCGGTAGCTGAAGCACTACGGGTAGCAGGACAGTCCGTGCACAAGAGTAGAATGGAGAAGTCCCTGGGACCACGGAGTCACTGATGGTAGTCCGGGTGACGGAGCTCAGGTTCGGAAGCCGAGATGTTGTCAGGCGGAGTCCGGAACCGATGGAGCAAGAGGACGGGTCACCGCAGGGATCAGAGATGGAACGGACTGTCAGGATGGCAGATAGTTAGCGTTCGGAGTTCGGGATTCGGCAGGACCGGATGGCGAGGCAGGATCGGCTCTAGAAGAGAGAGAGGTGAGTATCTCACAGGAACACAAGGAGACCTGACTCCTAGCTTGGGAAACACGAAGAACAGGCCCCGCCCACTTGGACACTTAACCCCTTTATACCCTGTACCTGTGTGCTCAATTTCCTGTCAGTGGACGCTGGCCCTTTAAGAAAGGGTCAATGACCGCGCGCGCGCCCTAATGCGCATGCGCGAGGCCCGGGTGCCAGAAACCAGGGCAGGGAGCGGTGAGGAGGAAGCAGCAGAGCCGGGCTGGGGCTGAGTAGCCGACGGGCGCCGGGAGCGGGGACCAGGACGCCTGGGAACCGCAGGCAATGGAGGCTGGAGACCGGGGAGCGGCGGAGGCCGGACAGAAGAACCGGGGAGCGACGCAGGGAAGCCGGGGAGCGTGGCAGGTGAGCCGGGGAGCAGAGCAGGGGACCCGGGGAGCGTGACAGTACCCCCCCCCACGCCCCTCTCCCCGCAACCGGGACAGGAAGGCACGGATCAGAGGAGTACCCACATTCTCCCGGGGTTCCCAGGACCTATCCTCAGGACCATACCCCGCCCAGTCCACCAGCAAGAACTGTCGGCCCCGTACGGTTTTCATGGCCACGATATCCCTTACCGCATAGATGTCGTCATCGGCAATAGGAGGAGGAGCCGAACTGGCAGCAGCGGAGAAGGGACCAAGGACAACCGGCTTGAGCAGAGAGACGTGGAAGGAGTTGGGTATCCTCATCGTGGCCGGGAGCTGCAGCTTGTAGGAGACCTCATTGATCTTGCTGAGGACTTTAAACAGCCCGATGTAGCGAGGTCCCAGCTTGTAGGATGGTAGCTTCAATCGGACGTACTTGGAAGCAAGCCAGACGAGATCTCCTGGAGAGAAACACGGAGGGTCCAGACGCCTCTTGTCTGCGTGTCTCTTCATCCGCAGGGAAGCACGTCCAAGGGACGCCTTAACAGAGTCCCAAATGGTTGCAAAGTCACGGGCTACAGCATCAGCAGCAGGGACATCCGAGGAAGAGGATACAGGCAATGGGACGGAAGGCTGAAGTCCGTAAACGACATGGAAGGGAGAGCTGGAGGAGGACTCACTGACGTGGTGGTTATGGGAGAATTCAGCCCAAGGAAGAAGCGTGGACCAGTCGTCATGATGGGCGTTGACGTAGTGACGTAAGAAGGAGGTCAAGATCTGATTGACCCGTTCCACTTGGCCGTTCGACTGAGGATGGTAGGCTGAAGAAAAGTCCAGAGTCACTCCCAGATGTTTGCAGAGAGCCCTCCAGAAGCGGGAGGTGAACTGAGTTCCTCTGTCGGACACAATGTGTGATGGAAAGCCATACAAGCGGAAGATGTGTTGTATATAGGCGTCAGCGAGTTCCTGGGCAGAGGGCAGTCCAGCCATAGGGACGAAATGAGCCATTTTAGAGAACCGATCCACCATGACCCATATGACTGTGTGTCCGGAGGACAATGGCAAGTCCGTAATAAAGTCCATCGCAATGTGTTGCCACGGAACTGAGGGTATAGGCAGAGGCAGAAGACGGCCATATGGCAGGTGTTTGGGCGTCTTGTTCCTGGCACAAGAGGAGCAGGCTGAGACAAAAGAAGCGACGTCCGTGCGAAGGGATGGCCACCAGTAATGACGTACAATCGTACTCCATGTTCTCTTCTGACCAGCATGACCGGCTATTTTCGAGGCATGGCCCCAGTGTAACACTTTTTGCCTGTCAGTCTCAGAGACATAGGTCTTCCCGGGCGGTATCTGGGCCAGGGTGACAGGAGTCACCGGAATGATTTTACTAGGGCAGATGATGGGCTGGGATGTCTCCTCCTCCTGCTCCATGGGCATGAAAGACCTGGACAAGGCATCTGCGCGTACATTCTTGTCCGCGGGTCGGAAATGGAGCTGGAAATCGAATCTGGCAAAGAACAAGGACCACCTGGCTTGCCGTGGGTTCAGTCGCTGGGCAGACCGCAGGTATTCCAGGTTCTTGTGGTCCGTGTAAATAATAACGGGGTACACTGCTCCTTCCAGAAGGTAGCGCCATTCTTCCAGAGCCAGTTTGACTGCCAATAGCTCTCGGTCACCGATGGTGTAGTTGCGTTCAGGCGCTGAGAAGCTCTTGGAGAAGAAACCGCAAGTCACCATCTTCCCGGAGGAGGACTTCTGCATGAGCACTGCTCCGGCTCCCGAGGAGGAGGCATCCACCTCCAAGGTGAACTGTCGGTTTAACTCCGGACGGTGGAGCACAGGAGAGGAGGCAAATGCCCGCTTCAGAGAGCCAAACGCGGCGTCGACCGCAGGTGACCAGTCCTTTGGATTAGCCCCCTTCTTGGTCAAGGCGGAGAGAGGAGCAGTCAGAGCAGAGAAGTGAGGGATGAACTGGCGGTAATAGTTGGCGAATCCCAGAAAGCGTTGGATTGCCTTTAGTCCAGAAGGAGGAGGCCAGTTGAGAATGGAAGAGACCTTCTTCGGATCCATCTGCAGTCCGGTATCGGAGATGACGTAACCCAGGAAGGGAAGAGAAGACTGCTCGAAGACACACTTCTCGTACTTGGCGTACAGACGATTCTCCCTCAGTCGTCGTAGTACCAGCTGCACGTTCTCTCTGTGGGTCTGGAGGTCCGGAGAAAAGACCAGGATGTCATCAAGATACACCACCACACAGATGTAGAGAAGGTCCCGGAACACGTCGTTCACCAATTCCTGAAAGACTGCCGGTGCGTTACACAGGCCGAAGGGCATCACACAGTATTCATAGTGCCCATCGCGAGTATTGAACGCGGTCTTCCATTCGTCCCCAGAGCGGATGCGGACCAGGTTGTAGGCACCCCGAAGATCCAACTTGGTGAACACACGAGCTCCTCTAAGCCGATCAAACAATTCGGGGATGAGCGGCAGGGAGTACTTGTTTTTCACGGTGATTTGGTTCAATCCCCGGTAGTCTATGCATGGGCGTAGGTCACCTTCTTTCTTCTTAACGAAGAAGAAGCCTGCTCCAGCAGGAGAGGAGGATCTCCGAATGAATCCCCTTGCCAGGCTCTCTGTGATGTAAGTAGACATGGCCCTTGTTTCGGCTGGAGACAGCGGATATATCCATCCTCGAGGTGGTGTAGTTCCCGGGAGCAGGTCAATGGCACAATCGTAAGGACGATGTGGCGGAAGTACCTCTGATTCCTTTTTGTCAAAGACGTCCGCGAAGGACCAATAGGACGAGGGCAGTCCCGGTAGGGACTCTGGAACCGGAGGTCGTCGGATGGGTTGTATGGTCTTCAGACAGTTCTCATGGCAAGAAGAGCCCCATCGGGTGATTTCACCAGTGCCCCAGCTGACTGACGGTTCGTGTGTCCGTAACCAGGGAAGTCCCAGCAGGATTTGATGGGACATGTGTGGGAGGACGTAGAGAGCGATGTTCTCGGTGTGCAGGGCACCGATACGCAGTTCGACCGGCCTGGTGATCCAGGAGATGGTGTCAGAGAGGGGTCTCCCATCCACAGAGGCAATCACGAGGGGTTTGTCGAGTGGAGTAACAGGCACCTGGTACTTGTCCACCGTGGCCTGCTGGATGAAATTGCCTGCTGCCCCAGAATCGAGGTACGCCTCAGCCGTGAACCGCGTCTCTCCCGTTGTCACTTGAACAGTCCACGTAACCGGGTCTGAGAGAGTCCCAGCACCTAGGGTGGCCTCTCCTACCAACCCTAGGCTTTGGAGTTTCCCGGCCTCTCTGGCCAGGAGCATAGCAGGTGTGTGCCCTCTCCGCAGTAGAAGCAGAGGCCCTTGGCGAGCCGCTCTGCTCGGTGTTGTTCAGACTGCCGCACACGGTCGATCTGCATGGGCTCGTGGACGGAGACACCAGATGCCGTTGACTGAAGTACAGCGGGCTTCTGCGGAGGAGAGGAATGCCGTACCGGACGTCTCTCACGGGACGCCTCTTTGGATCGCTCCTGAAAGCGAATGTCCACTCGAGTCGCTAGGGTAATCAGGGCATCCAGGGTGGACGGTACGTCACGACCAGCCAGCTTATCTTTAATTCGACCCGAGAGTCCTTCCCAGAAGGCGGCGGTTAGAGCCTCGTTGTTCCACCCGAGTTCCGAAGCCAAGGTGCGAAAACGGATGGCATATTGACCCACCGTCAGAGTCCCCTGACATAACCGGAGAAGAGATGAGGCAGACGCGGAGGCGCGTCCGGGCTCGTCAAAGGTGCCACGAAATGCCTGCAGGAACTCCTGGATGTTCGTGGTCACAGGATCCTCCTTTTCCCACAAGGGGTTCATCCACGCCAGTGCCTCACCCTCTAGATGGGACATGATGAACGCGACCTTGGCTTGGTCGGAGGCAAACAAATGCGGCAGCTGCGTGAAATGGAGGGAGCATTGGTTTATGAATCCCCTGCAGGTCTTGGGATTTCAGGCGTACCGGGGTGGTGAGGCCAAACGAAGTCTGGAAGCATCCGAAGAGGCTGCCACAGGAGCTGGAGCCGTGGATTGTCTAGTGGAAGCCCGAGATGCTGAAGATGTAACTGACGCTTGTAGCGTGTTCAGGCGGGCATCCACAGAAGACATGAATTGCAGCATGCGGGTCTGAGTCTCACGCTGGCGTGTGAGTTCCTCCTGCAAGGCTGCTAGTGCTTCGGCGGGATCCATGGCCTGTTCTTACTGTTAGGGCCAGGTGGACGGGCAGACCCAGGAGGTGGATCCACTGGGCCGAACTCCTTGATGAAGGTAAGGGGTCCGGTAGCTGAAGCACTACGGGTAGCAGGACAGTCCGTGCACAAGAGTAGAATGGAGAAGTCCCTGGGACCACGGAGTCACTGATGGTAGTCCGGGTGACGGAGCTCAGGTTCGGAAGCCGAGATGTTGTCAGGCGGAGTCCGGAACCGATGGAGCGAGAGGACGGGTCACCGCAGGGATCAGAGATGGAACGGACTGTCAGGATGGCAGATAGTCAGCGTTCGGGGTTCGGGATTCGGCAGGACCGGATGGCGAGGCAGGATCGGCTCTAGAAGAGAGAGAGGTATCTCACAGGAACACAAGGAGACCTGACTCCTAGCTTGGGAAACACGAAGAACAGGTCCCGCCCACTTGGACACTTAACCCCTTTATACCCTGTACCTGTGTGCTCAATTTCCTGTCAGTGGACGCTGGCCCTTTAAGAAAGGGTCAATGACCGCGCGCGCGCCCTAATGCGCATGCGCGAGGCCCGGGTGCCAGAAGCCAGGGCAGGGAGCAGTGAGGAGGAAGCAGCAGAGCCGGGCTGGGGCTGAGTAGCCGACGGGCGCCGGGACCAGGACGCCTGGGAACCGCAGGCAATGGAGGCTGGAGACCGGGGAGCGGCGGAGGCCGGACAGAAGAACCGGGGAGCAACGCAGGGAAGCCGGGGAGCGTGGCAGGTGAGCCGGGGAGCAGAGCAGGGGACCCGGGGAGCGTGACATCTATCCTATATCTATTTATTATCTATCTATCTATCTATCTATCTATCTATCTATCTATCTATCTATCATGTCTGCCTATCTCTCTATTATATATCTGTCTATATCTATCTTTCTATCTATTATCTATCTATCTGTCTGATATCTATTTGTCTATCATCTATCCAGCCTCGGTCTGGTACACAGACACCAGTCAATGCCCCAGAAAGCTCTCTTAGGCTGCTTTCACACATCCGGTTTTTGCAGTGCGGCTCAATCCGGCTCCAAAACCTATGCAACGGATGCGGCGAAAAAAACGGATCCGTTGCATAAGTTTTTCCATGCGGCCCGTCTGTTTTTTGACGGATGTGGCTGGATACTGAGCATGCGCAGTGTAAAAAACCACATCCGGCGGCCGGATGCAGTTTTTGCTGCAGGACTCCGCATCCGGCGTCCATAGGCTTGCATTGTAAATCGCGCCGCATTGCGCCGGATCTGGCGCAATGCGGTTTTTGCGCCGCACAAAAAAAGTGCCAGGCAACGTTCCATCTGGCCGCCGCATGGCCTTGCGTTGTGTCCGTTTTTTGCCGGATGCGGCATATTTAGCCCATGCGGCGGCCAGATGGAACGTTGCCTGGCACTTTTTTGGCACAATACGGCGCTAATGCAAGAGTATGCGGAAAAAACGCAACCGGCGGCAAAAAAAAAACGGTTGCATTTTTTCTGCAAAGCGCCGTATTGTGCCGCTCAGCAAAAACCGGATGTGTGAAAGCAGCCTAACTGAATAAGGGACACACCGGCAGGGGCACCACTGGCATCAAAGATCCAGAGCTCCGACCCAGAACTTCTTGGCCGGAGCCCCGCGTCTTCTGCAACCACTGCACTGAACTATGTCGGCGTCACCCCGATACAGTTCAATCCTGTGACAGAGCACAGAGCTCCCTGCTCTATCACTGCCCGTCTGCTAAGCCACAGACCGCTGCAGGCCTGTGTCTTAGGAGACCGTATATCCACAAGGGCAGAGCAGTGACATCATTGCATCGCGCTGCCTACGCAGGCCACCATAGAAGAGAAGATGGAGGCTGCGGTGTTGGGAATCAGGATTAGGTGAGTATAATTTTTTTTTATGTCTATATGGGATCTGTGAGGGCTCCTGTTGTATATAAGAGGCTGCGTGGGGGCTCCTGCTGTGTATAGGAGGCTGTGTGGGGGCTCCTGCTGTGTATAGGAGGCTGTGTGGGGTCTCCTGCTGTGTATAGGAGGCTGTGTTGGGGCTCCTGTTGTGTGCAGGAGGCTGTGTGGGGGCTCCTGCTGTGTGCAGGAGGCTGTGTGGGGGCTCCTGCTGTGTGTAGGAGGCTGTGTGGGGGCTCCTGCTGTGCGTAGGAGGCTGTGTGGGGGCTCCTGCTGTGTGCAGGAGGCTGTGTGGGGGCTCCTGCTGTGTGCAGGAGGCTGTTTGGGGGCTCCTGCTGTGTGCAGGAGGCTGTGTGGGGGCTTCTGCTGTGTGCAGGAGACTGTGTGGGGGCTCCTGCTGTGTATAGGAGGCTGTGTGGGGGCTCCTGCTGTGCATAGGAGGCTGTGTGGGGGCTCCTGCTGTGTGCAGGAGGCTGTGTGGGGGCTCCTGCTGCGTGCAGGAGGCTGTGTGGGGGCTCCTGCTGTGCGTAGGAGGCTGTGTGGGGGCTCCTGCTGTGTGTAGGAGGCTGTGTGGGGGCTCCTGCTGTGTGTAGGAGGCTGTGTGGGGGCTCCTGCTGTGTGCAGGAGGCTGTGTGGGGGCTCCTGCTGTGTGCAGGAGGCTGTGTGGGGGTTCCTGCTGTGTGCAGGAGGCTGTGTGGGGGTTCCTGCTGTGTGCAGGAGGCTGTTTGGGGGCTCCTGCTGTGTGCAGGAGGCTGTGTGGGGGCTTCTGCTGTGTGCAGGAGGCTGTGTGGGGGCTCCTGCTGTGTATAGGAGGCTGTGTGGGGGTTCCTGCTGTGCATAGGAGGCTGTGTGGGGGCTCCTGCTGTGTGCAGGAGGCTGTGTGGGGGCTCCTGCTGTGTGCAGGAGGCTGTGTGGGGGCTCCTGCTGTGCATAGGAGGCTGTGTGGGGGATCCTGCTGTGTGCAGGAGGCTGTGTGGGGGCTCCTGCTGTGTGCAGGAGGCTGTGTGGGGGCTCCTGCTGTGTGTAGGAGGCTGTGTGGGGGCTCCTGCTGTGTGTAGGAGGCTGTGTGGGGGCTCCTGCTGTGTGTAGGAGGCTGTGTGGGGGCTCCTGCTGTGTGCAGGAGGCTGTGTGGGGGCTACTGCTGTGTGCAGGAGGCTGTGTGGGGGCTCCTGCTGTGTGCAGGAGGCTGTGTGGGGGCTCCTGCTGTGTGCAGGAGGCTGTGTGGGGGCTCCTGCTGTGCATAGGAGGATGTGTGGGGGTTCCTGCTGTGTATAGGAGGCTGTGTGAGGGCTCCTGCTGTGTATAGGAGGCTGTGTGTGTGTGTGTGTCTCTCTGTGTCTCGGTCTCTGTGTGTCTCTGTCTCTGTGTGTGTCTGTAGTTCCCAGCGCCATTGATTTTAGTGTAAGCAGGTTTTTGCGGCGAATAACTAAAGTGTGGGGTTAAAATTTTTCATCAAAACAGTCTACGACGTTCCCTGGGTCACATGAGGCGTCTGTGCAAAATTTCGTGATTGTAAATGTGACGGCGTGGATTCCTTTAAAGGACGGACACACACACACACACACACACACACTCAGCTTTATATATTAGATTATACACCCTACATATGCCCTGTACATGTCACGTATAGTGTGCAATGTAATGTAATTCTGAATATTGACCTGCCATATCCTAAAGGTGTGTAATATGCGCTCTGTTAGGATTTCACTTGCTGATTCGAGTAGTCGTCACCTGATCACTCACATGTGATTTGCAATGTGTGGTCATCTGCAGAATGACGTCTCCTCCTGTTTCTCTCAAATTGAAAATGATAACAATGAGAGAAGCAGGAGGAGACGTCATCAGCAGATGACCCCGAGTCTGCAAATCACTTGTGAGTGATTTCATTGGCAAATCAAATCCTAACAGTGTGTATTACACATTTTGGGGGTTCGACCAGTCAATGTGCAGCAGAGCAGGGAGAAGCCATTGGGCACCGGCCTCCCGGGCTCCTCATCTCATCCTGGGTGCATCGTCCTCGGCAGAGATAAAATGTGTTTTATCTGCAATGTGGAAGCATCAGAGTAAAATATACACGACTGCAATAATGGAGCCGGTGTCTGATTCCTTCCACGCGGGGGTCGTGCAGTAGGAATCAGCTGTCAGATTCCTCACCTGGTAGAAAATAACAGTGGAGCCTCATATGTTACATGGTGTCACTGCCGTCTGCACATCACATGGAATGGTTCACATGGGGCAATTTTTTTTACCACAAATATGCAGCGTTTTTGTCCCAAGAATGCACCAAAAATGCACCGCGGCAAAAATGCATAAAAAAACGCAATGTGTTTTTGACACATTTTTACCGCGTTTTGCCTAATGCGGTTTTTAAGTCTAATCTATTGACTGGAAGGACTCAAAAACGAAAACGCAAAAAGAATTGACATGCTGCATCTTCAATAACGCAGCCAACAAAAGATGCCCAGTGTGGACAGCAAAAGAGAAATCCCATAGACTTTGCTGGGAGGAGGAAATGCTGCATATAGGGGCATCTGTGTGACCTCAAAAATGCTACAAAAGATGCACTGTGTGAACTTAGCCTTAATGTTGTTATGAAGGCCATTCTATCAATGTAATTCATCGTCAGCAGCTGAGGTGTATTATGAGGTTCTGCAGCAGCTGAGTTGTGTATGATGAGGTCCTGCAGCAGCTGAGGTGTGTAGTATGGGGTTCTGCAGCAGCTGAGGTGTGTATTATGGGGTTCTGCAGCCGCTGAGGTGTGTATTATGGGGTTCTGCAGCAGCTGAGATGTGTATTATGGGGTTCTGCAGCAGCTGAGATGTGTATTATGGGGTTCTGCAGTAGCTGAGGTATGTATTATGGGGTTCTGCAGCAGCTGAGATGTGTATTATGGGGTTCTGCAGCAGCTGAGATGTGTATTATGGGGTTCTGCAGCAGCTGAGATGTGTATTATGGGGTTCTGCAGCCGCTGAGATGTGTATTATGGGGTTCTGCAGCCGCTGAGGTGTGTATTATGGGGTTCTGCAGCCGCTGAGGTGTGTATTATGGGGTTCTGCAGCCACTGAGGTGTGTATTATGGGGTTCTGCAGTAGCTGAGGTATGTATTATGGGGTTCTGCAGCAGCTGAGGTGTGTATTATAGGGTTCTGCAGCCACTGAGGTGTGTATTATGGGGTTCTGCAGCAGCTGAGATGTGTATTATGGGGTTCTGCAGCAGCTGAGGTGTGTATTATGGGGTTCTGCAGCCACTGAGGTGTGTATTATGGGGTTTTGCAGCAGCTGAGGTGTGTATTATGGGGTTCTGCAGCCGCTGAGGTGTGTATTATGGGGTTCTGCAGCAGCTGAAGTGTGTATTATGGCGTTCTGCAGCAGCTGAGATGTGTATTATGGGGTTCTGCAGCAACTGTGATGTGTATTATGGGGTTCTGCAGCCGCTGAGGTGTGTATTATGGGGTTCTGCAGCAACTGTGATGTGTATTATGGGGTTCTGCAGTAGCTGAGGTGTGTATTATGGGGTTCTGCAGCAGCTGAGATGTGTATTATGGGGTTCTGTAGCAGCTGAGGTGTGTCTTATGGGGTTCTGAAGCAACTGAGGTGAATTATGAGATTTTGCAGCAGCTGAGATGTGTATAATGAGGTTCTATAGCATCTGAGGTGTGTATTTTGAGGTTCTGCAGCAGCTGAGGTGTGCATTATGAAGTTCTAGAGAATATTACATTATTCGGTGTGGATTTATCTTATAAATTTTCCAATAAAATTATTTGCAGCATTGCCAAATGGGGTGTGCCCAGTCTGGTTAATAAAGGGATTACAATATATATGCCGTAGTTCTTCCATACACCGTGCCCCTCCCTCATGGTGTGTATGTGGTGCTGCACCTCAGTCTGTTCAGGTCATTTTAGCTGAGAGGCAGCGACACATGCACAGCACCCCCCGTCCTCATGGTGTGTATGTGGTACTGCAGCTCAGTATGTTCAGGTCAGTGGAGCTGAGAGGCAGAGACACATATAACCTGAGGACTCTTTATTATGTAGAAAGCAGAGATTTTTTTCTAATTTCATACATTCCCCTTTAACATCTGTATTTTGGACTTTTTGGTCCGGCGTACATCGGCCGCCAGCTCCATGGTACCTTGTCTGCTATCATCTGGTATATTTTATACTCAGGATTTGTATAGTAGATGTTGATCCCACCAATGGGACCACAACCTGCAGTGCTCTAAGGCTATGTGCGCACGTTGCGAACAGTCACTGCAGCAATTTCTGCAGCAATCTGAAGAGCACACGTGCGCTTCAAATCGCTGCAGAAAATGTCCGTAGTGAAAAAAAAAGCCGATTCCATGCGCTCTGCCTGCAGCTCCTGCCATAGACAGAGCGGGGGCTGCAGGCAGAGCGCAGGGAAGAAGTTACATGTCACTTCTTAGAACGTGTGCTTCGGGCAGCAGCCGAAGCGCTGCGCTCTAAAACGCCACATGCGCACGGCCCCTGCATAATCTTCATAGACTGTGCAGGGGACGCATGCAGGTAACTTTATGTAATTACGCAACGTGCGCACATAGCCTAAGTGTATAGGAATTTATACCATCTCTCCACAAAGAGCAGCAGCGCCTCATTCTGCAGATACATGTGCGCCCCATTGGGGGGGATCCATATGTACCATCCATAATGTAATATCCAGGCATACAGCATGTACAAGATGAGAAGACCCCAATAACAATAATTTTAGATGTGGTAGAATTAATGTGGATTGAGAATCAGATTCTCCAGCTCAAATCTGGAGGACTTTATTGTACATTTGAAGAAATCAATTTTCTTATGATATAAAAAAAAATGGCCTCTGATCCTCATTTGTTTCCTGGAAACTGGGTACAAAATCAGTAGGGGGGGCACCAAAGGGCAGTTTTGCACAGGGCGCCATTCAGGCTAAGGCCGGCCCTGTAGGTATATTATGTGAGGCTGTCGAGTTCTGGTCAGGAGACACTTGAGCAGTCTGTACATCACAGTGTGTACTCAAATAGTGGTACACTGATGAGTGAATTCGGCCTTAACTTGTTTTTAACCCTTTGGACAAATTCAGAAATTTCTCTGGCAGGAAACAAGCTCCATTTATCACAATTTGGGCTGTTGAAAGTGATTGGACCCCAAATACAAGCTAGGATAGTTTGCTGATTTGTGGAGGGGCCATAACTAGGACCACCAACAATTCAAAAAATTCTTTGTCTATTGGATACACCGCAGATAGCAGAGTACTGAACTGAGCAGTTCCATGAGTTGTACAATGAATGAAGCAGTGGGTGCAGCATGCAGGGGTGCAATATGCAGGGGTGCAATATGCAGGGGCGCAGCATGCAGGACCAATCTGTACAGTCCCAACAGTTTTGATTCCCAATGGTTCACAACTTACTGCTTTTTCTATTGATAGGTGACAAATGATATTCATGGTCAACCCTTTAAGCTCACACTGCTGCCACCATTCAGATAAAGGGGACAGTTTTGTACAATTTAATAATGTTTTATGCCTTGTAAAATCTACATATTGCAAGATATATGTACGACAGTGCTCTTATTATCTGAACAACTGATCTTCACCAACACTTCTTAATAACTCTAGATGTGTGTAACTGGAAGAAGGCCAGTTCCTATTTTTTTTTATTAAATAACTGAAAACTATTGTTTGTGTTGGAAAAAGTGGCAAGAGACCTTCATATATCATGCTGGGCAAAAGCCTAACGTACCTGCATTCACAGGCCCAGATTTGAAGCAATTTCATCAGAAATAAGGGGTAAATTTCTTTGACTATTTACAAAATTTAGCGACTTTTGGCGTTTTCAAGTCAATTTCTCCCAGCTACACCAAAATAGCCTGAACCGGGGCACGACACCGAATCGTCTAATTCATCTGTTCCTTATTATGCCAGAAATCTTACTCTAGTGAGAGACTGGTATAAGATTCCTGGTGTAACGCACAGAGGAGCACAACGCTTGTCAGATGCTGTAGATTCATGGAGTGGAGCGCACCTCTTCAGAATTTGGGAGCATCTGACTCCAATTCTTACCCTCATCCAGATCAACAAGAAAAGAATGTTAAGGATTATATGGAGAGGTGTACATGTAGACATGGACATAACATGATGTAAAATTGCAGGAAGTTGGCAATTAGTGTAAAGCGCTGAGTGACATTTTTGAAAAGTGCCAGGTGTCTACTAATGAAGCATTGTGTGGCCATCTGTGAGAAGAAACAAGTCCCTGTCTCGGTGAGGCGGACATACATGAGCTTTCTTCATTTCAGCTTAATGAGAGTAGTAAAACCCTTAAATAGTTCCTGCCCTTACCTGCAGCAACAGGATCTGGTTAATTTTCTCCTCTCGGCTGTGCATCTCCAGTTGGCTGTACAGGTTGGAGGTGTCTCCACCATACTGGTCACTCAGGCTCCCGATCAGAGACGTGGTATCATGGCTTTGCTCAGTCTCCTCCTCTACTTCTTCCTCCTCTTCCGTTCCAATTTTTGCCTGAACCTCAACAATTTCCTTTCTGATCTAAGGTTAAAAGTAATTATTCATCGTCAACAGAACACAGGCAATCCCTCTTGTGAGACCCCATATACACGGTCATATGGGGGATCCATGTACGAGATCCTTTACATCTGTGTACCTCTGTGAGCCTTCAATATGCAATGTCAGATATACAGCATGGAAAACAATCTGTATTATGGACTCGTAGTGGAGCTGAATGGCTCTGTGCATGGGGAATGGGTCTGTCATGAAGCTTTAATACAGGGTTAGAAGATAAAAGATAAACTGATATATGGGTATATATGTGATAAAGAATGGAGGTACGGGATTCACTAACTGCTATACGATTGAATATAGTCATAGTTGTGACCATACATTTCTACAGATTGTTACTTTGCTTTTTGGAATGACTGACGAGAAATTCTAAAAAATGTCTGCCCCAGTGATCCTTATTTATTTATTATGCATTGCTTGTATAGCACTATCATATACTGCAGCGCTTTTCAGTTATTATCATCACTTTCCCCACTGGGGCTCACAATCTAAATTCCCTATTGGTATGTCTTTGGATAACATTCACGTGCAGTCTGATGTTAGTGGACTCACGGAATGGAGATGATGGAGAAACTTTGTTCTCCATCTTCTCCTCACAGTGTTCTCCCATCCATTCATCAGAGAGAATCAGATCACACTAAGCTGACACCCTGATCAGAGTGTGATCGGAGTGTCATTAACATACTCTGATTCTCTAGCACAGAGAATATACGGACATATGACCCCCGGCCTAAGGAGCAGCCTTGGAGAAGGGTTGTGGATGGAAATGGCTTCTCTTCTTCTATTATCAGCATGGCTCCTCACTGTACTCTTTCAAAAGCTAGAAAACCCCACTTAAAGCTACCGATTAGCTATTACCCGATTAGCTATATTTTTACCCCCCTCCAAATTTAATTGTTTACTAAGGGCAACAGCATCTTTTAGTCCTGCACTATTGGTAACATTACCTTCCAATGTGTCATGATCTACAGATTTTTACAATGAACCGTGTCTTGTCAAGGAACAAATATTCCTATACTTTACTTTGAGATCAAGAGATTCCATCTTCTTGGCGTTTAACACTCTGCCGATATCTTCCAATTCCTTTGTTGTACGTTCTCTCAGTGGATAGTTTGTCACTTCATGTTCTGTGTGAAAAGACTTCAGATAAAAGAATACAAATTAACAAAGTCAGCAGAACCGAAGTAACAATGCAACTCTGGAGCGACAGGACGGATCCTTAGGGTATATGCGCAAGACATCTTTAAGACGCTGGGATCATCCTAGGCAAACTCACTTTAGGAAAAAGCCGGCAGTTACTAGCTATTACTAGCGAGTGACTTTCTAACGGAAGGCATCCAAAAGCGAATATGAAACTTCTTTTAAAGGAAACCTGTCACCAGATTTGGTGACTATAAGATGCGGCCACCACCAGTGGGCTCTTATATACAGTATTCTAACATGCTGTATATAAGAGCTCAGGCCGCTGTGTAGAACATAAAAATCACTTTATAATACTTACCTAAATGGTCGGTGCAGTGCAGACTGGTCGAATGGGTGTCTCCGTTCTCCGGGTGCGGTGCTTCCTCTTTCGTCCATCTTTGTCCTTCTTTTGAAGCCTGGGTGCATGACGCGTATTGCGTAATTCCCACGGGCCGGCATTAAGGTCCTACGCAGGACCTCAATGTCAGTGCTTGTGCATGATGTAGGACGTGTCATGCACCCAGGCTTCAGAAGGAGGACAAAGATGGCTGAAGGAGGAGGCGCTGGCAGTGTCGGACTGGCTACCAGAGTTCCAGAGGAACCGCCAGTAATACCAGTCCTGGCTGCGGTTACCTGGATTGAACTCCGGGCTCTCACCTGAGCTCCGGAGTGCAGCCTGGACTGGACTCAGGGTTTGCAGGACTGATTCCCCGGCGTTTGCGGTTCAGTTTATGACAGCTGTGGACAGGCCGTGCTGAACTCTGAAGCTGTCACCTGAGTTCCAGAGTTCAGCCCGGCCTGTCAGCAGCTGTGACATGAACTGAACCGCAATCGCCTTGGAATAATTCGGCGCTCGCGAATAAGTCCTGTAAACCCTGAATTCAATCCAGGATGCACTCCGCGGAGCTCAGGTGAGAGCTCTGGAGTTCAATGCAGGTAACCGCAGCCAGGACTGGTATTACTGGCGGCATTACCTTCTTGTAGCCAGTCCAATTCTGGGCGGCGGTACCGAATACACCCATCCGACCAGTCTGCAGACCGTTTAGGTAAGTATTATAAAGTAATTTTTACATTCTACACAGCGGCCTGGGCTCTTATATACAGCATGTTAGAATACTGTATATAAGAGCTCACTGGTGCTGCAGCAGCTTATAGGTCCCAAATCTAGTGACAGGTTCTCTTTAACTTCTTCTCAGTTTCCAAACTCTGAAGCAGTTATAGGACGTAACAAAAGACTGAACATGCGCACAGCATTGTTGGCTTTGCATTGCTGCGTCTGATGGACCTCGTCTTAACATGCCCTACTACATTACTGCAGTACCAGTTGTGATAAAGATATTGTTGGATTTTATTAATTTGACAAGTGGGAGTGTAATCTGAAGTTCATATACCCGATAGATAAAGGCATCAGGACAATCAGAGTTGGCAGTTTGCTAGAACACAGTTTAGACTCTAGAGAAAAGGGCACAATATATAGATAGAAAAGAACAAACAAAACATTGCTCTCCCTTTAAACATTTCACCAATCAGTGTTTCATTGTGTAGGTCCAGAAAATTAGGGTGATTTCTCTCTAATTTTCACCCGTGTTTTTTCCGCCCAAGTCCCCATGTGATGTGCATGTGACATCTGTGTGCGATCCGTTTTCACACAACTATATTAACAAATGTACATGATCAAATACAGTTTACTAGGTTTATAAGAGCAATGTATCCATAAAAATCAGATGCCACTGTGATGTCCACGTGGGATCCTTTTTTTTTTACGCACACCTTGACTTGAATGAAGCTCATCCGAGACTATTGGGAAAATAGTGCATGCTGCGTTTTTTCTTTGAAGGGGGGGTGAGATTGCACATGTCCAATGTATACGATTGTCTGAACAAGCTCTTCAGGTAAAGGTGCGTTCACATTACGTTTTGACCCCCGTTCAGCGGTTCCGTCAACAAATGGGAGTTGGACATATGCACCAACGGGGCCATTGACTATAATGATGCAGACTGAGCCATCGTCTGCTCTGTTGTGCACAATTTTCGACTATACGCCTACTGGAGGTGGACATCCAGACGTAGTCTACTCCCTGCTGCTTCCCTGCTTGTTTCTCCTGGTCATTGCTTGTTCCGTCACTGGGCCTTTCGGACTCACACACTTCGATCCGACATCAATATAATTGTGCAAAGACAAACAGTAAACTTGGGGAAGAACACAATGTGAAAGCACCCCGAGACAAAACTGAGGGGCCATGCATGAACGATTTTTTAAATTGATACACAGGATATTTTATGCACCAAATTATTGGCCTGTTTAAGGCTCCATACACACCTGTGTTTCACAGTTTTTTTCTCTTCAAATGCTAAAAAAAGAACTCAATGGGAAAATGGATCCATTATGAAACTAATCCAAACTGAAGTTAAACGGACACATTAATTATAATAGGCTCTGCCTGGTTTCAATTTTTTGGAACATAATGAAAGTTTTTACAAGCTGCGCTGTTTGCTCCGTTCAAACAAACAGTCGAAAAACTGTAAGTGAATAGACCCCATTATAGTCAATGGGATACTTCTGTTTCAGTTTGAATCTGGACAGAACCCCCCCCAAAACTAAAAATTTAAATAAAGGGCTAAACTATCAAAAAATAAAACAGCCACTGTTGCTGTTACGACTGTACTATGGCTGGACCTTACTTTGGCTTCTGCAATATGTTGTTATATAATTGCAATATATTATTATATAATTAATCATACAGATTTTGTCACTATACTCATGTGTTAGCCGGTACACAACGATGAGCTATACTTACCACAACAGAACGTCCTTTAACTGACATTGAATCCCAGCATTCCTTTTTAATGATTTCCCGTAAATATTGTTTGGACAAATTTATCTGCTCGATTTCTCTTCGAAACTTTGAAAACAAAAATCATATTATTTAATGATTAAAGAACAGTAGCTAGAAGCATGATAAGTAACTATGGTGCTCAATAGGGAAACTAGACGGGGGCCACATTCTGCAGGACAAGATCGGGAAATGATAAGACGACAATAAGTTTGGTCTCTCTGCCTCCTGGTCATCATCTATTTCCTTGGCTGTTCAATTTACAATTATTATTATTAAAGGACCTCTCCTCCTCCAGCAGCCTCAAATGTGAAGCTTCAGCGGGGGACTTTTTGGTGGGCAGCTTTGCCGCAACTGTTCTATCCTGTCTCCCGCACCCGCTGGAGCTAAAGCCATGCACTTTTATGACAAGAAGGTAACTTTCGTGCAGGAGATGCGTCTTGTCAAAGACATCAAGTGTGCAACTGTGCCGTGTTTTCTCCTCAAAATAGAAGCCACCGATAGCTACTTAGCTCACTGATAATGACAAAACACTGGGAGGCAATATAAAAATACATTAAAGCCCCCTATATACACTAGATAACTGTCAGCTGAGTAATGGTTCAACTGATCAGCCGGCAGCTCTTTCCCAACACTCCCATACACAGGAGCGCTCACTCTGCTGAGCATTCATGTGCCATCTATGAGAGAGCCAGTACCAGTCCTGGTGGTGACTTATATTGCCAAGAAAAAAAAGGTTTGGCAGTCTGATATCGGATTTTTATCACTGCATCATCATCTGAAGGGAAAGAGTCGGGGGCCCTCTTACATATCAGACTGTTGGCTGTGCCCATCGAATATTGGTGGCTTCAGGCTAGTGTGTATAGGGCAGTACGGTGGCTCAGTGGTTAGCATTGTTGCTTAGCAGCGCAGTGGTCCTGGGTCAAATCCCACCAAGGACAACATCTGCAATGATTTTGTATGCTCTCCCTGTGTTTATGTGGGTTTCTGCCGGGTTCTCCGGCTTCCTCTCACACGCCAAAGACATACTGGCGATATAGATTGTAAGCGGGGTCAGTAGTAATGTCTGTAATGTGATGTGGAATGCGATGGCGCTATGAAGACAAGAAAAATAAATATGGGCCCTTACCTTGAATATGTTATCAATGGATACCTTTTCAAGGTGATAAAATAAGATGTTACCTAACATCTCACATATAAATCGATTTGTGGAATACCCCTCAAGCTAGGAACCTGCCGCAGATGTGGCACTTGTACCCGGACTACGTGCTATCTGAGACTGCTTACTCTTTCCACCTCCTGATCACTTTCGTCCCGAAGTCTTTCCTGCTCTTCCGTGTCTAAGTTAAATTCTTGCTGGTCCAACTTTTCAACATCAGGTAAAGACTCATTCTCTCGCATCATAGCTTGTATCTGAAAACACATAGTGAGAACCTAAGTAGACAATGGGAGCCACATCCAATGAATCAGTTATCTCAGATCATTAATATTGTGTTATGAGGCAGATATATAAAATTATTCTCAATGGCTTTACCTATATCCCATAGTCAGCTATTATAACTAGAAATACATAAGTCAATGTTCAGTCAAATCAACAGAAGAATCTTTCTAGTTGCATAAAATAAGAAAGTCACTACTACTGATGTGCCCTCAAAATGTTATGATCCTCCTGCATCTGAGCAAAATGACTGCTAAACAAGGTTTTTTTGTTGTCCAGGCGCTTATAATATACATTTAGCAGCCGACCTTGCATTGCTGACACATGAAAGATTTGCCACATGACCTGCTGAAAAAATCCAAGAGGACATCGAAACCACACTGACACCGTATCCAACAGCTTAGTATGTGGTCCTATGTAAGAGCTGTGGATCACAGGTCCACGCTAAGACTAGGGACTGAAAGAATACTTCAGATACATTGTTTGTTCATCCAGTGTATTCGTTAGGAGAGCGTCTCCTCATGAATAGACTGCACTGATCCAATGTAAAGGATTGCTAGTAGCCAAAAGCCACAACACCAAACTCCTCATCTTTCCTCTATCTCACCTAACTCCTTTACCTGATCTATATATTACAATAAATTACACCACACTCTCCCCAGTACCAGAAGTCCGCTGCTTCAGAGTAAAGGGCGCTTTACATGCTGCAACATCACTCATAAATCGCTGCCCGTGGCACACAATATCGGAGGTACGCGTCACACATACTTACCTGCCCAACGACCTTGCTGTGGGCGGCGAACAACCTCTTTTCTAAGGGGGGCGGTTCATTCGGCGTCACAGCAACGTCACTCAGCAGGCCTCCAATAGAAACGGAGGGGCAGAGAGCAGCCACATGAAAGTCACGCCCACCTCGTTGCCTGAGGATGCAGGAACGCTGTTGTTCGTCGTTCCTGGTGTGTCACACGTAGCGATGTGTGCTGCCTTAGGAACAACAAAGAACTTGCGTCCCAGAAGATCAACAACATTTTGAAAATGAACGACGTGCAACGATGTGGTGAGTATTTTTGATCGTTAGCGGTCGCTCGTACGTGTCACACGCAACGACGTCGCTAACGAGGCTAGATGTGCGTCACTAATTCCGTGACCCCAACGATATCTCGTTAGCGATGTCGTTGCGTGTAAAGCGGCCTTTACTCTTGACTCGGCCTTGTCCTTCAAATCGCATTTCCAAGCTCTCAGCACCTCCAACGCAAAAATATTTCCAGAAATCCTTCCTTTCCGCAACCCTGAATCTGTTAAAACGTTAGTGCATGCCCTCATCATCTCCTGCCTCAACTACTGCAACATCCTCCTCTAATGCCTTCCTGCTAACACTGTTGCGCCTCTCCAGTAAATCCTGTACTCTGCTACCCGACTAATCCACTTATCTCCTTGCTAATCCTCTGCTTCTTCCTTCTGCAAATCCCTTCACTGGCTCCCAATTTCCTAACTATCCAGTTCCAAATACTGACACTGACCTACAAAGCTGTTCATAATCTGTCTCCTCCGTATATCTCCAAATTAATCTACTGATATACTTCCTTACATAATCTCCAATCCTCCCACGACCTCCTTCACTTCCCCATACTCGTACGTTCCTCACCCAATCACCTTTCAAGACTTCCCCTGGATATCCTCCATCCTCTGAAATTCTGTGCCCCAATATGTCTGATAATATCCACCACAATCGGTACTTCTCACTATACCTATTGGTTAATTTCTCTAGGGGTGTACTTTTCAAAATGGGGTCATCTCACATAGGTTGCTAATATATTGACATCTCGAAGCTCTTTCGAATCGCCCATTGTAAGCACATAACATAAGCTGTTATTCCGTATCTCTTAACATCAATACTTACAAAGATAATCTCAAACCTAAATGAATATTAAATATCCTTACTTTCTGTCTTAGCTCTTTTATGCCATTCTTGAGACTTTTCTTCTGGTCTGCATATTTCTTCTCTTCTTCTTTAATAGCCTTTCAAATGCATTGACAGAAAAGATTATCCATTAATGGACCGTGTTTTCCCAAAATACCTTAAACGTTAGATAATACATTACTCCAGTGATCATATAGAGGTCCTCTTCGTTATAATGGTCACAAGTTACAATATTTTCAACATAAAATGGCATAAATCAAAGGCTATTGTATTTGATTGGCTGACACATCTGGAAAAGCACCAGTGAATCACAATGGGGGGCATATAAGAACAATTACATATGACTTTACAGATTTTTCTAATGACTACAGCTGACATCAGCCCCCAAAAAATTGACGTGAGATGCTTTCACTGATAAACGTTTTTGTTATGATCATATATGTAACTAAAAGCCCCCAGAAAATTGCTAAAACAATATAGAATCTCTAGAGTATGGCCAATTTTACTTACTTCAGCGAATTTGTGATCAAGCCAAGTGGGATCCGGAGAGTGTGATAATGGGGGGCTTGTGTAGCTGTCATCCTGCTCAGTCACTTCAACACTTAGCTGGCTTTCCTAAATAAAGATTACAGCATTAAAAGGGACTTTCCCATTTCCAAGATCCTATCAAAATCTATAGTAGGTGTAATAATGAAAAAAGAGAATTTTGTTACTTACCGTAAATTCTTTTTCTTATAGTTCCGTATTGGGAGACCCAGACCATGGGTGTTTAGCTTCTGCCTCCGGAGGACACACAAAGTACTACACTTAAAAGTGTAGCTCCTCCTTCTGAGCTTATACACCCCTTGGTAGCCAGTCCTAGCCAGTTTAGTGCAAAAGCTGAAGGAGAATAGCCACCCACAAGTAGAACCGAGTAAGAACCGGAACAACCGGAGACTCTGTCCACGACAACAGCCGGTGATAACACACGAACAAGAAAATTGCCAACAGGCAACAGGGAGGGAGCTGGGTCTCCCAATACGGAACTATAAGAAAAAGAATTTACGGTAAGTAACAAAATTCTCTTTTTCTTTATCGTTCCTTTGGGAGACCCAGACCATGGGACGTTCCTAAGCTGTCCCTGGGTGGGAATAAACAGAAAAAACTAAGAAGTAGGCGGAGCCTAACTTCACAAGTGGTCGACACCCGCCTGAAGGATGCGTCTGCCCAAGCTCGCATCTGCCGAAGCATGAGCATGCACTTGGTAGTGCTTCGAAAAGGTATGCAGGCTAGTCCAAGTGGCAGCCTGACAGACTTGTTGAGCCGTAGCCTGGTGCCTAAAAGCCCAAGAGGCACCGACAGCTCTGGTCGAGTGTGCTTTGATCCCCGGCGGGGGAGGCACCTGAGTACTCTGGAAGGCGTCCGAAATGGTCGATCTAATCCAACGGGCCAAGGTCTGCTTAGAAGCAGAGAGACCCTTGCGCCGCCCTGTGGTTAGCACAAAAAGAGAGGTGCACCGCCTAAGCGCAGCGGTGCGAGACACATAAATCCGGAGAGCACGCACCAGATCTAGAGTATGCAGCGCTTTCTCAAAGCGATGAACAGGAGGCGGACAGAAGGAAGGCAAGGAAATATCCTGGTTAAGGTGGAAGGGAGAGACCACCTTAGGAAGAAAGTCCGGGGTCGGACGGAGAACTACCTTGTCTTGGTGAAAAACCAAAAAAGGTGACTCCGAGGAGAGCGCAGCCAAATCAGAGACTCTCCTGAGAGAAGTTATGGCAACTAGAAAAGCCACCTTTTGAGAAAGACGATACAAAGAAACCTCCCTAAGGGGCTCGAAAGGGGGTTTCTGCAATACCGTGAGGACCAAGTTAAGGTCCCAGGGATCCAAGGGCCGCCGATATGGCGGAATGATGTGAGACGCACCTTGCATGAAGGTGCGGACCTGAGCCAGCCGGGCGAGACGCCGCTGGAACAGCACTGATAGAGCTGAGACTTGTCCCTTGAGAGAGTTGAGGGACAGTCCTAGCTGCAGACCGGACTGTAAAAAAGACAGAAGGGTCGGCAACGAGAATGGCCAAGGAGAATGGCCGTAAGAGCGACACCAGGACAGGAAAATTTTCAAAGTCCTGTGATAGATCTTGACGGAGGAAGACTTACGGGCCCGAGTCATAGTGGAGATGACTTCAAGAGGAATACCAGAAGCCGTCAAAATCCAGGACTCAAGAGCCACGCCGTCAATTTGAGTGCCGCAGAATTCGGGCGGAAAAACGGACCTTGCGAGAGCAGGTCTGGACGGTCCGGAAGATGTGCAATGAGGATGACTCGACGGCCCTCCATTCTGATCTTGCGCAGGACTCTGGGCAAGAGAGCTAGAGGGGGAAACACGTAGGACAGACGAAACTGGGACCAGTCTTGAACCAGAGCGTCCGCGGCGAAGGCCTGAGGATCGTGGGAGCGAGCCACGTAAACCGGAACCTTGTTGTTGTGACGGGATGCCATTAGGTCCACGTCCGGAGAGCCCCACTTGCAGCAGATTGACTGAAACACTGCCGGGTGCAGGGACCACTCGCCACCGTCCACGGATTGACGGCTGAGATAATCTGCCTCCCAGTTTTCTACGCCATGTGAGCAAGGATGGTTGACCTTAGGGAGATCAACATCCACCACTGCGGAGACACCATCACGTGTTTCTCAACGCAGTGATTCTAGAGCAATGCCCCCTGGGAAATATTCAAATCAAGAAGGCCTGCGGAGACACCATCACATGTTTCTCAACGCTGGCAGGAAACTAGCCAGGTCTTTCACCGGGAAGGAACAACCACGGGAAGGGCAGTCTCCAGTCAAGGAGACCACCTATGCCAAACATGGTATCCATCCACAGACAGCCATTTCGGGGTATTTGCCCCTCATCAGTGTGGAGTAGGAATCTGGCTAGTGGGACATTGCCTAGTAAAAGACTATGTGAGCAAGGATGGTTGACCTTAGGGAGATCAACATCCACCACTGCGGAGACACCATCACGTGTTTCTCAACGCAGTGATTCTAGAGCAATGCCCCCTGGGAAATATTCAAATCAAGAAGGCCTGCGGAGACACCATCACATGTTTCTCAACGCTGGCAGGAAACTAGCCAGGTCTTTCACCGGGAAGGAACAACCACGGGAAGGGCAGTCTCCAGTCAAGGAGACCACCTATGCCAAACATGGTATCCATCCACAGACAGCCGTTTCGGGGTATTTGCCCCTCATCAGTGTGGAGTAGGAATCTGGCTAGTGGGACATTGCCTAGTAAAAGACTATGTGAGCAAGGATGGTTGACCTTAGGGAGATCAACATCCACCACTGCGGAGACACCATCACGTGTTTCTCAACGCAGTGATTCTAGAGCAATGCCCCCTGGGAAATATTCAAAGCAAGAAGGCCTGCGGAGACACCATCACATGTTTTTCAACGCTGGCAGGAAACTAGCCAGGTCTTTCACCGGGAAGGAACAACCACGGGAAGGGCAGTCTCCAGTCAAGGAGACCACCTATGCCAAACATGGTATCCATCCACAGACAGCCGTTTCGGGGTATTTGCCCCTCATCAGTGTGGAGTAGGAATCTGGCTAGTGGGACATTGCCTAGTAAAAGACTATGTGAGCAAGGATGGTTGACCTTAGGGAGATCAACATCCACCACTACAGAGACACCATCACGTGTTTCTCAATGCAGTGATTCTAGAGCAATGCCCCCTGGGAAATATTCAAATCAAGAAGGCCTGCGGAGACACCATCACATGTTTCTCAACGCTGGCAAATATTCAATATTTGAATATTTCCCAGGGGGCATTGCTCTAGAATCACTGCGTTGAGAAACACGTGATGGTGTCTCCGCAGTGGTGGATGTTGATCTCCCTAAGGTCAACCATCCTTGCTCACATAGTCTTTTACTAGGCAATGTCCCACTAGCCAGATTCCTACTCCACACTGATGAGGGGCAAATACCCCGAAACGGCTGTCTGTGGATGGATACCATGTTTGGCATAGGTGGCCTCCTTGACTGGAGACTGCCCTTCCCGTGGTTGTTCCTTCCCGGTGAAAGACCTGGCTAGTTTCCTGCCAGCGTTGAGAAACATGTGATGGTGTCTCCGCAGGCCTTCTTGATTTGAATATTTCCCAGGGGGCATTGCTCTAGAATCACTGCGTTGAGAAACACGTGATGGTGTCTCCGCAGTGGTGGATGTTGATCTCCCTAAGGTCAACCATCCTTGCTCACATAGTCTTTTACTAGGCAATGTCCCACTAGCCAGATTCCTACTCCACACTGATGAGGGGCAAATACCCCGAAACGGCTGTCTGTGGATGGATACCATGTTTGGCATAGGTGGTCTCCTTGACTGGAGACTGCCCTTCCCGTGGTTGTTCCTTCCCGGTGAAAGACCTGGCTAGTTTCCTGCCAGCGTTGAGAAACATGTGATGGTGTCTCCGCAGGCCTTCTTGATTTGAGTTTTCTACGCCAGGGATGTGGACTGCGGATATGGTGGACTTGGAGTCCTCCGCCCATTGAAGAATGCGTTGGACCTCCAACATTGCCAGGCGGCTGCGTGTCCCGCCTTGGTGATTGATGTAGGCAACCGCTGTCGCGTTGTCTGACTGGACTCGAATGTGCCTGCCCGCCAACAGGTGGTGAAAGGCTAGGAGAGCTAGAAGCACAGCTCTGGTTTCCAGCACATTGATTGAAAGGGCTGACTCGGACGGAGTCCAAGTGCCCTGTGCTCTGTGGTGGAGATGTACCGCTCCCCAGCCGGATAGGCTGGCATACGTGGTAAGAATCACCCAGGACGGAGTCAGGAAGGAGCGCCCTTGGGACAGGGAGAGGGGTCGAAGCCACCACTGAAGAGAGCTCCTGGTCCGTGGCGACAGAGCCATTAACCTCTGTAAGGAGGAAGGCCGCTTGTCCCAACAGCGGAGAATGTCCAGCTGCAGAGGACGCAGATGGAACTGGGCAAAGGGAACCGCCTCCATGGAGGCCACCATTTGACCCAGCACCTGCATCAGGCGCCTGAGGGAATAACGGCGGGGCCTCAGGAGAGAGCGCACCGCTAGCCGGAGAGACTGCTGTTTGATTAAGGGCAACTTCACAAGTGCCGGCAAAGTCTCGAACTGCATCCCTAGGTACGTGAGACTCTGGGTCGGAGTCAGAGTGGATTTGGGAAGATTGACAATCCACCCGAATTGGGCTAGGGTGGCGAGAGTGAGCGAAACACTCCGCTGACAGTCTGCGCTGGATGTACCCTTGACCAGATGGTCGTCCAGATAAGGAAGCACTGCTAACCCCTGGAGGTGCAGGACCGCAATCACTGCCGCCATGACCTTGGTGAATACCCGAGGGGCCGTGGCTAACCCGAAGGGGAGAGCCACGAATTGGAAATGATCCTCTCCTATCGCAAAACGTAACCAACGCTGATGTGACACTGCGATTGGCACATGCAGATAGGCATCTCTGATGTCGATGGACGCCAGGAACTCCCCTTGGGTCATAGAGGCAATGACTGATCGCAGAGACTCCATGCGAAAATGCCGCACCCGGACATGCTTGTTGAGAAGCTTGAGATCCAGGATGGGCCGGAAGGTACCGTCCTTTTTTTTTGGAACTAGGAAGAGATTTGAGTAAAAACCTCTGAACCGTTCCTGAGCGGGAACTGGGACAATCACTCCGTTTGCCTGCAAGGACGCCACGGCCTGCGAGAAGGCGGCGGCCTTGTAGCAGGGGGGAGTTGAGAGAAAAAATCTGTTTGGAGGGTTGGAAGAGAATTCTATCCTGTAGCCGTGAGATATGATGTCTCTCACCCACTGATCGGAGACTTGCTTTAACCAAGCGTCGCCAAAGTGGGAGAGCTTGCCACCGACTAAGGACGTGGCTGGAGCGGGCCGAGAGTCATGAGGAAGCTGCCTTAGTGGCAGCACCTCCTGCGGTCTTCTGCGGACGCGCTTTTGGGCGCCAGTTGGATTTCTGATCCTTGGCTGAGTTAGCGGACGAGGCGGAAGGCTTAGAGGATGACCAGTTGGAGGAACGAAAGGAACGAAACCTCGATTGATTCCTACCCTGGGCGGGTTTCCTGGTCTTGGTTTGTGGCATGGAAGTACTCTTCCCGCCAGTAGCTTCTTTAATGATTTCATCCAGCTGTTCACCAAACAGCCGTGAACCAGCAAAAGGGAGCCCAGCAAGAAACTTCTTGGAAGAAGCATCTGCCTTTCACTCTCGAAGCCACAAAATCCTGCGGATAACAAGAGAATTAGCTGAAGCCACCGCAGTGCGGTGAGCAGCCTCTAGCATGGCAGACATGGCATAAGATGAAAAAGCTGAAGCCTGAGCAGTTAAGGTAACCATCTCAGGCATAGATTCCTTGGTGAGGGAATGCATCTCCTCTAGAGAAGCAGAGATGGCTTTGAGAGCCCACACTGCTGCAAAAGTCGGGGAAAACGCGGCCCCCGCAGCTTCATACACAGATTTGGCCAGAAGGTCAATCTGACGGTCAGGGGAATCCTTAAGTGAGGTGCCGTCAACCACCGACACAACGGTCCGGGCTGATAGCCTAGACACCGGAGGGTCTACCTTTGGGGAGTGAGACCACTCCTTGACCACCTCAGGTGGAAATGGAAACCGGTCATCAGAACCACGCTTTGTAAAGCGTTTGTCAGGGCAGGCCCTAGGTTTGGTCACAGCGGTCTGAAAACTGGAGTGGTTAAAGAATACACTCTTCACTCTCTTAGGCGAGGTAAACTGTTGTTTTTCTGCCAAAGAGAGTTGCTCCTCTGACACTGGCGGATTGAGATCCAGCACAGAATTAATAGAAGCAATCAAATCACTAAGATCTGAGTCACCCTCAGAGAAATCGATGGGATACATAGCCTCCGAGCCCCCAGTGAGGGCATCCTCCTCATCTTGAGAGTCAGCTCTTGAGACAGAGCCGTGGGATGGGGAGGGGGAGGAAACCCTGCGCCTTCTCTTAGAAGGACGGGGTCTGGGATCAGATGATGAATCCTCCGTGAGCTCCGATGGACGGAGGTCAGAGGATAGGAGTCCTCTGTCAAGAGTATTAGAGGCACCCTGTGAGGGAGGCTGATGCATATTCATCAAAGTCCTGGACAAAAGTCCCATGGACTCAGCAAATGACTGGGATATGGACCTAGAAAAGGACTCTACCCAGGCCGGGGGTTCAGTCACAGGTGCAGCAGCAGCCTGAGAGACCACTGGGGGTGAGACTGCCAAGTTAGAGCAGACATCACAATGTGGATAGGTGCTCGGCTCAGCAGCAGGAGCTTACATGCAGTGCATGTAGAATAAAGCTTTGGAGCCTTGCTCCTTGTGTTGCTGCTGGAGTGGGTGCTTTGCAGAGAATGAACCCCAGGGAGAATATACAGAGGTCCACAACCGGAGACCGGCTGTGGCCTACCAGACCGCTGAGCGCGGTGTTGTGTGCCCTCCAGATCCTGAAGCCCGGTTCCCCAGTCGCAGCACCTCAGCAGAGATGCAGAATGCAGGATGTCCCAGAGCAGAGTGAACTCTGCCTGAGAAGAGGGCGTTCCTATAAAAGAGCAAGAACTGGAGGGCTATAGAGACCTGCCGGGAAGGAGGGACGCCCCAGCAGTGGGGAGTGTCCCTCCCCTGTGTAGAACGGCCGCTGGGAGGAGCCGAACCTGTCCCTCTGCATGAGTGACATGCGAGGGCAGGAAAATGAAACTAGGCCTCCGGCAAAGCCGGGGCCTAAATTTAAGCGGCGAGGCCGACAAGCAGGCACCATCGGCGCGGTTCTCAGGCAAAAGCTAGAGAACCGACCGGAAAAGTTAAACAATCACATACAGCATACTCTCCCCTTACAATAAAGAACCGGGACCCCCAACATAAACGTCTCAGGTACTTAGCTGCTGAGACGCAGGGCCATGTCCCTGGGGATGAGTGCTCTGGTCCAACAGAATCCTCAAGGGGCTGTGGATGGAGACCGGACTCCTGCCAGGCATAGAGACCGTGCTGGCTCCCACTTCAAGCCAGAGCCCAGAATGGATGGTGAAGGAGAGCGGCATGTAAGGCTGCAGCCTTGTAAATCAACCTTAACAACACCGCCGACACAGTGGGGTGAGAAGGGACATGCCGGGAGTCCAGACATGGACCCGCTTTTCTTCAAACTCTTTCCAAAAGTCAAACAAATCAGATGAGAATGCATGTGTGGATGTATGCCTCCTGACACAAAGCAATAAACTGGCTAGGACTGGCTACCAGGGGGTATCCACAGACATCCATGACTGGAACGATCAATACAATACTATACATTATAATATTAAATACTATGTATTACAAAGGATGAATTTACAGGCTACAGCCGCACTGCTTTTTTTTACCCACACTTGGGGTACAGCTTTTGTATTTTTTCCAGTTTCTTATAAACCGGTGGCAACAAAATTGAGTACACCCCTAAGTGAACATGGCCAAATTATGCCCTATTAGCCAATTTCCTTCCCCTGTGTCATGGGACCAATTAGTGTTAAGCCTGCTTTACACCATACGATCCAGCATACGATATCGTATGCGATCGTACCCGCCCCCATCGTATGTGCGGCACGTTCAATTTGTTGAACATGTCGCACAAACGCGTAACCCCCCGTCACGCGTACTTACCTTGCATACGACCTCGATGTGGGCGGCGAACATCCACTTCCTGGAGTGGGAGGGACGTTCGGCGTCACAACGACGTCACGCGGCAGCTGGCCAATAGAAGCGGAGGGGCGGAGATGAGCGGGACGTAAACATCCCGCCCACCTCCTTCCTTCCGCATTGCCGCTGGGAGCCGCAGGATGCAGGTAAGATATGTTCATTGTTCCCGGGGTGTCACACACTGCGATGTGCGCTACCCCGGGTACGATGAACAACCTGACATTCAATTTATAGGAATTGAACGACGTGCATGCGATGAACGTTTTACCGTTCAATCGCAATCGCACGTAGCTGTTACATGCTGCAATGTAACTTACGATGCTGGATGTGCGTCACTTACGTGACCCCACCGACACATCGTAAGATATATTGTAGCGCGTAAAGTGCCCTTTACACGGTATCAGGTGAATGGGGAGGAGGTGTGTTACATTTGTGTTCTCGCTCACAGACTCTCATACTGGTCTCTTTAAGATCAACATGGCACCTCAGGGCACATTATTCTCTGAGGATCTAAAAAAAGAATTGCTGCTCTGCATAAAAAGATGGCCAAGGCTATAAGAAGATTGTCAACACCCTGAAGCTGAGCTGCAGCATGGAGACAAGACCATACAGCAGTTTAACTAGATAGGTTCCACTCAGAACAGTTCTCGCCATCGTGGACCAACGAAGTTGAGTGCACGTGCTCAGTGTCATTTCCAGAGGTTGTCTTTTCAAAACATATGTATAAGTGCTCCAACATTGCTGTAGAGGTTAAAGGGGTGGGGTCCGCCTGTCAGTGCTCAGACCATATGCCACACACTGCATCACATTGCTTTACATAGCGGTCATCTTAAGAAGGAAGCTTCTTCTAAACATGATGCACAAGAAAACTCACAACAGTATACTGAAGGCAAGCAGACTAAGAACATGGATTACTGGAACCATGTCCTGTGGTCTGAGGGGAACAAGTTATATTTATTTGAGTCAGCTTTTGTCAAACATCTGTGGCAGCAACCAGGTAAGGAGGACAAAGACAAGTGTGTCTTTTCTAAAGTCAAGCATGGTGGTGGGGGTGTCATGGTTTGGGGCTGCATGAGTGCTGCCGGCTGTGAGGAGCTACAGTTCATTGAGGGAAACATGAATATCAACATGTACTGTGACATACCGAAGCAGAGCATGATCCCCTCTCTTCGTATCCCAACATTATCATAAACCCATACACACTCCAAGATGACCACTAGACAACCCTTGCTAAGGAAATTGAGGGTAAAGCTGATGGACTGACCAAGCATGTATCCAGACTTAAAGGGGTGGTTCACCCATATTTTTTATTTTCTAGATCGATATTATGTTGAGAAACAATGTTTCTCTCAAATACCTTATGTTGGCAATAGTACCTGTGAGAGGCGCTGTTGCGGACCGCTGTTTCCCGCTCCGGGACCCCCGGGCTCCGTAACCTCAGGGATCCGGTGACATCACGTCAACTTCCTGATCACGTCTCATCATTGCGGCCGGCTGCAGTCTTCCTGAGTGACTGAGCTGTGGGTGGTGTTTCACCGCTCATCACAGCCCAGAGTGTCTCCTGCTTGCAGCGCTCTGCTGTGAGGGAGGAGGGAGCAGATGGGCTGTTCTGAGCGGCGGATGAAACACTGCCCACAGCCCATCACTCACGGACACTGCAGCTGGCTGTGGTGTAACAGGAACTTGACGTGATGTCACCAGATCCCTGAGGTCACAGAGCCCGAGGTCACGGAGCGGGGAACAGCGGTCTGCAATAGCGCCTCTCACAGGCACTATTGCCAATATAAGGTATTTGAGAGAAAAAGAGAATTTTGTTTACTTACCGTAAATTCTATTTCTTATAGTTCCGTATTGGGAGACCCAGACCATGGGTGTTTAGCTTCTACCTCCGGAGGACACACAAAGTACTACACTTAAAAGTGTAGCTCCTCCCCCTGAGCTTATACACCCCCTTGTGAGCAGACCCAGCCAGTTTAGTGCAAAAGCTGAAGGAAAATAGCCACCCACAAGTAGAACAGAGCAAAAGCCGGAACAACCGGAGACTCTGTCCACGACAACAGCCGGTGATAACACGCGGAACAAGAAAATTGCCAACAGGCAACAGGGAGGGTGCTGGGTCTCCCAATACGGAACTATAAGAAAAAGAATTTACGGTAAGTAAACAAAATTCTCTTTTTCTTTATTGTTCCTTTGGGAGACCCAGACCATGGGACGTTCCAAAGCAGTCCCTGGGTGGGAAATAAACCGAAAAAAGGCAAGAAGTAGGCAGAACCTAACTTCACAAATGGGCGACAGCCGCCTGAAGGATGCGTCTGCCCAAGCTCGCATCTGCCGAAGCAAGAGCATGCACTTGGTAGTGCTTCGAAAAGGTATGCAGGCTAGTCCAAGTGGCAGCCTGACAGACTTGTTGAGCCGTAGCCTGGTGCCTGAAAGCCCAAGAGGCACCAACAGCTCTGGTCGAATGTGCCTTGATCCCCGGCGGGGGAGGCACCTGAGAACTCTGGTAGGCGTCCGAAATGTTCGATCTAATCCAACGGGCCAAGGTCGGCTTAGAAGCAGAGAGGCCCTTGCGCTGACCTGTGGTTAGCACAAAAAGAGAAGTGCACCGCCTAAGAGCAGCGGTGCGAGACACATAGATCCGGAGCGCACGCACCAGATCCAGAGTATGCAGCGCTTTTTCAAAGGGATGAACAGGAGCCGGACAAAAGGAAGGTAGGGTAATGTCCTGGTTAAGGTGGAAAGGAGAGACCACCTTAGGAAGAAAATCCGGAGTCGGACGGAGAACCACCTTGTCTTGATGAAAAACTAAAAAAGGTGACTCCGAAGAGAGCGCGGCCAAATCAGAGACTCTCCTGAGGGAAGTTATGGCCACCAGAAAAAACACTTTCTGTGAAAGACGATGCAAAGAGACCTCCCTAAGAGGCTCAAAGGGGGGTTTCTGCAAAACCGTGAGAACTAAATTAAGGTCCCAGGGATCCAAGGGCCGCCGGTAAGGCGGAATGATGTGAGACGCGCCTTGAATAAAGGTGCGGACCTGAGCCAGCCGAGCGAGACGCCGCTGGAACAGAACTGACAGAGCTGAGACTTGTCCCTTGAGAGAGCTGAGGGACAGTCCTAGCTGCAGACCGGACTGTAGAAAAGACAGAAGGGTCGGCAAGGAGAATGGCCAAGGAGGATGGTCACTAGAGCGACACCAGGACAGGAAAATCTTCCAAGTCCTGTGATAGATCTTAGCGGAGGAAGACTTACGGGCCCGAGTCATAGTGGAGATGACTTCAGGAGGGATACCAGAAGCCGTCAAGATCCAGGACTCAAGAGCCACGCCGTCAATTTGAGAGCCGCAGAATTCAGGCGGAAAAACGGACCTTGTGAGAGTAGGTCTGGACGGTCCGGGAGATGCCACGGCATCTCTACGGACAGATGGAGCAGGTCTGGATACCAAGCTCGCCTGGGCCAGTCCGGTGCAATGAGGATGACTCGACAGCCCTCCATTCTGATCTTGCGCAGAACTCTGGGCAAGAGAGCTAGAGGGGGAAACACGTAGGACAGACGAAACTGGGACCAGTCTTGAACCAGTGCGTCCGCGGCGAATGCTTGAGGGTCGTGGGAGCGAGTCACGTAAATGGGAACCTTGTTGTTGTGACGGGATGCCATTAGGTCCACGTCCGGAGTGCCCCATTTGCGGCAGATTGACTGAAACACTGACGGGTGCAGGGACCACTCGCCACCTTCCACGGTTTGACGGCTGAGATAATCTGCCTCCCAGTTTTCCACGTCTGGGATGTGGACTGCGGATATGGTGGACTTGGAGTCCTCCGCCCATTGAAGGATGCGTTGTACTTCCAACATCGCCAGGCGGCTGCGTGTCCCGCCTTGGTGATTGATGTAGGCAACCGCTGTCGCGTTGTCTGACTGGACTCGAATGTGCCTGCCCGCCAACAGGTGGTGAAAAGCTAGGAGAGCTAGAAGCACGGCTCTGGTTTCCAGCACATTGACTGAAAGGGCTGACTTGGACGGAGTCCAAGTGCCCTGCGCTCTGTGGTGGAGATATACCGCTCCCCAGCCGGATAGACTGGCATCCATGGTGAGAATCACCCAGGACAGGGCCAGGAAGGAGCGCCCCTGGGACAGGGAGAGGGGCCGAAGCCACCACTGAAGAGAGCTCCTGGTTTGTGGCGACAGAGCCACTAACCTGTGTAAGGAGGAAGGCCGCTTGTCCCAACAGCGGAGAATGTCCAGCTGCAGGGGGCGCAGATGGAACTGGGCAAAGGGAACAGCCTCCATGGACGCCACCATTTGACCCAGCACCTGCATCAGACGCCTGAGGGTATAACGGCGGGGCCTCAGCAGAGAGCGCACCGCTAGCTGGAGGGACTGCTGTTTGACTAAGGGCAACTTCACAAGTGCCGTCAAGGTCTCGAACTGCATCCCTAGGTACGTGAGACTCTGGGTCGGAGTCAGAGTGGATTTGGGCAGATTGACCAGCCACCCGAATTGAGCTAGAGTGGAGAGAGTGAGCGAGACACTCCGCTGACAGTCTGCGCTGGATGAAGCCTTGATTAGAAGGTCGTCCAGGTAAGGAATCACTGCCATCCCCTGTAGGTGCAGAACCGCAATCACTGCTGCCATGACCTTGGTGAATACCCGAGGGGCCGTGGCCAACCCGAAGGGGAGAGCCACGAATTGGAAGTGATCTTCTCCTACTGCAAAACGTAGCCAACACTGGTGTGACACTGCAATTGGCACATGCAGATAGGCATCTCTGATGTCGATGGATGCCAGGAAATCCCCTTGGGACATAGAGGCAATGACCGATCGCAGAGACTCCATGCGAAAGCGCCGCACCTGAACATGCTTGTTGAGAAGCTTCATATCCAGGATGGGCCGGAAGGTACCGTCCTTTTTGGGAACTAGGAAGAGATTTGAGTAGAAACCTCTGAACCGTTCCCGGGCGGGAACCGGTACAATTACTCCATTGGCCTGTAAGGCTGCCACGGCCTGTGAGAAGGCGGCGGCCTTGGAGCAGGGGGGAGTTGAGAGAAAAAATCTGTTTGGCGGACTGGAAGAGAATTCTATCCTGTAGCCGTGGGAGATGATATCTCTCACCCACTGATCGGAGATGTGTTGAAACCAAGCGTCGCCAAAGTGGGAGAGCCTGCCACCGACTAAGGACGTTGCTGGAGCGGGCAGATAGTCACGAGGAGGCTGTCTTAGTGGCAGCAGCTCCTGCGGTCTTCTGTGGACGCGCTTTTGGGCGCCAGTTGGATTTCTGGTCCTTGGCTGAGTTAGTGGACGAGGCCGAGGGCTTAGAGGACGACCAGTTGGAGGAACGAAAGGAGCGAAACCTCGACTGATTCCTACCCTGGACAGGTTTCCTGGCTTTAGTTTGAGGCATGGAAGTACTCTTCCCGCCAGTAGCTTCCTTAATAATTTCATCCAGCTGTTCTCCGAACAGCCGGGACCCAGCAAAAGGAAGCCCAGCAAGGTACTTCTTTGAAGAAGCATCTGCCTTCCACTCTCAAAGCCACAAGATTCTGCGGATAGCGAGGGAATTAGCCGAAGCCACCGCAGTGCGGTGAGAAGCCTCCAGCATGGCAGACATGGCAAAGGATGAAAAGGCCGAAGCTTGGGAAGTTAAGGCATCCATTTCGGGCGAAGCCGGGGCCTAAATTTGGGCGGCGCGGCCGACGCGCAGGCACCATCGGTGCGGTTCTCAGGCAACAGCTAGAGAACCCGCCGGAAATGTCAGTAAACACAATAAGCACACTCTCCCCCAACAATAAAGTACAGGGACCCCGAAATCTAAACGTCTCAGGTACTTAGCTGCTGAGACGCAGGGCCAAGTCCCTGGGGATGAGTGCTCCGGTCCAGCAGGGTCCTGAAGGGCTGCGGATGGAGACTGGTGTCCTGCCAAGCATGGAGACCGTGCTGGCTCCCACTTCAAGCCAGAGCCCAGGAGGGATGGTGAAGGAGCACGGCATGTAAAGGCTCCAGCCTAGGAATCAACCTTACAACACCACCGACACAGTGGGGTGAGAAGGGACATGCCGGGGGTCCAGACGTGGACCCCACTCTTCAATCTCGTTCCAAAAGGAAAAAATCATATGAGAATGCATGTGTGGATGTATGCCTCCTGAACACAAAGCGATAAACTGGCTGGGTCTGCTCACCAGGGGGTGTATAAGCTCAGGGGGAGGAGCTACACTTTTAAGTGTAGTACTTTGTGTGTCCTCCGGAGGTAGAAGCTAAACACCCATGGTCTGGGTCTCCCAAAGGATTGATAAAGAAACATTGTTTCTCAATATAATATCGATCTAGAAAATAAAAAATATGGGTGAACCACCCTTTTAAAACCTATTGAGCATCTGTGGGGCATCCTCAAGTCAGAGGTTGAGGAGCCAAGGTCTCTGTGACAAACTGTGAAGCTCTAGTGAACTCCATGCTCAAGGGAATTAAGGCAGTGCTTGAAAATAATGGTGGCCACACTAAATATTGGCACTTTAGGCACAATTTGGCCATTTTCACTTTTGTTGCCATGAGTTTAGACATTAATGGCTGTGTGTTGAGATTTAGAGGTCATCCAATTTACACTGCTATACAAGCTGTACACTGCCTACTTTACACTGTTTAAGTGTCGTATCTTCAATATTGCCCCATGAAAAACCATAAGACAATTACGAAAAATTGTGAGGGGCGTACTCACTTTTGTGATATACTGTGTATATCACGTCATATGGGAGTCACAATCATAATACAGCATTACAAATGCCAGTGCAATTAAAGGGCCCAGGTTTTTCAGGAAAGTCTTGTGAATCCTTAGAGCAAGCACATGGCACGCTGTCAGGATTCTCCTGTGATGACGCAGGTCAGTTATGTGACCACATGTATATCTTCTGCATACTCTCAACCACAATATGACTAGATTTACAAGGGAATTTACCACCAGGTTTTTTGCTACACTCTTCTGAGAGCATCATGATGTAATGGTAGAGACCCTGATTCCAGGCATGTATTTGGGCTGCTTGCTGCAGTTTTGATAAAATCTCGTTTTATGTACTGCACATCTACCAGTTCTCTGAATAATTAGCTTTGTATAACCTAGCCCACGCCACTGATTGGCAGCTTTCTGTGTACACTTTGTGCAGGTAGATAGCTGCCAATCAGTAGGTGGGACAGGGGTATACAGTGGACTACATGGCAGCAGATTTACTGGTTCTCTAGTAATAGATAATTTTCTGCTGTACCCTACTCATAAAACAGTGATTTTATTGAAACTACAGCAAGCTGCCCAGTTAAGTGACACATCACTGGATTCAAGCTCTCTTTCTCTACAGCATGCTGCTCTTAGTGACAGATTCCCTTTAAATTCTGTGTGTCATGGGTGCTGATGCCCTGGTAGTTTCCTCCTGGTCCTTACTGAAAATACTTACATTGCAAGAGTGATGACCAAGCCAGAATAGTCTTAAGGCCCACACACTTTAGACAAATGTCTTCCGGACCTGCTGATACCAATGGGCTCAGCCGATGTCTAATGTATATGGGGGCATTGGTCAACTGATGGTTGGGGGAGATGTCAATTGGCAGTCTGAAATCAGACATGAGCAATCACAATGTCCTACCTGGGATTATGCACTGGCTGTTGTATTAGTTGCCAGTTTTCTAATAAAAAACATGAGTGCTTGGCCGAGCAAGCTCTCCTTTGTATGTGAAATAGGTCAGAGATGGCTGTTGGAAGTATCATTCGGCCATCAGCCATCTAATGTGTATTGCCATCTTTACTGGTACTGACACTAAACACTAAGTGGTTACATGGTTACACCGTGGAAGTTAAATTTAAGTTGGCTGACCACTACTAGAACAACCTCTTCTGAATCCCTATGTTTTCTCTCAGTACAATAATACCATATATACACTACTCTGAGTGCCATTCCAGCTACGTTGGCACTGCCTCTCCTGGGGATTGTGTGATATCATTATGCAATGCGATCCCTATAGTCAATCAGCGCTGGCTTCACTCTCCCCTCCTTTGGACAAGTCCAGATATCAGGATGAAGTGGCAGCTACTGCTGCTTGCTCACTTCTTCCGGATATCAAGTTTCTGTATAAATGAGGTTAAAACCAGCAATTATTGGCCGAAGGGATTGATGTCATGTGATTCCCAGGAGAGGCAATGTCGAAACTGCTGGAATGGCACCGGAGCAGAGCATATGTGTTACGGGGGGCTGTCTGATAATAACCGAAATGAGTATCAGACAGTCAGGGTCCACCGTGCAAAGACTTTGCTGCAGACTATGGCAGAGTGCAATACCTCTGTTAACTCACAGAAAGATATAATAAGAAAGTAAAGCAATTCCTCCCTTACTTGGAGGGTGTGTGGAATGATCTCTGTTAATAATCACAGAGACAAAGGCAATGTGTGCGAAATGGCACCTACCTAGGTCCGCTCTTCTAGTGGTGCAAAAGAGACGAACAGCAGCGTAAGCCGCACAAAGCTCCTACCTGCGTTCGCTCCACTAGTGTGCGAGGACACGAACCACTAGATATGGCACCTGCCTAGGTCCGCTCTTCTAGTGGTGCAAAAGAGACGAACAGCAGCGTAAGCCGCACAAAGCTCCTACCTCTGTTCGCTCCCCTAGTGTGCGAGGATACGAACAACTGCCAGACGCAGTATAAGGAACGTTACCCTAGCGGCAACGTCCACCTACGAGTACAATCACAAGGCCCAGCCAGACCATGTGCCTCAGGCACCTGCCTATGTCCGCTCCCCTAAGAGGTAAGGATACGGACAGCAGCCGAAGCTGTAAGGTATAAGAACGCTACCCTGCCGGTAGCGCTCACCTAGCATAGACAGAGGAATGCCTAGAGGAACGCGCACAGAGCGTCTACTCATATGCATGAACCAAGAGGACTGAGCACCATGCGGCGTGTGTCAGGGTCTTATATAGACTCTGTGCCTCATCCAAGATGGAGGACACCAGAGCCAATCCGCTTCCAGAACGACAGGAGTGACGTCATGCTGGCCTATCACCGAGCAAGACGTCACAAGCACATGACCAGCGACCAATCGGCATAGAAGGTGTCAGAGACATGTGACCTCGTGTCAGCGATGATGTCACCCGCACATGTGCAATGGCTCCAAGATTGGACTTAGTCTCCGGCGCTCGCACATGTGCAGTAGCAAGAAATCTGGACTTAGTCTCCAGCGCTCGCACATGTGCAGTAGCAAGAAATCTGGACTTAGTCTCCAGCGCTCGCACATGTGCAGTAGCAAGAAATCTGGACATAGTCTCCAGTGCTCGCAGCAACCGTAACAGTACCTCCCCCTCAAGGGCCCCCCTCCCGGCGACGCAGATAATCGGCAACTAAGTCGGGAGCATGGACAGCCTCCTCAGGCTCCCAAGAGCGATGTTCCGGGCCATAGCCCTCCCAATCTATCAAGAAGAACCTGCGCCCTCTAACCATCTTAGAACCAACTATGGCTCGTACCTCATAGCTAGAGCGAGAGGAATCAGAGGCAGGAGAGTGCACTTCACGAGCGTGAGGTAAAATAGCCGGCTTTAGCAGTGAGACATGGAATTTGTCATGAATCCTAAGATGGACAGGTAACTTCAATTGATAGACTACAGGATTTACCTGTCGAAGAACCTCATAAGGACCCAGGAAGCGAGGAGCAAATTTGACAGAGCTCACTCTAAGTCTCACGTGTTTTGCAGAGAGCCACACAAAGTCCCCTGGAGAAAAGACAGGAGCCGGGCGACGAAACCGATCGGACACCGTCTTCATACGGTCCTTAGCTGCTTGGATCGACTCTTGAGTCCGATCCCAAACCTCTCTGGCATTAGTTGCCCAGTCGGCCACAAGAGGAGAAGGTGCAGCAGCGGGAAACGGTACCGGTACCCTAGGGTGTTGCCCATTATTGAGTACGAACGGTGTCTGCCCAGTGGCCTCAGCCAGCGAATTGTTAAGGGCAAATTCTGCCCAGGGTAGGAGGGAGGACCAGTTATCGTGGTTCTCAGCAACAAAGTGTCGAAGGTATATAATCATAGATTGATTGGTACGTTCAACCAAACCATTAGTCTCCGGATGGTATGCCGAAGAGAGATTCAACTCAATTTGCAGAAGGCTACAAAGATCTCGCCAGAAACGGGAAGTAAATTGCGGGCCTCTATCACAAATGATACGATCTGGCATCCCGTGAAGCCTAAACACATGCTTGAGGAATAGTTTGGCTAGTACCCTGGAAGATGGGATTCTCGATAACGGTACGAGATGAACCATCCGGGAGAAATGGTCCGTAATGACCCACACAAATCTATGTCCCTGTGAACATGGAAGATCACCCACAAAGTCCATGCCTACCACCTCCCATGGTCTATCTGGCACTGGTAAAGGATGCAAGAGTCCAGCCGGTCTCTGCCGTAATGGACGGTTGCGAGCACACGAGTAGCAGGAACCGACATATCTCTTGACGTGGCTGGCTAAGTGTGGCCACCAATACCACCTCTCCAGTAACTCTCGTGTCCGCCTAATACCAAAATGCCCACCCACCTTTGAGGTGTGGGCCCATGACAGTATATCATTCTGTCGATCAGGCGGAACAAATGTCTTGCCCGGTGGGATTTGGTCTAACGTCACAGGGGAGAGCGTATGAAAAACCCTGGAGGGAAGGATAAGACGAGGTTCGTCATTCTCTTCCTGGGTAGAAAGCATAGAGCGAGACAGGGCGTCTGCCTTGTTATTCTTACTCCCAGACAAATAGTTGATGGAGAAGTGAAAGCGGGAGAAAAACAAGGACCAGCGGGCTTGGCGAGGATTCAGACGCTGAGCGGTTTGTAAGTACGTCAGATTCTTATGGTCTGTATAGACCTGGAAAGGATGTTTCGCTCCTTCCAGCAAGTGACGCCACTCCTCCAAGGCTAATCTCAAGGCGAGCAGTTCCCTATCCCCAATGGTATAGTTTCTCTCTGCCGGTGAAAAGGTTTTAGCAAAGAAGAAACACGGCCTTTTTCTACCTGCACCGTTCTTTTGATACAAGACCGCACCAGCACCCACTGAAGAGGCATCAACCTCTAAGAGGAAGGGCTTACTCTCATCGGGTCTTTGAAGAACGGGAGCAGTTGAAAAGTGTCTTTTTACTGCCTCAAAAGCCTGAGATGTCTCAGTAGACCAGGCTTTGGGATTAGCACCTTTCTTAGTCAAGGCCACCAAAGGGGCCACCAAAGTAGAAAAATGGGGTATGAACTGCCTGTAATAATTTATAAATCCTAAGAAGCGTTGCACCGCCTTCAAGGAATGAGGTTCGGACCATTGCAGGACAGCAGAGAGCTTCGCAGGATCCATAGCCAGACCCTCTTGTGAGATAATGTAACCCAAAAAAGGCAATGAGGACTGCTCGAATACACATTTCTCGAGTTTAGCAAACAATGAGTGCTCCCTTAAACGGGAAAGGACACGAACGACATCCTGACGATGAGTCTCCAGATCAGGAGAAAAAATCAGGATGTCGTCCAGATACACCACTACTGAGGATAACAGTAAATCCCTGAACACATCATTTACGAAGTCCTGAAATACTGCGGGTGCATTACATAACCCAAAAGGCATGACGAGGTATTCATAGTGACCGTCTCGGGTGTTAAAAGCGGTCTTCCATTCGTCACCCTTTCGAATTCGTACCAAGTTATACGCACCCCGCAGATCCAACTTCGTAAAAACTTGAGCTCCTCTCAGTCTGTCAAAGAGCTCCGAAATTAAAGGTAATGGGTATTTGTTCTTTATTGTGATTGCGTTGAGACCCCTGTAATCTATGCAGGGACGCAAATCACCCTCTTTCTTCCGAACAAAGAAAAACCCAGCTCCCGCGGGAGAGACAGACTTACGAATGAACCCCTTCTCTAAGCTCTCTCTTATATAGGTCGACATGGCCTCCGACTCAGGTATCGACAGGGGGTAAACCCTGCCTTTAGGTGGAACCGAACCTGGGATAAGGTCTATGGCACAGTCATACGGCCTATGGGGTGGAAGAACCTCAGCACCCTGTTTGGAGAACACGTCAGCGAAATCCAAATAGGGTGTAGGTATGGGAGAGAGATCAGTTGATGCAACTGCAACAACCTTAGGTGGTAAGGGAAGACATCGGGACTGACATTTCGAACCCCAACTAATAATGCTGTCAGACTCCCAGTCAATGTGAGGAGCATGAGTCCGAAGCCATGGAAGACCCAGAAGGACGTCGTCTATACCCTCAGGCAAAACAAGAAAAGAAATCTCCTCTATGTGACCCTGAGACAGGGAAAGGCGCAAGGGAACTGTCCTCAATGTAATGGAGTCAGACAACATAGTTCCATTAACAACACGGACAGGAATAGGCGCCTCTAACATGATAGAGGGAATATTGTGTCCCTTTACAAATCCTGAGGACACAAAAATCCCGTCAGCTCCGGAATCCACAAAAGCCATAATAGGCCATGTATTCTCAGATAACGAGAGCTGACCTGGGATACAACACTTAGAGGGTGCAGAAGACGTCTCTAGTAACCCCCCTCTAATGGTTACTAGGCCAGGGAGTTTCCTTGACGACTAGGACACTTGTTGGCATAGTGCCCAGCCTGACGACATACGTAACATATAGGAGGACCAGACTTGCGTAGTCTGGAGAACGTATGACCTAACTCCATAGGAGTGGGAGATGTTTCAGATGCTGAGGAAGATGGTAGTGGACCCTCAACAACTGGAATAGCCCGATGCTTAGGGCGTGAGGAAGAGACCTCGAGTCTACGTTCCTTATGGCGTACATCGATCCTCGTTGCTACTGTGATCAAGTCCTCCAGAGAAGCAGGGACTTCACGAGTAGCAAGGGCATCCTTGACATAGCCAGCCAACCCTCTCCAGAAGATAGGAATCAACACCTTCTCTGGCCAATCTAGTTCTGCCACCAGAGTTCTAAAAGCAATGGCATAAGAACTAGTGGATAACGAACCCTGAGATAGATCTAACAGTCTCAGGGCCGCATCATGGGTAACCTGCGGACCCATGAATACCGCCTTAAGAGCATCAAGAAAGTCTTGATGTCTCAGAGTAACCACATCAGAGCGCTCCCATAGGGGAGTCGCCCATTCTAAGGCTTTGTCCTGAAGTAAGGAGATGATAAAGCCTACTCTGGACCTCTCCGTAGAGAAGCGAGAAGAGTTAACCTCTAGGTGTATCTGACACTGACTAATGAAACCACGACATGATCTGGCATCGCCAGAATATCTGTTTGGTAGAGCAAGTCGAGGATCATGTGCAGATGTCACCATGGTCTGAGGTTTATCCTCTATACTCTTGAGCCGTGACTCAAGTACTTGTATGTAACGGTGTAACTGCTGATATTCTGCCATAACTGCCAGACCCTTGGCTCAGTCCTAATGTTACGGGGGGCTGTCTGATAATAACCGAAATGAGTATCAGACAGTCAGGGTCCACCGTGCAAAGACTTTGCTGCAGACTATGGCAGAGTGCAATACCTCTGTTAACTCACAGAAAGATATAATAAGAAAGTAAAGCAATTCCTCCCTTACTTGGAGGGTGTGTGGAATGATCTCTGTTAATAATCACAGAGACAAAGGCAATGTGTGCGAAATGGCACCTACCTAGGTCCGCTCTTCTAGTGGTGCAAAAGAGACGAACAGCAGCGTAAGCCGCACAAAGCTCCTACCTGCGTTCGCTCCACTAGTGTGCGAGGACACGAACCACTAGATATGGCACCTGCCTAGGTCCGCTCTTCTAGTGGTGCAAAAGAGACGAACAGCAGCGTAAGCCGCACAAAGCTCCTACCTCTGTTCGCTCCCCTAGTGTGCGAGGATACGAACAACTGCCAGACGCAGTATAAGGAACGTTACCCTAGCGGCAACGTCCACCTACGAGTACAATCACAAGGCCCAGCCAGACCATGTGCCTCAGGCACCTGCCTATGTCCGCTCCCCTAAGAGGTAAGGATACGGACAGCAGCCGAAGCTGTAAGGTATAAGAACGCTACCCTGCCGGTAGCGCTCACCTAGCATAGACAGAGGAATGCCTAGAGGAACGCGCACAGAGCGTCTACTCATATGCATGAACCAAGAGGACTGAGCACCATGCGGCGTGTGTCAGGGTCTTATATAGACTCTGTGCCTCATCCAAGATGGAGGACACCAGAGCCAATCCGCTTCCAGAACGACAGGAGTGACGTCATGCTGGCCTATCACCGAGCAAGACGTCACAAGCACATGACCAGCGACCAATCGGCATAGAAGGTGTCAGAGACATGTGACCTCGTGTCAGCGATGATGTCACCCGCACATGTGCAATGGCTCCAAGATTGGACTTAGTCTCCGGCGCTCGCACATGTGCAGTAGCAAGAAATCTGGACTTAGTCTCCAGCGCTCGCACATGTGCAGTAGCAAGAAATCTGGACTTAGTCTCCAGCGCTCGCACATGTGCAGTAGCAAGAAATCTGGACATAGTCTCCAGTGCTCGCAGCAACCGTAACAATATGTGTTGTTATTTCACGGGTGGGAAACACATTTAAAGAGGGTTATCTGCTTTTCCTGCCCTGACATTAATCTGGTGTACAGCTGCTTTTCCTGCCCTGACACTCACTGTCTGTGGTCAAACAATTAATATGGCCAAATACGCCATGTTTGAGGGGATAGGCTGATAATCTAATATATATGGGTGCCTCCTGACTTTAGCCAAACAGCAGATAGGGATGAGGCATTATTTATGTCAGCGTGTTTGAACACAAGTTTCTATGCAATATAAGCTGCTACCATAATGTTTATGGTAGCAGTGGCGTAACTACCGCGGTCGCAGCGGTCGCGACTGGGCCCGGGAGGTTAGGGGCCCGGCGGCCGCCAGTCAGATCAGCAACCAGCTCCTGTGAGTGTGAGAGGAGCGGGGCTGATCTGTCACAGACCTCGCGGCCGCTATTTGACCCGCTGCCGCCGCCGACACCGGGCCCCCCTGCCTGATGTCAGCGGCGGCACCGGGGCCCCCTGCCTGGTGTCAGCGGCTGCAGCGTCTCCCCCGTCACCGCGCACAGTAATGATGAAGCATAGCGCGGCCGGTGTCGCGCTATGCATCACCATTCTCCCCCTGTGCGATGACGTCACTCCCGAGCGACTGCTGTGCTGAGTGCACAGAGTGCAGGACAGGAGGACGCCGACCGCAGCACCGGGAGAACGAGCAGCGGGGAAGACAGCAGCGGTGGAAGGAAGAGAGAAGGTGAGTACTTGTTTTTTTTTTAATATAAGTGAGTAAACGGTGGCCAGAGGCTTGGGAAGACAGTTCTGGGGAAGCTGCATTATTTTACATGGAAGCCTGGAGAGGCTGCTTTATACATGGAGGTCTGAGGAGGCTGCATTATATGTGGAGGTCTGGGGTAGTTGCATTATTATACATGGAGGCTTGGAGAGGCTGTTTATACATGGAGGTCAGAGGAGGCTGCATTATATATGGAGGCCTGGAGAGGCTGCTTTATACATGGAGGTCAGAGGAGGCTGCATTATATATGGAGGCCTGGAGAGGCTGCTTTATACATGGAGGTCTGAGGAGGCTGCATTATATATGGAGGCCTGGAGAGGCTGCTTTATACATGGAGGCCTGTAGAGGCTGCTTTATACATGGAGGTCTGGGGAGGCTGCATTATATATGAAGGTCTAGGGTGGCTGCATTATTATACATGGAGGCCTGGAGAGGCTGCTTTATACATGGAGGTCTGGGGAAGCTGCATTATTATACATGGAGGCCTGGAGATACTGCATTATACATGAAGGCCTAGAGATACTGCATTATACATGGAGGCCTGAGGAGGCTGGGTGCATTGTTATACATGGAGGCCTGGAGAGGCTGGCTGCTATATTATACATGGAGGCATGAGGAGGCTGGGTGCATTGTTATACATGGAGGTGGTCTGGAGAGACTGGGTGCTATATTATACATGGAGGCCTGAGGAGGCTGGCTGCATTATTATACATGGAGGCCTGGAGAGGCTGGCTGCATTATTATATATGGAGGTCTGGGGGGGCTGCATAATACAAAATGAAGGACACCTTATACATGGAATATAGGGGTGCATTATGCATGGAGGAGTATGGGGCTGCATAATGCAATATGAAGTTTTATGGGGTTGCGTTATAATACATATAGGACTATGGGGGCTACATTATAATACCGGTATATGGAGGACTATGGAGGCTACCTTATACATGGACTATGGGGGGTGCATTATAAAACATTGGGGACTATGAGGTGCAGTATAATATATGGAGAACTATGGGGTGAATTATAATATATGGAGAACTATGAGAAATTCATTATAATAATTGCAGGGCTACTTTATACAAGGAGGACTATAGGGCTGCATTATAATATATGGAGGCCTATGTGGTGCAGTATAATACATGGAGAACTATGGGGTGAAATATAATACATAGAGAACTATGAGAAATTCAAGATAATAATTGAAGGGCTACTTTATACATGGAGGATTATGGGGGTACATTATAATATATGGAGGACTATGTGGTGCAGTATTATATATTGAGTACTATGGAGTGAATTATAATGCATGGAGAACTATGGGAAATGCATTATAATACATGGAGGACTATGGAAGTGTATTCTAATATATGAAGGGTTATGTGGGACCCTTTATACTATTTGGAAGGCTATGTGGGTGCCATTATTGTATTTGGAGAACTATATACAAGGGGGGACAAAGATACAAGCAGGGGATGGGAACGTTTTGTGCTGAGGGAAAAAGGCTCTTTTCCCTCAGCACCCAGCTTTCCCATGCTCTGCTATACATCTTCTCTCAGCACCCAGCTTTCCCATGCTCTGCTATACATCATGTCTCAGCACCCAGCTTTCCCATGCTCTGCTATACATCTTCTCTCAGCACCCAGATTTCCCATGCTCTGCTATACATCATGTCTCAGCACCCAGCTTTCCCATGCTCTGATATGGGAAAGCTGGGTGCTGAGGGAAAGATGTATAGCAGAGCATGGGGAAGCAGTGTGCCGAGGACAAGATGGATATCAGAAAATAGGAATGCTGGGTGCTGATAGAGGGATTTCAGATCATGGGAAATCTGGGTGCTGTGGGTAAGAGCCAAGTGTCAGCATCATTATCCTGTACCCCGAGTGTCAGTGTCATTATCCTGTACCCTAAATGTCGATGTACGTGAAGGGGGGGCCCAGGTCTGAACTTTGCACCGGGGCCCATCAAACTCTAGTTACGCCCCTGTATGGTAGAGTTGAAAAAAATAATTGCCGATTAATAGTGATTTCATGCGTGTGATCAACTTAAAGGGGTGGTTCACCCATATTTTTTATTTTCTAGATCGATATTATATTGAGAAACAATGTTTATCTCAAATACCTTATGTTGGCAATAGTACCTGTGAGAGGCATGCCTGTTCCCCATGCCTGACCCCCGGGCTCCGTGACCTCGGGGATCCGGTGACGTCACGTCAAGTTCCTGACGCAGTGTCCATGAGTGATGGGCTGTGGGCGGTGTTTCACCGCTCGTCACAGCCCATCAGCAGCCTCCTCCCTCACAGCAGAGCGCTGCAAGCAGGAGACACACTGGGCTGTGACAAGCTGTGAAACACAGCCCACAGCTCAGTGAGTCAGGAAGACTGCAGCCGGCCGCAGGGATGTCACGTGTCCGGAACTTGACGTGACATCACCGGATCCCCAAGGTCATGGAGCCTGAGGGTCAGGCAAGGGGAACAGCGGTCTGCAATATCACCTCTCACAGGCACTATTGCCAACATAAGGTATTTGATAGAAACATTGTTTCTCAATATAATATCGATCTAGAAAATAAAAAATATGGGTGAACCACCCCTTTAAATTCTTCTAGACTTTAAGCAAAAGCCTATGTCTGTCACATAGGGAAAACAGATGCCTCAGTAAGTAAGAGCAATGAATTGCTTGATCTTAAAAGACTTGGGTTCTTCATTCCATCAAGGACACATATTTGGCTGGTTAACAAATATACCTGTTTGTTTTGCACACGTGAAGTATCTGAATCAGGGCTCCACAGGGGCATTTTCCGTAAAGCCTCATCTTCCACAAATGAAATATCTTGAAGAGACATGCTCAGAGTCCGACCGTATTCAATGGCTTCATTCACAGCATTGTTTCCAGGATTTCTGCAAACACGGCAGGACAGTATGCACGATGACCACACCGTATTGTATGCAAACACACACTCTATAGGTGCAATGTGTAATGTAAAAGGGTGTATACATTTCTACAAATAGATTAAAGGGATTGAAAGATCACCAATATCAGATCAGTATGGGTGCGTCACCCACCAATCAACTGTGGCCAGATGTGATCAGTTGCAGAGCTGTACAGAACAGCTGTGCCACGTACTGCACAGCCGCCACCATTACAATGAATAGGAGTTGATCTGCACCTGCTGAGGCCACTGTTCAGCTGATTGAGCTGTGCTGCTCCACAGCTGCTAACATCTGACTGCCACCGACACCAGCTTATAGGTGCAGGTGTCATGTGTCGTATCCACACTGATCTGGTATTGATGACCTATCCTACCGAGTGATAGTGGACGACCACTTTAACGTCAAAACATCTGCTAATTTCAACCGAATTTAAAGGAGACATTTGTTGTCTTAGACTCACCTCCATGTCATACAAACAACAGTACCATCGCCCAGGCCTGTAGTAATGAGTGTATGGCCATCTAAAGAAAATGCCATTGAGCCAATACCTCCTGATAGGTATGAATGACAACATACCCGAGCAAAGGTTTCCTTGAAAACAGTAAACAGGATAAATATTATCAAGAAATGGAAATTGCAATGAAGAAATGTAGTAATAATAATAATAATACTTATTCACTTATATAGTACTATTAATTCAATAGCACTTACATCAGCAACACAGTCCCCATTGGGGCTCACAATGTAAATTCCCTATCAAGGCAAGAAATATTATGCCTAGAGATGTTACCATACAATACCACAGTTACCACAGTATACTATACAATACTTGTATATGTGAATTTTGGAAACCTTGTAAAATACAGATATTCGGGTACAGTGGCATCTGTTACCATCCAGTAGCGTTCAGTCCCTATTATAATGCCAGAAGACTCTTACATAAATGGTAACTTGTACCTGTCATTTCATGAAATTATGATATAAATGCATAGATCTGTAGTTGTGCTTTTGATTATGTCCTGACTGGTGTGGGAACACATACCAGTGTTACTTTCCTAGAGAGCCCCTAGGCTCCTGCCCAGTTGTCAGTAGGAAGTAACCTAGCCTGAACAATCTGCCGGGACTATACATGCTGCAATTTCTGCAATTACTGCAGTGGCCAATGAGATACCAGCCTAAATCGGAACCCCTCCTATCTGCGTTCTTGTAGGAATTGTAATAGGGGATAGCTGGAGATTACACGTTACAGCACACTGAGGACTAGAGTGGTAGAGATGGGAGAATCGATTCGCAGGACTATGGTCCTTTGGCCAGGTCAATTGACCACTGGTTGGGAGGTCTGCAAGTCTCCTCACCTCACAGTATTCCCAGCTCTTCTTTTGATTAGCTGGGCTAATAATAAAAAAATACGCTAATAATAAAAAAAAGACCCACGTGGTAAGGTGTTTTGCATGCCTCCCTTCCAGCAGTCACAGATTACTGACCTAGCCAAAAGATTATAATCCAGAGAATCGATTCTACCATCTCTATAGAGAGGAGATTGAGATGGCAGCAGCGTAGTGAGAGCAATAGATGAGATTGGGTTAACAGCAGCACAATAAGAGCCAAAAAGGAGATCAAGGATACAGAAGCATGACGGCCAGAGAATAGATCGAGGTGGCAGCACAATGACAGGCGATGGAGAGATTGTGGTGATAACAGCACAGTGAAAGCCACATGGGAGATTGAGGTGACACTGTGAATCAGAAATAAAACAGAGGTGACGGAAACATAGTAAGAGCCAGGGAAGAGACTAAAGGCCCTGTCACACACACAGATAAATCTGCGGCAGATCTGTGGTTGCAGTGAAATTGTGGACAATCAGTGTCAGGTTTGTGGCTGTGTACAAATGGAACAATATGTCCATGATTTCACTGCAACCACAGATCTGCCAAAGATTTATCTCTGTGTGTGACGGGGCCTTAAGGTGACAGCATCACAGCTACAACTGGGGAGGAGATCAAGGTAACAGGAGCACATTAAGACTCAGGAGGCAGAAGCAACAGCAGCATAATGACAGCCAAAGAAGAGATTGAGGGGACAAAAGCACAGGCAATCAAAAGTAAAACAGAAGTGACGGAAACACAGTGAGAACCAGAGAAGAGACTGCAGCACAGTTATAATTGAGGAGGAGATCCAGGTAACAGCAGCACTGTGACACTCAATAGAGGAGATCGAGATCATTGAATCAGAGTGAGAGCCAGAGAAGAGACTGGAGGTGACAGTAGGTCAGTTACAGTTGAGAAGGAGATCCAGGTAACAGCAGCACCATGAGTGAGACTCGATAAAGAAGATGGAGATGATAGAAGCAAAGTAATAGCCAGATAAGAGACTGAGGTGACAGCAGCACCGATACCGCTGAGGAGGAAACCCAGGTAACAGCAGCACAGTGAGACTCGATTGTAATGCTTGAAGCACAAAGAAAGCCAGAGAAGAGATTGAGATGACAGCAGCACAGTTACAGCTAACGTAACAGCAGCACAGAAAGACTTGATAGAAGAGATCGAGATGACCAAAACAAGGCGAGACAGGGCAGATAGAAGTTTCAGCCCGGCGAAAGAGGACAGATTTAGCTGAGAAACAGAAGCATGAATAGATACTAACACTGTTCTGTTTAATGCTATTCAGTTACATGCTCATCTGTGTATGAATGTATGAATGTCCTACTCTATGTTAATAGATCCAGCTGGTATAGATAGTAATCTTATATGATCTACTGCTCCTTCCTTTCATCTGTCTCTTGTTTCTGTGATCTAACATAACAATAGTGATTGGACAGCAAATTACAGAGTAGTGAGACGCCTAATGACAGACACTTCTTACAGGATTAAGACAGCATTTTTGCAAATAAAGCTCTTTTTAGTTTATAAAATAATGTTGAATAACTTTTTGCATGTAAATATATACATGCATTTTTTTTTAATCATGAGACTAAAGGGTATTTTACACGCTGCGATATCGGTACAGATATCGCTAGCGAGCGTACCTGCCCCCGTCAATTGTGCGTCATGGGCAAATCGCTGCCCGTGGCGCACAACATCGCTAACACCCGTCACACATACTTACCTGCCTAGCGACGTCGCTGTTGCCGGCGAACCGCCTCCTTTCTAAGGGGGCGGTTTGTGTGGCGTCACAGTGACGTCTCACGGCAGCCGTCCAATAGCAGAGGAGGGGTGGAGATGAGCGGCTGGAACATGCCGCTCACCTCCTTCCTTCCGAATTGCCGGTGGACGGAGGTAAGGAGATGTTCGTCACTCCTGCGATGTCACACGTAGCGATGTGTGATGCCGCAGAAACGACGAACAACATCGTTACTGCACATACAACGATATTTGGTGTTTGAACGACCTTTCCAAAACCAACGATTTTTGCCTCTTTTGCTATCGTTGAAGGTCGCTCGTACGTGTCACACGCTGCGATGTCGCTAACAACGCCGGATGTGCGTCACAAACACTGTGACCCCGACGATATATCGTTAGCTTAAGCTAAAGTCACATTCCCTGAAGTTAGGAATCAGCAGACACATCAGTCAAATCTGTCACCAGGCCTTCACAATGTATACGCTCTGTAATTGGTTTTAAGGCTAAATCGTGTAACCAAGATGACATCACTTTGTTTTTTTAACCCAGTTTAACCGCCTGTCCTGTTCAGTTTAGCCTTCATTGATAACAATGTTGGAACATTATAAGAAATATACTTTCTTATTATCTTTATTTGTGTATGATAGTAGGAGTATTATACACAGATTGTACTGTACCCAAACTTACCAAATTCAAAGAATCCTTGAGATACAGAGTACCATCCGCTGCTGATAGTGCCAGCCACTTCTGATGAGGAGATGAGCGGAGATCGCCGGGTCCCAGCTGACTGCCACTAACTTTGTTTTCTGCAGGGAGAACTTTAACCGTATCACCAGATGTTTCCTAATGAGAAATGTCCATGTTAGGTTTCATTATAATATATGGACATGTGTCTATATATTGTGCAGGCTGGGTACATTGCCGTTCTTAGGGTATATCTATGTGCGGCCTAATAGTAGACCCTAGCCTATCTACACATACAGTGCCTACAAGTAGTATTCAACCCCCTGCAGATTTAGCAGGTTTGATAAGATGCAAATAAGTTAGAGCCTATTAACAGATGCATAAATCTTACAAACCAACAAGTTATGTTGCTCAGTTAAATTTTAATAAAATTTCAACATAAAAGTGTGGGTCAATTATTATTCAACCACTAGGTTTAATATTTTGTGGAATAACCCTTGTTTGCAATTACAGCTAATAATCGTCTTTTATAAGACCTGATCAGGCCGGCACAGGTCTCTGGAGTTATCTTGGCCCACTCCTCCATGCAGATCTTCTCCACGTTATCTAGGTTCTTTGGGTATCTCATGTGGACTTTAATCTTGAGCTCCTTCCACAAGTTTTCAATTGGGTTAAGGTCAGGAGACTGACTAGGCCACTGCAACACCTTGATTTTTTCCCTCTTGAACCAGGCCTTGGTTTTCTTGGCTGTGTGCTTTGGGTCGTTGTCTTGTTGGAAGATGAAATGACGACCCATCTTAAGATCCTTGATGGAGGAGCGGAGGTTCTTGGCCAAAATCTCCAGGTAGGCCGTGATAACCATCTTCCCATGATGCGGACCAGATGGCCAGGCCCCTTGGCTGAGAAACAGCCCCACAGCATGATGCTGCTACCACCATGCTTGACTGTAGGGATGGTATTCTTGGGGTCATATGAAGTGCCATCCAGTCTCCAAACGTCACGTGTGTGGTTGGCACCAAAGATCTCGATCTTGGTCTCATCAGACCAGAGAACCTTGAACCAGTCTGTCTCAGAGTCCTCCAAGTGATCATGAGCAAACTGTAGACGAGCCTTGACATGACGATTTGAAAGTAAAGGTACCTTACGGGCTCGTCTGGAACGGAGACCATTGCGGTGGAGTACGTTACTTATGGTATTGACTGAATCCAATGTCCCCACTGCCATGAGATCTTCCCGGAGCTCCTTCCTTGTTGTCCTTGGGTTAGCCTTGACTCTTCGGACAAGCCTGGCCTCGGCACGGGTGGAAACTTTCAAAGGCTGTCCAGGCCGTGGAAGGCTAACAGTAGTTCCATAAGCCTTCCACTTCCGGATGATGCTCCCAACAGTGGAGACAGGTAAGCCCAACTCCTTGGAAAGGGTTTTGTACCCCTTGCCAGCCTTGTGACCCTCCATGATCTTGTCTCTGATGGCCTTGGAATGCTCCTTTGTCTTTCCCATGTTGACCAAGTATGAGTGCTGTTCACAAGTTTGGGGAGGGTCTTAATTAGTCAGAAAAGGCTGGAAAAAGAGATAATTAATCCAAACATGTGAAGCTCATTGTTCTTTGTGCCTGAAATACTTCTTAATACTTTAGGGGAACCAAAGAGAATTCTTGTGGTTTGAGGGGTTGAATAATAAATGACCCTCTGAATAAACTTTTCACAATTTAAAAAAAAATGAAAAAAAGAAATAACATTCTTTTTTGCTGCAGTGCATTTCACACTTCCAGGCTGATCTACAGTCCAAATGTCACAATGCCAAGTTAATTCCGAATGTGTAAACCTGCTAAATCTGCAGGGGTTGAATACTACTTGTAGGCACTGTACATGCTACAAGAGGGGCATCGAGATTTAAAACAAAATCTAAACAAAAAAACAATGAGGTCATGAACAATAAATTTTATTAATTAATTAAAAATAATGACTGCCAACAGCTGGCAAAGTACAAGAAAAAGGGGCATTCATATGTGATAGAGTAGAAACCATTGTAAAAATGCACAGGTACAATGTATAGATTAGGTCCAGAAGGATACGTGCTATACAGTTACTGGAATGAGCAAAGAAATTGTGTCAGACAGTAATGTGGGTATGGTGTCAGACACAGGTAATTGCAATATAACAGCGTGGTGTTAGGCACATGCAAGTACAATATGACAGTATAGTGTCAGACCGTGTGGTGTCAGGCACTTATAAAAAGAGAATTTTGTTTACTTACCGTAAATTCTTTTTCTTATAGTTCCGTATTGGGAGACCCAGACATTGGGTGTATAGCTTCTGCCTCCGGAGGACACACAAAGTACTACACTAAAAAGTGTAGCTCCTCCCTCTGAGCATATACACCACCTGGATAACCAGATCTAGCCAGTTTAGTGCAAAAGCTGAAGGAGAATAGCCACCCACAAGTAAAGACAGAGCAAGAACCGGAACAACCGGAGACTCTGTCCACGACAACAGCCGGTGATAACACGCGGAACAAGAAACTGCCAACAGGCAACAGGGAGGGTGCTGGGTCTCCCAATACGGAACTATAAGAAAAAGAATTTACAGTAAGTAAACAAAATTCTCTTTTTCTTTATCGTTCCTATGGGAGACCCAGACATTGGGACGTCTCAAAGCAGTCCATGGGTGGGAATAAACAGAAAAACTGAGAAGTAGGCAGAGCCTAACTTCACAAATGGGCGACAGCCGCCTGAAGGATGCGTCTGCCCAAGCTCGCATCTGCCGAAGCATGAGCATGCACTTGGTAGTGCTTTGAAAAGGTATGCAGGCTAGTCCAAGTGGCAGCCTGACAGACTTGCTGAGCCGTAGCCTGGTGCCTGAAAGCCCAATAGGCACCGACAGCTCTGGTCGAGTGTGCCTTGATCCCCGGCGGGGGAGGCACCTGAGTACTCTGGTAGGCGTCCGAAATGGTCGATCTAATCCAACGAGCTAAGGTCGGCTTAGAAGCCGAGAGGCCCTTGCGCCGACCTGTGGTTAGCACAAAAAGAGAGGTGCACCGCCTAAGAACAGCGGTGCGAGACACATAGATCCGGAGCGCCCGCACCAGATCCAGAGTATGCAACGCTTTTTCAAAGCGATGAACAGGAGCCGGACAAAAGGAAGGCAGGGAAATGTCCTGGTTAAGGTGGAAAGGAGAAACCACCTTAGGGAGAAAGTCCGGAGTCGAACGGAGAACCACCTTGTCTTGATGAAAAACCAAAAAAGGTGACTCCGAAGAGAGCGCAGCGAAATCAGAGACTCTCCTGAGGGAAGTTATGGCCACTAGAAAGACCACTTTCTGTGAAAGACGAAACAAAGAAACCTGCCTAAGAGGCTCAAAGGGGGGTTTCTGCAAGGCCGTGAGAACCAAATTGAGGTCCCAGGGATCCAAGGGCCGCCGGTAAGGCGGAATGATGTGAGACGCGCCCTGCATGAAGGTGCGGACCTGAGCCAGCTGGGCGATACGCCGCTGGAACAGCACTGACAGAGCCGAGACTTGTCCCTTGAGGGAATTGAGGGATAGTCCTAGCTGCAGACCGGACTGTAGAAAGGACAGAAAGGTCGGCAAGGAAAAAGGCCAAGGAGCATGGCTAGAAGAGCGACACCAGGACAGGAAAATTCTCCAGGTCCTGTGATAGATTTTGGCCGAGGAAGACTTCCGAGCCCGAGTCATAGTGGAGATGACTTCAGGAGGAATACCTGTGGTGCCTCCACTTAGTGGGGGTTTAGCTGTATCCTGCTAGAGCATCAGTTTTTGGCCAGGGCGATGTACACACTGCAGCCCAACTTGCTGTGAGTAATACTTGATTTTTGGAGGACATTATCCTCTTATTGTTGCTTTTTTTATATTAGGAATACCAGAAGCCGTCAAGATCCAGGACTCAAGAGCCACGCCGTCAATCTGAGAGCCGCAGAATTCTGGCGGAAAAACGGACCTTGTGAGAGAAGGTATGGACGGTCCGGAAGATGCCACGGCACCTCTACGGACAGATGGAGCAGGTCTGGGTACCAAGCTCGCCTGGGCCAGTCCGGAGCAATGAGGATGACCCGACGGCCCTCCATTCTGATCTTGCGCAGAACTCTGGGCAAGAGAGCTAGAGGGGGAAACACGTAGGGCAGACGAAACTGGGACCAATCTTGAACCAGAGCGTCCGCTGCAAAGGCCTGAGGATCGTGGGAGCGAGCCACGTAAACCGGAACCTTGTTGTGCCGGGATGCCATTAGATCCACTTCCGGAGTGCCCCACTTGCGGCAGATTGACTGAAACACTGCCGGATGCAGGGACCACTCGCCACTGTCCACGGTTTGACGGCTGAGATAATCTGCTTCCCAGTTTTCCACGCCTGGGATGTGGACTGCGGATATGGTAGACTTGGAGTCCTCCGTCCATTGAAGGATGCGTTGAACCTCCAACATTGCCAGGCGGCTGCGTGTCCCGCCTTGGTGATTGATGTAGGCAACCGCTGTCGCGTTGTCTGACTGGACTCGGATGTGCTTGCCCGCCAACAGGTGGTGAAAGGCTAGGAGAGCTAGAAGCACAGCTTTGGTTTCCAGCACATTGATCGAGAGGGCTGACTCGGACGGAGTCCAAGTGCCCTGCGCTCGGTGGTGGAGACCTACCGCTCCCCAGCCGGATAGACTGGCATCCGTGGTGAGGATCACCCAGGACGGGGCCAGGAAAGAGCGCCCCTGAGACAGAGAGAGGGGCCGAAGCCACCACTGAAGGGAGCTCCTGGTCTGTGGCGACAGAGCCACTAGCCTGTGCAAGGAGGAAGTCCGCTTGTCCCAACAGCGGAGAATGTCCAGCTGCAGAGGACGCAGATGGAACTGGGCAAAGGGAACAGCCTCCATTGATGCCACCATCTGACCCAGCACCTGCATTAGGTGCCTGATGGAATGACGGCGGGGCCTCAGCAGAGAGCGCACCGCCAGATGGAGGGACTGCTGTTTGACTAAGGGCAGCTTCACAAGTGGCGGCAGAGTCTCGAACTGCATCCCTAGGTACGTGAGCCTCTGGGTCGGAGTCAGAGTGGATTTGGGCAGATTGACAAGCCACCCGAATTGGGCTAGAGTGGCGAGAGTGAGCGAGACACTCCGCTGACAGTCTGCGCTGGATAAAGCCTTGACTAGAAGGTCGTCCAGGTAAGGAATCACTGCCAACCCCTGGAGGTGCAGAACCGAAACCACTGCTGCCATGACCTTGGTGAATACTCGAGGGGCCGTGGCTAACCCGAAGGGGAGAGCCACGAATTGGAAATGTTCCTCTCCGATTGCAAAACGTAGTCAACGCTGGTGTGAAACTGCAATTGGCACATGCAGATAGGCATCTCTGATGTCGATGGATGCCAGGAAATCTCCTTGGGTCATTGAGGCAATGACTGATCGCAGAGACTCCATGCGAAAATGCCGCACCTGAACATGCTTGTTGAGAAGCTTGAGATCCAGGATGGGCCGGAAGGAACCGTCCTTTTTGGGGACTAGGAAGAGATTTGAGTAGAAACCTCTGAACCATTCCCGGGCGGGAACTGGTACAATTACTCCGTTGGCCTGCAAGGATGCCATGGCCTGAGAGAAGGCGGCGGCCTTGGAGCAGGGGGGAGTTGACAGAAAAAATCTGTTTGGCGGGCTGGAAGAGAATTCTATCCTGTAGCCGTGGGATATGATATCCCGCACCCACTGATCGGAGACGTGTTGAAACCACACGTCGCCAAAGTGGGAGAGCCTGCCACCGACTAAGGACGTTGCTGGCGCGGCCAGATAGTCAAGAGGAGGAGCAGCTCCTGCGGTCTTCTGTGGACGCGCCTTTGTGCGCCAGATGGATTTTTGGTCCTTGGCTGAGTTAGTGGACGAGGCCAAGGGCTAGAGGATGACCAGTTGGAGGAACGAAAGGAACGCAACCTCGACTGGTTCCTACCCTGGGCAGGTTTCCTGGTTTTAGTTTGTGGCATGGAAGTACTCTTCCCGCCAGTAGCTTCCTTAATAATTTCATCCAGTTGTTCACCGAATAGCCTGGATCCAGCAAAAGGGAGCCCAGCAAGGTACTTCTTTGAAGAAGCATCTGCCTTCCACTCTCGAAGCCACAAGATCCTGCGGATAGCGAGGGAATTAGCCGAAGCCACCGCAGTGCGGTGAGAAGCCTCCAGCATGGCAGACATGGCATAGGATGAAAAAGCTGAAGCTTGGGAAGTTAAGGCAACCATTTCGGGCATAGATTCCCTGGTGAGGGAATGCATTTCCTCTAGAGAAGCAGAGATGGCTTTGAGAGCCCACACTGCTGCAAAAGATGGGGAGAACGAGGCCCCTGCCGCCTCATATACAGATTTGGCCAGAAGGTCAACCTGGCGGTCAGTGGAATCCTTAAGAGAGGTGCCATCAGCCACTGATACAACGGTCCGGGCTGAGAGTCTAGACACCGGAGGGTCTACCTTTGGTGAATGAGCCCACTCCTTGACCACCTCAGGTGGAAAGGGAAAACGGTCATCCGAACCACGCTTTGGGAAGCGTTTGTCAGGACAGGCCCTAGGCTTGGTCACAGTGGCCTGAAAACTGGAGTGGTTAAAGAACACACTCCTTGTCCTCTTAGGCAAGGTAAACTGGTGCTTTTCTGCTAGAGAGGGTTGCTCCTCTGATACTGGCGGATTGAGGTCCAGTACAGAATTAATGGACGCAATCAAATCACTAACATCTGAGTCACTTTCGGACAGATCAATGGGGCACATGGAGGTAGCCTCCGAGCCCCTAGTAAAGGCATCCTCCTCGTCCTGCGAGTCAGCTCTTGAATCAGAGCCGCGGGACGAGGAAGGAGAGGGGACCCTGCGTCTCCTTTTAGGAGGACGGGGTCTGGGACCAGATGATGAATCCTCTGTGAGCTCCGCTGAGAGAGCCCTAGCAGCAGAGGCACCCTGTGAAGGGGGCTGATGCATGTTCAGCAAAGTCCGGGACAGCTGTCCCATGGAGTCGGCAAAAGACTGGGAGATTGACCTAGAGAAGGATTCTACCCAAGCCGGGGGTTCAGCCACCAGAGCCGGAGCAGCCGAAGAGACCACTGGGGGGGGTGATTCCAGGCTGAGGCATTGTCAGGGCAGAGCAGGCATCACAATGTGGATATGTGCTCGGTTCAGGCAGCACGAGCTTACATGCAGTGCATACTGAATAGAGCTTTGGAGCCTTGTTCCTCGTGTGAGACATGCTGCTGAAGTGGGGGCTCTTGCCAGAGTGACCCCCAGAGAGTATATATGGAGACCCACAACCAGAGGTTGTGGCTTACCAGACCGCTGGAGCGGTGTTGTGTGCCCTCCAGATCTCAAAGCCCGGACCCCCAAGCACCTCAGCAGGGATGCTGCAGCCAGTGCTGATTGCAGAGAAAACGCTGATAAAATGGCGCCGGAGCGAGGAGAGGGGGCGGGGCCAACCCTGAGAGCGGGATCTGGAGGGCCAAAGAGACTTACAGGGGAGGAGACATGTACTCAGTGAGGAGTGTCTCTCCCCTGTGCAGAACGGCCGCTGGGCGGAGCCACACTGTCCCTCTGCATGAATGACATGCGAGGGCAGTGAAACCGAAAGTAGGCCACCGGCGAAGCCGGGTCCTAAATTTGAGCGGTGCGGCCGGCGCGCAGGCACCATCGGCGCGGTTCTCAGGCGACAGCCAGAGAACCCGCCGGAAATGTCACAAAAAACACTCAGCACACTCTCCCCACATAATAAAAGTACAGGGACCCCAGAACATAAACGTCTCAGGTACTTAGCTGCTGAGACGCAGGGCCATGTCCCTGGGGATGAGTGCTCCGTCCAGCAGGATCCTGAAGGGCTGCGGATGGAGACCGGTCTCCTGCAAAGCATGGAGAACCATGCTGGCTCCCACTTCAAGCCAGAGCCCGAGGGATGGTGAAGGAGCGCGGCATGTAAGGCTCCAGCCTTGGAATCAACCTTAACAACACCGCCGACACAGTGGGGTGAGAAGGGACATGCCGGGGGTCCAGACTTGGACCCGCTTTTCTTCAAAATCTTTCCAAAAATGAAAAATCAGATGAGAATGCATGTGTGGATGTATGCCTCCTGAACACAAAGCAATGAACTGGCTAGATCTGGTTATCCAGGGATGTATATGCTCAGAGGGAGGAGCTACACTTTTTAGGCTAAGTTCACACTTCAGTTGTTTTCAATCCGTCAGGTCCGTCAGCAACGGATCAGTTGTTTTTTAGATGTCAACTGATGCAACTGATGTGTTTTTCACAGGATTCCTTTCACAGGAATCCTGTGAAAAAACGGATCAGTTGCGTCCGTTACATCCGCTGTGCGTCCGTTTTTTGACGGATCAGTCATGATCCGTCTGTGTTTGGGACAGCCCAGTGGGCGTGCCAAGCATGCTGGGCATGCTCAGTAGAGCATGACGGAATCCTGCGCTGGATTCCGCTGTAAGACGGATTACGACGGAATCCAGCACCATAGACATGCATTACAAGCTTGACGGATCGCGACGGATTCCTGCGCGGCGCGTTAATTTTGATGGCCCGAAAAACGTTACATTCTGCGTTGCTCCCCGCTCGGCGGTCAGTCAAAAACGACGGACCGCGACGCAGCGGATGCAACGCAGGGTCATCAGTCGCAATCCGTCACTAATAGAAGTCTATGGGGAAATACAGGATTCCTGCAAAATATTTTGCAGGATTCCGTAATTCCTCAAGGCTACGGATTGTGACTGATGCAAAACACAGGATGTGTGAACTTAGCCTTAGTGTAGTACTTTGTGTGTCCTCCGGAGGCAGAAGCTATACACCCAATGTCTGGGTCTCCCATAGGAACGATAAAGAAATACAGAGTGACAGTATGGTGTCAGACATATGTAATTACGGTATGGCAGTATAGTGTCCCACACCAGTCTGAAAAATAGGCATTCAGCAAACACAATGAAGCAGTGTGGTGTCAGACACATGTGTGTGCAGTATGATGGTAAGGGTGCTTCACACGCTGCGACATTGCTAGCGATCTCGTTAGCGATGTAACACGCCAGGTCACACATACGATTTGCCGAGATCGCACATGTGACCGGCGCTACAAAAGTGACCTATGTGCGATCTCGGCAAATCTTATCTGCGATCTGGCGTGTCACATCGCTAATGAGATCGCTAGCAATGTCGCAGCGTGTAAAGCACCCTTTAGACGTATATACATGGCAAAGTACTGTTAGGGGGGCTTTACACGTTGCGACATCGCTACTGATATATCGTCGGGGTCACGTCGTTAGTGACGCACATCCGGCGCCGGTAGCGACATCGCAATGTGCCTAGGTGCGATGATGAACGAGCGCAAAAGTGACAAAAATTGCTGATTTGTTTCACGTCGTTCATTTTCATAATGTCGCTCCTGCTGCAGATACGATGTTGTTTGTCGTTCCTGCAGCATCACACATCGCTGAGTGTAAAGCCGCAGGAACAACAAACATCTCCTTCCCTGCGTCCACCAGCTATGCGGAAGGAAGGAGGTGGGCGGGATGTTATGTCCCGCTCATCTCCGCCCCTCCGCTGCTATTGGCCAGCCGTTTGGTGATGTCGCTGTGACGCCGAACGCACCTCCCCCTTGAAGGAGGGATTGTTCGGCAGTCACAGCGGCGCCGCTGCACAGGTATGTGCGTGTGAAGCTGCCGTAGCGATAATGTTCGCTAACCCCATATATCGCATGTACGATAGGGGCGGGTGCTATCGCGCTGGACATCGCTAGCCGATGCTAGCGATGTCGCAGCGTGTAAAGCCCTCCTTAAATGCATGCAGAGACATGAGAGTGTATGTGTGTATGTCCGCTAAAGGAATGCGCACCATCGCATTTACAATTACGAAATTTTGCACAGACACTCCATGTGACTCAGGGAACGTCATAGACTATGTTTGGGTGGGAAAATTTAACCCCGCGCTTTACAGTTACTCTTTAAAAATACTGCCTCCATTAAACTGAATGGAGGTGGGAGCTACAGGCTATTAATAGCAACTGTCAGTGGTTGCTATAGGAACTAAATAAACTGTTAGTATATGAAGCTTATGGGTGAGGTAATATGATGTCGGTGGTGAGACAGACAGAGAGAGACAGCAAAATACAGACAGAGTGAGACAGACAGGGAAAGAGACAGAGAGATAGAGACAGACGTGGAAAAAGACAAACAGAGACAGACGGGCAAAAAGACAGCCCTAGAAAGAGACAGCCGGGCAAAGAGACAGACCTGGAAAGAGACAGACCGGGAAAAGAGACAGATGAGAAAAGAGACAGATGAGAAAAGAGACAGACTAGAAAAGAGCCAGACGGGGAAAGAGCCAGACGGGGAAAGAGACAGACGGGGAAAGAGACAGACGGGGAAAGAGACAGACGGGGAAAGAGACAGACGGGGAAAGAGACAGCCGGGGAAAGAGACAGATGAGGAAAGAGACAGACAGAAAGACACACACATAGAGACAGACACAGAGATAGAGAGAGACAGACAGATACAGAGATGGAGACAGATAGACTGATACAAATACAGACAGAGAGATAGAAACAGACAGACAGAGACATAGACACAGACAGACAAGGAAAGAGACAGACAGAGAGATAGACAGACAGCGACACACAGAGACTGGGAGAAAGACAGAGAGACAGTGGGTACTACAGCTAGTTATATAATAAAAGGAAAATGAGGTTACTGGACCAAGATGGAGCCTGTGAACACATGTGACGCCGAAACGCACGTCAGGGTGAGTGTCACATGTGCTCATAATAATGCGGTCATTATTTTTAATTAATACAATTTATTGTTCATATCGTTCTAAACTCGGTACCCCTATTGAGTCTTTCGTAGGTCTGCCATATCCCCACAACCCATGCGCTATCTATACATACATTTTATTTAGACATTCTATCCTTTATAGTGACATGCATGGTTGTTTTTTTTATCTAACTTGGTATATACAGTCATATGAAAAAGTTTGGACACCCCTATTAATGTTAACCTTTTTTCTTTATAACAATTTGGGTTTTTGCAACAGCTATTTCAGTTTCATACATCTAATAACTGATGGACTGAGTAATATTTCTGGATTGAAATGAGGTTTATTGTACTAACAGAAAATGTGCAATCCGCATTTAAACAAAATTTGACCGGTGCAAAAGTATGGGCACCCTTATCAATTTCTTGATTTGAACACTCCTAACTACTTTTTACTGACTTACTAAAGCACTAAATTAGTTTTGTAACCTCATTGAGCTTTGAACTTCATAGGCAGGTGTATCCAATCATGAGAAAAGGTATTTAAGGTGGCCACTTGCAAGTTGTTCTCCTATTTGAATCTCCTATGAAGAGGGGCACCATGGGCTCCTCAAAACAACTCTCAAATGATCTGAAAACAAAGATTATTCAACATAGTTGTTCAGGGGAAGGATACAAAAAGTTGTCTCAGAGATTTAAACTGTCAGTTTCCACTGTGAGGAACATAGTAAGGAAATGGAAGAACACAGTTACAGTTCTTGTTAAGCCCAGAAGTGGCAGGCCAAGAAAAATATCAGAAAAGCAGAGAAGAATAATGGTGAGAACAGTCAAGGACAATCCACAGACCAACACCAAAGACCTGCAGCATCATCTTGCTGCAGATGGTGTCAATGTGCATCGGTCAACAATACAGCGCACTTTGCACAAGGAGAAGCTGTATGGGAGAGTGATGCGAAAGAAGCTGTTTCTGCAAGCACGCCACAAACAGAGTCACCTGAGGTATGCAAAAGCACATTTGGACAAGCCAGTTACATTTTGGAAGAAGGTCCTGTGGACTGATGAAACAAAGATTGAGTTGTTTGGTCATACAAAAAGGCGTTATGCATGGAGGAAAAAAAAACCACGGCATTCCAAAAAAAGCACTTGCTACCCACAGTAAAATTTGGTGGAGGTTCCATCATGCTTTGGGGCTGTGTGGCCAATGCCAGCACCGGGAATCTTGTTAAAGTTGAGGGTCGCATGGATTCAATCAGTATCAGCAGATTCTTGACAATAATGTGCAAGAATCAGTGACGAAGTTGAAGTTACACAGGGGATGGATATTTCAGCAAGACAATGAACCAAAACACCGCTCCAAATCTACTCAGGCATTCATGCAGAGGAACAATTACAATGTTCTGGAATGGCCATCCCAGTCCCCAGACCTGAATATCATTGAAAATCTGTGGGATGATTTGAAGCGTGCTGTCCATACTCGGCGACCATCAAACTTAACTGAACTGGAATTGTTTTGTAAACAGGAATGGTCAAATATACCTTCATCCAGGATCCAGGAACTCATTAAAAGCTACAGGAAGCGACTAGAGGCTGTTACTTTTGCAAAAGGAGGATCTACAAAATATTAATGTCACTTTTATGTTGAGGTGCCCATACTTTTGCACCGGTCAAATTTTGTTTCAATGCGGATTGCACATTTTCTGTTAGTACAATAAACCTCATTTCAATCCAGAAATATTACTGAGTCCATCAGTTATTAGATATATGAAACTAATATAGCTGTTGCAAAACCCCAAATTGTTATAAAGAAAAAAGGTTAAGATTAATAGGGGTGCCCAAACTTTTTCATATGACTGTACATGGTACAAGCACTGATCACGACACAGAATGAGGAAATATATATTAGTAGGAGTTTGGGAAGAAAGAACGTATGACTGTAGGACGCATACATAGGCATGGAATTTATTTATCAAGATTATTTGCAAAGTTGATTCATTTATATTTTAGAATTTTAGATCCATTGGAGCAATAAAAACTTGCAGAAATCTAACAATACACTGTAGCAATAAACGAAGATATTTAGGGGAGTTAAAGTTCATTTACAAATACACTTGATTTTACCAATGATAAATCTGCGGATTATATAGGATTACATTATAATGTAAGTAAACTTTCCAGAGCAGTTAGTAAGAAAAGAAATGTACCTTAGGAAGCGCAAATTTGTAAATGGATGGAGAGTCACTGGAGTGACCATAGACTGACTTGCCACTGCTTCCTAAAGCAGCTGAAAATAAAGCTTGCTCCACCTTGTACCGATGCTTCTGGATCATAGAGTCCTGAAACATCCCCCGCTGATCTACATATTCATTGGGGCCTAGTAGAAAGAAGCATAGTGTCAGTCATCAAGTGCCACCCGAAACCGTGCCAGCCACTCAGGTGCCCACAAGATACCCAGTTGTATATTTCTAATTAGTTGAATGCCGGCCCCACAGTGACCCCATAACAATGACAGCCTTACAGTACCTAACCATAAGTGTGAACTGCACAGTACCAGACCCATGTCAGTGGAGCCAAAGAGAAACCGCAATAACAGTGTCCACCATTGCTTACCCTTGGTTCTGCTCCTACACTGCTACTTGACACTCCTCTTTTCTTGTACATGTAATATACTAGTGTGCATCTCCAGTAGCGCCTACATGGATCTTTAAAGATCTGCTTGGATATCTCTAATTTACCGCAGAAAATAAAAATAACGAAGCTGACCGCTAATGACAAGCCCTCAAAAAAAAAACCTGCATGTGTAAAGGACACGGTGGGGGCCTGGAGAGCACTGAGAAAACTGTATAGACTCACTTATTGTCTTTCAAAATTTACCCCGTTGTGGGAGGATCCAAATTTTATTCAAGGGTCTCAAAACAAATTATTTCAAGGATGGATGCAGAGTGGGATACGGAGGTTGGGTGATTTACTGAAAACAGAGGAGGGGAGAGTTCTGAGCTGGGCGGAGGTATCGGAAAAATTTAACATGGAAAATCACCATTACCTACAATATTTACAAATAACAACACATTACACATCAGTGGTAAAAGAGGTCGGGAAGGCTGAAAAGAAGGGGAGTTTTGATGTATTGATTGGTCAGGGAGCGGGACATGAATCCCTTTCGATCATATACCAACGATTGAGAGATCAAGTACAGGGCCCCTGGAAAGAGCAAATATTTAAAACCCGGGAGACGGCTCTCGGCGATCCGGACATCTATGATCAAATTCTAAGGGGGTTGGAATCTGTTAAGAAAGTAATGATAAACGAACAATGGAGGGAGATGCAATTTAAGCTAGTACACAACGCAACATACGCCTTTAATATATCACATAGCAGCTCACCAGTGCATTTCTTGGACCATTGCCCTAAATGTGGACTCCATAAAGCAAAACTGTTTCACTGCATATGGGAATGCCCACAGGTGAGGGGGGTATGGGAGGAAGCGGTGGCGTACATATTGAGGATTTGGAAAGTAGTTATACCCGTCACCCCTCAGGCCTGTTTTTTTCACTGTATAGAAGCCCTTACAGAAACTGACAGAGCAAGTGCTCACATTCCAGGTGTAATACACATAGTATTGCTTGTAGTCAAGAAATGCCTACTTAGGAATTGGCTGATAAAACAGACACCGAGAAATACAGAAATAGGTGATACCCTAAAAACAATAATGATGTACGACAAACTGGATTCGGAGAAACATAAGGAGAAGTCCACTAAAAGATTCTTCAAAAAGTGGAGAACATTTATTGAGCAAAGCTTCACACAGACGGAAATCACCCAGTTAATTAAGGCATTTGAACACACGTCTTGGTATTGTTTGGAAGACATTGCAGGGACACTAGGGACACTGAAGATAGGGAGCATCCAAAAGACCAACTGAAGGGAACAAATATGTTAGTTTGTTAAGTTAAAGTAAATTGTTAAGATAATTCTATGGAGATGAAAATGTGACAATGAAAAAAGAAAATGATGTAACAGAAGCATTGTATGATCCGAAGAAATTTTATGGAATGTAACAACATGTTCTTTTGTTGATATGTGCTTGCTGACATCAAATAAAATATGTTTAAAAAAATAAAAAATAAAAACTGCATGTGCACAAGGTTCACGTGTAGTACATCATACCAGTTATTTAGTTTTTTTGTAAGCAAACAAATATGGCATCACGTGGGGTATTGTGCTCTGTACCATCCTATTATGAATGCCATATATTGCACAATATCACAGAGGAACCATATACCCACTAGATAACATTGCTTCTAGAGGAGCATATGGTTTTTACATAAACCCTGTGTATAATGTAATGATGTAAAGACCCGCATTATTACCTGAGTGAGAAGTATAAGGGCTCATTCAGATGTCCATGACTAACCACAGATCTCCTGACCTGAACTTAAAAGCCTCCTAAGCATATACAGTTAGGTCTAGAAATATTTGGACAGTGACACAAGTTTTGTTATTTTAGCTGTTTACAAAAACATGTTCAGAAATACAATTATATATATAATATGGGCTGAAAGTGCACACTCCCAGCTGCAATATGAGAGTTTTCACATCCAAATCGGAGAAAGGGTTTAGGAATCATAGCTCTGTAATGCATAGCCTCCTCTTTTTCAAGGGACCAAAAGTAATTGGACAAGGGACTCTAAGGGCTGCAATTAACTCTGAAGGCGTCTCCCTCGTTAACCTGTAATCAATGAAGTAGTTAAAAGGTCTGGGGTTGATTACAGGTGTGTGGTTTTGCATTTGGAAGCTGTTGCTGTGACCAGACAATATGCGGTCTAAGGAACTCTCAATTGAGGTGAAGAAGAACATCCTGAGGCTGAAAAAAAAGAAAAAATCCATCAGAGAGATAGCAGACATGCTTGGAGTAGCAAAATCAACAGTCGGGTACATTCTGAGAAAAAAGGAATTGACTGGTGAGCTTGGGAACTCAAAAAGGCCTGGGCGTCCACGGATGACAACAGTGGTGGATGATCGCCGCATACTTTCTTTGGTGAAGAAGAACCCGTTCACAACATCAACTGAAGTCCAGAACACTCTCAGTGAAGTAGGTGTATCTGTCTCTAAGTCAACAGTAAAGAGAAGACTCCATGAAAGTAAATACAAAGGGTTCACATCTAGATGCAAACCATTCATCAATTCCAAAAATAGACAGGCCAGAGTTAAATTTGCTGAAAAACACCTCATGAAGCCAGCTCAGTTCTGGAAAAGTATTCTATGAACAGATGAGACCAGGATCAACCTGTACCAGAATGATGGGAAGAAAAAAGTTTGGAGAAGAAAGGGAACGGCACATGATCCAAGGCACACCACATCCTCTGTAAAACATGGTGGAGGCAACGTGATGGCATGGGCATGCATGGCTTTCAATGGCACTGCGTCACTTGTGTTTATTGATGACATAACAGCAGACAAGAGTAGCCGGATGAATTCTGAAGTGTATTGGGATATACTTTCAGAACAGATTCAGCCAAATGCCGCAAAGTTGATCGGACGGCGCTTCATAGTACAGATGGGCAATGACCCCAAACATACAGCCAAAGCTACCCAGGAGTTCATGAGTGCAAAAAAGTGGAACATTCTGCAATGGCCAAGTCAATCACCAGATCTTAACCCAATTGAGCATGCATTTCACTTGCTCAAATCCAGACTTACGACGGGAAGACCCACAAACATGCAAGACCTGAAGGCTGCGGCTGTAAAGGCCTGGCAAAGCATTAAGAAGGAGGAAACCCAGCGTTTGGTGATGTCCATGGGTTCCAGACTTAAGGCAGTGATTGCCTCCAAAGGATTCGCAACAAAATATTGAAAATAAAAATATTTTGTTTGGGTTTGGTTTATTTGTCCAATTACTTTTGACCTCCTAAAATGTGGAGTGTTTGTAAAGAAATGTGTACAATTCCTACAATTTCTATCAGATATTTTTGTTCAAACCTTCAAATTAAACGTTACAATCTGCACTTGAATTCTGTTGTAGAGGTTTCATTTCAAATCCAATGTGGTGGCATGCAGAGCCCAACTCGCGAAAATTGTGTCACTGTCCAAATATTTCTGGACCTAACTGTATATGTGCTATGTGCGCGCTAGAAAAGTGATTTTTCTCAAGAAAATTTCTTGAGAAACTTCTGGGAGTTGAAGATTACCGCATCTGCGGTAAAAAAACGCACCAAAACTGTGGGAAAAACGCATGCGGTTTTGCCGCGTTTTTGGTACGTTTTTGCCACGGTTTTTCCGCAGGTTGGTCCCTGCGATTTTTTATGATGTAACTGCAATAAATAATATAGATAATAGATAGATAATCGATAGATAGACAGACAGACAGATAATGAATAGAGGGAAAGATGGATAGATGAATAGATAGATAGATAGATAGATAGATAATAGATGAGAAAGACATATATAATGTCCCACCTCCCTGCATATTCTAACCTGGCACCCTTTGGTGACTTTCATGTGGCACTAAGGGGTGCTTAGCCTTGTATTTAGCCAAAAAATAAATAAATAAAAAAAAACGACGTGAGGTCCCCCATATCTTTTGTAGCCAGCTAGGGTAAAGCAGACAGCTGCAGCCTGCAGACCACAGCTGGCAGCTTCACCTTCGCTGGTAATCCAAAACAGAGGGCACCCCACGCTGTTATTTTACATTAAATAAATAATTTAAAACAAAAAACATGGGGTCCCCACCAAATTGGATCACCAGCCAAGGTAAAGTGGACAGCTGTGGTCTGGTATTCTCAGACTAGGGAGGTCCACCGTTATTGGACACTCCCCAGCCTAAAAATAGCAGTCCACAGCCGCCCCAGAAGTGGCGCATCCATTAGCTTGCCAATCCTGGCGCTTTGCCCCAACTCATCCCGTTGACCTGGTGCGGTGGCAAACGAGGTAATATATGGGGTCGATGTCAGATGTGTAATGTCACCTGGCATCAAGCCCTGGGGTTAGTGATGTCGCGCGTCTATCAGATACCCGACATCACCAACCCAGTCAGTAATAAAAAAAAATAGACAACAAAAAAAGTTTTATTTGAAAAAACACTCCCCAAAACATTCCCTCTTTCCCCAATTTATTGAAAAGAACAATCAAATCCGTGTCCGGCGTAATCCAATAAGGGGGTCCCACGACGATCCATACCATAGTCACTGTCCCAGTCAATGAAGAACAGAATGTTCCCCATTGGCTGGGAGAGTAGTGCAGTGACCTGAGCTAACATCAATCGGTCAGCCCAGGTCACTGCAGGGGATTACGAGGAGTGCGATATCGTCACAGCAGGTAATGATCTCATCTAACCTCCTGACAGCAGCGCTCGTCATCCCCGCGGCTGCCTGCACTGCAGTGTGAGAAGCTGCTGATACTGCAGTGCGAGCATATGCTGACACACTGCAGCACGAGCAGCCGCGGGGAGCAGGACACAGACTGCACGGGCACCCGACGGAGGTCACACGGAAGTGCTTCTGTGCGGCGACCAGGGAGTGTGATATGTGTGTGTTTATGCTCTGCTCTGCTTCCTCTTCCTGTCATAATGACATCACTTCCCTGCAAAACGCAGGCAGTGATGAACATTACCGCAGGTAAACCACGGCTATACCAAGGGTATACCGCACATCATTTGCGGTATACCCGCGGTATTTCGCGATTACATTACAGTGAATGGAGTGAAATACCGCAGGTACCAGCGGAAAAGAAGTGACAGGCACATTTTCTCAAGAAATTTTCTCAACAAATTCTGCAGAAAGAATGTTCTTGAGAAAAAAACGCAGTGTGTGCACAGCTATTTTTTCCCCCATAGGTTTTGCTGGGAAATGTCTGCAGAAAGATTACAAACATTTCTCAAGAAATTTCTGCAGCAAAACCGCGGGTAAAAACGCAGTGTGCGCACAGGGCCTAAAGGGTGCTTTACACGCTGCAACATCACTAGCGATCTCGTTAGCGATGTAACACGCTAGATCGCACATACGATTTGCCGAGATCGCACATGTGACCGGCGCTACAAAAATGACCTATGTGCGATCTCGGGAAATCTTATCTGCGATCTGGCGTGTCACATCGCTAATGAGATCGCTAGCGATGTTGCAGCGTGTAAAGCACCCTTAAGGCTGCTGAGTTCAGGTCAGGAGACCAGAGGCCAGTCAGTGCATTGTGGTCTGTGATCGGATGTGATGCACAGACGCCTGAATGAGCCCTAACTGTTATAGTAGTCTCCAGGAGTTCTTACTTTGCAAGATTTTGAGATTCAGAGAAAACAGTTCCAGTTCAGTGCCACCCATGTCCTCTTCCTCTTCCTTCTCCGCCATGGGGCACACAAGTGCCAGGGCTTTAATCTGCTGTGAATCCACTGAGCTCATCAATGACAATGACAGAATATCACCACCAACCACTGAAAGAAAGCAAAAGGAAACGTGTTTTCATTTGAACGTGAATCATTACTTGCGATTACCAACAACCAAGGCCGTCCGTATATGAAGTCAGAATAGCGGTAAGGGTTCGCTCACACTGGCGATGATTCACACAGGCAAGAGAATCGGATGTATTATGCTCAAACTGCCAGCGGAGTGTGATTTGAGTGTCAGTCACAGTATCTGATTCTCTCACATGCAAGAATTGGATCATCAATGAGAAGAAGATGGAAAGATTAATTTCTTCATCTTCTCCATTACCTATTTCTGCGTATATCAGACTGAACTCTGATGACATCCGAGTGCAGACTGATATTTTGAAGGCATCCATTGACTGGAAAGGGTTTGTACAGTCTGATATACCCTGCTAATCGCACCATACACGATTTGTTTATTTTTCTGATTGGGCTATGCTATCTGATAAAATATTGCATAGCACTCGTCCCATGTAAACGCCAGTGTGACCAAACCCAAACACTGAGCTCATGGTGAAATAATGCTCGGCATCGCTCTTATTGAATTGTGTCCTGATTCAGCAATGGGCAATGTCCAACCTTGACGCTACTGTGGTAAGAATACATAATGTTTTTGTGCATATATTGATAGGCATTATGACGCCTGTCTTCAAGTATTTTCCTATTCTAGGCTAATACCTATGTATCCTAGAAATTGGAATGATCTTGATGGCCTTGCATCCAGAACGAATATGTGTCCATCTGCACCGCCGGTCATAAGAAAATTGCCTTTTTGATCAAATCTAAGTAAATAAAAAAAGAGAATTTTGTTACTTACCGTAAATTCTTTTTCTTATAGTTCCGTATTGGGAGACCCAGACCATGGGTGTTTAGCTTCTGCCTCCGGAGGACAAACAAAGTACTACACTTAAAAGTGTAGCTCCTCCCTCTCAGCTTATACACCCCCTGGTAGCCAGTCCTAGCCAGTTTAGTGCAAAAGCTGAAGGAGAATAGCCACCCAAAAGTAGAACCGAGTAAGAACCGGAACAACCGGAGACTCTGTCCACGACAACAGCCGGTGATAACACACGGAACAAGAAAATTGCCAACAGGCAACAGGGAGGGAGCTGGGTCTCCCAATACGGAACTATAAGAAAAAGAATTTACGGTAAGTAACAAAATTCTCTTTTTCTTTATCGTTCCTTTGGGAGACCCAGACCATGGGACGTTCCAAAGCTGTCCCTGGGTGGGAATAAACAGAAAAAAAACTAAGAAGTAGGCGGAGCCTAACTTCACAAGTGGGCGACAGCCGCCTGAAGGATGCGTCTGCCCAAGCTCGCATCTGCCGAAGCATGAGCATGCACTTGGTAGTGCTTCGAAAAGGTATGCAGGCTAGTCCAAGTGGCAGCCTGACAGACTTGTTGAGCCGTAGCCTGGTGCCTAAAATCCCAAGAGGCACCGACAGCTCTGGTCGAGTGTGCTTTGATCCCCGGCGGGGGAGGCACCTGAGTACTCTGGTAGGCGTCCGAAATGGTCGATCTAATCCAACGGGCCAAGGTCGGCTTAGAAGCAGAGAGACCCTTGCGCCGCCCTGTGGTTAGCACAAAAAGAGAGGTGCACCGCCTAAGTGCAGCGGTGCGAGACACATAAATCCGGAGAGCACGCACCAGATCTAGAGTATGCAGCGCTTTCTCAAAGCGATGAACAGGGGCCGGACAGAAGGAAGGCAAGGAAATATCCTGGTTAAGGTGGAAGGGAGAGACCAACTTAGGAAGAAAGTCCGGGGTCGGACGGAGAACTACCTTGTCTTGGTGAAAAACCAAAAAAGGTGACTCCGAGGAGAGCGCAGCCAAATCAGAGACTCTCCTAAGAGAAGTTATGGCAACTAGAAAGGCCACCTTTTGAAAAAGACGATACAAAGAAACCTCCCTAAGGGACTCGAAAGGGGGTTTCTGCAATACCGTGAGGACCAAGTTAAGGTCCCAGGGATCCAAGGGCCGCCGATAAGGCGGAATGATGTGAGACGCACCTTGCATGAAGGTGTGGACCTGAGCCAGCCGGGCGAAACGCCGCTGGAACAGCACTGATAGAGCTGAGACTTGTCCCTTGAGAGAGTTGAGGGACAGTCCTAACTGCAGACCGGACTGTAAAAAAGACAGAAGGGTCGGCAACGAGAATGGCCAAGGAGAATGGCCGGAAGAGCGACACCAGGACAGGAAAATTTTCCAAGTCCTGTGATAGATCTTGACGGAGGAAGACTTACGGGCCCGAGTCATAGTGGAGATGACTTCAGGAGGAATACCAGAAGCCGTCAAAATCCAGGACTCAAGAGCCACTCCGTCAATTTGAGTGCCGCAGAATTCGGGCGGAAAAACTGACCTTGCGAGAGCAGGTCTGGACGGTCCGGAAGATGCCACGGCATCTCCACGGACAGTTGGAGCAGGTCCAGAAACCAAGCTCGCCTGGGCCAGTCCGGTGCAATGAGGATGACTCGACGGCCCTCCATTCTGATCTTGCGCAGGACTCTGGGCAAGAGAGCTAGAGGGAGAAACACGTAGGACAGACGAAACTGGGACCAGTCTTGAACCAGAGCGTCCGCGGCGAAGGCCTGAGGATCGTGGGAGCGAGCCACGTAAACCGGAACCTTGTTGTTGTGACGGGATGCCATTAGGTCCACGTCCGGAGTGCCCCACTTGCGGCAGATTGACTGAAACACTGCCGGGTGCAGGGACCACTCGCCACCGTCCACGGATTGACGGCTGAGATAATCTGCCTCCCAGTTTTCTACGCCAGGGATGTGGATATGGTGGACTTGGAGTCCTCCGCCCATTGAACAATGCGTTGGACCTCCAACATTGCCAGGCGGCTGCGTGTCCCGCCTTGGTGATTGATGTAGGCAACCGCTGTCGTGTTCTCTGACTGGACTCGAATGTGCCTGCCCGCCAACAGGTGGTGGAAGGCTAGGAGAGCTAGAAGCACAGCTCTGGTTTCCAGCACATTGATTGAAAGGGCTGACTCGGACGGAGTCCAAGTGCCCTGTGCTCTGTGGTGGAGATGTACCGCTCCCCAGCCGGATAGGCTGGCATCCGTGGTGAGAATCACCCAGGACGGAGTCAGGAAGGAGCGCCCTTGGGACAGGGAGAGGGGTCGAAGCCACAACTGAAGAGAGCTCCTGGTCCGTGGCGACAGAGCCACTAACCTCTGTAAGGAGGAAGGCCGCTTGTCCCAACAGCGGAGAATGTCCAGCTGCAGAGGACGCAGATGGAACTGGGCAAAGGGAACCGCCTCCATGGAGGCCACCATTTGACCCAGCACCTGCATCAGGCGCCTGAGGGAATAACGGCGGGGCCTCAGGAGAGAGCGCACCGCTAGCCGGAGAGACTGCTGTTTGATTAAGGGCAACTTCACAAGTGCCGGCAAAGTCTCGAACTGCATCCCTAGGTACGTGAGACTCTGGGTCGGAGTCAGAGTGGATTTGGGAAGATTGACAATCCACCCGAATTGGGCTAGGGTGGCGAGAGTGAGCGAAACACTCCGCTGACAGTCTGCGCTGGATGTACCCTTGACCAGAAGGTCGTCCAGATAAGGAAGCACAGCTAACCCCTGGAGGTGCAGGACCGCAATCACTGCCGCCATGACCTTGGTGAATACCCGAGGGGCCGTGGCTAACCCGAAGGGGAGAGCCACGAATTGGAAATGATCCTCTCCTATCGCAAAACGTAACCAACGCTGATGTGACACTGCGATTGGCACATGTAGATAGGCATCTCTGATGTCGATGGACGCCAGGAACTCCCCTTGGGTCATAGAGGCAATGGCTGATCGTAGAGACTCCTTGCGAAAATGCCGCACCCGGACATGCTTGTTGAGAAGCTTGCGATCCAGGATGGGCCGGACGGTACCGTCCTTTTTTGGAACTAGGAAGAGATTTGAGTAAAAACCTCTGAACCGTTCCTGAGCGGGAACTGGGACAATCACTCCGTTTGCCTGCAAGGACGCCACGGCCTGCGAGAAGGCGGCAGCCTTGGAGCAGGGGGGAGTTGAGAGAAAAAATCTGTTTGGAGGGCTGGAAGAGAATTCTATCCTGTAGCCGTGAGACATGATGTCTCTCACCCACTGATCGGAGACTTGCTTTAACCAAGCGTCGCCAAAGTGGGAGAGCCTGCCACCGACTAAGGACATGGCTGGAGCGGGCCGAGAAGCATGAGGAAGCTGCCTTAGTGGCAGCACCTCCTGCGGTCTTCTGCGGACGCGCTTTTGGGCGCCAGTTGGATTTCTGATCCTTGGCTGAGTTAGCGGACGAGGCGGAAGGCTTAGAGGATGACCAGTTGGAGGAACGAAAGGAACGAAACCTCGATTGATTCCTACCCTGGGCGGGTTTCCTGGTCTTGGCAAATGACTGGGATATGGACCTAGAAAAGGACTCTACCCAGGCCGGGGGTTCAGTCACAGGTGCAGCAGCAGCCTGAGAGACCACTGGGGGTGAGACTGCCAAGTTAGAGCAGACATCACAATGTGGATAGGTGCTCGGCTCAGGCAGCAGGAGCTTACATGCAGTGCATGTAGAATAAAGCTTTGGAGCCTTGCTCCTTGTGTTGCTGCTGGAGTGGGGGCTTTGCAGAGAATGAACCCCAGGGAGAATATACAGAGGTCCACAACCGGAGACCGGCTGTGGCCTACCAGACCGCTGAGCGCGGTGTTGTGTGCCCTCCAGATCCCGAAGCCCGGTTCCCCAGTCGCAGCACCTCAGCAGAGATGCAGAATGCAGGATGTCCCAGAGCAGAGTGAACTTGCCTGAGAAGAGGGCGTTCCTATAAAAGAGCGGGAACTGGAGGGCTATAGAGACCTGCCGGGAAGGAGGGACGCCCCAGCAGTGGGGAGTGTCCCTCCCCTGTGTAGAACGGCCGCTGGGAGGAGCCAAACCTGTCCCTCTGCATGAGTGACATGCGAGCGCAGGAAAATGAAACTAGGCCTCCGGCGAAGCCGGGGCCTAAATTTAAGTGGCGAGGCCGACAAGCAGGCACCATCGGCGCGGTTCTCAGGCAAAAGCTAAAGAACCCGCCGGAAAAGTTAAACAATCACATACAGCATACTCTCCCCTTACAATAAAGAACCGGGACCCCCAACATAAACGTCTCAGGTACTTAGCTGCTGAGACGCAGGGCCATGTCCCTGGGGATGAGTGCTCCGGTCTAACAGAATCCTCAAGGGGCTGTGGATGGAGACCGGACTCCTGCCAGGCATGGAGACCGTGCTGGCTCCCACTTCAAGCCAGAGCCCAGAAGGGATGGTGAAGGAGCGCGGCATGTAAGGCTGCAGCCTTGTAAATCAACCTTAACAACACCGCCGACACAGTGGGGTGAGAAGGGACATGCCGGGAGTCCAGACATGGACCCGCTTTTCTTCAAACTCTTTCCAAAAGTCAAACAAATCAGATGAGAATGCATGTGTGGATGTATGCCTCCTGACACAAAGCAATAAACTGGCTAGGACTGGCTACAAGGGGGTGTATAAGCTCAGAGGGAGGAGCTACACTTTTAAGTGTAGTACTTTGTTTGTCCTCCGGAGGCAGAAGCTAAACACCCATGGTCTGGGTCTCCCAAAGGAACGATAAAGAAAAGGAAATATGAAAAAACTCTATTTTAATTCAAAATAGTTAAACAGATTATATTGATGACACAAAATTTCTTAAAGGGGTTATCCAGCTAAAACAAGCTATCACCGATCCACTTGTTGCTGATTGTTGGGTTCCCAACCATTAGCCCGCATGGGGAATTTCAATCTCCATCATATGATGGCATGGCAGGTCAGATGCCTGACCCCTGCTCTATTCATTCCCTGTGTGGCTGCCATAAACATCTTGAGCGCATCGCTTGGGAACCCCATAGGGCAGTGTGTATCAACTCCAGTCCTCAAGACCCACTAACAGATCATATTTTCAGGATTTTCACAGTATTGCACAGGGAATAATTCCATCACCTGTGCAATACTATTATTATTATTATTACTATACTAAGGAAATCCTGAAGACCTGATCTGTTGGTGGGTCTTGAGGACTGGAGTTGAGAAACACTGCCATAGGGAATGAATGGAGTGCAGGCTGCAATTGTATCATTCCACTCCAATCTTAGGCCCCTTTCACACGTCAGTGATTCTGGTACGTTTGTGCTTTTTTTTAAACGTACCAGAATCACTGACATACGCAGACCCATTATAATGAATGGGTCTGCTCACACATCAGTGATTTTTCACTGCACGTGTCTCTGTGCGGCGTACCCGCGTGTCCGTGATTGCCGCACGGAGACATGTCCATTTTTTTTCTGGCATCACTGATGTCCCACGGACCACGCAGTGGTGTGATCCATGAAAACGTGCCAGAAAAAAACGTGCTTTTAAAATAAAGAAGGGAATTTTGTACTTACCGTAAATTCCTTTTCTTCTAGCTCTTATTGGGAGACCCAGACAATTGGGTGTATAGCTACTGCCTCCGGAGGTCACACAAAGTATTACACTAAAAAGTGTAAGGCCCCTCCCCTTCTGGCTATACACCCCCCGTGGGATCACGGGCTTACTCAGTTTTAGTGCCAAAGCAAGAAGGAGGAAAGCCAATAACTGGTTTAAACAAATTCACTCCGAATAACATCGGAGAACTGCAAACCGTTCAACATGAATAACATGTGTACCCGCAACAAACCAAGAATCCCGAAGGACAACAGGGCGGGTGCTGGGTCTCCCAATAAGAGCTAGAAGAAAAGGAATTTACGGTAAGTACAAAATTCCCTTCTTCTTCAGCGCTCTATTGGGAGACCCAGACAATTGGGACGTTCAAAAGCTGTCCCTGGGTGGGTAAATAAATACCTCTTGATAGGGCTGCAAGACAGCGCTCCCCTACGGGGAGGCCACTGCCGCCTGCAGTACTCTTCTACCTAGGCCGGCATCCGCCGAAGCATAGGTATGCACCTGATAATGTTTGGTGAAAATGTGCAGACTCGACCAGGTAGCTGCCTGGCACACCTGTTGAGCCGTAGCCTGGTGGCGTAATGCCCAGGACACACCCACGGCTCTGGTTGAATGGGCCTTCAGCCCTGATGGAACCGGAAGCTCAGCAGAACGGTAGGCTTCAAGAATTGGTTCTTTGAGCCATCGAGCCATGTTGGCTTTAGACGCCTGCAATCCCTTGCGCGTACCAGCGACAAGGACAAACAGTGCATCAGATCGGCGCATAGGCGCCGTGCGGGAAAAGTAGATTCTGAGTCCTCTGACCAGATCTAACAAATGTAAACCCGTTTCAAACCGGTGAGTCGGATGAGGACAAAATGAAGGTAATGATATATCCTGATTAAGCTGAAACGCGGATACTACCTTAGGGAGAAACTCCTGAATGGAGCGCAACACTACCTAGTCCTGGTGAAACACCAGGAAGGGAGCCTGATATGACAGAGCTGCCAGCTCATACACTCGCCGAAGAAACGTGATCGCCCTAGAAAAGCCACTTTCTGTGACAGGCGAGAAAGGGGAAACTCCCATCAGAGGCTCGAAAGGCGGCTTCTGGAGAGCAACGAGTACCTCGTTCAGATCCCATGGATCTAACGGCCGCTCGTACGGGGGCACAATATGACACTCCCTGTAGCAACGTGCGCACCTTAGGAAGACGTGCTAGACGCTTCTGAAACAACACGGATAGTGCCGAGACTTGCCCTTAAAGGGAGCCGAGCGACCAACCGTTTTCCCGACCAGAGTGCAGGAGGGCAGGCAAAGTAGGCAAAGCCGATGGCCAGGGATACACTCCCTGAGCAAAACACCAAGATAAGAATATCTTCCACGAGTTGTGGAATATCTTGGCAAACCGCGGCTGGCGAGCCCGTCTCATTGTGACCCTGACGTAATGCTCACAGTCGACTGACGGTGAGATGCCACAGATCTCGGTACCACAACCTCCTCGGCCAGTCTGGGGCGACGAGAATAGTGCGGCAGCAATCGGAAGCTGGAACTGCGACCAATCTTGAGCCAAGGCGCCTGTCGCCAGAGCTCCCGCCATGAAAATCGAGACCTTGTAGTTGCCGAGACGCCATGATGTCGACGTCCGTCCTCATCCCGCGGCTACCGATTTCTTGAAGCCAAACGGGAGCAGGTCCCATTCCCCTGCGTCCACGTCCTCGCGACTGAGGAAGACTTGCTTCCTAGTGTTGTACGTCCGGAATGTGTACGCCACCGCTGTGGATAGTCCGACTGAATTCGGTTCTGATTGCATTCCAGCCACTGCAGGAAAGCTTGCAGTGCAAGATACACTGCCCAGAGCTCTAGACCACTGAGTTGAAGAGTGGACTCCTCTGAAGACGGTCTTTGACCGTCTGTGAAAGGGGGACGTTACTGTGTAGGAACATCGACTTCCTTCCCCTTAGCGAAGAATCTTCTAATGATGCGGACGCAGATGAAACTGCGTGAAAAGGCTCGCCTCTGGATGAGGCGCCTCCTTGAAGGAGAGACTGCACCCTCGTCTGTAGTGAACGCTGTTTGTCCAGCGGAATTCACTATCACTGAGAGAGTGTGAAAACTCTATGCCAAGATATGCCAGCGATTGGGTTCAACTTAGAAGAAGTCAAAGACCTCCCCGAAACTCTGGGAAGGGTCCAGCGCCATGTTCAGGTTGTGTTGGCATGCTTCTAAAAGAGAGTGCCTTGACAAGTAGATTGTCCAAGAAAGGGATCACAGAGTGACCGTAAGAGCGCGGGACTGCTCCCACTGCTGCCATGAACTTGGTGAAAAACCCGTGGGGCTGTCGCCAGCCGAAGGGTAGGGCTACAAAACGAAATATGCCCGTAGCCAACGCCGGTGCCTTGGAGCAATCGGCACGTGGAGATAAGCATCCTAATGTCTATGGATGTTAGGAAAAACTCTTTGAGACAGTGAGGCAATGACGGAGCGGAGTGATTCCCTCCGGAACCGCCTGGTTGTCACGTGCTTGTTAAGCAGTTTAAATTCCAGAACGGGACGGAAGGAGCCGTCCTATCTTGGCACCACGACCAGGTCGAAGCAAAAGGCGTAACTGGTTCCTGAAGAGGAACAGGGATTACCACTCGTCCTGCCTGCAGAAGAGCCTCGGCTCGGTCGGAGAGGTAGTTTGAGACAAACTGACTCTCTCTCACCGGCCTTTGACCTGTGGTAGGTAAATGTCGCTAAAGCGGGGGAGTCTGCTCCCCGCGGTTGCGGAGTGAGAAGGCTGAAAATTATGAGAAAAAAACGCTTTGGTAGCGATTCCTCCGGCTGCCTTCCCCGGGCGTACTTGAGCCTGCTAGGAATCTATGCCCTTCTGGGCCTTTTGAGTCGTTTTGGACAGTTGAATGAATTCATTCAACCCTTACCAACAGACTATCACTAGATAAAGGCAACCTGGTTAAGCACTTTGTTGGAAGAAGCATCTGATCCAATCTGTTAACCACTAGGCTCTGCGTAAAAAATACGGAGATGGCCGATGCCACCGCCGTCCGGCTCGTAGAGTCTCGGACAGCCTTAACAGCATGGTTCGCCATGCGGCGATTGCGAGATTACAGACGCTGCTGAGACCGAGATGTACCGGTGACAGCGTCCCTCTGCGCAACACTATCTGAAATAGCTTGGAGTGCCTTCACGGCTGCGACTGCCGGAGCAACCGACCTGCCGATAGCTTCATAGACAGATTGCGGCCAGAACCTATCTATCTGTCAATGGCATTTTGACGTGAAGCCCCATCCACCACTACAACTATAGATCCAGCTGCAAGCCTGGAGATCGGGAGATCCACATTTGGACCTGGGCTAGCGCTTGTCCAATCAGGGAGGAGAGTGCCTCATTAATACGGCCGGAGAACGCTTATCGTGAAAAGCGTTGCGTTTCTGGACTGCATCTCTAGGATCAGAGGGCCAGACGAGTACGCAATTGCTTGCGATATTAGAAAAGAGATCTCCCCTGCTGTGAAGCCGACTCTTTCACTGATGGAGTCGAGGGCTATTCCCAGCGAGCCTGCTTAGGCCCTCTTGAACTGACGTCCGTGTCGGAGCCTGCCCCCTGGGACGCGTGAAAACCACCCTGGAGCCTTGAGCTGCTCCTCAAATCATGGTGGCCAGGGGCATTGCAACTATATTGCCCAAGGTCTGCGTGGGCTGCCAGACTGTAAGATGTCAGCCATAGTCACAGCCAATATAACAGCGGAAAAAAACTGCAATTTCGTCCCTGTCTCTGGACAGGAAGCACAGGTGGTTCTTTTAACCACATATAGCCGAAAACCCCGGTCAAGCAATTGCCCGCACTGGGGTCCTAGACTCGTATTACATGCAGTACAAGCAACATATAAAGTCCTCATTGGCCTTTTCTTTTTCTGCTGTTGTTGTCTAGCTATCTAAGTGCATAGCCTAGGATAGCGACCGTACAGTAAATAATCATACAAGCATGAAGTACAAATAAACACTTCAGCTCATGTAGTACACGCAGCATTGAAAACTTGTGGCTTGGCACATTAGCTCTTCTGCTGCTGTTGTCTATTTATCCAGGAGCTTGAGACAAGGATAGCGACATACAGTGAATGTATAGCATTCAAGCACGAAGTACAAGTAAACACTTCAGCACCTGTAGTACCCGCAGCATTGAAAACTTGTGGCTTGGCACATTAGCTCTTCTGCTGCTATTGTCTATATATCTAGGAGTATGAGACAAGGATAGCGACATACAGTGAATGTATAGCATACAAGCCTGAAGTACAAGTAAACACTTCAGCACATGTAGTACACGCAGCATTGAAACTTGTGGCTTAGCACATTAGGCCTTCTGCTGCTATTGTCTATATATCTAGGAGTATGAGACAAGGATAGCGACATACAGTGAATGTATCGCATACAAACATGACAGTAAACACTGCCAGCACATGCAAATGCAGCAGCCTTGCAAGCTGGTGCCTTGGCACCACTGCTCTACTGCTGCTGTTGTCTAGTTAACTAGGAGCATGAGGCAAGGATAGCGACATACAGGAAATGTATAGCAGACAAGCATGACAGAAAAACACTGCAGTACAAGCAAATCAAGCAGCATTGAGAGCCTGTGCCTTGGCAGCCTTGCCTTACTGCTGCTATTGTCTGTTTAACTAGGTGCATTAGCCAAGAAAAACGACATATAGTGCATGTATAGCATGACAATAAACCCAATTGCAGCACCTGCAAACGAAGCGGCAATGAAAGCTTGTGCCTTGGCACTTTGCTGTTGCCAAAACTGCCAACAAACACTGCAGACTAATCATTGAACACTTGTCTAGCCATCTAGGAGAGTATGCCCAGAATAGCGACAGTACAGTGCTGCATCGCATATCCGCACACAGTTCAAAAGCCCACTTCAGTATTAGTGGGACCAGTACTGCCTATCGCCCGCCCAGCGCGAGTATGAGGTCGCTCAAAAACCTGTGCCTGGTTCCGTTCTCCCAGAGTGGAAACCATAATGGCTGCCGGCTTCTCTTCCACGTCCTGTGCAGAGGGGCGGGCCGTGGGCGAGCCCCAGCCAAGAGCGGGAACCCGGCATCTCACTGTGTTCAGTGAGAGGGGGCTGGAGAATGCAAAGCAGACTCCAGCTCCCTGCGCTGAGATCTGTACAGCGTCCCGCCCCTCCTCTGACTGGCAGGGCTGGGGGCGGGAACGAAGCGGTGCCAGGCCTCAGAAGCCGGGGACTAAAGTTACAGGCGCCCCCGCCGTAAAAGCGCGGTCGGCGCCAAGTCCCCGGCGCACTACAAGTCACATCAGCGCCGCCGCCGTATGAGCGGTCGGCGCAAGTTCCTAAACATGACCCGTCGCTCAGCCATGGCTGCAGCAACATAAGCCCATCACTAATGTCCCCGGCGCACTATAACGCCCAGCAAGCCCGGAGCGTGCTGTGCTTGCCGGAGACACCGAGTACCTTACCGATGCAGGGCCTTGTCCCTGATAGTACTCGTGCTCCACATCCATCAGGTTCTTCTGGGTCTGTGGATGGAGCCCGGCCTCAGGGCTTGGAGGCCGACAGATCCCACTTCCACAGGGCCCTCCAAGGGGATGTGGAAGGAAAACAGCATGTGGGGCTCCGGCCTCTGTACCAGCAATAGGTACCTCAACCTTGCAACACCATCTGGTGAGAAGGGAGCATGCTGGGGACACTATATGTGTCCTCTTTTCTTCCATCCGAGATAGTCAGCAGCTACTGCTGACTATACAATGTGGAGCTATGCGTGGATGTATGACCTCCTTCGCACACAAAGCTAAAACTGAGTAAGCCCGTGATCCCACGGGGGGTGTATAGCCAGAAGGGGAGGGGCCTTACACTTTTTAGTGTAATACTTTGTGTGACCTCCGGAGGCAGTAGCTATACACCCAATTGTCTGGGTCTCCCAATAGAGCGCTGAAGAAAATCATTTTTACTCACCCGGCTCCAGCGATGTCCTCTGCAGCCCGTGCAGCCTGCTGCTTCTGAGCCGGCTCATTACTGTCGCGCATATTCATGATGCACGACACAGCTGACCCGGAAGCAGCTGCTGCGGGGGTCAGCGCCGGCCGGATGCTGCACCGCGGGAGCGCGCACAGGTGAGTTAATCTCTAAGTGCAATCACGGGCCACGGAGAACGGAGCCCGGATTGCACTTAGACAACCCACGTGTGCCGTGATTCACGGCACACGGAGGGACATGTGCGTGTTTTACACGCCAGTGAAAAACGTCAGGCTTTAACGGGCCTTACAGGGATAAGTTTCCTGTTCTGCTCATTGGACTGTGTGTGCCCAGGTTCGATCTCTATGATCAACAAGTTGTCACCTATAATGTGGGTTAGTGATATCTTGTTTTTACCTAGACAACTCCTTTAAATGATCACTAAACCTACAATCTGCAAATCACAATTTTAACGTTATATTGGGTTACCCTCAAAAACTCACTCGAAACGGTCAGCTCTAACTCTTAAGGCCCCGTTACACGCAACGACATCACTAACGAGAAATCTCTGGGGTCACGGAATTCGTGACGCACATCCGGCCTCGTTAGCGACGTCGTTGCGTGTGACACTTAAGAGCGACCGCTAAAAATCCCAAATACTCACAAAATCGTTGATTGTTGACACGTCGTTCATTTCCCAAATATCATTGCTCGTTCTGGACGCAGGTTGTTTGTCGTTTCTGAGGCAGCACACATCGCTACAAGTGACACCCCGGGAACGACGAACAACAGCGTTCCTGCGTCCTCCGGCAACGAGGTGGGAGTGACGTGAATGCGGCTGCTCTCCGCCCCTCCGCTTCTATTGGTGGCCCGCTGTGTGATGTCGCTGTGACGCCGCACGAACCTCCCCCTTACAAAAGAGTTTGTTCGCCGGCCACAGCAACGTCGTTATGAAGGCAAGTTCGTGTGACGCGTACTAGCGATATTGTGCGCCACGGGCAGCAATTTGCCTGTGACGCACGCACGACGAGGGCGGCTGCAATCGCTAGCGATGTTGCAGCGTGTAAAGCGGCCTTTAGTGTAATCCATGTCTAGCCAAAGAGACTCTGAGACTGTCAGCCAAGCCAGGTTAGGCCAAAGTTAGTCTAATATGTAAGTGGGACATTGACCTTTATTGTCAGGATCTGTACGCACAAAGTACTAATCTGGCAGTGTAATGTTAAGAACCAGGACGGCTCTTCATGGATAACCAAATGCATTCCATAGAAGGCCAGGCCTAGTAAAATACACTATTATTATCAGCTTTTACAACCTAGAACTAAGTATCATGAACAGAAGAATTGAATGAAGATGCCTACACCCACCACCACTATAGTAACTAATGACGGTCTGGATTTATGGTTCCCTCCTTCCAAGCTTCCTATTGTCTACATGCCATGTGTTTAGCACAGCAGTGAGGCAGAACTTGGCGCTGCCTTAGGCTTGTAGCACTGGAATAACGTAAAAACCCAGTCATATAATCATCCTAACTCACTGCAGATGTAGCACAGGGACATGATAAAGTCTTCTTCGTACAATTATTCGAGGAGATTTTACTTTTATGGCATCAACAAAAAAGATATATCCGGTGCTGCTGCCAATCACGGCATAGTGGGAAGATGGGCAGCATGCCATGCAAGTTGCCTACAAGAAGAAGAGTCAATGTTACGTATTGTATTACACCAAAGACAATTCTATTACACTTTAATTAGAAGGAACAAATACCTGCGTGTCAATACTTAGTGAGCTGATGTTGGCTCCGTCCTCCAGTGACCAGAAATGTACTTGTCCTGACCGCCCAACGCTCTAAGTAGATGACATGAAACAGTGTCATTGTATCAAAGGACATTAGCTGCTACAACATATATACTTCATGGTCCATGCCCCGATGCAGCCTTTTTCAGCTGAATACGCTGTTTAACAAAACTATGAGACTAAAGCCTGCTTTACACGTTGCAATTTCGCATACGATATCGTATGCGATTTGCAACACCCCCATCATATGTGTGGCACGTTCAATTTGTTGAATGTGCCGCACAAACGATTAACCCCCGTCACACACACTTACCTTCCAAACGACCTCGCTGTGGGCGGCGAACGTCCACCTCCTGGAGTGGGAGGGACGTTCAGCGTCACAGCGACGTCACGCGGCAGCCGGCCAATACAAGCGGAGGGGCGGAGCTGACCTCCTTCCTTCCGCATTGCTGGCCGGGAGCCACAGGACACAGGTAAAATCTGTTCATCTTTCCCGGGGTGTCACACACTGCGATGTGTGCTACCACGGGTACGATGAACAATCTGACGTTCAATTCTAGAGAAATGAACGATGTGCGTGCGATGAACGTTTTACCGTTCAGTCGCAATCTCACGTACCTGTCACACACTGCAATGTACCTTACGATGCCGGATGTGCGTCACTTACGAGGTGACCCCGCCGACACATTGTAAGATACATTGCAGCGTGTAAAGCGGGCTTTAGGGGCACTTTGCACACTACGACATCACAGGTGCAATGTCGGTGGGGTCAAATTGAAAGTGACGCACATCCGGCGTCGAAGGCGATATCGTAGTGTGTAAAGCATTTTTGATACGATTAACGAGCGCAAAAGCGTCGTAATCGTATCATTGGTGTAGCGTCGGTCATTTCCATGAATTGGGAATGACCGATGTTACGATGTTGTTCCTCGTTCCTGCGGCAGCACTCATCACTGTGTATGAAGCCGCAGGAGCGAGGAGCATCTCTTACCTGCGTCCCGGCCGGCTATGCGGAAGGAAAGAGGTGGGAGGGATGTTTATGTCCCGCTCATCTACACCCCTCCACTTCTATTGGCCACCTGACGTGTGACGTCGCTATGACGACGCACGACCCGCCCCCTTAATAAGGAGGCGGGTCGCTACGGCAGCTATCACAAGATATTGCAGCTGCGACGGGGGCGGGGACTATTGCACTCGGCATCGCAGCATCGGCTTGCGATGTCGTAGTGTGCAAAGTGCCCCTAAAGGTGGACACACATTTTACATAGCTGTCAGCAGAAGACTCATTTAGTCAGCAGCTATATCTCCAGACCTCCATACACATGCCCTGAAACTACTACCATATTTTCAGTATCTACTGTATGTGCCATTGTAGACTTGTATTATATGATGGCTTCTGCAAAGCTTCGACACCACAGCTGTCTGCATTGTGCTGATGGTACCAGTGAACAATTCAGATAAATACCAGGAAAATTGCTCGAATTGCTATTTATACTCCTCTGCCAAAGAACAGTTTTCAGTGTATATACGCCTGTGCCAAAGCAGAGTTTTCAGCGTATATATGCCTGTACCAAAGCAGAGTTTTCAGTGTATATACGCCTGTACCAAAGCAGAGTTTTCAGTGTATATACGCCTGTGCCAAAGCAGAGTTTTCAGTGTATATACGCCTGTACCAAAGCAGAGTTTTCAGTGTATATACGCCTGTACCAAAGCAGAGTTTTCAGTGTATATACGCCTGTACCAAAGCAGAGTTTTCAGTGTATATAAGCCTGTACCAAAGCAGAGTTTTCAGTGTATATACGCCTGTACCAAAGCAGAGTTTTCAGTGTATATACGCCTGTGCCAAAGCAGAGTTTTCAGCGTATATACGCCTGTGCCAAAGCAGAGTTTTCAGCGTATATACGCCTGTGCCAAAGCAAAGTTTTCAGCGTATATACGCCTGTGCCAAAGCAGAGTTTTCAGTGTATATCCGCCTGTGCCAAAGCAGAATTTTACATTACGATTAACACTGTGTGTGCACCAGAAGTATATTATTGCTATAATTATTATCACCATTATTACTACACAAAGTGATGTACATAGTAGGGAATACTGACTTACCAAGCAGTACTTATTACCGGTAGTCAAAAAGTCAGCTGCGGTTAATACATCACTACATGTATTCAATATCTCAACTGGGTGTCCAGATTTATTGTATATGTACACAGAACCCTAAAAATACAAAAAAATTATTAATATCATTAAACTAGGAGTATAATTCGAACATATAATAATCCTAGGCCTATGTATTGCCTTCATATCTTATTTTACAATTCAATGGAAACACATATCTAATATTAAAAAGAAATGGCTCAACTGATAGGAATTTGTCTGCAAGAGCTTACAATCTAAGAAGAAATAGAATAGGTCACATCAGATCAACGGGGTCTAATTCCCCCAATCCCTAGCTGATCGCCAGAATCAGGGGGCTTCCACGTTCCTGCACACACTGCATTTTATTCATTGGTTACACAGACACAGTATCGGTGAGTGCCACTTTGTCCCATTTACTTGTGAAGGTAGAGAACTAAATTAGTGACATTTATATTGATTACTTATCCTTGGGATACACCATTAACATCAGATCAGTAGGGGAACAACTCCCAACAATCCCATTAGTCTGCTGTACGCCAGAGCACCACATCCTTCTAATTTACTGAGCACACTTATGCACATTTTGCAATGGCTATACCATTGAGAAACCAATATAGTGACTGCCACATTAGTATAGCGGTAGGATAGGAAGATAAGCATGTATCCTACACTCCGAATATATAGCGAATATACTTAGGGGTACTTTGCACGTTGCGACATCGGTAACAATCTGTTACCCACACTGCAGTGATAGTCCCCGCCCCCGTCGCAGCAGCGATATCTTGTGATTGCTGCCGTAGCGAACATTATCGCTACGGCAGCTTCACATGCACTCACCTGCCCTGCGACGTCGCTCTGGCCGGCGAACTGCCTCCTTCCTAAGGGGGCGGGTCGTATGGCGTCACATGGCAGGCGGCCAATAGAAGCGGAGGGGCGGAGATGAGCGGGACGTAAACATCCCACCCCCCTCCTTCCTTCCGCAGAGCCGGCGTGAGACACGGTGACGCAGGTAGGAGATGTTCCTGCTGCGGCTTCTCACACAGCGATGTGTGCTGCCGCAGGAACAAGGAACAACATCGTACCTATCGCTGCTGCCAAATAATGGAAATGTCGGACCCTACATCGATCATACGATAACGATGCTTTTGCGCTCGTTAATCGTATCAAAAAGGATTTACACACTACGATATCGACTGCGACGCCGGATGTGCGTCACTTTCGATTTGACCTCATCGATATCGCACCTGCGCTGTCGTAGTGTGCAAAGCCCGCCTTAGAATGAATAATAAAGCTTCTGAATGGATAACTGCAACTTTGGATAATTGTAGACTTTAAAAAATCAAACAAATAAGGTTCATTTGATAAAACCATAATACCCATTGAAATGGGAACTGGTGAATTTAGATCATGAGGCCAAACTGTGGTCAGCCACCATGTAGCAGGCAGTGGAACGGAGAAAAAACGCTTTACATGGAGATGAATTAAACATTGGAATTTCCAGTAAATCTCGAACGTAGACCGATACCGTTTTCGTAGCAATGGAAAGCTTCTTGTAGTCTGGTGAAGAACTGATGCTTTCAATAGGTTCTTCTGCGTTCCAACATTCTTTCATAGTAAACTCTGAACCTTTTATGGAGCATAACCATAAGATACCGTCCTACATACAAAGAAGAATAAATGTAAGAACATTCATATTCAGATATGAAAATCAAGACCTGCCAATGGTAACAATGACACCGAATGTACCTACCGTACTAAAATATACAAAAAAAACCCCTAAAATATACAAAAACAATGGCAGGAAATCTATATGATGTATGCTCAAACATCTTGAATTGGTGAATTAATTGTAAATGGAGCACAGTGTATTTCAGCGGATCTCAATGTTCAGTTAGCTCTAGAGTTCGTGTGAACTGATTCACAGAACCTGGTACAACGAGCGCATCACTAATCTGTGTCTACTGAAAGGGAGCGATGAGAGCCGCCTGTTATCTGATGGCTTTCCTGGCTCCTCTTTTGATTAGCCGGCTTGGGGAGACATCATTAATGTAGCACGATGTACATGTGATATCGTGCCAGACAAGGTAATAAAAAATAAGAGCCCCAGATGCCGTCAGGTAAGGGAAAGTAACAGGCGGTTTACAAGGCTCCCATCTACCTGGTCCTGTGAGTCTCTTTACACCGATTCTTTTTTTTTTATTTATTTTTTCTTTTAGTTTAAGTTATTACAACAAGGTTTACTAGCATGCATACAGTTGTGCTCAAAAGTTTACATACCCAAGCAGATTTTTTTCCTTTCTTGGCCTTTTTTCAGAAAAAATGAATGATAACACAAAATCTTTTTTCCACCCATGGTTAGTGGTTGGGTGAAACAATTTATTGTCAAACTACTGTGTTTTCTCTTTTTAAATCACAATGACAACCAAAAACATCCAAATGACCCTGATCAAAAGTTCACATACCCTGGTGATTTGGGCCTGATAACATGCACAGAAATGGGTTTGAGTGGCTAATGAAGGGAATTTTGTTTACTTACCGTAAATTCCTTTTCTTCTAGCTCCAATTGGGAGACCCAGACAGTGGGTGTATAGCTACTGCCTCTGGAGGCCGCACAAAGAACTACACTTAAGGCCTCTGCCACACTCACGTGATTTTCACGCACGTGCCGAGAGACACGTATTTTCCCTGCGTGTTGCGTGCAGGTAAGTACGTGTCTCTGGTACGTGCGTGACACGTGTGTTCTACGTGTGTTATCCGCGATAGCACACGTAGAATCAGTAATTATTATACTCACCTGGTCCTTCCTGATGTCCGCGCTGCTGTCCGTGGTGCTGATCCTCGGTCTCCAGCCCTCCCGTCTCCCCGCTGCTGCTGCTGCCAGGCAGTGAAGTGAATATTCTATGAGATTAATGAGCGGCGGTCGGCAGCAAGAGGCAGCAGCGGCAGAGACAGGAGGGCTGGAGAAGGTGAGTTAATGTTTTTTATTTTTTTCCCTGACATGTGTGTTTTCTCCGGCGCGTGTCACACGGGACCGCATCCACACTACACCCGTGTGGTACGGGTGCGGGCCGTGTAACACCCGTGCTGCGGGAGAAAACACTGACATGTCAGCGCTTTGAAAATCGCACACACGTACAAACGCACACGGACACACGTTCCGTGTGGTTTTACGTGTGTGTGCCTGCTACAATAGGGTAGCATTGGTTAAAGTGTCTCCGTGCCGCCGGTACGTGTAAAAAATGACAAACACGTGCCGGAGGCACGGATGTGTGGCACAGGCCTAAAAGTGTAAGGCCCCTCCCCTTCTGGCTATACACCCTCCCGTAGGAGTACGGATTCCTCAGTTTTAGTACCAAAGCAAGAAGGAGGAAAGCCAATAACAGTTTCAAAAACAAATTCAATCCGATAACAAGATCGGAGAACTTAAGAAACAACATGAACAACATGTGCACCCGAAAAACGAAACCCTAAGAACAAATAGGGCGGGTGCTGGGTCTCCCAATTGGAGCTAGAAGAAAAGGAATTTACGGTAAGTAAACAAAATTCCCTTCTTCTTTTTCGCTCCTAATTGGGAGACCCAGACAGTGGGACGTCCAAAAGCAGTCCCTGGGTGGGTAAAAAGATACCACATGAACGGGCTGTCAGACAGCCTCTTCCTACAGGTGGGCCACCGCCGCCTGAAGGACCTGTCTACCTAGGCTGGCATCTGCCGAAGCGTAGGTATGCACTTGATAGTGTTTGGTAAACGTGTGCAGACTCGACCAGGTAGCCGCCTGGCACACTTGCTGAGCCGTAGCCTGATGCCGCAATGCCCAGGACGCACCCACGGCTCTGGTAGAATGGGCCTTCAGTCCAGATGGAATCGGAAGCCCAGCAGAACGGTATGTGTGAAGAATTGGTTCCTTGATCCACCGCGCCAGGGTGGATTTGGAAGCTTGCGATCCCTTATGCTGACCAGCGACTAGGACAAAGAGCGCATCAGAACGGCGTAGAGACGCCGTGCGAGAAATGTAAATCCTGAGTGCTCTCACCAGGTCCAACAGATGTAAACCCTTTTCAAATTGGTGAACTGGATGCGGACACAAAGATGGCAAAGTGATATCCTGATTGAGATGAAAGGAAGAAACCACCTTGGGAGAAAACTCTGGAATTGGACGCAGTACTACCTTGTCTTGGTGAAACACCAGGAAGGGAGATTTGCAAGATAACGCCGCTAGCTCGGACACTCTTCGAAGAGACGTGACCGCCACAAGAAAAACTACCTTTTGTGAAAGCCGAGAAAGGGGAACCTCTTTCAAAGGCTCGAAAGGCGGCTTCTGGAGAGCAATGAGAACCTTGTTCAGATCCCAGGGTTCCAATGGCCGTCTGTAAGGAGGAACGATATGACAAACTCCTTGGAGAAACGTGCGTACTTTAGAAAGCCGTGCCAAGCGCTTCTGAAAGAATACGGATAGCGCGGAGACTTGACCCTTAAGCGAGCTAAGCGACAAACCTTTTTCCAACCCAGACTGCAGGAAGGAAAGAAAAATTGGCAATGCAAATGGCCAGGGAGAAAACCCTTGAGCCAAGCACCACGCTAAGAATATCTTCCACGTCCTGTGATAGATCTTAGCTGAGGATGGTTTTCTAGCCTGTCTCATTGTGGCAACAACTTTATGAGATAAACCTGAGGCCGCTAGGATCCAGGACTCAATGGCCACACAGTCAGGTTCAGGGCCGCAGAATTCAGATGGAAAAACGGCCCTTGAGACAGCAAATCTGGACGGTTTGGTAGTGTCCACGGTTGGCCTACCGTGAGATGCCACAGATCCGGGTACCACGACCTTCTTGGCCAATCTGGAGCGACGAGTATGGCTCGATGGCAGTCGAACTTGATTTTCCGGAGAACTCTGGGTAACAATGCTAGAGGTGGGAACACATAGGGGAGTCGGAATTGCGACCAATCCTGAACCAAGGCGTCTGCCGCCAGCGCTCGGTGATCGTGAGACCGTGCCATGAAAACTGGGACCTTGTTGTTGTGCCGTGACGCCATCAGATCGACGTCCGGCGTCCCCCAGCGGCAACAGATCTGCTGAAACACGTCCGGGTGAAGGGACCATTCTCCTGCGTCCATGCCCTGGCGACTGAGAAAGTCTGCTTCCCAGTTTTCCACGCCTGGGATGTGAACTGCGGATATGGTGGACGCTCTGCTTTCCACCCACGACAAAATCCGCTGGACTTCTTGAAAAGCTTGGCGACTGCGTGTTCCCCCTTGGTGGTTGATGTACGCCACCGCCGTGGAATTGTCCGACTGAATCCGAATCTGCTTGCCTTCCAGCCATTGTTGGAAGGCTCGCAGGGCAAGATAGATTGCTCTGATTTCCAGAACATTGATCTGCAGGGTGGACTCTTCCTGAGTCCACGTCCCCTGAGCCCTGTGGTGGAGAAACACCGCTCCCCACCCTGATAGGCTCGCATCCGTCGTGACCACTGCCCAGGACGGGGGAAGGAACGACTTTCCCTGTGACAATGAGGTGGGGAGAAGCCACCAACGCAGAGAGTCCTTGGCAGTCTGAGAGAGGGAGACAGTCCTGTCGAGGGACGTCGATTTCCCGTCCCATTGGCGTAGAATGTCCCATTGTAGAGGGCGCAGATGAAACTGCGCGAACGGGACTGCCTCCATTGCTGCTACCATCTTTCCTAGGAAATGCATGAGGCGCCTCAGTGAGTGCGACTGGCTCTGAAGGAGAGATTGCACTCCAGTCCGTAGCGAGCACTGCTTGTCCAGTGGAAGCCTCACTATCGCTGAGAGAGTATGAAACTCCATGCCAAGATAAGTCAGAGATTGGGTCGGGGTTAGATGAGACTTTGGAAAGTTGATAATCCACCCGAAACTCTGGAGAGTGTCTAGTGCCACCTTCAGACTGTGTTGGCATGCCTCTTGAGAGGGTGCCTTTATAAGCAGGTCGTCTAGATACGGGATGACCGAGTGACCCTGCGAGTGCAGAACAGCTACTACTGCTGCCATGACTTTGGTGAAGACCCGGGGGGCTGTTGCCAGACCGAAAGGTAACGCTACGAACTGTAGGTGTTCGTCGTGTATGACGAAGCGTAGGAAACGCTGATGCTCTGGTGCAATCGGCACGTGGAGATACGCATCTTTGATATCTATTGATGCTAGAAAATCTCCTTGAGACATTGAGGCTATGACGGAGCGTAGGGATTCCATCCGGAACCTCCTGACTTTTACGTGTCTGTTGAGCAACTTTAGATCCAGGACGGGTCGATACGATCCGTCCTTTTTTGGGACCACAAACAGATTGGAGTAAAAACCGTGACCTTGTTCCTGAAGAGGGACGGAGGTCACCACTCCTTCCGCCTTTAGAGCGGCCACCGCCTGCAACAGAGCATCGGCTCGGTCTGGTGGTGGAGAAGTTCTGAAGAAACGAGTTGGCGGACGAGAACTGAACTCTATCCTGTACCCGTGAGCCAGAATATCCCTCACCCAACGGTCTTTGACGCGTGACAGCCAAATGTCGCCAAAGTGGGAAAGCCTCCCACCGACCGCGGGTGTGGGAATCGGAGACCGCAAGTCAGGAGGACGCCGTCTTGGCAACGGTTCCTCCGGCTGTCCTTTTTGGGCGTGACTGAGACCTCCAAGAATCTGAGCGTCTCTGGTCTTTTTGAGTCTTTTTTGACGAGGCGAATTGGGACCTGCCCGGTCCTCGAAAGGACCGATAACCAGACTGACCCTTCCTCTGTTGGGGTTTGTTTTGTCTGTGTTGCGGTAAGGATGAGTCCTTACCCTTGGAGTGTTTGATGATTTCATCCAAACGCTCTCCAAACAATCGGTCACGAGAAAAAGGCAAATTGGTTAAGCACTTCTTGGAATGAGAATCTGCTTTCCAATGTCTCAACCACAGGGCCCTACGCAAAACAACGGAGTTGGCTGACGCCACTGCCGTGCGGCTTGTAGCGTCAAGAACAGCATTAATCGCGTACGACGCGAATGCCGCCATTTGCGAGGTCAATGGTGCTACCTGCGGGGCAAATGCACGTGTGACAGAGTCGACTCGCGCAAGCCCGGCTGAGATAGCTTGGAGTGCCCATACGGCCGCAAAAGAAGGCGCTAATGACGCTCCAATCGCTTCATAGATGGATTTCAGCCAGAGCTCCATCTGCCTGTCAGTGGCATCTTTAAGTGCCGCTCCATCTTCAACTGCAACCAAGGATCTAGCTGCAAGCCTGGAAATTGGAGGATCCACTTTTGGACACTGGGTCCAACCCTTGACTACCTCGGGGAAAAGGGTAGCGTGTATCTTTAAGCCGTTTAGGAAAACGCCTTTCAGGATAAGCGTGGGGTTTCTGGATTGCGTCTCTAAAGTCAGCGTGGTCCAGAAAAGTGCTTAATGTACGCTTAGGGTATCTGAAATGGATTCTCTCGTGCTGCGAAGCTGACTCCTCTACAAGAGGAGCTGGTGGGGAAATATTTAACATCTTATTGATGTTAAATATAAGATCATTAACTATGGCGTCACCATCTGGTGTATCTCTGTGGAGAGGGGCGGTCCGTGGGAGTTCCCAAACAAAAGTGCGGGAAACAGTGTCCCCTCTGTGCCGATTGTGAGGGCTGGAGTATGTAAAAACGACTCCAGCCCTCGGCGCTGATGCACTGGCCAGCGTCCCGCCCCTCTCCTGACTGGCAGGTCTGGGGGCGGGAACGAACGGAAGCAGGCCGCAAAAGCCGGGGACTCGAGTTATCAGCGCGGCCGCCGTAAAAGCGCGGGCCGCGCTGAAGTCCCCGGCGCACCACAAGTGCCAGCCGCGCCGCAGTCCCAGCGGCCGGCGTGACCGATTCCCCGAAGTGGCCAGCGTCCCGCCCCTCTCCTGACTGGCAGGTCTGGGGGCGGGAACGAACGGAAGCAGGCCGCAAAAGCCGGGGACTCGAGTTATCAGCGCGGCCGCCGTAAAAGCGCGGGCCGCGCTGAAGTCCCCGGCGCACCACAAGTGCCAGCCGCGCCGCAGTCCCAGCGGCCGGCGCGACCGATTCCCAGAAGTGTGCCTGCTTCAGCGAAGCTGAATGAGGCCATGGCACAAGCGCCGTAGCGCTGATGTCCCCCGGCGCACTACAACACCCAGCATGCTGCGGTGTGAGCGCCAAATGCACGGGGACACAGAGTACCTTGAGGAAGCAGGGCCATGTCCCTGATGTACTCCGCTCCATCCAGCATCTTCTCCAGGGGCTGTAGATGGAGCACGGTCTCAGTGCCTGGAGACCAGTAAATCCCACTTCACCCAGAGCCCTGTAAAAAGGGATGGGGAAGGAATCAGCATGTGGGCTCCTGCCGCCGTACCCGCAATGGGTACCTCAACCTTACAAACACCTCCGACATACAGTGGGGTGAGAAGGGAGCATGCTGGGAGCCCTGTATGGGCCCTCTTTTCTTCCATCCGACATAGTCAGCAGCTGCTGCTGACTAAAAACAATGGAGCTATGCGTGCGTGTCTGACCTCCTGCGCACAAAGCTAAAACTGAGGAATCCGTACTCCTACGGGAGGGTGTATAGCCAGAAGGGGAGGGGCCTTACACTTTTAAGTGTAGTTCTTTGTGCGGCCTCCAGAGGCAGTAGCTATACACCCACTGTCTGGGTCTCCCAATTAGGAGCGAAAAAGAAAAAGGTAACATCCTCACCTGTGACCTGTTTGCTTATAATCAGTGTGTGTGCATAAAAACTGAGTGAGTTTCTGGGATCCACTAACATTTCTGGATTGTGAGTCATGGGGAAAGCAAAAGAATTGTCAAGGGATCTATAAGATAGATAGGAAAAGATAGTAGAACTGTATAACACAGGAAAGGGATACAAAAAGATATTCAAGGGATTGATAATGCCAGTCAGCAGTGTACAAACTGTGATTAGCAAATGGAAAATCAAGGGTCCTGTAAAAACCAAACCACGATCAGGTAGATCAACAACATTTTTGGGCACAACTGACAGGAAAATTGTTCGGGATGCAACGAAAAATCCACAAATAACATTATCTGAAATACAGGACTCACTGAAAACTAGCGGTGTGGCTGTTTCAAGATGCATAATAAGGAGGCACTTGAAGAAAAATGGGTTGCATTGGCGAGTTGCCAGAAGAAAGCCATTACTGCGCAAATGCCACAAAGTATCTCGCCTACAATATGTCAAACAGCACAGAGACAAGCCTCCAAACGTCTAGAACTAGGAAATTTAGAGTGAGGAGACCAAAATCAAACTTTTTGGCCACAATCATAAACGTTACAGTTGGAGAGGTGTCAACAAGGTCTATGATGAAAGGAACACCATTCCTACTGTAAAGCACGGAGGTAGATCGCTGATGATGTGGGGATGTGTGAGCCACAAAGGCACAGGAAACCTGGTCAAAGTTGAAGAAAAGATGAATGCAGCACAATATCAGTGAACTCAAGCGCACAGTTCATGCAATAAAGCCCAGGAATTTACAGGGATTGGAGGATTTGGGAAAATTGGAAGAATGGGAAACTTTACCATCTGAGAAAATAAAGAGCCTCATCCACAACTACCAAAAAAGACTTTAAGCTGTCATTGATGTTAGAGGGAGCAATACACAGTATTAAGAACTGGGGTATGTGATCTTTTGATCATTGTCATTTGGATGTTTTTGGTTGTCATTATGATTTAAAAAGAGAAAACACAGTAGTTTGACAATAAATGGCTTCATCCAACCACTAACCATGAGTGGAAAAAAAAAATTGTGATATCATTCATATTGTCTGAAAAAAGGCCAAGAAAGCAAAAAATTCTGCAGTTGTATGTAAACTATTTAGCACAACTGTAGATCCGAATCATTACATCAGTAATCAAATCAAATAAATTACCATCAGTCGTCTTCTTATTACTCGAATATGAAAGGAATAAAAATGCGGATAATACATGTCTTTTTGGTTTTCCTTCAATACAAACACTACATGTTAGCAATTCTGAAGTGCCATAATGTTCCAGTAATGGTCTTCCACCCTTGAAGTCAATCATACCCAATCTCCTCATAATGCCCATCAGTATCTCTTGAGGTAGAAATAACACCTATTCCATAGTTTATCAAATCAGACGCAGTCTATACCTCACCAGTTCCCTCGACGCTAGCCCACAATCCATGAAGCCCATAATTGCTCAAATTTATTAAGAGTACCTCTTTTTCTGTGTATATATATTTTTTCCAAGTTACTAAATCAGTTTATCCTATTAATATACTCCTTTTTACGTGCTATAGCCACTTTACAAACCTCAATTATCTGTATATCCTCTTCATAACCCAATACACAGACTAGTGGAGTATTTTCCAGAATTACCTTAAGCGGGCTTTACACGCTGCGACATTGCTAGCCGATGCTAGCGATGCCGAGCGTGATAGCACCTGCCCCTATCGTTATGCCGATATGTGAAGATCGTTGCAGTAGCGAATATTATCGCTACGGCAGCGTCACACGTACTTACCTGCTCGGCGACGTCGCTGTGACCGGCAAACCGCCTCCTTTCTAAGGGGGCGGTTCGCTCGGCGTCACAGCGACGTCACTAAGCGGCCGCCCAATCAAAGCGGAGGGGAATAGATGAGCGGGACGAATATCCCGCCCACCTTCTTCCTTCCTCATTGCTGGCGTGTGGCAGGTAAGGAGAGGTTCCTCGTTCCTGCGGCGTCACATGTAGCGATGTGTGCTGCCGCAGGGACGAGGATCAACTTCGCCCCAGCGACAGCAGCAATAATTGGGAGAGGACCCCCCATGTCAACAAGGAGCGATTTTGGACGTTTTTGCAACGATCCAAAATCGCTCCTAGGAGTCACACACACACAACGAGAACGCTACAGCGGCCAGATGTGCGTCACAAAAGCCGTGACCCCAACGAGATCGCTGTAGCGATTTCGTAGCATGTAAAACCACCCTTAGACACGCCACCGATCATTTCCATTACTTTCCTCCAGTATCTTTCCAATTCGGTAGAGGACCACATCATATGAATAGACTTGCAGGACATCTAAGACATTTTTCATCCATTCTAGTGCCAATTTTAAACAGAGACTCTGGTGTTGTATATACATTATGTATAAGTAAACTTGAGAGCCTGTGTGCTTCACTGAGTGATAGGTGTGAAATTCCTTCCAATATTTCTAACCATTGCCCCTCCTCTATAGGTCCAATCTCAGCTTCCCAGCTTTCCTTACTATATAGTACTATTACTACCCAGCAATATTAACATTATCCCAGATGAAATAGTTGATTTGCTTAAAAACATTTAGAGTGAAGTTCGCATTAAAGTCTTTAATACTAACATCGTAATATTCTTTGCACACAAGCCTTAAACATGCTATCCAGTAACAGCTGAGAAGCGCTCCTTATTCCTTGTCACCGATTCTTACTAATTGTAGTTAGTGCTCATGCTGCTTCAACACCAAAGTGAGAAAACTATACCTGCGACATATCGTGTTTGAGTCTGATGAAGAGCGATTGGTTTCATGGCTAATACCCACAGAGCAGAAATGTGTCATGTATCACAGCCTGATCGAGCACCACTGTCACATCTCCACCAGTGCCTGCTCCGGTGACACCTGACCCGGTCACCAGGCGCCATTCTACTGTGACAAATAGATAGATATAGAGAAAGGAACAAAAACCGCTCACCACTGCAGAGACAAGCCTGAATATATCCTCCTATTAATGTTCTTTAGTCTGGCACGGATTACAGCAGCAAGCTGAGAAGGTAATGGAACAAAACAATGGAAAAGATCCAGGTTGACCTGAGGAAGGCGTCCCGCCGAAACGCGTTGTGGTATACATCTGCCATTCATCAGTGTGCACAAGCCGGTGTTTTCACTTGAAATATGGATATTTATTTTTAATCAAGTTACAAATAAAGAAGCATTTTTATTCATCCCCTTGGAGTCCAGCTGGATCTTTTCCATTGTTTTTTTCCATTCTACTGTGACATCTCCACCAGGGCCTACTCCGGTGCCGTCTGCCCCAGTCACCAGGCGCTGCTCTACTGTGACATCTCCACCAGGGCCTACTCCGGTGCCGTCTGCCCCAGTCACCAGGCGCTGCTCTGCTCACACTGCAGGCAGTGCTGGTGATGAGGGAGAGGTCAGTTCCAGTGGCTCTGGTGGGCGGAGTCGCCGCATATTCACCAGGCTTGGTCGGCCTGGAACTTGCAGTACTGCTGGCTGACTGTAGGGGTGTGTGCCTTCCAGCTAGTATCAGCTCATACTCCAATCTATGGGAAGGCACCACACCCTTTTTATATCCTTCAGTGTTCTTGGATCTTTGCCAGATATAGTCTTGTGTTGCTGTGAGCCACATCCTTCCTGGTACTGTGCACCTTGCTTTTTATATCTCGTATGAACTCGGCTTTGTTTATTGACGTCCCTCCTGCCTGCTCTTTTGTACCTCACCTGACATCCCGGTTTTGACCACGGCCTGTTTTCCAGACATTCCTCCTGCCTGCTCTTTTGTACCTCACCTGACATCTCGATTTGACCTCTGCTTGTTTTTCTGGACATTCCCCCTACCTTCCATTTTTGTACCTTGCTGACATTCTAGTTTTGACACTGCCTGGCAACTATCCCCATCTCTGGACTGCAGCCTACCCTTAGGCAGGCAGTGAACCACTGGATCCTGCAGTAATTCCTAATCCCTGTATAAGGGTTAAAGGGTTTTGAGGTACCTCGGGGTCCTGATTAGTGGGTGGCTTGCCGTTACAACCACACAGGCATGGCGGTAGCGCACAGTACCGGTTGGCGATCACTCTTCATTCATATTATCTCATATGAGAGTTCATAAAAAGAAAACTTGATTTAAGTTGAAATATAAATGTAATCTTTGAAAGCGGCACACGTACAGGAGTCCACTCGTCTGCTCAGAAACAGTAGATGTAAAAATGATGTGGTAAACGAATACAAAAATTAAACAAAGTCTTACACTGCCTCCTATGTATAGTCCTTCCTTGTGAAGCGCCATGGTTTTTATGTTTCCCTCATAGATGGCCGCTCTTGGTGATGCTCCTGGTAAGTAGAAAACATTTCTATTAGGGAATGTTCCACAGGGCAAATATGTGGCAAAATCTATAATGTATGATAGTAGCAGCAAAGTGGATGGCATTGTAGTAAATCTCTTCATCATGTGCAAAAAATCAGGTGTGGAAACTGACCTGCTCAAATCTGCTGTATGTCAATGGATTTCCACTGCAGATTTCACCCCTTAAGTGAGTGGAGTGAAATCCACAGTGAACTCAAAGCATTGTCCACTAAGAAACCATTGGATTTCTAGGACCCCTTTAAATTGGGATGTCCACAACCAGAAAGTCATTTCTTAACAGCTAAGGTGCTCCAGATAATCTCCCAGGCCGGAGCAGCTTCTACAGTAACACATGACTGAGACACAGCACCGATACTGCAGAAGCACCTCTGGCCTGGGAGGTGAGTGTGTTTTTTTCATATTCTCTGGGGAACTTTAGCAGTTAAGAAGAGGTTGTCTATTAGGGGAGAGCTATAAATCTTTATTAAACTATTTAAACAAAGGAATAAAAAATGGCTCACCAATTGGCACTTCCTATGGAGAAGTGTTGTGATCCAGTGACCGAGGAGGATCAGAAAATAACTCGGAAACACAGAAAATAACCAGAGTGGCTGGAACCTTAACAGACTGCAGACCTAATACTGACACACAACTAGAAGTAGCCGTGGGACGAGCCTACGATGACCTAGTCGTCTCGACACAGCCGGAGAACTAAATTCTCTAAGGCTATGTGCGCACTAGGCGTTTTTGCCGCGTTTTTAGCGGCGTTTTTTACCGCGTTTTTGTGCTGAAAACGCAGTGACATTGCTTCCCCAGCAATGTCAATGGGTTTTCAGAAGTGCTGTCCTCACACAGCGTTTTTTTTTAGCTGCGTTTTTGTGGTGACCACAAAAACGCAGCATGTCAATTATTTCTGCGTTTTCCACTGCGTTTTTCACTCATTGAATTCAATGAGATGTTAAAAATGCAATGAATAACGCATATAGCCGCGTTTCTATGACTAAAAACGCAGCTATAAACGCAAGGGGTGGGCACTACAGTGACGTGTACAGGAAGAGGATTCCTTCTGTTGGTAAACACAGAAGCATGAATCCTCCCGGTACCGTCACCGCTGCGTCCACCTCCCGTCCTGTGCATGTGAGCTCCATGCGGCGCCATGTCTGGGCGGGAGGTGGAGGCAGCGGCGAAAAACAAAGTGAACAGTAGAAAAAAAAAATGTCATATATACTCACCTGTCCGCAGGGTCCCGGTGCCATGCCCGCTCCCAGCTCCTCCCGGTACCGCCGCTCTGGCTGTGTGCAGTCTCCCCGGGGCAGGACCTTGCTTGCAGGACCTGGCGCTGATCACCTGATGCAGTCACCTGACGCATCAGCTGATCGTAGTCTCGCCGGCTTTTTCGCGCCCGGCCGGCTATCAGCTGATCCTGCCGTCAGGGGACTTCATCAGCTGATTACCGGCAGCTCCGGCAGCGATCGTATAGGATCAGACTGCTGTCCAATCGATCGCTCCAGGAGCTGCCGGTAATCACCACAGCACATAAGTGAGTATGTATTTTTTTTTTTTTTTTTTTTTTTCTACTGATGCATCAGCTGATTGTATAATCGGCTTTTATACAATCAGCTGATGTGTGATGGGATTCAGGCACTTGATCCTGACACATCATCTGATCGCTTTGCCTTCCAGCAAACCGATCAGATGATATTGGATCCTGATTGGACGGCGCGGGACCCTGACCCAGGATTACTGCGGAGGGGGGTTTATTTCAATAAAGATGGAGTCACTAATTGTGTTGTGTTTTATTTCTAATAAAAATATTTTTCTGTGTGTTGTGTTTTTTTTTATATTTACTAGAAATTCATGGTGGCCATGTCTAATATTGGCGTGACACCATGAATTTCGGGCTTAGGGCTAGCTGATAATATACAGCTAGCCCTAACTCCATTATTACCTAGCTAGCCACCCGTCACCAGGGCAGCTAGAAGAGTTGGATACAGCGCCAGAAGATGGCGCTTCTATGAAAGCGCCATTTTCTGGGGTGGCTGCGGACTGCAATTCGCAGTGGGGGTGCCCAGAAAGCATGGGTACCCTGCACTGTGGATTCCAATCCCCAGCTGCCTAGTTGTACCCGGCTGGACTCAAAAATTAGGCGAAGCCCACGTAATTTTTTTTTTTTTAATTATTTCATGAAATAATTAAAAAAAAAGGGCTTCTCTATATTTTTGGTTCCCAGCCGGGTACAAATAGGCAGCTGGGGGTTGGGGGCAGCCCGTACCTGCCTGCTGTACCCGGCTAGCATACAAAAATATGGCGAAGCCCATGTCATTTTTTTTTTCTTTTTGGGCAAAAAACTGCATACAGTCCTGGATGGAGGATGCTGAGCCTTGTAGTTCTGCAGCTGCTGTCTGCTCTCCTGCATACACTAGTGAATGGAGGATGCTGAGACTTGTAGTTCTGCAGCTGCTGTCTGCTCTCCTCCATACACTAGTGAATGGAGGATGCTGAGACTTGTAGCTCTGCAGCTGCTGTCTGCTCTCCTGCATACACTAGTGAATGGAGGATGCTGAGACTTGTAGTTCTGCAGCTGCTGTCTGCTCTCCTGCATACACTAGTGAATGGAGGATGCTGAGACTTGTAGTTCTGCAGCTGCTGTCTGCTCTCCTGCATACACTAGTTCTGCAGCTGTCTGCTCTCCTGCATACAATGAACATTTTGAAGAAGGAAATGACATCAGACCTTTTTTTTTTTTTTTTTTCATCAACAATCTTTAATGGCATTGTGCACTGATTAAAAACGCAGTGAGCAAAAACGCAGCAAAAAACGCACCAAATCGCGGCAAAAACGCATGCGTTTTTGCCGCGTTTTTTTAGCCGCGGGTGCGTTTTTTAGACAAAAACGCACATAAAAACGCAGCGTGAAAAAAACGCCTAGTGCGCACATACCCTAACAGAGAGAAATGTAGAAAAGCTAATCTGCCTCGGAGTAGTCCCCAAAGATATAGATAGCCCCCCACATGTAAAGATTGCGGTGATATAGGAAAACACAATACGTAGCTAGAGAACAGAGTCAGCAAAGATGAGGCCCAAAACTATCTGCATAGGAAAGAATAGGAAAGAGTACTGACTGCAATCATAAAAACCCTAATAAATACCAGCACAACTGACATGGAAAAATACTGAGCCTGAACAGGCTCTCCCCCGCTATATCAGTACTCTGGTGTTACTGGGATCCAAGAAAAACATTGATATAGAGAGTGGACTGAATATTGTACCAAGCATGACAAAACACAATACAATACAGAACATGGAGCAAGGTACACAGATACTCTCAGCAGGGAATATTCCAATTCCACCAGGAACTCCACACAGGCAAAATTACAAGAAAGTGAAAAACCATAAGCAAAGGTACAAGACCACCTTATCTGAGAGGAGTTCTGGTAGACACAGAGAACACGGCTGGTTTCAGGAAGTCCTTAGAACACAGGAAATACAATTGAGCCCCGGCAAGAAACAAAAGGAAGCTACATAGTTATATAGGCCAAAAACAAATGGCCTGATCGCAAATCCTACTCAGCTATCCAGGTCCCGCTCAGCAAGTCAGCTGCATTACCAGCACTGACCACAAGAGGGAGCCCCAAACTGGATTCTAATTCAAATGTATTCACAACAGGGAAGATGTAATATATTGGGAACACCTAGCTGATCCCTCCCTATATATGAAGTAATATAATAGAATAGTAACACCGGACCAAAAGAAGGGAATTTTGTTTACTTACCGTAAATTCCTTTTCTTCTAGCTCCTATTGGGAGACCCAGACAATTGGGTGTATAGCTTCTGCCTCCGGAGGCCACACAAAGTATTACACTTTAAAAAGTGTAACCCCTCCCCTCTGCCTATACACCCTCCCGTGCATCACGGGCTCCTCAGTTTTGGTGCAAAAGCAGGAAGGAGGAAACTTATAAATTGGTCTAAGGTAAATTCAATCCGAAGGATGTTCGGAGAACTGAAAACCATGAACCAAAAGAAACGATTCAACATGAACAACATGTGTACACAAAAGAACAAACAGCCCGAAGGGAACAGGGGCGGGTGCTGGGTCTCCCAATAGGAGCTAGAAGAAAAGGAATTTACGGTAAGTAAACAAAATTCCCTTCTTCTTTGTCGCTCCATTGGGAGACCCAGACAATTGGGACGTCCAAAAGCAGTCCCTGGGTGGGTAAAAGAATACCTCAATAAAAAGAGCCGAAACGGCCCCCTCTTACAGGTGGGCAACCGCCGCCTGAAGGACTCGCCTACCTAGACTGGCGTCTGCCGAAGCATAGGTATGCACCTGATAGTGTTTCGTGAAAGTGTGCAGACTAGACCAGGTAGCTGCCTGACACACCTGCTGAGCCGTAGCCCGGTGCCGCAATGCCCAGGACGCACCCACGGCTCTGGTAGAATGGGCTTTCAGCCCCAAAGGAAGCGGAAGCCCAGAAGAACGGTAGGCTTCAAGAATCGGTTCCTTGATCCACCGAGCCAAGGTTGACTTGGAAGCCTGCGAACCCCTACGCTGGCCAGCGACAAGGACAAAGAGCGCATCAGAACGGCGCAGGGGCGCCGTGCGAGCCACGTAGAACCGGAGTGCTCTCACCAGATCTAATGAGTGCAAATCCTTTTCACATTGGTGAACCGGATTAGGGCAAAATGAAGGTAAGGAGATATCCTGATTGAGATGAAAAAGAGATACCACCTTAGGGAGAAATTCCGGAACAGGACGCAGAACCACCTTATCCTGGTGAAAAACCAGGAAGGGGGCTTTGCATGACAGCGCTGCCAGCTCCGACACTCTACGGAGCGATGTAACTGCCACTAGAAATGCCACCCTCTGCGAAAGACGTGATAAAGAGACATCCCGCAGCGGCTCGAAAGGTGGTCTCTGAAGAGCCGTTAGCACCTTGTTAAGGTCCCAGGGTTCCAGCGGACGCTTGTAAGGTGGAACTATGTGGCAAACTCCCTGCAGGAACTTGCGGACCTGCGGAAGCCTGGCTAGACGCTCTTGAAAAAATACGGATAGCGCCGATACTTGTCCCTTGAGAGAGCCGAGAGACAAACCCTTGTCCATTCCGGATTGAAGGAATGAAAGAAAAGTGGGTAAGGCAAAAGGCCAGGCAGCAAAACCCTTATCAGAGCACCAGGATAAGAAGATCCTCCAAGACCTGTGATAGATCTTGGCGGACGTTGGTTTCCTGGCCTGTCTCATGGTGGCAATGACATCTTGAGATAACCCTGAGGATGCTAGGAGCCAGGACTCAATGGCCACACAGTCAGGTTGAGGGCCACAGAATTCAGATGGAAAAACGGCCCTTGTGACAGCAAGTCTGGGCGGTCTGGGAGCGCCCACGGTTGACCCACCGTGAGATGCCACAGATCCGGGTACCACGACCGCCTCGGCCAATCTGGAGCGACGAGAATGGCGCGACGACAGTCGGACCTGATTTTTGCGCAGCACTCTGGGCAGCATCGCCAGAGGGGGAAATACATAAGGCAGTCGAAACTGCGACCAATCCTGAACTAATGCGTCCGCCGCCAGAGCTCTGTGATCTTGAGACCGTGCCATGAATGCCGGGACTTTGTTGTTGTGCTGTGACGCCATGAGATCGACGTCCGGCGTTCCCCAGCGGCGACAGATCTCTCGAAACACATCTGGGTGAAGAGACCATTCCCCCGCATCCATGCCCTGACGACTGAGAAAGTCTGCTTCCCAGTTTTCTACGCCCGGGATTTGAACTGCGGAGATGGTGGAGGCTGTGGCCTCCGCCCACAGCAGAATCCGCCGGACTTCCTGGAAGGCTTGACGGCTGCGCGTGCCGCCCTGGTGGGTGATGTACGCTACCGCCGTAGCGTTGTCCGACTGTATGCGGATCTGCCTGCCCTCCAGCCACCAATGGAACGCCTTTAGGGCTAGATATACTGCCCTTATCTCCAGAACATTGATCTGAAGGGAGGACTCTGTCGGAGTCCAGGTTCCCTGAGCCCTGTGGTGGAGAAAAAACGCTCCCCACCCTGACAGACTCGCGTCCGTCGTGACCACAGCCCAGGATGGGGGCAGGAAGGACTTTCCCTGCGACAGAGAAGTGGGAAGAAGCCACCACTGAAGGGAGGTTTTGGCTGCAAGGGAAAGAGAGACGTTCCTGTCGAGGGACGTCGACCTCCTGTCCCATTTGCGGAGAATGTCCCATTGGAGAGGGCGCAGATGAAACTGCGCGAAGGGGACTGCCTCCATTGCTGCCACCATCTTCCCCAGGAAGTGCATGAGGCGCCTCAAGGGGTGTGACTGGCCCCGAAGAAGAGATTGCGCCCCTGTCTGCAGCGAAAGCTGTTTGTCCAGCGGTAGCTTGACTATCGCTGAGAGAGTAGGAAACTCCATCCCGAGGTAAGTCAGTGATTGGGTCGGTGTCAACTTGGACTTTGGGAAATTGATGATCCACCCGAACCGCTGGAGAGTCTCCAGAGCGACGTTCAGGCTGTGTTGACACGCCACCCGGGAGGGTGCCCTGACTAGATCGTCTAAGTAAGGGATCACCGAGTGGCCCTGAGAGTGTAGGGCCGCAACAACAGATGCCATGACCTTGGTGAAGACCCGTGGGGCTGTCGCCAGGCCGAAAGGCAGTGCCACGAACTGAAGGTGTTCGTCCCCGATGGCGAAACGCAGGAAGCGTTGATGCTCGGGTGCGAACGACACATGGAGATAAGCATCCTTGATGTCGATTGATGCTAGGAAGTCTCCTTGTGACATCGAAGCGATGACCGAGCGGAGAGATTCCATCCGAAACCTTCTGGTGCTCACATGCCTGTTGAGCAGTTTGAGATCCAGAACGGGACGGAATGATCCGTCCTTCTTTGGCACCACGAACAAGCTGGAGTAGAAAGACCATGTTCCTGAGGGGGAACGGGAATCACCACTCCCTCTGACTTCAGGACGCCCTGAAAAAGTGCGCCGGCCCGATGGGGGCGGAGATGTTCTGAAGAAACTAGTCGGAGGACGAGAGCTGAACTCTATCCTGTAACCGTGAGACATCCGTAGCTGAGGTCTCTTCGGTTTGGACTGGGGTAAGGACGAGTCCTTTCCCTTGGATTCCTGAATAATTTCATCCAATCGCTCGCCAAACAATCGGTCGCCAGAAAACGGCAAACCGGTTAAAAACTTCTTGGAAGCAAAGTCTGCCTTCCATTTGCGTAACCACATGGCCCTGCGGACTGCCACCGAATTAGCGGATGCTACCGCTGTACGGCTAGCAGAGTCCAGGACGGCGTTCATGGCGTAGGACGAAAAAACCGACGCCTGAGAAGTCAAAGACACAACTTGCGGAGCAGAGGTACGTGTGACCGCATTAATCTCAGACAGACAAGCTGAGATAGCTTGGAGTGCCCACACAGCTGCAAAGGCCGGGGCAAAAGACGCGCCTGTGGCTTCATAGATGGATTTCACCAGGAGCTCTATCTGCCTGTCAGTGGCATCCTTGAGCGATGAGCCATCTGCAACTGATACTACAGATCTAGCCGCCAGTCTAGAGACTGGAGGATCCACCTTGGGACATTGAGCCCAACCCTCAACTACGTCAGAGGGGAAGGGGTAACGTGTGTCATTAAGGCGCTTAGTAAAGCGCTTGTCCGGAAAAGCTCTGTGCTTCTGGACAGCATCTCTGAAGTTAGAGTGATCGAAAAACGCACTCCGTGTACGTTTGGGAAACCTAAACTGGTGTTTCTCCTGCTGCGAAGCCGACTCCTCTATATGTTGTAAAAATGGCTGCCGGAGCTCTCAGGGGAGGAGGGAGCCGTGGGCGGCGACTAGAAAAGTGCGGGAATCTGGTGCCCCACAGTGATCAGTGAGGGGGGGGGGGAGGAAACCTAAAGTATGCTCCAGCCCTCACTGCCGACGTCAGGTCGACCGTCCCGCCCTTACCCCTGACTGGCAGGCCCGGGGGCGGGAGTTATGGTACTAGGCCGCATGAAGCCGGGGACTAAATTTAATACCGCGGCCGACAAACAGGCGCGATCGGCGCGGAAGTCCCGGTCGTCACAAAACCAGCAGCAGCTGCAGCGTCTGTGAGACAAGCGCTCCATGCACCGTCCCCATGGGGACACAGAGTACCTTTAGATGCAGGGCCCTGTCCCTGATGATACAAAGTCTCCTGTCCGGCAGATTCCCTCAGGGGCTGCGGAGGGAGCCCGGTCCCAGTGAATGGATGACCGGTTAGGATCCCACTTCTCCCAGAGCCTCTAAGGGATGGTGAAGGAAAACGGCATGTAGCTCCAGCCTCTGTACCCGCAATGGGTACCTCAACCTTAACAGCACCGCCGACTTAGTGGGGTGAGAAGGGAGCATGCCGGGAGCCCTGTGGGGGCCCTCTTTTCTTCCAACCGATAAAATCAGCAGCTGCTGCTGACTAAAATGGGAGCATGAGTGGATGTGTGCCTCCTTCCACACAAAGCTTAAAACTTAGGAGCCCGTGATGCACGGGAGGGTGTATAGGCAGAGGGGAGGGGTTACACTTTTTAAAGTGTAATACTTTGTGTGGCCTCCGGAGGCAGAAGCTATACACCCAATTGTCTGGGTCTCCCAATGGAGCGACAAAGAAAATATATATATCAATATGCATACTACTCGGTATTTGACATGTTTGTCATGATAAGAAAATACAGGTGAAACACAAGTGTGCCAAAAATATCAAACTAAATTTACATCGCATAGTATATACATATAAATATGGTCCCACAGTGATACGAGGTATACCTACAAACGGGGGCCTGGAAGAAGCATTGCTAATACGAAACGTGCGTTGGGTGTGGGGAACGCCGGCATACTCTCTTTGCTCCCTGTTTACTTCATTTATAGAGGGGTCAGCTAGGTATTCTCAATAGATTACATCTGCCCCATGGGAGGTGCCAATTGTTGAGACATTTTTTATTCCTTTATTTAAATTGTTTAATAAAGATTTCTATATCTTTTATGCATTTGCATATTAGTTTTGTTGGTGTTGATATTAAGCATTGCTAGTTTGCCCGTTTTTGTTACGGTGATATAGGTGCCCTTATTAGGGAAGACCTGTAAGAGTGGCAGCCATGATATGAATATAGCCTTAATAACAATAATGATGATTTAAAGTATAAATGTTACCCAATACTTTTTTCCTCAGCATACGGTTTAGGAGTTGTCCCCCTACTCTAAAAGTAAAACTCAAAGGTGTTATCCAGGACATTTTCCATATGGAGCTAAGAACTTACAGACTGGTAGTTGCTAAGTACCTCCCGTTTTGCCCGGTGATGATCTCTGCCAAATCATCACGGACCGCTCCTGCTGGCAATTGTCCAACGTACAGGGACATCACCTTGACAGAGCAGTTTCTTCTCTTCTGCTCTGCCAATGGCCTGTTCTGTCAATGGGTCATCACTGCCATTTTCATGCTGATTGATAGCCGGCTCACCACTGCCAAACTATGGGGAATATGCTATCAATCAATATGACATCTGCATTGACACACCATTGCCAGAGAAAACCAGAAGCGAAAGAGCTGCCAGGAGAGTGTCCACCTAAACTGGAACAAATCGTCACAGGGCAGGACAGGCAGGTAATAAGCAACTACCTGCCAGTAAGTTATTAGCCACATTAAAAAAAAATAACCAATGTCCCGGATGACACCCTCCTCTTTTTTAACTATAGGTTTTATTGAAAATTTACAAGAATGATACAAACTCAAAGAAAAATGTTAGGTTCTGAACTAATATGCACAATTCACCAGATGGTATAGGAAATAAATAAGAAATGATCTTCACCTCCACTGATCGTCTGCAGCCTGCACATTTGATTCAAGCAGGAAGAAATTTGTTTCCACCTGTCCGGTATCTTCCGGATATTGCTGGCTTGCTCATATCCACCCTGGGCCAATTAGGTTTTAACCCCTTCAGTGTTTATTCCCTATTAATGCATTAATAATACTGATCTATTGTACTCCTTACCAGCTGTAGGCGGCTCTGTTAGGTTCAGAGCAGTGATTCTCTGTGTCTCGGGATTAATAGACAGTAGTTGTCCTTCTTTACATCCAACGAACAATAGAGATGTTGAGCTCCAGCAATGGCTACTGGGTTTCACTATGGGTTTTCTTTGTTCTTTTAACTTAAATGCATAAAAAGCAAAGTTAGAAATAGAGTACAGTCCTTGATGACAGAATATTTTTTTCTGCTAATCTACCCCATGACCATAGACAATGCAAACCCCGAATATAAAACTGTAATGCCTGCTTGGATCCACAGACTCAGACGGGCTGTAATGGACAGGCTAGAGGGAAGCCACTCACCAAGCAGGACCCCTAGAACTCTTAAACTCTTTAACCCCTATACAGGGATTTGGAATTACTCAGGGCCCTGGAGATCACTACCAGTGGAAGGCTGCAGTCCGATGAGAGTAGCAGTCAGGCAGGGTCAAAGCGGGAAATGCGAGACAGAATCACGCAGGCAAGGACGTAATCAGAAAACAAAGCAAAGGTCAAATCCGGACCGGGCAGTGAGGTACATAAGCAGCAGGCAGCAGGATAGTCAAGAAACAAGCACAAGTCAGAACACCAGAATCACTAAACAGAACAGGGCGGACACAGGAACCAGGAATACAGAACTATCTCTGGCAGAGGTCAGCAGACAGGAGGGGAAATAAGAAGGGTGTGGTGTCTTCCCATTGGACAGAATCACGCAGGCAAGGACGTAATCAGAAAACAAAGCAGAGGTCAAATCCGGACCGGGCAGTGAGGTACATAAACAGCAGGCAGCAGGGTAGTAAGGAAACAAGCAGAAGTCAGAACACCAGAATCACTAAACAGAACAGGGCGGACACAGGAACTAGGAATACAGAACTATCTCTGGCAGAGGTCAGCAGACAGGAGGGGAAATAAGAAGGGTGTTGTGTCTACCCATTGGTTGTAGATGAATGATGGTACTTCAGCTGGAAGACACACGGCACCTACAGTCAGCCAGTGGTACTGCAGATCCCAAGGAAACTCAGCCCAGTGGATGAGCGGAGCCTGTGCCCACCAGCGCCGCTGGCATCGACTTCTCTCCCATCACCACCACTATCCACGGCAGGAACATGGCGTCGCCTGGTGATCGGAGTAGAAGTCGCTGGAGTGGACTCCGGTGGGGACGTAAAAAAAAAACATACTGTGAAAGCCTTCTATACACCTTGAAATTGCAATATGAAACTGAATAGCAGAAAGGAAGATGAATATATCATGGTCAACGTTACTAGCATTGCCTTTCTAACTTACTATGAATCCTTCCATTTCGTCACCTACTAGGCCAGCTATGGCATGTAAAGGTATTTGGGGTCCAAAGTGGGAAAGGCGACTGAGACGACCATCCTCTTCTGCCATTAGACCATCTTCATTCAGAAGTTTGATCGGTCTATGAATGAAAAACCCTGTCAGTACATATTAATTGCATCTATGTTATTAGCTATTGTATCTTGTGCTCAATATGTATTTTCAGTGAATTTTGTATATTCAGTGAGCATGTCACCAATATACGGAAGCTACTTAACAAGAATATAATCTCAGCATTACATTACTGATGTGTAATAACAATGAAGTGGCATTATATAGTGAAATAATAGCCAGCACTGTACCAAATGTAGCTCTAGGCGCTATACACACTTGTGTCAGGAGCCCCAATACCACATTAGACAATAGCACTATACCAATGTGTAGCGCTATTCTTTGCTTCAACCTTACAGAGCCAGTAATGAACCCCATGCACCCCATTATAACACTCCCTGCTCTATAGCATGCTCCTAGTGGGCTGGACAACCTATTTAAGGTGGCAGGTTTCCTTGTGTAAGTATATACATGTAGTGCATTCAGTGTTTGGGCTGGAAATACATAAAAGCGAGTATTGCCAGTGTCAGTGAGTGATGGCTTACATTGATTTCAGGTCGTACACTGTGTCACAAACTTCAATATTCCAAATACTGAGGCAATCCTCACTAGACAAACACAGCTGACGCCAATCCATGGGGTTGAAAGTCAAACTAGTAAAGTTGGATCGGGTATCTGATACACTGCATAGTGCAATACCTTCCTGCCAGCTCCTAGAAGTAAACAAAAAAACAAATGTATAAAACAATTGAATTGTTACAGAGGTTATTACATGAAGGATTTCCATACGAAAAGTCTAGAAATACTCTTTTAACTGTTTTAAACTGCTACTTCGCTGTGTTGCTGGACCTGCTCTAATCAGAATCAGTCTCCTTCCCCTCCTGGCAGCTAATAATAGTCTTTCCTTACTCTTCTCAGGTATAATGCCATACTGCTGTGTAGGCTCAAGGTCCTTCCAGACAAGCAGGGTAAAAAGCTATTTCTATTGATTTTTATTGGTTTATTTTCTGTCATGCAACTATTTTAGAGGTGTGATTTTTCTGTAAATTGCGTCTGTGGATTTTCTAATTCAGCTCCAAAAACTGCCTGGAAAGTAAATGCTGAAAATAATGAACATATGGATTTCTATAAAAAAAAGCATATTTAACAACAACTCATATGATCAGTCTTGTCACCGCTTCAGGTTTCCAAAGCGGCCTGACCATTCTTTCAGCATTATCTTTACTGAAATTAATGGGGAGTTTTAAGAGATGCCTATGGATCTATTGCCCCATTTTGCCGGCATATTTGCTTCAGAAAATACCAGCGATCTCTAAGGCGGGCTTTGCACACTACGACATCGTAGGTGCGATGTCGGTGGGGTCAAATCGAAAGTGACGCACATCCGGCGTCGCAGTCGATATCGTAGTATGCAAATCCTTTTTGATACGATTAATGAGCGCAAAAGCGTCGTTATCGTATCATCGGTGTAGGGTCCGACATTTCCATAATGCCGGTGCAACGACAGGTATGATGTTGTTCCTCGTTCCTGTGGCAGCACACATCGCTGTGTATGAAGTCGCAGGAGCGAGGAACATCTCCTTACCTGCCGCCGGCTGCAATGCGGAAGGACGGAGGTGGGCGGGATGTTTACATCCTGCTCATCCCGCCCCTCTGCTGCTATTGGCCCCTGCCGTGTGACGTCGCTGTGACGCCACACAACCCGTCCCCTTAGGAAGGAGGCGGATCGCCAGCCAGAGTGACGTCGCACAGCAGGTGAGTGCGTGTGAAGCCGGCGTAGCGATAATGTTCGCTACGCCAGGAATCACAAAATATCGCTGCTGCGACGGGGGCGGGGGACTATCGCGCTCGACATCGCAGCATCGGCTTGCGATGTCGCAGCGTGCAAAGTACCCCTAAGTGCTGAATGAAGATAATAAAAAGTTCAGAAGCCACTGGAACAAAAGTTCCCTTCCGAAAAAAACCCCCAAAAAACTCAAAAATTCACCAGCTATTAAAAGAGTGCTCAGGAAACAAAATTTCCTGAACAGTCTTCCTCCTGATAAACTCTCTAGGTTCGCCTGCCCGAGAAAGACGTAGTATGAACGTACCCTAAGGGCTCATGCACACGACCATTTAAATCAGACGGGGGCTATCTATGCTTTGATGGATAGCATTTACACCCATGTTGCTCTACGGGGTGTGCACTTGTCCAATTTGTTTATATTTTTTTTCCTGGGGCCGAGTGGTCCGAGGAAAAGAAAATGCATCATGTATGATTAAGGCTAAGTTCACATTTCCGCTAAAATCTATCAGTCACAATCCGCTGCTCTTGTAAACAGCGGAATCCGTTTAGCGGATTCCGCTGCTCCCATAGACTTGTATGAGCAGCGGATTGTGACTGATGATGCTGCGTTGCACCCTCCGCCCGACTGATCAGTCGTGGAACGACTGACCGCCGGGCGGGAGGAACGCAGCATGTAACGTTTTTTGAGCAGCGAGATCCGTCGGATTTCGCTGCGCATGCTCTCTGGCTCCCTGCACACGTCACCAGCTTTGGTTGGTTACCCGATATTTACCCTGGTTACGGTGCAAGGAGCCAGCGCTAAGCGGTGTAGGCCCGTAACCAAGGTAAATATCGGGTAACCAAGGTAAACATCGGGTGCTTTGCTGTTACCCGATATTTAGGCTGGTTACGTGTGCAGGGAGGCCGACACTTCCCCGCTCGGCCCCGCCCCCTCCCGCACTCCGCACATGTATGTACACA